>NC_090283.1:34296711-34953948 GCF_037392515.1 Haliotis asinina | reverse complement strand
TGAGGAAATAATGTGGGACGTGAAAAAGTATGGAATATCTAGAATGAAAGTATGATCAATGAGAGATGGAAAGATGTGGGAGGTCAGTGTGGGAGGGAGTACCCTAGGGGAGGGGAGTGGAGAGTTGCGGGTGGGTGTGGGAGGGGTGGGGAAGGCAGGTCAGGGAGGGAGCACCAGGATATCACAGGGATCATAGGACGGTACATGTCAACAACATAAAAGAAGTCAGTGAACCTCTCACTTCCACTCCATCATCAGTGTGTTCAGTGGAGCATTCTTCACTTGTTATCCATGAGGGTTGGGAGATGGATAGATAACTACAGTGTGTTGGCAGAGACCCACAACTGACAACTCCTGGACTGGGATGCTGTATATCATGCATTCCCTAACGTCAATCACACATTCACTAACATGAATCACACATTCATTAACATTTATACACATATTCACTAACATTTATCACACATTAACATCAATCACACATTCTCCAACATCAATCACACATTGATGAACAGTAATCACACATTCATTAACATTAATCACACATTTACTAACACCAATCACACATTCATTAACATCAATCACACATTCAGTAACATCAATTACATATTCATTAACATTAATCACATACTCTCATGAAAGAGAAGAGTAAACAGCATGCAATAATTTACGGTGGTCCCTGGCTAGTAAAAATTCATCAGGACCATTAAATAAGTTTGCATTGGTCCTGTTGGCCAAAATAAATACATCTACGCATGTTATTTTGGACCAGTGAAGTACAGACAGGACCACTTCTCATTGTCCACTCAAAGGTCGTGTGGTCTAATGGGAAATTTGGAAAGGTTTATTTTCCCTTATCTAGTCTCATGTATGAATGTCAAGTTTGGATCATCAATGATTTGAGTGACTCTCATAAAATAGCATGAACCTCCATCACGATAACCACAAGCAGGGAGTACAAAAGTTATATCATCCCGCCACGCCTTGCTGCATTGAGGTCAATCTATCAGCCGTGGCATCTCAAATAAATAAAAACAAGTCCCTTAAATGCGTATTCTTTTCTTTTGATTTAGTAAAAACATTGGCTAGATAAATGTGTTATCACATCGTGTTGAGGGAAGTACAGGGTTTTATCAGGCGAAGTAAGGGTGAATACAACCTTACTCAGGACTGATAAAACCCTGTACTTCCCTCGACATGATGTGATAACTCATATAATGTACATGGAACATAAATGTTATGATTTACCTTAAGAAAATGACTGCCAGATATAATGAATGACTTTGGAACTAAAACCTAACGCCTTATAACCTCTGACTCCTTTCATGTGGACAATGCCATACCTTAAAGGAAGGCATCATTCTAGAATTTGACAGTTGAGTGAAAGGTGGTCAAATTATACTCTGAACCATTAGTAGTAATAGTACTGTTGATTATCCTCAGGGACATGTAAGCTCTTTACTCTAGCTTTCATACAGTATTTGTGATCCATTTGGGAATGTGTCATCTCCAACATGAGAAAACCTATCAATGCAACCATCACTTGATGCATCATTATATTTCTGAATACATCAGCTATTTTCAAATATCCTCTGCATTTCAGGAGAATTAGACATCATATAAGTCTGAAAGAAAATATTACAAACAATGTCAAAAACTACATTTCGGTATTTGGAAGTTTCCAGTGTACATCCTTCCATGACGAGGCAAGATGCCTAGTTAAACAGTTCACACCAAGCAGCAGGAAGTGAAGCATGACGGCAGTTGGTGACGGTATTTACTTCACCAGCACACAGCATGCTGGGCTGAATGACAGAGTTGTTATATCATTGCTGATGCTGCCACCATGGCCAGTGAGCACGTGGTATGTGATCCCAACAATACAGCTATAACTGGGGTCAAGGGAACATGGGAGATAACTGCTGACATATGAACATAAGGACATTGTTCCAGGTACCTTCACACCTTCAAAATGTGTATCATGAGCTAATCCTAGCCAGTCATCCATGCAGTATTTATTGATATTATTGACTGGGCCAAACGTTTCTTTAGGGTGGAACAAAAGATGTTCATAAGACTTGTACCTAAAATAGGGTTGGTTGGCTATTAACTGTATTAGTGACAGATCTCTATAAAATTCCTGCATAATGTTATCATATGCTATGTTCCTAAAGCCTACGTGCATTCATTGTCAAGTAAACTTATTCAGCAATGAGTGTTCTTGGTAGGTGAGAATGGAAAAGAACACAAGTTAATCGAAAAGCAAATGCTGGAGACAGTGGAGGTGGGTCAGTCACCTAGCTGACAAGTGATGTGGGTCCACCCTACAGATGACAGGTGGGGTGGGTCATCCACCTAGGTGTCAAGAGGTGGGTCCTCCCTTAAGGTGACAGGTGAGGTGGGTCATATCTCTAGGTGAAGGGAAGTGAGTCACCACTAAAGGTGACAGGAGGTGGAGCATCACCTCCATGTGACGTGGGGGGGGGGGGGGCACCCCTCCAAATAACGGGCAGTGGAACACCTCCCTAAACGACAAGGAAGGTGGATCACCCCTCCATGAGTCAGGGGAGGTAGAGCATCCCTCCAGGTGACAGGGGTGGTGGAACACCTCCCTAAATGACAGGGAATGTGGATCACCCCTCCATGTGTCAGGGAGGTAAGCATCCCTCCAGGTGACAGGGGTGGTGGAACACTTCCCTAAATGACAGGGAAGGTGGAACACTTCCCCTCATGAAAGGGGAGGTAAGCATCCCCCCAGGTGACAAGGGTGGTGGAACACTTCCCCACATAACAGGGATGGTGGATCACCCCTCCATGTGTCAGGGAGGTAAGCATCCCTCCAGGTGACAGGGGTGGTGGAACACTTCCCTAAATGACAGGGAAGGTGGAACACTTCCCCACATGAAAGGGGAGGTAAGCATCCCTCCAGGTGACAGGGGTGGTGGAACACTTCCCTTAATGATAGGGAAGGTGGATCACCCCTACATGTGTCAGGGGAGGTAAGCATCCCTCCAGGTGACAGGGGTGGTGGAACACCTCCCTCAATGACAGGGAAGGTGGATCACCCCTCCATGTGTCAGGGGAGGTGGAGCATCCCTCCAGGTGAGCACCCATTTCAGGTGACAGAGGTGGTGGAACATCCCTCCATGTGACAGTCTGGGGTTAAGGGATGGTGTGGGTCTGTGTGGAGATACAACAATCTGGAGCAAGAGGGTGTGGTGAGATTGAGTATTTAGTTTGAAAACATTCTTGGGGGTAGAGGGATGGTGTAGGTACATAATAACTCCTTACAACACAAGAAGGTGTTCACTAACATCATTGTTTTGGCAGAGGGTGGGTAGCAGACAAGGGTAAGATTTTGCAGATACATGCAATATTCAAACAGAACCAAACATCAATACACTTTTTATAATTTCAGGCATGTATCTAAACCAGCTTCCTGCCATCAAGTTGACTTTTTGATACACTTTTAGTGATCCAAAACTTGACATAACAGATAACTCAACAAGAGTTTAATCTTTGCACGGATGTGTGATTAAGTAATATGCTGACCAGAGGGGTTTGTGTTAACTATGCTCTGCCAAAGACAGTATGCATTCCACACAAAACATAATCTTTAACTCTTAATGTTGAATTCTCCCAGCAACATACAAAGTTCATTTACCGAGTGGATGTGTATCAATCATGTCTAATAGGTTGTACACATGAAAGAGCAAACTACATGTCAAACAGTGGCTAGCATGTCCTGATGTGCCTGCAAACAGCGAAGGAGGAGAGACAATCAATAATTAGGGACGCAACAATTCTTTCCAAAAAGTAATGAATCATTGAAAAGAAAGCACACAAAAGACTAACCTCACACATAAGCATAAGGGGTTTCCACACTGAGCAGAGAGAAATATAACAAGCAGCACCTTAGACTAACAGCTAGTCTCTGAAATGAACATATTTTACTGAAAAAACATCCATAATGAACAAGAAATAATATTATGAAATGGAGCTCTGAGACTTTCTTCATTTTCTTGAAGCTATGGAAATCTTGACTTGCCACATCTTCTAGACTTGCGTGGGCTTTCTTGGATATTTATATTTCAGGGTCTGTACGACAGACTAGCAGCATCTCTGCACCACTGACAGCCCAGCCAGTTGAAGCAGACAAAATTAGTCTCACTGATGGTACTGTGTGTGGGGTGGGGGGAGACACACCAGCCAGCTGCAGTAACTGCAGGAGACATCACTTGCCTCGCTGATGGTCCTGTGTAGGGGACAACCCAGCCAGCTACACTAACTGCAGGAGACATCACTTGTCTCACTGGTGGTCCTGTGTTGGGGACTCACCAGCCAGCTGCACTAACTGCAGGAGACACCTCTTGTCTTACTGATGGTCATGTGTTGGGGACAACCCAGCCAGCTACACAACTGCAGGGGAAACTCCTGTCTCAGTGATGGTCTTGTGTGGGGGACATGCCAACTTTTCTTCACTTCTTTGAATAATGCATATAACTACCTCACATAGGGTATGAAAATTTTCATTAGCACTCTTGACATTCAATGGAATTGGGCATGTTGAATGAGAACATTTTATTATTTTATGTTGGGACATAAATCAAATAAACCTAGATGTGAAATTTGAGTAAACATTTGGTTTAAAAATTAGATGCTATTTTCCTATCAAGATTCTGTAAACTATCACAATTTTAAACATTAACTGCAAAACATTTCAAGCCCATGTTTAAAAATAATTACAATGTCAAATGACACTGCTTATTGCCACTGAGCCTTCATAAGCTACACATGCATTATCTATCACTTGTCACCACAGAGTAATGCAGTAGCTGAGTAATATGGGTGTGGTCCAAGTACAAAGTCCATCCATTACACTGAGAGGGACCAGAACCAAACACACAAGATACACCGGATCAAAGCACCTGTCAAATCACAATAAATTATAAGATTGTAACATAGGATTAGGTTCACAGGTGATACCCATGAAAAAACGCCTCATTAGCGACAGTTATGCTTGTGAAGGATTGCTGAAATGCTAATATATTCATAACTCAGTTTGACAACATATGTAGGACACTGGAAAGGGCACCCACCTTAAGCAGACAGTAAAATGTACTGACAAAGGATAGATCATTTCATCCTATAGATATTCAATGAATACTGCAGTAAGCTAAAATCAGAATCCTATAAACTGCTCTCTTTCTTTCTAGCAGGTGGACTCCAAATGAGCTGACACTGAACATGTTAACATTTGTTTTTATACCTTCCACACTTGTGAATGATATGGATCTGTGTCTGTTGTCCATTGTCAGTTGAGGTTAATATCACCATATAATCTAACAGGCTCTTCAAATAAATTCAATCTTAGTCCTCTCTTAGCCTGGTTCCAAATGTCAGAAAGGGTAAAGATAGGTTTTCATCAGATAAATATGTGTTTTTCATTCATAAAAGACACAACAAAATTCTGTTGTTACATTATTAGATATTTGTTAAATAAAATCTAAAACATATTTAATGAGTCACTGAATTAAAGGTTGCGTAAACACATGACACAGATTGATGTAAGCACAAAACACTCTATTGCCTTATCACAGATGTCGTCCCCTTGTGGGTCAGCATAACCTTTGTCAGGAGTATAAATACCACTGCTTGTGTATACAAAGATCAAAATGAGGCCCCACCCACCATGATAATCTGAGCAGCAGGTCTCGACTAGATGGGTGTGCATGTAGGTGCACTCACACGGTCCATAACCCTGTCACCCACACATCATCTCTACCTACACAATCCAAGGCTACACCAGAACACACAGCACTGTCCTTGTCAACTCAAACTCAACTGTAGAACAGTACCAGCCACTGAGCATAGTTCCAACACTAACACACTGCCTAACAATCAATACCTTCTCTTATACACCTTACCTACCATATACACCTAGTCCACATTAGCGCACAGCTTTTGTGTCAATAAAGCAGACGCATGACAATAAGTAGACATTCACCTACTGTGATCCTCTCCTGAAAACATGCCTCTACAACACACACATTGTACATGAATTATGTTCATCATGGTGATCATAAGGGAACATGCCACCTGTCCAGTATACCAACAGATAGAGAGACAGACCTTTTGTACCACTAAATCCAGTATACCAACAGACAGACAGACAGACAGACAGTTTGTACCACTAAATCCGGTATACCAACAGATAGACAGACACAGTTTGTACCAGTAAATCCAGCATACCAACAGACACACAGTTTGTACCACTAAATCCAGTATATCAACAGACAGGCAGACAGTCTGTACCACTAAATCCAGTATACCAACAGACAGACAGACAGACAGTCTGTACCACTAAATCCAGTATACCAACAGACAGCTATCTCTCATCTAAATCAAGTACATCAACACAGAGTTTGTCTTAATGTGGCACATTAACTGACCACATGTAGTTTGTGTCAACAGAAACTTCCTGTCTTGGCCCGACATGTCAACATACAGTCTGTACCACTGACGTAGTCTGGTACCAAAACAGACAGTCAGTACAACTTTATTCTGATCCTTTTGCGTGTACATTGTCAACTTCTGTCTGTCCTGTTCTGATCCTCTTGTAAGTACATTGTCAACTTCTGTATGTCCTGTTCTGATCCTTTTGTAAGTACATTGTCAACTTCTGTCTGTCCTGTTCTGATCCTCTTGTGAGTACATTGTCAACTTCTGTATGTCCTGTTCTGATCCTCTTGTGAGTACATTGTCAACTTCTGTCTGTCCTGTTCTGATCCTCTTGTGAGTACATTGTCAACTTCTGTCTGTCCTGTTCTGATCCTCCTGTGTGTACATTGTCAACTTCTGTCTGTCCTGTTCTGATCCTCTTGTCAGTACATTGTCAACTTCTGTCTGTCCTGTTCTGATCCTCTTGTCAGTACATTGTCAACTTCTGTATGTCCTGTTCTGATCCTCTTGTGAGTACATTGTCAACTTCTGTCTGTCCTGTTCTGATCCTCTTGTGAGTACATTGTCAACTTCTGTCTGTCCTGTTCTGATCCTCCTGTGTGTACATTGTCAACTTCTGTCTGTCCTGTTCTGATCCTCCTGTGTGTACATTGTCAACTTCTGTCTGTCCTGTTCTGATCCTCTTGTCAGTACATTGTCAACTTCTGTCTGTCCTGTTCTGATCCTCTTGTGAGTACATTGTCAACTTCTGTATGTCCTGTTCTGATCCTCTTGTGAGTACATTGTCAACTTCTGTCTGTCCTGTTCTGATCCTCTTGTGAGTACATTGTCAACTTCTGTCTGTCCTGTTCTGATCCTCTTGTGAGTACATTGTCAACTTCTGTCTGTCCTGTTCTGATCCTCCTGTGTGTACATTGTCAACTTCTGTCTGTCCTGTTCTGATCCTCCTGTGTGTACATTGTCAACTTCTGTCTGTCCTGTTCTGATCCTCTTGTGAGTACATTGTCAACTTCTGTATGTCCTGTTCTGATCCTCTTGTCAGTACATTGTCATCTTCTGTCTGTCCTGTTCTGATCCTCTTGTCAGTACATTGTCAACTTCTGTCTGTCCTGTTCTGATCCTCTTGTCAGTACATTGTCAACTTCTGTATGTCCTGTTCTGATCCTCTTGTCAGTACATTGTCAACTTCTGTATGTCCTGTTCTGATCCTCTTGTCAGTACATTGTCATCTTCTGTCTGTCCTACTTTACTATTTACATGCAGAATATGGAACTCATTTTCCTTATTCCTTGGGTTGGAATCTCCCCAAGCATGACCTCAATCAGTTCTTTGGAATAAACTTTCCACATACAAATCTTTGAACCAGGAAAAACAAAGTGGATTTGTTGCATGCACGGGACCACACAAGCACTTAAAACAAGCTGCACATTCAGTGTGACCATCGTCCACAGTATCTACAGCTCGATGAATCATGGAGGCCATTATCATAATTAAGAGCTGAGAGATATCCAATCAAGTATCCTCGATCAAGTATTTGTAAGGATGGTTCCTTGTACTCTTGTAATTTATTGATGACTTGTGCATTAATCAGATCTGCCACGCTACTAGCCTGCCTTGCTCCACAACACAGCCAGCATGGGCAGTCTTCCGCACGTATCCATTCAGACTGCATCAGTAGTCGTGTAACCATAGGGGCATGTATGCTGCACATAGTCCGCAACCCCCGTGACCTGTGACCTCTACTGCACTATAATCAAGGATGCCTGCACCTCATGAGCAAATGAGCTAAAGGAAGGGACACAAATTGTCAGGAACAAAACTGGTGAAAAATGTAACAAATAAGATAATAACTCCAAAGACCTTTTACCAGAGGCTGTGTAACAATAAGGAATTTAAGTATTGTCTAGAGAAAACTGTCTGCAGCATGGACATCTAGAAGGATAATAATGACTGTGATATATTTGTCAGATCATTGTTTGTTCAGTTTGTTCAATGATTCAAAATTTTCTGGACTATAAATAAATTTTGACAAATTCAGTATGCTGTGGTTACAGAGTAGGGCAGTGTGTCAGGCATAAACTGCATGTACTGCAGACCGGCTAGAGAGAGAACTGTATGTCACTCCAGCAATACACCTGCACTACAGGGACGCTCCATGTACAGGCTCCAAGGTGTGAATGTGTTCATACACCTGCAGTACTGGGACACTTCATGTACAGACTCCAAGGTGTGAATGTGTTCATACACCTGCAGTACTGGGACACTCCACGTACAGACTCCAAGGTGTGAATGTGTTCATACACTTGCAGTACTGGGACACTCCAAGTACAGGCTCCAAGGTGTGAATGTGTTCATACACCTGCAGTACTGGAATGCTTCAAGTACAGGTTCCAAGGTGTGAATGACACCTGCTGCCAAACGTTTAACAGGATCAACTTATTTTAGAAGCATGCAGGAAGGAAAAACTATCCATTAAAAAAAGGATGGATCTAACATGGCTATTTCATGCTCACCAGTACTGCTTGATGAGAGTTGATATTTATAGTCTCCCTGAGCAGCATAATCAGTATCTACCATGAATATAGATGTGATAAACACCTCTTGGGTGACATCTCAAACCATTTCTTCTTTGGGTACTGGAAACACAAATTTCTATGAAGAATTTGTGAAATTTCCAATGGCTTCACAACCACTATCAAATATACATGTTCAGAAACAAAATCTGAGAATGAACTAATGCCTTATCAAGACAACATACCCAAAAAGGAAATTATACTACAAATATGCCCTGTGAAAAACTGCCCTGTCTTATATTGTTCTGACCTAGGGGCATTTAACACTGAATGAAACTACAAAATGAAAAAGAACATGAAAAGTATTACCTACACTAACTACTGAGACAAAGATCATAATAAACTTAACATATAAACATTAAACAATAAACTGAACACTGGTTATATGTGTCATGTTACTACAAAGACATCATTCATTAACAAGCTGAATTTCAAGTTGCCATTGAGCCGTTCTGTGACTGAGAGGAGCATGAAGCCATCTTCCATTTATGCTCATGGGTGTAAATCTATATACATATTCACACATCTATTTGTAGTGTTAGTGTTGTTAAAATCTTAATTCTCAAAACGAGCAAGCATAAATCATTTTTTTTAAATCCTTGGTGGAGAGAATTCCATAGTGTAATTCTAATATCATTGCACAAGAGTGCATGCCCTTGGTGTAGTCTATATGGACCTACACTTGGCGCTAGCCATAACCAGAGGAAGTTATTGTGAGAGTACTCATGACATGATTCAAAGGCTGGAATTCACATAAACCTTTCTTATATATCCAGATAATATACTACCAGTGGAAGATACTGGTATGTCCAAAAGTACAAGACAGGTACTAGACTGAGTCTTACCCCATCATACAAACAATGGAAGTTTCAGTAGCGCCAACTGTGACAGCTATCTGTGGATATTGGCTGTACAAAAACATTTCCCAGTGCTTTGGCAGAGCCAGTCACAATCTACAACACTTTAAGTTCCCTGTAAAAACTGTGCTACTGATGTCATGATACACACATTATCAGATCAATAGGTGGGGTAGTGTTTGAAAATACCACTGTATTTACATGTCGTATCCTGTATGAATACATCTTTGGTCTTCATGGAGTGGCATCTTCCATGAGAGAGTCTTTGTGGTCAATATGTCACAGTTCCACACACAAGTAGTGAAACACCTTCCAATATCAGTCTACATGGTCTATATGTCAGTTCCACACACAAGTAGCGAAACACCTTCCAATACCAGTCTAAATGTGTCTACATGTCACAGTTCCACACATAAGTAGCGAAACACCTTCCAACACCAGTCTTCATGGTCCATATGTCAGTTCCACACACAGTTGTTGAAGCACCTTCCACAGTCTATATTACCTGAATGTCAAATACAGTTCCACACACAATTGTTGAAGCACATTCCACAATCTATATGATCTGAATGTCAAATACAGGTCAACATACAGTTGTTGAAGCACCGTTGCTGAAGCACATACCATGATCTATATCATCTGAATGTCAAATGCAGTTCGACACACTGTTTTTGAAGCAGCTTCCACTAACAAGTCTACATGATCTGAATGTCATATATAGTTCAACACATGGGCTCTGAAGCACCTTGCACAACCCATCCTACATGGTCTATATGTGATATACCATTATTTCACAAATGAGATAGAGACCAGCAAACAATTAAAACATTTCTTGCAGACAAGACAGCATAGTAATACCTTTATACCATAATTCACTTCAGAATCTTCCACATTGCAATATTTTTTCCTCTACAAACAAACATTTGGAGTAAATAAAACATAATCTGAAAGTTCAACTGTCCATTTTAAGTTCGCTTCATTAGAACCACAACATATACATTTAGGGTCAGGGTCTTAATATGCAGAATATAGGATCTGCAGGTACAAAACATCCAAGAGTCTGTGTTATGCGATGTTCTATAACTTAGCACCCAACATATCACAATTACTATAATTAGGGAACGTGAATTGTGATATGATGCACTGCAATACATTTGCCAATACACAGCTCTACTTGTTTATATATATATACACTACTCCATGAGAAACAGATTACATTCAGGGACATCTGATTAATAGACACATGTTAATTCATGTCTATTATGTATGTACAATACTTGCAATGTACAATTAAGTTTAAACCACAGCTGTGCAAGAAAAGGAAGGTCTTTCTCAAGTTTAACAGATGTTTTATCTAAATTGTTGAGTCACAGACTTATAATGAACTGCTGGACACAATGAACTGTTTGGGTTTTGACCTAAGGTGGAAGTGAACGAGGTAAGTTTTACGCCTCACTCAGCAATATTCCAGTTAAATAAGCTAGTTTTCTGCATCCATGCTTCAACATTTATGAATCATCATAACTCCATATGCCATGAATGGGAGTCATGGACATATTTTTGGGAGTCAGATATGCAGGTTTTCTGTGTCATGGCAAACACTGCAAATCTAAATACCTTTGGGTTCTACATTTGATTGTTTGTAAAGCAGATCCATCCCAAAGAATTTAAATATTTTTATCTGATAATCTCCCACAACATGGTCTGTACGGTCTGTATGGCCCCACTCTTGCTAGACACAACCAGAGTAAGTTATTGTGTGAGTACTCCTGACATGATTCAAAGGTGTAAATTCACAGAAACCTTTCTGACATATCCAGTTACAACACACTGCCAACTGAAGACAAGGTACAAAAGTTACAAGATAACCCATGTATGTTTCACATTACTAAGACTCATTGTAATACAGGACAGATCTTATGGATACCAGCTTCTTTATAAATTTTTCACAACATGAAATTGGTTATTCCAAAGACTGATATTTCCATTTACCCAAGATACATTCAAACTTCAGTAATGAAACATTTTAACCAAGTGAAACAATTAAAGGGGCACGAATGTGGAGCAATTTCCGTGGACTGGTGGTTTCTTTCGTTTTTGTTTTTCTCCCTGGAGTACCCAGATGATATCCTGGAATTCGTGGCTGGTTCGTGATCTCTGCTGCACCTCCCATATGCGCAATTGATAGTTTATGTGTAGACTTATCAACAAAGATGAAGTCATTTTACTTTGTTATTATGAAAACATATCAAACACCTTGAAGTTTACTCATCTGCCAGTGATATAAAAAAAACATGTTCGGACTAAAAAATAACAAAGTCAGTGTAGGTCTTTATATTTTGTCTCATAAACCTAATTAGTTCCTTGGAACATTTGTATGCATTTTGAAAGTTAATAAAAAAAAAATACACGGTCTGCTTATACTTACAGTGAATTTCTAACATGATTTTAATATCTAAACATTGTATAGATTGCCAACGTGAATCATATTTCACACACACCCTATTCGTGACCTAGTGCATGTTTTCTGTAATACAGATTCTGCTGAATGCTACAAGAAATAAATTAAAACAAAATGCAAATATTAAATTTAAGACATATGAAAGCAACAACATCAGGCTATTACCTCGTTCAGGAATGTATCCCTCAATATCCACATAAAAGAATGATATTCCATTCATCTGCAGCTGGTAAATAATCCTGCTCTATGTCTTGTCTCTTTCAACAGCCTAATATGCGAAAAAGTGACACATCGTTTGAGAAATTTTCACACTGGTGTATACATAATCTCACTGGTCACCCAGGACAGCACACCTGGCAACTAACTGTATGATGTCTGCCATTAGTTGGCCAATAATGAGCAACAATCAGTCAATCAAGGCAGTGGTGGTTAATTCTTTGTAGGAAGGATATTGTTTTTACACTCGTACTTTATGACAGGGTGTATTCAGTATAGATTACGTAAATCTACACTCACAAACACTGCCTTTTTGACAAATCCACTGAGGAAGTAATTAATCAATCAGTGTGTTATCAGTTAATCCTTTGATCAATGTTTGTTTTTGTAACTTACATGCACATATTAGATAACATGCAATACATTTGCCTATACAGACCTTAATTCATAATGTTGAGTATTTACTCCAGACAGAAGAAATGCCAAATGGGAACCTATGTTGAGTAATTTTATTGGTGTTAATTGACCATCAAGTGAATGATGACAAATAACACGTGTAGGTTTATACCATCAAACTTGAGTTACAGGAAGGAAGATGTAATCTCTGTGTCGCATGTGACCTGAAAACACTTTTGGGCCGAAACTGTTTTGAGGATACCAATGGAACTTCATTGTTACATAAGAAATGCACATAGGTATTTGCTGTGCACATGGGTAAATCGGTATCAGGGTTGTTGCGTAAGAACATTTTCAGATTTCTCTACCAATGGCAAAGTCATTGTTATTAGTTTACGAATTCCGATAAATCACCTGTGTGTCTTTTATTATCATAGATAATAAACAAGGGTCGTAGCTACCAAAATTTATGTATGATGTTTGCTATGACAGCTGGGCCAACCCTCAAAACTATCTAAATATAAAGCTTTGCAATCTTTCGGACTTATATGAAATAAATGACTTGCTACGTGTATGCAGACATCATATTTTCACATGACATGATTAAATATCGAGGTAAAAAACACAGAAATAGGATCAAATTGGATCAGTCACTATACCATCCAGACTTCAGAAAAAAACTACATTGCTGGGATATTTTGTTACAATCATATAAGGAATACCATAGATATTTTCAAATAACGGCATGTGATGGGCATCCGGCTTCCTCACTTTTTAGGGTGAAGAAATTCTGCTAATGTGGACAGGGGCCCAGTCCCTTTGTCTGTCACGGTCAAGGGAGCGGGTGCTGACCAGTTTGCTGCTTTGTTTCGTAATTAGACCGTTGGCGAGAAACATTATTTGCTCCGCATCAGTGCCCCTTTAATAACAAAAGTTGTACTAGTAAATCAAACTTTGTGACGTTGCATTATCTGAATACATGCCATACAGAGACAAGTATATATGGTTGGGGTGCTGCATTGTCGCGGACATGTGTCTCCTGTTGAGCCCTTATCATCCTTCATTAACACGAGATCTATTATGCATACTGGTAGAGACAAGCAGTAAAGTGATCCAAGCAAGATATCCACAATAGGTCACTGTCAACAGCTCAATGAAACCCACTGGACGCCCGAATGAGGAACATCAAAATGATGATGACAACTCACATGCTGGAGTTATTCAATTAGTGACATCAATGAATCTGATAGCAAGTGTGAAGCTTGTGTAGTAACCATCAACTACACAAGAGACGGGACTTCCCCACCACCAGCAAATACTCCAATCTCAGGCCGGGCGTCCTCCTGGGCCCTGCGCAAGGGGAGGGCTGATGGGGGCTGCCCCTGTCGATACCGGCATAGTATGTCGGCGACAGGGTGCACACATTACCACGATCATTCCACAGCTATCTCTTGGGCTTAGATGAGATCATCTTTGGTTGTATGAAAGTGTGGTAAATGTTCATATATCTACAGGCATTGATCGTGTAAAGCGATACAATATAAATAAATATAAACGATCGATATTCGAGAATAGAGATCATATTCCAGCCAAGTGTAACAACGGTGTACGACTTACATTGAATATGATGGTACTATGAGGTAAAAGTTTGATGACTGTGAAAGACACGGCGCACCTGTCAAACTGACTTGAAAGGGTGTGTGGCAGGTAAATGATGGCGGCCTACTTCGATTAGGAAGCAGGCTAGACAAGACCGATCGCCTGTTGCGTTGCCGACCGACATTCGTATTATCTGACACTGATACAGAGCTAAATCACGCAGTCGAGTGAATTTACCTGTGTGGACTATGCGAAGATTGTTCTTTTCCTCAAAATAACATGTCCACCACCTGTCCAAAGCCGACTGTCACTGTAAAGTCCTGCGTTGTCACATTGAGGTCACACCCATGTAAACCAGTCTCATTCACACAGTAGGAGCACAAGCACCAGTGACGTCATCAAACCCGGTGGTCTCTCACACCTGAGCATTACTGTGTCACTGGGCAAAGCCAGTTCACGTGCATTGGTGCTTTTCTTTCACATACATATCGTTTACTATGTGAATAACTCTAAAGGTGCGAATGCAGCTTTCTGTTTTATTGTAAGCGCGTGTTCTCGTGTCCCCACACAACCCGGCTCGAGCCCCAGTGTTGATGACGTTTATCCCGCAGACAAGATGATAGCGGTCTGACAACTAGTCATGTCTCGGATGACCGGCAAGTTTCAGCAGCACAGATAAAACCATTCACACGACAAACTGGCGAGGGTTCCTTTTTTTCACTAGCGGCAATGTGACTTTGAAATAAGTATCAAACTGTATTGTAAAACAGTCATATGTAAGGCGTAGCATTTGGTCGATCACATGAATTGATGCCAGATATTTCAGAGACACGATCACGATCAATGCGTCATTACAATGACAGCTGACTGCAAAAAGGCGGACATATATGTTGAAAGTTAGCTAACGACGCCTTGTGTAACAGATCTTATCACGTAAAAGTCGACATAGATGCGTGTGATATAGCTCCGTCCACCCTTTGATCTCGGGTCGACTTAACAGGTTTCTCCCAACACTCTGCTCTTGTGTATGAAGTGTACAACACTATCAATAAGTGTAACAAACAGACGAAAGCGTCGTTTGTCCAGCACACACGTGTAATCTATATTCAATGAGATTGTCATTCTTACTTTTCACCGAGTTTCAAGTCAGGGCGGGACATCTGTGACCATGCTGAGTTTAAAACGCGAGCATATAAAGACGTGTGTACATTGTGACGTGGGCACACTGTCGACACTGAGTGTTATAAATCTACATATATATCGGAAGAAAGACGCCGTCAGAATGGAACGGTAATATCTATACTAAAATCTTCACTATATTTAAAGACTAATGAGGTCCAGTCTGTAAGGTTGTATCTTTTTAAAAAACAATTGTGTTAAATGTTGAATAACTAGACTCGAAGTAAAAGGTAAGTTCCAGCAGCTCGAACTCCAACTGCTATATTTGTATGTAGAATGACTAAGCAGACCTCCTAGTCAGTTCTGCCTAGTTCGACTAAACCGTTTTACCGCATATACCGATCGCTGCACACCAGCTGCACTCAGGCATGATCGAGCCTGTCAGTTCACCCACTTGTCTGTTTTGCATAACTTGTCTTAGCATCGTTTAGTTACATGGCCTGTTTCCCAAGAATTTAAGAGAGATAGTCATCCATAATGTGGAGAAGCAAATGTATGTCCGCATGTTGGCAATGCTCTATATGTTAACGTGACCGGCTCGATGCACATGGACGACTGAAGCCACGTTCACTCTGCATCAAAGTGCATGCAGACATATGCCTAGGTCGACGAGATTGGGAGCTCGATAGTTAAGCCGTTCAACTATACGTTCATCATACACAGCTAGTATTGTACATCATAAGGGTTAATCACGGGAGTTAACCCCTATGTCAGCAAAAACTTATGTAGGTATGTATTACCTTCCACTGACGGATGGTCAATATATTACCCTTCACTGACGGCTTTGAAAGTCATCACAAAAGCACTTTTCTGTGTGTTAATAAAAATGTTTCTTCCAGTGCTCTGCTTGGTGAAATTGGTAGAACCCAATTGTGCGTTAAATATTACGGCAGATGTATCAAATATTGGTGCAGAATATTACGTGTGGACGAAAATCAACATCCCAAATCGTGTTATGAAATAGTAAAGCTGCAAGATGATAGTGGCAGTGGCAGCTGCACCTGGCTTACGATGTACGGCTACTTATATTCCGAACTGGATTTTCTTATGTTTGGATTGCGCAGGAATGTGGGAATATAGAGACGTTTACGAGAGAATTTAGACAAAGATGCCGATATACTAAAATACAAAATTGGCATTCTAGGATAACATCATCATCCTTTCTAAAAGACCATGGAGCAATCAAATCCTCATTGGAACCTGAAAATACATACTGGAACTTTGTAATAACGTTGTAACTTATTCTGAATACACCCTCAATGTATTACCTTCCACCGACGGATGGTCAATATATTATTATCCTTCACTGACGGCTTTCATCATAAAAGCACTTCGTAAAGCACTTGCTAACGTTACCAGAGTTCTCGCATCACGTTGATATTGGTGTCATGTGTCATGTGACATTTATATTAATCAACAGACGTCAAGTGTGGATTTAGTGGTCACAAGTTTGCATTTCACCAGCCATGGTGCAGCATTGAAAGATGGAAAGGCTTTTCTTCGCGGAGTCAAACTTTGCCGGACCAAAAGAAGACAGAGCTGCAGCCATAGTCATGTGTTTTCTTAGTTGATAATGCAATATACGACCTGAAATGTGAAACTATTTGTCAGCATCAAACCTACAAAGTATGCCTACTATTTATAAGGCGAAATGTGTGTACATGGTTGTATTTTCTCGTAAACTAAGCTGGAAGTAGTCGTCTCTATGCACAATATCTACTAATTAATCTACTACCGATATTTAAAACAAAACCTCAAACCCCACATTTAAACACCAAAATTTCAAGAATTCTTTTTAATGATGGGAAGAAACGCTTATTATATCGAAAACATATTACTCAGTAGCCAACAAATCACTCCTACTCGTGTATATGGGTTTGCCAGTCACCGTTGTTGTTGCTGCGCAAAATCAATGAAGCCAATATGCAAATATCGTAGTAATGTAGTGATACAAGTTATACTGACCGTGACCCTATATTACCCTTTTCGAGAACGGACAATGCCCCATCCATCTGAACCTGTGCAAAGAAACTTGTTTTATGTCACGTGTCTTGGTAACAGTCTAATGCCTGAAAATATGTGACACTTTGGATTATAGCACACGTGACAACTATGTTCATGATGATACGCTCAGAAAAAACAGAATCCACTGAGTGTGCAACAGTCTTGTCAACGTGTTGTTGGCTAATCCATTCAACTAAGAGTTTTTACTCAGTCGCTTTACGCCAAGATGTGGGTGCATTCCTCCTGATTTAGTAAACCTACATATATAATAATAATAGTCCAGTTAATTATACAGCGCTCATATCCCGGCGTTGAACCTCCTCACGGCGCTATGTACATTACTATCCCCGGTCACAGAATACCATCATACTATCCGATACGTTTTTAACTCCCTGGGGATCATACAGCCTTGCTGCCTGTTAGGCGCAATGAATGAATCTTTCTCATTACCACCAGCACATCCTCACGGGTACCCATTTGACAGCTAGGTGGCCTGAGACATTGTGGATTTCTCGTTCCTGGATACTAGGCACATCTGCCTACCCGAACCAAGGTGCCTCCACCGGGAATCAAACCCGGTCCTTCAACGTGATAGGCAGACGCATTACTGCTGCACGACGGCGCTCCATACTTTTCACAATTCCACATGTTAGCGGTTAGTTCAGGGATGATATTTGTAGGAGTTCAGCTACCATTCAGCACTTGCCGTGCTGTCATATTACATAAATGAAACGAGTCGAAGAAGTGAATTCTGGAAAAATTAAGTCACTTATACATATCAGCAGTCGGTTAAACGTTTGGAATGAAGCGGAATCGGGCGTTTAATGAACTCGCCGGCCTTCCGTGTGCACAACACATCCAGGAGGACATCCACATGGTAGGAATCGATCACAGCCATAAATATCTGTAGATCATTGTAATATGATGATTTGGGCAATAATGAATCGCTAAAAATCACGATTATCAAGCGACGGAATGCGGACTACACTACTGTACTGTTTAGGGGCCACCTGTATGAGAGATCCACGTCTTGACACCCCACCCCCCCACCCCTCACACACACACACACACACACACACACACACACCTTGCGATATGAAAGCACGGACGTCAGTAACAACACAGAACTCCAAGTTATATACTGCACGGCATGGGGTTACCGAAAACTATATATTAGACGATAATGCAGTAAGCTAAGTTGTCGTATCTGGTCACGCACTGCCGCGCGTTACACAGGATGACATATCTTCAAAAGCAGTCGTGTAGCCCAGTAATTACATACAAGTGCGTATTTCCGAGAGCCACGCTCACAAACAGGCAAGATCCGCACTTTAACGTAATTGACCCTTCCTCCGATTGTAGCTGATAATCCCAACAATGTGCAATATTCTCATGTTCTCAGTTTGCAATAAAATTATACTAATATTCCTGCACACACGATAGACACTTTAGCGACCTATGTGTACAAGGTGGTCTCAGCTGTCAAACAGTGTTGCCAGTGTCGGCAGGCAGTACTAACTGTTATATCATATGTGTATATAACTTGACCCATACGTACATCAAAGCACACCGCAGGAGGGGTGAACGGCAGGAAATATACACCTGGAAATTAATCAAGCAACACCCCAATTTTTTCTATTGGAGCAACTTTGAAGTGTTCTGACAATCAAAATATGCCGGGTTGATATAGTTTGACACTTTTTTATTCAACAGACGATCTCTGACAAACAACTTAAAGGGAAAAAGTATCAAGACTTTGCTTTATTGCAACGAAATCCAAATTCTTAAAACTGTCTTAAATTCATGAAAAAATGGACACAATTTACTATTCATCCACAGACGTTGTTGTCAGGTGTATTAACACAAATGTCACATGGAAAGAAAGAACAGTCATCTGAGAGTCTGCACACCGACTTTCATCAATATCTAGTGTGTCCTCCCTGCGCACGCACCACCGATTCCAGACGCCTCCTCATTCCTTGGATGAGTCTCCGGATCTGATTCTGGGGGATCCTGTTCCACTCCTCATGCAGGGCAGCCGTCAATTCGTTGAGATTATGGACTGGTGGGTCTCTCTGCCTCACACGACGGCCAATAAAGTCCCACAAATGTTCAATGGGGTTGAGGTCAGGGCTCATGGCAGGCCATGGAATTCTGTCAATTGCATTTTGCCGCAAAAAATCATTTACAGCATGCGCCCTGTGAGGTCTAGCATTGTCGTCCATAAATATGGGTCTCGTTGCCAGAGGATGGTTCTCAAAATGAGGTACCACAGCCCTGTCAAGAACCTCCTGTTGGTAACGAACACCGTTAAGGTTGCCACGGATGGTAATGATATCCAACTTGCAGTTCATGGAAATGCACCCCCATACCATAACGGAACCTCCCCCAAAGGCCACAGTCTCCTGGATGTTCCGTGGAGCCATTGCTGTGTTCCTCTGCCTCCAGACCCGAGTACGACCGTCCACCATGTGCAGCAAGAACCGGCTCTCATCTGAGAAATGGACCTTCCTCCAAGAGGCAATGTTCCAGTGCAAACGGTCATTACACCAGGCCAGTCGGGCTGCCTTATGGGCTGGAGACAGTCTGGGTCGCTTGATTGGCCTCCTTGCCCGGTATCCTGCAGCTTTCAGACGATTCCGAACAGTCCTGTTCGAGATGGGTCTCCCTGGAAGCCACTCCTGTCTCAACCGAGAGCTCGAGTCGAAGGACCTGCGCCGTACAAGTCTCAGTAAAGCTCTGTCCTCCCGGACTGTGGTCTTCCTGGGTCTTCCTGGTCTAGGCAGGTCTTTAACTTCATTAGTGGCCCGGTATTTTTTCAAAAGTTTTGAAATTATGGAATGATGTCGTCCGATTTGAGTCCCGATTTGTCTTAGAGACATACCAGCATTCCTCATGCCGATTATTTGCCAACGAGTGGCCTCTGATAATTTCCTACGTGCCATGACATTGAAATGAATGAAAAACCGAATGCAATCGACAACCTGCGCTTGTAAACACCCCAGGGAAAAAGTGCATTTTTCGAAAGTTGAGGTTAAAGCAATGCACGTGCGCTGTGCAAGCTTCACGCGCGTCATATCAACCCATGAAAAGCTCATGTTGTATGTCAATACATCAAAATTGAATAATCAATCATCAAAATTACTTCGTTAAACTTTGTTAAGTTTTTATGTGTCTTTGAATTTGGTGTTGCTTAATTAATTTCCATATGTATAGTTCATCGCAGGAAGTGAACGACTTACCATGCTAGAGGTGAGCACGTTTTGTATTTTAGGTGTAGGAAAACTGTCAGTGTCTGATTTTCTATCTGTCACATTGTCCCCAAAATTCATTCTGTGAAATAGAAGATACATGTGCGTATTCCAACCAAATATCTTTCCATACCGTCAGTATTCAAACCCACGAGCCTGCGAAACAATGTCTAGCTTCGCCTTTGTTCCCGTAAAGATGCATAAACTTATCAAAGTTTTAGATATCATTGCTGTATAAACCAAACGTTAAAATACACTAACATTTAGTGTAACTATCGAATTATGTTTGTGCCAATTTTGAATGGATTGTCCGCTAACTACACATTGCTGACCAAAAGGATTCTGCATGAATATAACGCTTTCTTCCTCGGACGCGAGGTTGTGGTCGAAGTGCCAATATTATCGTAAATATTACTATTATATTGACCTCCACCTCGCATCCAAGAGTGAAATTGTTATGTTATAAGCAATGTCATGCAAAATCCTATTGTCAATCAATAAAAAACATATTTTACTACCAGCAGAAAGTAATTTTGATTTTGTAAGTCAGACAGGGCGCCGGTATTTTTGAAAACGGTGAAGTCACGGACTTTGAATTACTAAGACTATGGTTTGTTGTCATCAAATTAGAAAATCAAAGCTACTTTTTACTTTACAGTAGTTAAATATGTATTTGAATCAAGACCAAAAGGGGTTGGCATGACACAACCTGTAACATAACATAAGCGAGGTCGGGGGCGAAGTGAAAATACTGCGCGATAAATTTCTTCACTTGCTAAATCTACTTGGTTTGCAAACGTATGTAGACACTTGTCAAAATAAGTCTTTATTTTTGGTCTCATTATCCTAATTACTTTATATCATACGTGTATACATTTTGAAACTTAACAAAAACAAGCGATCTGCGAATGTGTAACAGGAATGTAATATCTAGACATTTTATAGTTTGCCCATATGAATCATAATTCGCACACATGCCCTAGTGTATGTCGTCTGTATCATTACACTTCACGACGAAAACAATGATTCTGTTGAAAGCTACGACAACAAAATGCAAATATTAACATTAAAACACATTAAGTTAAAGGAGTAATGTCAGGCTAAAAACGTGTTCGAAGAATTTATACATCAATATCCATAAAACAAGTGATATATAATTCATCTGCAGATTCCCCAAGTGATGTGTCTTTTAACAGTCTAATATACGAAAACGTGATGTATCGTTTCAGGTATTTCACATTGCTGTATAGTTTCATTGGTTACCCAAGATAGCACACCTGGCAATTATTTGCGTCATTCTTTGAAAAGGTAATTTAGTTAGACAATAATGAGCAATCAGTCAATGTATTGGCGGTTAATCCTTTGAAAGAAGGGCGTAGTTTTTACATAGACACAGACACGAAAGAGTGTATTCAGTAAAGATTAGTAAATGTACATACATAAACACTAACTTTTGCACCTAGTCCATTTTTATTCCGCTTCTTTATCAATGAATTTGCAATTCAAATTGAAACTAATTGTTGAAATGGTATCCAGCTACACCCAGATGTGTTTCAACTTTTTCTTCTATTGTTTGCAGATCACATTGCTCTTATTTCAAATACAACTGTTGGTCTCCAGAAGCAAATCAATGAATTAGAAAGTTATTGCGAACAGTTTAAACTGAATGTGAATATGAGTAAAACAAGAAAGGAGGTAAAATTGTCTCGACACGAAACATGGTTCTATAAAGGCAACCAGATTGACTCAACAACTTCATACAAATATCTAGGTGTATATTTCACCAATCATCTTTCTTGGTCAACTCATGCAAAGTACGCATCTATTCAAGCACAAACGGTGTTATAGGCATATTGAAAAACTTAAAATACTTGGAGATTTAAACTTAGCATCCTTCTACAGAATATTTGATGTTAAAGTCAGTCCGATTCAATTATACGGGGCAGAAGTTTGGGGATCGCAATACTTTGACCAACTAGAAAGAGTTCATTTATTTGCCTGCAAGAAGTTTCTTGGGGTAAAGAGGAGCACACATAGTATACTGATTTATGGTGAGTGTGGTAGGTTTCCTCTTATTATAAATTCGCAAATTAAACAAATCAAATATTGGCAAAGACATTTACGTATGTCGTCTTACCGTTTACAAAAAAAATTGTTATGAAATGATGATTTTATATGACAGAAAAGGACACACAAATTAGTTTACGAAGGTAAAACATTTTTTATTTACAATAGGCTTTAGTCATATGTGGTATGAGCAGTATGTTGAGACTCCCTCAACGTTTATTAGGCTATTTACACAGAGATTGAAAGATATAGACCAACAGAACTGGCTTGAGAAACTTTCCACTTCTACGAAATGTGAACACTATGCATCCTTTAAGCCATACATTTATACCGAGCATTATCTGTCATGTGTCACGATAAAAAAAAATAGCACGTGTAGTTTAGCACGTTTTCGCTGTTCATCACATGACTTGTGTATCGAAAAAGGTAGGTTTATGAAGATAAACAGAGAAGACAGATTGTGTAAATCGTGCAATATTAATATATTAGAAAACTAATATATTTTTTTCGCTCATATGTCCATTGTATGATACGCTACGTAAAATGTACCTTAAAGAATTTTATTATGTCCATCCATCTATAGGTAAATTGTATTCCTTACTAAACTGCAAGAATCCTGATGTAATCCAGAATGTTGCTATGTTTATGCATCATGCTATGGAACTCAGGTAAGAGTAATTGCCACCGACCATCGTCCGAATGTCACAAAAAATGTTGTATGAAAACATAATAGCACATAATACTGTAAATACATGTATGTCTAAAATGATTCTATATACTGTACTTTATATTGTACTATAGGCTGTGGCCTTTGAGTACTGATTAAAAGATTGATTGATTGATTGACCTAATGACAAATGCCCATTTAAGTCCGCATAAAAGTAATTAATCAATCAGCGTGTTATCAGTTAATCCTTTGATCGATCAAGACATGATCAAATGGGGACCTGTGTCGGGTAATCTAAGTGGCGTTACCACTAATTATACATGTTATAAATTCATTAACTGAGCATCAAGTGAATGATGACAAATAACGTGTAGGTTTATACCACCTAACACGGATTACCACCAAGCGACACCAAATGATTTGGACAGAATCGTCTATGAAAACAAGGGCTGTAACCCGGAAACTATAGGCAAAGCAGGCGAGCAAAACTGAATGATAGTGGATAGTGAGAACATATAGCTTTCATTTTTCACAACAGCTTTCGCGATTTCATGTTTGTACAAACCTGTAAACGGAATACTCTACCCCCTGAAATATAGATGAATTCTGCATAGATCCTCATATCTATACCTACTATTACGTCCCAGAGACGCACCGCTCTGATTGGTTGAAATTTCGTTTGCGGTTGAGAATTGTGCACTGTTATCAAAAAGGTCGCTTTAAGGCAATTAAAGATCTAAATGAGCAGTTTTAATTACGGGGTTTCATTTATAACGATGCCAATGAGTGATTTATGCATTTGCACCCCCTAGAGTATATGTGATCTTTAACAGTATGAGGCTTTTGTTGTCGGTATATCCAGCTGCTGTTATGTAATCTTCGGATGACAAACACAAGTTTCCAACTACAGATAATATCCTGTGCGTTGCACCATTGCAGCATTCATTTACTAGTAAGTAAACGACCCACTGAATCGCGCGTGCAACAGCACAGTCGAGCTAACAACCTGGGATAACGTCTGTGTATTGTGCGGCGGAAGTTGCAGGAGACGGGGTTCTTAATGAAATTTATCTCCATCTGGTCTCATCTGCCTTTTAACCATTGTGAAGGAGCAATGTTTCTGTTTCAATGACAAACCATCAAGAATCCACTGTAACCTGTCTGTCTTGAGAAAGTTGTATTTTTTTTCAAACCACATAGCAAGAGAGATAAACTCATTGATTTCGCAGATCAATTTCAGGACACCATGCCAAATATGGGCACTTGAAGTGAAACTAATGATTGCAGTTTTGACAGATACTTTAGTCAATACTTCCATAAGATTCGTGGAAGGTGTTTGAATGTCAAAGTGAAAGTGCTGATCCCTAATCAGCCTCTAAAAGAAACATATTCCGAGACATAGCCTCAAAATTCCGATGCAGCGGTGTGTCTCAAACATAACCACTGGTTGTTATGGGATGGTCACCTCTGCTTCTGCGTCAGTCACGTACAGACAACAGAAGCTACTTTTGTTGTTCCTCATTAAGCAATGGTGAAAACAATAGCCCTGAAACAATCAGATGTACAATATAACAATGTAGGAATATACACATGCTATTAACACAGATATACACATATAATTCATACATATGCTATAACTTTGTAAAATAGTTGCTTCAGTAACCAATTACTGTGCACAAAATGTGTTTCATTCGATATAGATGATACATAAACAATACATAAACCTACCAGGTGTCTGGGCCGAGGGGTATTTCACACTATAAGTAAATAAACTAGCCAAATTACGTCAGAATGCGATCCAAAGATATGTCCCAGCAAATGGACATATGATATATCAACACTGGCGATTGAATATGGAGTGACCACAAACCTTGTAATGTGTAAGAGTGTAAAGTCTAACTGAAAGCCCAAGCTGGCTATGAAGACAAAAGGACCTAAGTGGGAAAGGGTTTATGTTATTGTGTTGTGTGGTGAACATGCGTTATATGGTTTGATTCCCGGTGAAAATATATTTAGGCGCTGGGACAGGTCTTCCTTCAGAGTGATGGCATCATGAATACAAATACTATCAACACTATGCATACATTTTGAAGCAGGCTGCAAGGCAACTTGGAGACTATGATGAGACGAGAACAGATATAACCATATCCGAATATGTTGAGGACAGCGGTAGTGAGCTCAGCGACCGCCTCACCACTCCTTACAGCTGTGCAGCAGTATACGTATTCGCATAGAGTCTGAGTTTGCACTTTGTTTTCGGACCGTATCTCTAAGACTTTATGTTTTATCAATGAAAATGATACGTCATGTCATAACTGTAGACTAAACATGCCACAAATCACGTACCACCTCACGCTGCTAACTGCAATGTCTTTTTCAGTAACTTAAGAAATATATCGTGTGCGACCTTTCTAGATGACCATTGTAAGACTGGTTTCTGTCTCCATGTGATGATTTACTTTTCGTTATTTTGTCGTTACGGTGCACCCGTGGTTGTAACCTCGTCACTGTACTGTACTGCACCCCACTGACGGTGTACCCTTGATTGTATGCTAGTGGCAATGTACCCATGGTTGTGTGCTCGTCACAGTACATCCGTGAAGTCCTGCATCTTCGTGTCAATCTACTCGTGGTTGTACGCCGCTGGAATATTGCTGAGTGCGACGTAAAACTAAACTCACTTACTCACTCGTGGTTGTACACGTGATGATGTACCCGTGGCTGTACCCTCGTGACGATGTACCCTTGATTGCATGCTCGTGACTATGTACGTTTGACTGCATGTGTTCTTGTGACGATGTACGTTTTACCAGTGTTAATCTACAATCTCTAGAGACTCCCTGGTTTTACAGTGTTCTTGTGACGATCTACGTTTTACCGGTGATAATCTACAATCTCTAGAGACTCCCTGGTTTTACAGTGTTCTTGTGACGATCTACGTTTTACCGGTGATAATCTACAATCTCTAGAGACTCCCTGGTTTTACAGTGTTCTTGTGACGATCTACGTTTTACCGGTGATGATCTACAATCTCTAGAGACTCCCTGGTTTTACAGTGTTCTTGTGACGATCTACGTTTTACCGGTGATGATCTACAATCTCTAGAGACTCCCTGGTTTTACAGAGTTCTTGTGACGATCTACGTTTTACCGGTGATAATCTACAATCTCTAGAGACTCCCTGGTTTTACAGTGTTCTTGTGACGATGTACCACTCGAATAACTAGAAGGCAATACGTTTTGATCGTACGCGATAGACTGACACGATACCGTGAGTGATCTTACGTAATTCAGTGTGTATGTTTGCACAGGTTATCGGGCTGATCTACAATCAGCTACTTCCTGAATCCCGTACGTTGGGTCATGGCAAGGTGGTGGAGAACGACAGTCTGTAGTTACTGTTCACTCAGGTTTCCCCACTGCCGGCGTATGTGGGGTCAAATCCTACTGTACTGCATGTCAAGCGAGGAAACCACACCCACAACAGTTTTTAGCAATGTTAGTGACTGACAGGCAGCGACTTTAGATGGTCTCTTTCCTCCTTCCACCCAGAATGACCGTCGTCGCCATATTTTACACCCGCTTCTTACATGTTCAAACAGCCATACATATGAATGGCGATGTTTCGTCGTAGCGCGGAAGAAAATGGTTAAAACCTACCTACCGTTTCCGTGTAGATTATTTCGCACAGAATGTGATATTTAAAGGGTAAACCGAATGGCTTATAGAGTAAGCCTTGTTAGGCTACTAGTGAATTATGAAACAACTGCTTTTATCTGTGTCTTAATTCAGCGCCATCATTACCTGTGTGTGTGCAAGATATGTGAGTAGAAATATAAGCATGTTCAACTGGGTTCCTGACAGTCATACACTTGTGAGCAGAAATATATGCATAGTCAACTGGGATCCAGACAGTCATACACTTGTGAGAAGAAGTATAAGAATGGAAAACTGGGATCCAGACAGTCATACACTTGTGAGTAGAAATATAAGCATGGTCAACTGGGATCCAGACAGCCAAACACTCGTGAGTAGAAATATAAGCATGGTCAATTGGGTTCCAGACATTCATACACTTGTGATTAAAAATATAGACAGGGTCAACTGGGTTCCAGACAGTCATACACTTGATGACTGAAAATATAAGCATGGTCAACTGGGATCCAGACAGTCAACACTTGTGAGTAGAAATGTAAGCATGGTCAACTGAGATCCAATCTGCACAACAAGCTCTGGAAAAATCATTAAAAAACAATCATTAAAAGGTACTTGTAAATTTATTTGCAATACTTTATTATTACAAGGAAAAGCAGGGGGACATTGAAACCTATGAGTGGAAACTTGACTGTACAGATATATATGTGGAATATATCATACAACACATACAAATATATACAACAGTAGCACCTGTAGTACTCATGGAAATACGGTTAAAATAGTTTTTTGCTTGTATTTCGGAATTTTGAACACAAAAAAAGTTTGATTGTTAAATATTCTACAACTATGTTTTATTGCAACTTTTGCTTGTAACACTTTTTGTAAATTCAACTGAAATAGATGAGTTTACTGGAGCCCAAATCGTGTCAGTTTCAATGCTTGAAATTTCAGCAAAGTCAAAATGTATGTTTCTCATGCAAACTAAAGTATACAAATGGAATGTATACATTTCATGAAAAATGTCCAAATTGATAAACAAAAGAACTGATTTAGGGATCTTCTCATTAGACTTTTCATGCCTGTACTCTTGTTGAAAGTTTACTATTTTTATGAGTTCATTCATAGCTTTGAGAGTCATTTTCACAATCACTATGGCAACACCCATGCAAATCCATCTTCCTGTCTAAAGAGTGCTGCAGGTAGTTGTTACCATCCATTGTTGATTGTTATGTTTCTAAATTTGTTAATGATATGCACATTTTTGCTATTTTCACCTGCAAAATGGCATTTTGGATGATGATTAGAGAGCCAAATTAAAAGGCCCAGAAGGGAAAAGCCTAGTCATTTTGATATTTGTTATGACTACTTTTGAATGAATTTGAAAAAATAATCACCAAAATCCATTTTATTTCTATTTCCTCGAGTACTTTAATACATAGAGACATATAGAATGTAGGTCTCCCTCTGTTGGCAGGAGGCAAGTTAATGACTATTGCTACTATTTACTGAGACAGCATCTGCAAACTAGACCAAGCTTTATGGGCCCATAGTGTGGCCCTGTATTCCTGAATAGGGGAGGCAGGATGAAGGTATATTGTTACTGCTTCTTTGTTAGATATGATGCTTCCCTTGACCGCTCTACCACTAGAGCACTTGACCAACTCAATTTGTACTTCCTGGAAGTTGGTGCCAGGGTACAAGCTCACAGTTGTGGTGTTCAGTAGACTGGGCATGTGTGTAGCACAGCATCATAATTAGGAACAGAAAACAAAACAAAAAGTTAGAAATCCATAACTGAAGTAAATCTCTCAGTTTGAAAATATATTACAGGGCAGCCCTCTGGGTTGCACTACACTATAAGCGTCCAGACATCTGATGATGACAGAAAGGACTCTGAAGTCACCTTACTATGAGTCTGTACCATACACTGGTACAGTATTGAAGTGAATACCCTACATTTATACTGAGGAGTGTGGTATCTGTACAGGGTGAACATGCTATACAATCCGAGTGCGGCTGCCTTTAGTTGGAACTGTTACACTTCTCCTGATGAACACACCACTATCACCGTAGCTCTTCTTCTTTGCTGACCCAGATCTCTTCTTGCGGGACCTTTGTCTCAAGTCCTCATCACTCATCTGAAACATGCAGTTATTTCAGACTGACACATAACACACTGAAACAAACATGTTGCAGGCACATGTACACACAGACACAAGATCAGTTAGGTAAGGCAGGGTTCTACATTGCCTTTCGTATTATTGTATGTACATACAGGCTGCACATGCATGCAGATGCTGGGTACTCACAATCATTAAGCAGGTCTCGCTGGGTACTTACATGGTCCATCTTTGTGTTGTCCAGGTGTGAACGCAGGAAGGCCAGCTCCCGCCGGAAGTCGTCCAGCTGACACTCCAGTTTCTCTCGCTTGACCCTCTCATACTCCAGCAGTGTCTCCAACTCCTTGATGGTGCTGCAAAGACCAAGCTCACGTGAACACCTCAGTATGCAACAACATCTGAACAAATGTATGCCTCTCTTATAGCTTGTGTACATACTGACTCATATACAGTCCATTTGGCTCAAAAGGCTCAAAAGGTGTACGAGAAAGGATGGAGACTGCACAGCACAGGTTAATGAATCAATAACTTCTGTCGACAGTTGTGCATGTGCTTCTTGAACATTATATGTTTACTGCTTTTTGAGTTAGACTGTAATTAATCGAGACGCTTTTGAGTCAAACAGAATGTAGTTCCAGATATTTCCTCAGATAGTTCACGTGGCAACCATCAGACAGAAATAGAATCATGAATATATCATTGTAAAAGTGCACATCTCCCCTCCATATATCAGAGTGGAAATTATCTCTCCTTATATCAGGGTGGACTTACTGATCCTTGTCTCTCATCAGTTGTAAGCGATGTCTGTCCTCCACCATGGTGCCACCAAGCTGGCTGAAGTTTTTCTTGGCAATCTCCAGGAGACGCTCCAGTTCATCCACACGCATCTTGGCACGACCTGTCATTACAAAAACAGCTTAATGACATTTACCCTAAAGCAACAATGGCAGATGTGTAGGGATCATGTGCTTAGATGATAGAGACATAACTGTACGCTTATTGTTGATCAATCATGATCTACATCAGTAGAAGTACGTTTGAGAGAATATTATATAACAAAACTTCGTGAAGAAGTCATTGTTGTGGTGGACATGGTCCGGAAGCCTACCCCTGGCCATAGCCTCATTGGACCGAGTATCTCCGCCCATCTCCTCTTCGCGGGGCTCGTCAACAACTACTTCAGTATCCTGCTCTGTGTCACCTCCAAGAAGCTTGATGCAGGCCAGCTGCGAGAACCTGCGAGCCACATCCTTTGGAGTTTCTCCAGCTTGGTTCATGATGGCCATGTCTGCCCCCATCTCTGTAAGCCACTGTAGCACGTGGATGTGGCCCTGGCCAGCGGCTGGACAATAACACATGGGACATATGGTACTTGTTTCAGCAAAGTATATATATTTTAGAAGCTTTACTTAAATGAATATGTTGAGATATGATTCTCTTACAGTCTCTAAGTCTTTTAATAACTTTGTGAGACCTCCTTGCCTTGCAATACATGACTGACTGAACCTAGGTACACTACATATCAGAGTTCCTGAGAAATCATATGACAGTGTATCATAATATTTAACCACTTCTTTCTCCATATCCTTAATATTAGTAAGTCCTTTTTGCACTATTCTGTCCTTCATTAGTCCCTACACATCTGAATAGGGTTAAGATCTGGGCTGTAGCTGGGCCAGTAAAAAAACTTGAACATTTATGTCCGACAACCATAGTTTTGTGTAGGCCTCACAGTGTTTGGGGTTTTTATGAGACTGGAAAGTGCAGCTGTCTTCATATAGTCTTCAGGTAGATGGAAGGAGATGATCATTTATGATGTCAACACATAGCTCCTTTGTCAAATTTCCAGCGAAAATACACAACATTGTCACTCTTTTGCATAAGTAACACCCCAAATCATACTGAACCAGCTTCCTTTTTCCTTCTGCTGTCAAATGTGCCATGTCAAGAAAGGGAACCGTCTGGCAACACCAAGGGAGATAACTCTTGATGCAGTAAGGTTCATTATGAAGCATACAAGCGTTGACTCCAATATTGAGTACCTAACTACATAATGTAACACCTGTTTCAAAATTATGTTATCTATGATAGGAAACAAAGATTTTCTCAATAATTTCTGGGAAAACTGTGAATTTGGATAAAGCAAGTGTGCCTACCTTTGTGAGCTGGTGTTGATCCCTTGTCATCCCTCTCATTAATGTTTACAACACCATTCTCCACCAACATTCTCACATGATCCAAGTCTCCATTGGAGGCCGCAACATGTGCAGGGAATGCCAGATCTACAACACAAAGGTACTTGTATTAGACAGGATGCTTGTTCTACAAAACAGAGGCACTTGTATTAGACAGGATGCTTGTTCTACAAAACCGAGGCACTTGTATTAGACAGGATGCTTGTTCTACAAAACAGAGGTACTTGTATTAGACAGGATGCTTGTTCTACAAAACAGAGGTACTTGTATTAGACAGGATGCTTGTTCTACAACACAGAGGCACTTGTATTAGACAGGATGCTTGTTCTACAACAGAGGCACTTGTATTAGACAGGATGCTTGTTCTACAACACAGAGCTACATGTATCAGAGGACGTGGTACAGGGAATGCTTAACCTACAACGCCAAGGTACTTGCATCAGACAGAACACGAGGCAAAGATGTTTAGCACTCATGTCTGACATCGATGCATGACACTTATGTCTGATACAGGTGTCCAACACTGATTTCTGAAAGAGATGTCTGATACAGGTGTCTAAACACTGATTTCTCACATAAATGTCTGAGACAGATATCTAACACTGATTTTTGAGACAGATGTTCTCACACAGATTTCTGATATAGATGTCTGATACAGGTGCCTAACACTGATTTCTGATACACATGTCTGATACAGGTGTCTAACACTGATTTCTGATACAGATGTCTGATACAGATGTCTAACACTGATTTCTGATGTAGATGTCTGGCACAGGTGTCTAACATTGATTTCTGATACAAATGTCTGAGACAGATATACAATAGTGATGTCTGATATAGGCGTTTAACACTGATTTCTGATACAACTACCGGTGACAGATGTCTGATACAGATGTCTGATACAGGTGTTTAACACTGACTTCTGATGCATATGTCTGAGACAGATGTCTAACACTGATTTCTGATACAGATGCCTGATACAGGTGTCTAATATTGATTTCTGATACAGATGTCTGACACTGATGTCTGAAACTCACTCTCAGCCTCCACTGGGTGATCTCTCTCCCACTCTATGTTGTTGATGTACTCCAGGATGTTTTCCTTGTAGAACTGTTGGGCCAGGTCTTTGGGCGTTTCCCCGTTGTCGTTCCTAGCACCTAGTGTGTGCATGGTGTTGCCGGAGTTGGTGACGATGTACTTGAGGCAGGGCAGGTGACCCTCCATAGCTGCCAGGTGGGCTGCACACACACCACAATGGAATCAATGGATATGTATAGACTGGAACCATACATAAAGAATCTCACCCAAGTGTCTACTGATATCAAATATAACACAAGTTGATAAAGTAACAAATATCTGAGACTTGACCAGTATATTTTTACTTTATATCAACGAGTGTTGATATAACTGATATCAGTAGATACGAGGGTGAGATTCTATTTATCATCTAAATCATTCTTCATTAGTTTCAATGAAAAATGTACATCTCTGAACACAGTACTGCCAGTGCAGCGATGTCATAGCATTGTGACATCATCAACTTCATGATGTGATAGCATTGTCAGAGCACTGTACAAAATCTACTGTCATATGATATCTCCTAGGAGCTATTGTCTGATCTCACACAAGTGATATCTTCTGTGGAACAAATTTTGGACTATAAATAATAAAACCATCATACTATTAACTAGATATATTTAAAAGATGACTCCATGAAAACTCACTAGCCAGTCTAGAGACTGGAGATTTACTGGCCCAAGAGGATTTTACTAGCCAGGGTCTAATGGGCTAGTGGCTATATTGCACACTGGGCTGTGTACATACCTGGTGTGTTGCCATTGTTTTCCACTTCATCAAGATAACCACCCCATTTAACTAGCAACTGGATGCATCCCAGACGGCCATGATATGCGGATGAGTGGATCGGTGTCCATCCATGCTTGTCCAGGGCATTCACATCCTGCCATAAATTCACCACTGTCATCAGAATTTGTCTTTTATTGCAGTAGTTTATGACTATGTACATAACCGCCTGTATCACAGATAGAATTAATGGTTCAGTTCAGTGTATGGTGTGTGAAAGGGAGGCGCTGAGACTTACCACTCCTGTCCTCAGTATGGTGTGGAGGCTGAAGGAGTTGCCATGGGCGGCTGCCAAGTGTAGAGGGGTGCTGCCACGAGTGTCCTTCCCTGTCAGACTAATACCATTGTTAGCCAGGGCCTGGAAGCACAACACAACTGTAAATGTATGTATTCCAGACCCTCAATCACTTCATGACATTGTGGCTTAACACTGCTGTGTTTCTCAGTGCACCGATTCAATGGGCTATTACTCAGAGGACTAAGTCAAAATATATCATCATTTATCAATCCACTTTACATAAGAAAGGAAGATGGCATATACTTATTGTACTGGAGATATTACTTTGTTTGGGTCTGACAAACTCTTGACCATGACTGGCTCAAGTAAAATGTATGTTCCATTCCTCCTGGATGATTCAGATTCATGTTTTGATAGTTTGAAGCCTCATGTCAGATGCATGAGTGGAGAGTGTTGGGAGAAGTTGCAGAAATTCTGTTGGTCCTGATCTCTGATATCAGCAATAACTCACGGGGTCCGGTCATGGGACTAACTCACCTGGAGACAGCCAACCTAACCCCTGATATCAGCAACTCACCTGGAGGCAGCCGTCCTGACCTCTAATGGCAGCAATATGTCCAGGGGTCCAGCCACGGGGCGTAGTCACAGTGGCATCTGCACCATGCCAGAGCAACCAGTGCACACACTGAAAGTAAATGTACACTCACAGATTGCAGAATTTGTTTCACCAAAACATGGATGAAATGAAAATGCCTTTTGTCCAATATATATTAACCAAAAAATTAAACATAAATTTGTTTATTATTAGACCACTTTAGACACAGGTTATGTTATATGCAGACCTAGTGAGACTTAGGCCATATGAAGCAAGGGCCACATAGACCATGCAAGTCGCTGATCATATGAAACACAGATCATATGAGACACTGACCACATGAGCCACAGACCATGTGAGACACAGCCCATATGAGACACAGATCATTTGAGACACCGACTATATGAGACGGACCATGTGAGACACAAATCGTAGGAGACACTGAGCACATCAGACAGACCATGTGAGACAAAGATCATTTGAGACACCCACCACATGAGCCACAGACCATGTGAGACACAGATCACATAACGTATAGACCATGTTAGATGCAAACCTAATGAAACATAGACCATATGAGACACAAACCTAAAGAGACACAGATCATATGAGACAAAGATCATATAGGACAGAGACCATGTGAGGCACAGATCATATGAGACCTAGATAATGCAAGATACAGATCATATGGGGCACAGGCCATACGAGATACAGATCATTGAGAACTGTTCACGTGAGACACAGACCATGTGAGACACAGACCATAAGAGACACAACAGACCATGTGAGACACAAACATGGGGACCAAACAATCTAGGGTAGTTTCTGTTTCTCACTATCACCTGTGCACATGCATGATTCAGTAGGAGTACAGAGCTATGTTAAACACTGAATGTTGTAACGAGAGAGTATTTTCTGTAAACTGTATTACTGATCAAGTGATAATTATTATGGGTCACATTTCGCATCATAAATGTTCAGTGCTTTTAGTATTTTGGCTGGAGGCCTTTAAGGAAGTGCTCTAGAGTTGCCTCCCTTGATTAATTGTTATCCTTCCAGGAGACTACTAGAGAATTCTACGTTGATGGTGACAGTCGTACGTGCTCGAATATTCACGAATCAGTGACCGTGTATATAAAGGATGGTGGGTGTGTTGAGACGAGACACAGACACACATAATAACCAGAGTACATCATTCGGCCATCATCAATCTTCGTCAATACTTGACCTACAACCACCACCTGACCGCTTGCTGTCTTACATTCAGTAAAACTGTTTCTCACTCTCACACCAAGACTTCGGTGAGTTGACATTATATCTGTGACACATTACTTTAGACTTGACTCAGTTGCATTGTACATGAAACCTCTGTTGTAATCTTTTGTATCTTGCCTTTGTTTTTGCTGAATACAATTATTGAAAATTTCAGACTTCTCAGTGTTATATTTTGTTGGTTCTGAGGGGATTTCTCATACCTTTTGTCACGGCCATTTTTAACTGTAACAAAATGAAAACAAAATACCTTCAATAAGAACTAAAATTGAGGGGCATGAAAATATTTAACAATTTTCCTGGGAACCTGTCTTACCTCTAAGGCCCCTACATTACATGCTGCATGGAGTGGGGTGAAGTTGTCTCGTTCATCAACCTCATTGATACTGGCACCATTCTTGACCATTGCCTCCAGGTGGAACACATCACTGTTCTTCACAACATCATGGATTGTCTGGCTCTGGCCTGGTACTCTCTGAGCTGTGGTACCTGCAGGGAGTTTGGATATATTACTCATGTCAGAATAACTGGGTCTCTCTTTGAGCTGTTAGTACCTGCAGGGCTATTGGATATATCACCTGTGTCAGAATTACTGGGTCGCTGTTTGAGTCCTGCTACCTCCAAGGATATTGGATATATATTACCCTTGTCAGAAATACTGGGTTTCTTTTTGAGCTATGGTACCTGCAGGGATATAGGATATATTGATATATTACCCTTGTCAGAAGTACTGGGTTTCTTTTTGAGCTATGGTACCTGCAGGGATATAGGATATATTTCCCTTGTCAGAAGTACTAGGTCTCTTTTTGAGCTATGGTACCTGCAGGAATATTGGATATATTTCCCTTGTCAGAATGTACTGGCTCTATCTATCTCTATTGTTACAGCATTAAGTAAAAATGACAAAGTGTTCTGCTGTTGAATATATGCAAACTGACTATGTTTCATGTGCTAGCATATTGACTGCACATGTATTCAGTGATTAAAATTCCCCCTGCCCAGTGAACTGTTCCCAGTCATGTCGAAAATTATGTTCATGATACCAAGCCTCATCTCCACAAAGTGTACAGGTCATTGTGGTGTGGATTGTTTTCTTTCAGTCTCACAATAATCGACAGTGGAGATGTCAGAATACATGACCATTTTACCAACTGATCTGATAGGTAATGTCATAATGATCAATACATTTCACCCAGATACATTTAAATGTTCAGTAGTTGTTCTGAGAATATATGTGTGTATATTTCAGGGTATTTGAACATACCCTAGAAACATGATGTACTTGATATACACATACTGTAACAGTTCCATCAGGTACATTATGATATGAAAATTGGGAACATATTATCCAGGATTCTTTTGCAAAACATCATGTCACACACCAGTTTGTATGCCCCTTTTCGATATTTTGTTGGTTTGGAGTTCAGATAGTATCAGTGAATGGGTACACCAGTGGAGCAACTGTTATAACTCATACTGACATATCTCAAATTTCCCAGAGAACTCGCAATGTTTTTGCAACATTGTGAGAAGGTTGTAGATGGGTAACGTCAGGCTACAACGTTGTAACCGGTAACAACGAAAGCATAATTAATGTCGTGACAACTCTCTGACAACCTCATGAAGAAGTAAGGATGTACTCCGACACGTTGTGCTCCTCGTGATGGAGCAGTTGACATCCATGAACTCGATATCACTTTCTGTTGTGACAATGTGAAATTGTTAGCTGTGTTGACATCCGTGTGAAAAATAGCTAATCTTGGGTGAGTTGGTCATATTCACTCAGACATCCTTTAGTTAGCGATTGTAGTTAGCGGCTGTGAAGAGTAACACGACCAGAACTGACAATAACATGGGATCATAACAGCAGATCACACATAACACAGCACTTGTTGATTGAAATGATTCCACGCTAGACCACCTTATACCAATTATAGAAACATTGCACTTGGGTTCAAGATGTTTTGTGAGCGTTCATTAACTGTAGAGGTTTCCAGTGATCTAATCTGACACTAGAAGAGCAACATTTACCTGGCATATCGAATACTCGAAAAGATCAAAGCCAACCACCAGATCCGCCCGTCGGGGTTTGTTTACGTTGTTGCGGGACAACGCGCACATGCTCCGCGCAAACTCGGAGTTCAGACCACACCTGGAACGGGATCACCCTTTACGGAATCGCTGTGTTAATTGTTAAATACTTTCATTTTTTGTGTGATCGCATTTTTTACTGGTACAGAATTAGTGTTAAAAGTGAATTTATATAATTCCCTTGTCTTGTGTGACAAAATGGACAATAGTTGAAGTAGAAACCTGATCAATCGAAGGCTGTTGTTGCCATTCCGTAAGACAATAATATGCAATGCGGGGTATGCTTTAACAGTCGATTTAACGACTATTAACAGTATCAAATGTTACAAATACTGATCAAAATACATAACAAATCGGGGCGTTAAGAAAAAAGTATGTACAACAGGTCTTCAGTAACAGGAATACAACAGGAATCCAAACGTATAAAGGAGATGTTGACAATTTAACGTGCGCCAGATGATGTTGCAATCTGAACAACATTCAGACTTTGATCGGTTTGTATCCATGTGATGAATCTTGACAATGATTTGCACGACACGCCGGGGTGCAGGAAGCATAATGTATTTCGTCATTTTTCATTCACCTGGTGTGAGACATCACATGTACGCACATATTGCCGTTGTATAAACAAGTTTGTTGTATATTCACCGATAAATCACTTCCACATTATTTTGATCTATGAGTAGATAAGCAATAGATATATGTGATGTTAATATTGTTGATGTATCTATTTACATGTATAAGAATTGAATTCATCTCTGCTTTGCTTTCATTTTCTGTGTGAGATATCAACCGTATCTCACCTCGAGAATGCTTAATAATTTTTAAGTTTAAACAATATACAGCCGTATTTAAATTATGCTGAATTCCTGAATACGGAACACCTATGGATATATACGACTAAAAAATATCCATTTTCATGTGAAATCAGAAACAATAGCTGAATCGATTGTTCACGAATCACTAAAATGTTAGCGGTTTTCGGATAGATAATTCCCGCCAATATCCAAGAGAGTGCAGAGATCAGTCTTCAGCTGATTATCTTTCACATATTCTTTTCACTCCAGCATGAGAACACCTGAATCATCAAACCTCATGCCAACTTTGGCATCTGCACTCACGACGTGAAACATTTTGAGTGCTACGTCGTTACTGAGATGTTATAATATATTGTAATGCGATCAAACTGAAATATTTACTATTGCATCAGTCTTGCACAATGCGAGGATGTTTTCACAAGATGAAAATTTAGTAATGGAAAACACTCGCTACACAAGGGCGGATCCAGTGAGAGTGAAGGTGAGTGGTTTGGGTTCAGTGAGAATGAGACCACCCACCCACCCCACACACCCAATGAAAACTTGAAAATGGTTTAAGTCCATATTCCACATGAAGATTTTTCTGTGCCTCGGCGGAGCCATAGACAGGGGGGTGAGCGGGAATCCCCCATCCCACATCTTCACCTTTCATATTCCTGGATCCGTCCATGTCGTATGTAGAGGACATCGCCTGGAGTGAATCACTGCAGTAGGGGAGGCAACTCGGGAAGTCTTGCTACCTGGTGGCCATATGATTTTAAACGCGTACTGATCAGATCTGGGTTGACCCAGGTCATGGCGTGGAGAGGAGGTCAGCTCTGTGGCTATGTAAACACACTTCACTTGAGCCTATTACTACAGATGATATATCATTCGTGTAATGTAACTGTCAAACAGTGATTACCCAGCTGTTCACATCTACCCTTGTACTCAATATATGACTGAGTGCGCGGCAGTATATATCTGTGCAGAGACTAACAATCAGTTTGCGAAAGGGAACGTTTGTAGGTGCTCAAGTTTGTTTAGTGAGTGAGAGTACGGTATAGACTGTGTGTGTCTTCCTGGTTGGTTTGTCTGCTCCATATCTGTACTCAGGGCTTTCACTGATTGTTTTAAATCTGTTTGGTTTGTCTACTCCATATCTGTACACAGGGGATTCACTGATTGTTTTAAATCTGTTTGGTTTGTCTGCACTACAAAAGTATATGGGCAATTGAAGAAAGTAGTATCTGTCTGGAGAATCTCCCATTACTCTCCCTAGTCTTCTTTTCTCTCTCTCCCCTTCTCTCTCTCTCACACACACGCACACACACACACACACGCGCACACACACACAGACACACACGCAGAGTCATGCTATGATGGACACTGTTTATAGTTCAAGCCATACTCACTCGCCGCAACCTGATGTAAACGTTTTTATGATAACGTCTGTGTAAGGGGTAGCAAATCAGAATATACACTCATGACATCAGGTGATTTAAATTTGTTTACGACGATGTGTTATTGGATGTTTGGATGTTTCTATAGGAAACTCAAGTTTTTATTCGAAGTCATCATGCATTACCTACCCACTGAATAAACAAATACTATGCCTCTCTTTACTACCCACGGTTTTATTGTCGCAAAAGATATCCACATCCCACAGCTGGGTAAACAAGTTTTAAAATTCCTTGCCATGAAATGAGGTTTATTCAATAGCATAAACACACACAGTTGTTTAAGAGACATTTTACCATTTCTAGAGTCTGTGCACGTTCAGCACAAACCTGTTTCATTCTACCCACGCATGATCACTATGGTAACGCTATCCATCTGTCCCGGCAGCAGACCGGAACTGGAATTCGTGCATGACAGGGTTGGAGATGGAGCGATATATTGATCCGGGTACCACCATAACGAGGGGAGGAGGATCTAAATGCATGCCCGCGAACACCCGCATCCAATCAAACTCTCCCAGTGTGTACAGGTGTTATCCTTATTCATTATTTAAGATAAACACTTGTTCCTCCTTCTGTTAAAGACACTAGTTATTCCCCTTGTCACCTCGCGACTTGACATCGATTCGTGAGTAATTCAGTTTTAGCATGATAATAACAAATCGAACAGGGGAATATATTAGAAGGTAGCCGTACAACCCGGAGTTGGCCGAATTGTGAGTTGGTCGGGTGTGTGAAAGTACTGGACAGCGCTGTAGTGAGCTGGACAATGGGGGCACCGGACAACGTGTGCGTCAGATATGACTTCTACATCAACTCTGAGGTAAGACTTGCGTGCACCAAGGTAAAGGCTGCACGGGACTTGTATGTACAGAGCACCTAGATCAGACTATAGTGAATTGAGAGAGTAAAACACCTGGGGTTACATGTGCCCAGACAGTGATGTGACGTTACACTAGCTACGCTAAGGTCTCTGAATTACATGCATGTGACCATAATAGGTCCATACTCATCACGTCTTCTGTTTATATCTTCACCCAATATAACACGGAGATAAATGTAATTAGGAGAACACCCGTTGGTCATGCGTCTACACGAATAGCGACCAACGAAGGGTAGAAGTAAACGAAGGTAAACCGGCCGTGTATAGTGTTCCCATAGGTGCTTGCCGACTGGCAGTAACCAACTGCCAGTTAGCTAGACGTCTGATTCGACATCTTGTAGATGTGTCGTGATACACAGGCTCTTGTCACTCGGCATCCTGTACATGTATCATGATACAAATACTGCTGTAACTCGGCATCCTGTACATGTATCATGATACAAATACTGCTGTAACTCGGCATCCTGTACATGTATCATGATACAAACACTGCTGTAACTCGGCATCCTGTACATGTATCGTGATACAGATACTGCTGTAACTCGGCATCCTGTACATGTATCATCATACAAACACTGCTGTAACTCGGCATCCTGTACATGTATCATGATACACATACTGCTGTAACTCGGCATCCTGTACATGTATCGTGATACAAATACTGCTGTAACTCGGCATCCTGTACATGTATCATGATACAAATACTGCTGTAACTCGGCATCCTGTACATGTATCATGATACAAATATATGGAGCTTTGTCTGTTGCAAAGATTTTCAGCCTTTCAGAAACCACTACGATGAAGACTAAACTAGAATGTAGCTGCAGCAATAGCTCCGAGCAGGTTTTAGACATGCCAGTGATTCCCAGGGATACCGGCAGCTGCTCTGCAACTGCCCATTGCCAGAAGAAATATCAATAGTTATCACGAATTCAACATTAATCAGTCTATTGGAACTGTTTAGCCAGATGCAATAAAAACGAAAAACATATGTGCTTACTAAAATCTATAATTGCATAATGTGAATTCATCGTGTCGGTAGTGACGCTTTCATACTCGTCATCCTTCCCTCGGACTGAAGAGTCCCGCGGTAATGACGAACCCTGCAGGAACCGTGCAGTTGTTTCACGAAACTGTCATTAAATTAAGGATTCTAAGATGCTTCATTAAAGATCAAGGTGCTGACGTAGACAAGAACTAACTAGTGACGGGAAATGACAGACTATCTTTCCCAAGTTGTATTACATATGTAGTACTCGAATCTTGGAGAGAGAATTACCTAGTTAATATAACGAGGGAAAGATAATCTTGTGTTTCACCGTCACGGGTCGGTTATTGTTTTTACTATCCGTGTGAGTATTCTATGTGAGAAACAATAAAAGTAAAACAACAGTTTCTCTATTAGGAAACCCGCGATATGGGCAATCCCCTATCTCTATCCCTCCACCTCGATAACAAAGTAAAAAAAAAAACAAGCAAAAAAAACCCCAACCCCCCCCCCCCAAAAAAAAAACCCCAAAAAACAACCAAAAACAAAAAAAAACAAAAACAAAACAAAAACAAAAGAAAATCAAAGCTACGCTTCTTCACCAACGTCACGATGGATGTCAGTCTTTATTAAGTACAGTCTTGCCAAGCCTGGCTCCATAGCAGTCAGCTTCTGGGTTTTCAATTGCTTCATTCAGCTAACATCACTGGTGGAAGCATAACATTGAACAAAACTATTTCGACGGAAAAAAATAAAAAATATGAAAGCTCGACTCACAAATAAACAACTACACGACAGCTTCATTCCAACGCTCACGCCGGAAATAAAATGAACGCCCCGTAACAGTTAATAGTAAATGATGGTTAGGAATGATATATATAATACTAAATAGATTTAAGACAATTTTTAAACACACAATTGATTACTTCAACCATGTCTTGTATGCACTTTCAAATTTGATATGATAACATAGAATATTTATCATCTTATATTCATTTGGCACATATCATTGCAATAAAACGTCCGTATCTATTCTATCTTTTTCTGTCGGGTTCATGATAACCACGGTATGGCAAGGTCTCACTGATACTACCGATAAGTTGACTAAACATCGGCGTGTTATCTACTGGATATGGCTGATCACACGACTATGATATATATGAAAGACTGAATCTTCCACCCCCCACTGTTACATTAACCTATATATGGAGCTGGTGTGGGGTATGGACCGGGGTAAATTCAGTTTTGGAACCAGTTTCCCTTCGCTGTTGGACTTCGTATAAAAATGGGCATGTGTTACATACAACACCAAAGTTTTCAGATGAAAGAACTTCGATAAAAGATGTTGTTTGATCGGTTGGTTGTCACAGTAACGTGGCACTCAGCATTATTTCAGCTATATGGCGGCGGTCTGGAAGTAACCAAATTTGGACCAGACAATCCACAGTGTGTGCATCGATCCGATAAAATTTGGTAGTGAGGTAGCCATCATGTTAAAGCCCTCGCCCGTCACCCTGAAGACCCGGGTTCGATTCCCCACATGGGTACAATGTGTCAAGCCCATATCTGTTGTTCCCCCGCCGTGATATTGCTGGAATATTGCTAAAAGCAGCCTAAAACCAAACGCACCAGGTGTTATGGAGGAGTAATGCTCACCTATAAACAATATATGAATATATTCCTCTTAATTTACAATATGTATTCGACATTTGTGTATCTCCCCAAATCAAATGAAAGTCCAGACCTGTTACATCTGAATCGAGTCATGCATATTCTCAGGTGTTCAAGAATAACATACTTGTCTACATTTAACAGTGCTTTAAAGTGCTTTTGATAGAAGGAATCAGATAAACTGTTGACAGAACCATGATTGTAGTAGGTTGTCAAATAATCCCTTTTTAAAAATGTGAATGATTATCGTCATATTTCCTACATCACCCATGTTCTACGTCTAGACTAAAGCCTACCTATAATGGCGATGTCCAACGTTTTGAAAAGCATCCATTTTAGTTTTGTAGGAATCATCAGCAAAACCATAACCAAAATTTTACATATGTGGGTAGTGTGGCTAACGAGATATTAGTCATCACAACGGGGTAATATTTCTTTAAAAAAATGGCAGAAAATGAAAAACGATGTGTCATTTGATATCTCTTGGATAATGGTATGTCCTCTGATTGGGGGGAGTCACTTTAACAAGCGATTGTAGCTTCACGTTGCCTTTGTATACACTGTACTAATCATAATTAATTTTGATTCTCACGTACCTCTACCTATCTCAAACACACACAATGTGTCTTGTATATTTTGGTTCCTTGTAGTGCATTTATTATTTATTATTTCGCGTTTTGGGAAGGGGCACCAAGAAAAAACGTCTAACAAAATGGGGATCGTGTTTCTGGAACACAGCAAAACTAATTTTTTAGGTTGACAGATAGCATGTTGGAAAGTGAACCATAAACCAGCTGTATTTGTATCATTTTCTAGACTACCTTTTGAACAGAATATTTCTGACATGAGTAGGCCATGTGGTACCAGAACCGTCCATTATGCAGCACAGGCGAGGCAGTCAGTGCTCATCCAAATACCGTAGCCAGTACCAATACTTGATGGTGTACAAAAGTTGGACATGTGCTCTGTGACATGCTACTAATACCATAACATTGCTTGTCGTTCTTTATCCGTTTTTAAAAGCCATTTCCACATTTCGCTGTAGTAACTGTACAATATGAGGTGGCCGATAACTCAGGACCATAACAGACTCTAGAAACAATCATACCATCAAATTTCTGTAATAAACCTCGACGTGCTGTATTTCTAACTTTCTTTTAATGCATGTACAGTGTCACAATAGCCTTCTTGCTCTGTTCATCAAGAGTATTTAGACAATTTTCGAGATACACGCTACAAAACTATATTTTTTTAAAGAAAATCACTGGTCATCAAATTCAGAACAAATTCTCAAACGTTTAAAGCAAATCACTGAATGTGTGTTGAATTATGTATGTATGCAGTGCTGTAAAGTTTAATAAGGTGGCAAGTGAGGCAACTCCCCCCCCCAAAAAAAAAAAAACCCAAAAAAACAACAACATAAAAAACCAAAAAAAAAAAACAACAACAAAAAAAACAAACAAAACAGCAACAACACACACACACACACACACAAAAACAAACAAAACAAAACAACAAAACAAACAATTGCCAAGTATCTGATATAACGATATAACCTGTTAATGTCCTGTCTGCGCCTTTGATCTTTCAGCGACGGATCTTAGCATTTATCAACATTGTAGTTGTTTCATGTAACTGCCATTGTATCAGCGAAGCCTACAGTTGCTTTATGACACTTCCATGTATTATCTGCCTTTGCAGATGTGTACTGATACTGCCATTGCCACGACACCTGTACCTTTGTCGTGAAACTACCATTGTATTTCTCGTTTGTATACTTATAGTTATAGTGGCTATAATGGCGTTTGTATTTTACACTGCTTGCGCCTATGTATTTCAGAATATATTGTTAGATCAGTGAAGCATTCAGTCAGTTGTACCTGTCGATGAAAGCCGTGCGAAAGGTCAGCCCTTTGCTAGAAACGTCTAGACTCTTCGCATGATGTCATGATTAGAATGTCTAGTTTTTAGAAGCTATGTTGCTGAAATATTGACTAAACTAAACGTTGAACATTACATCTCACCAACAAGCACACATCAGCTGACAGCCGAGAGTGTCCCACGCAAGGCATCTTCACTTCCTCCAACAAATCCAATGAATCTCTTACTGTTTGTCGGCATAATGTTGGTGAAATATTGACTAAACTAAACGTCGAACTTTACACCTCACCAAGAAACACTTAGCAGCTGACAGACGAGAGTGTCCCCCTCAAGACACCCATGCAGCGTGGCACCACTGGTCCGCGTCTTTGTTTTCTAGGTGTTTCACAGGTAGCCGACAGCATACTTTCACTGACAGCGCCTTCCACTGGGCGACTGTATCTTTCTTCTTTATTGGTGCATCGCAAATATCCAGCCTTGTGAAGCTAAGCGGGAGACACACTCAAACTAGAACAAAATAGTATAATTTCACCTGACAATGGGCAAGAAAAAGCTCAGAAGCAGTGTGCATAGAACATAGAAGGAATTGATATCCATTAATGTCTTGTCTTGTAGTTTATTTGCTATTGTATAATTATAAGTATGTCTTATAGTATCATTTTAAATCCAGAGATAAAATCTTCGTTTTTAGTGATTAAACGTGAACTTGAAATGGTACTAGTGTTACGAGGGTGTATTATCTGTAAATTGTATAATTGATTAAGTGATAATTATTATTGGGTCACAATGTTGACACTATCAAGACCAGAAGTCAATTCAACTAGTCAACACTAGTTTCCTCGACTTTTGAACAAACTGTATCTAAAATGTATACGGTTTTCTCTCTTGCACATGGCGTATGTGGAAGCTATATAATTGTGATGGAAGTGTAGTTAATACAAACGTGTTGTATGTACACCAATCGCTTCTAGTTACGTTTTGCGTGGGATACTGATAGATCAAATGCGTTATACATCCATGCCTACACACACTTCAGTACATAAGTTTACTTAGTTTGTCAAGGTAGAACCAAGGGAGAACTTAGGTCTTCACTTCAACTGACTAATCAGTTGTGAAAATCAAAGCTATGTAATTCCTTTCAGAATAAGTGTAAAAGTATACATTTCGAACAGTTTATAAGTTTAATTTGATTTCGACCACAGAACTCTTGCTTTATAGTGAAAAATGAGAAATCAGGAGAAGTTCAGCTGGAAAATGTTTGAATGGTTACAGCGAACTATCTCACGTGTGGAAACATTTCTAGCACAATGTACGCCATTTTGTGTTTGCTCACTAATGTAAATCAAGAACCTTCTCACTGTAAATATCGGCCACACAGCGAGCCATTCCATCATGAAATACTATCTACTGGAAGTTAACCTACAGAACATCGATATCCATCATCTCATGTCAACAAAGGCTAGTCAGTGTGAAACTACAAAGATCCACTGACATAACGTTAACTTTTCTATCATGTCCACAATTATGTGGGTTTGAGACAAACAAGTTATTGTTATCTAACCCTCAACACCGAGATCACAGAGATGTAGTGGCATATCTGACAGTGATGCTCTCCGCGTGGTGAGCACATCCTGCTCCACAGGTTGCTGTAGTGGCTGATGTTGAAGCAGGAGTCTGTTTGTCGAGGCGGCTGTCTGTCATGTCCTACAGTGGTAAAACCAGTCTGAGTCCACTCCCCTTCTCTGGTTAAATGGTGACACCCGTGGGGTAGTCGAGTATTGGGATTGTTCCCCTGCTTGAGTACTGGTTTGAACCATTCCTAAACACGACACCCCCCTCCCCCCACACTCTGCTGCTGCGTAGACGACACCAACTTCCCTATGCACGTGTGCAAGTGGCGAGGTTTCACTGACTGAATATAGTTTTACGGCGCTTCGAGCAATATTCCAGCAATATTACGGACACCACAAATTCATTGTACTTATGTCACAGTAATGTGGGGAATCAAACCCGGGTCTTCGGCGTAATGAGCAAACACTTTAACCACTAGGCTATTAGCGATTATTGAACACATATGGGATCTATCTATGAATGTGACAACTCCTCACAACAGTTAAAACCTTTCAATAAACATCTCATCCACTAGCTGCTGTGGGTCTTACTAACTGATCTTCTATCGACATGCGGGACTTACACATACTTTTATGTGCATACTTTTATAATGACTATAGATAGCTGCTGCCTGCTAACAAAGTGGCATTCAATAGCATCTCCTGAATACTGCACATTATGCCCCGTCTGTTGCAGAGACATCAATCATCTCGCCAATATGTCGAGGTTAGGGCACACATGTGGACGGCTTCACGCGCGACTCTGATACGTATCGGACTACAGTCCCACAACTGCTGATCTCACAATAAGTGTTTAACTTCACAAAGCGACGTTTAAGCCTCATCCGGATCGACGTACTGAAACGTGGTGTAATTTATGTGGTTTTATTCTTGGCTTAATTTATGTAGTTTTATTCTCGTCTGTGTAACACCAGGCTTTAGATTAGTCAGCTTTGTGCATTAACCAGGATCTTGCCAGAAGTCCCACGTGGAGGGTACCGCCCTTGTCATACCTATCACACGTCATATTAGTCTCATATAATCTTCCTGTACTTCTTTCCTATTAATTTATACATGATTGTAGAAACAAGCTATTTTTCTCCATATCCTTTTAATCTTTATATCATTTCCCAGTGTCTGTATAATTCACGTAACGTTAATCCCAAGGCAATATAGTTGAATCCTCAACTGCTAATTGATGTGTATGACGCTGCCATGTAGGAGATTCTACCCACTCTAGTCTCTCTCTGTATGTACACGTTATTGATCATCACCATCACCAGCAGGTGTAACACTTTGTCTGCCATGGTGACGGACGGACGCTGTGTGTAGAGACTGGGACCCACCCTGGCCACGACTGACCCCCCCCCTCACAGATGTGGACCTAACAAGGCAGTGGTAACCCTTGGATACTGATTATTCCGCGTAGTAAGTCTATTCGGCCAGCCGGAACGAATCTATTCATGCATGTATCATGGCCGCCTAGGCATGTATTCAACTCATTGACCTTGTGAGGGATGTAGTCTTCTCTGAGTGCATGGTCATCGTATTTTCGAACTTCCTACACGTGTCCTGGACTCTCCTCTTGACCAGTATAGACATTCTTCTCACCTCGGAAAGTGTTTACAACAATCCATTGAAGAGGACAGACACTGTGTGTCGACCTGACCCATATTTCGTTTCGTGTTGTTTTACGGAGGCAGATTATCTAGTGAGAGGAAAAATGTCTGTACGGCGGTGATCCTTTCACCACCCACTCAGTACTGGTCCAGACGGCCCCCGATACCACTCGTGTAGGAGAGTATAGTGGTCATTGCCTGGACACAAACCCATCACCATGCTGACCGCCGCTCTCATTTGGTTCTACTTTCGTGACCTGGCCAACTACCTGTTGGACTGTGCCGAGTTGCGCCACCAGGTAAGACCAGCTCGACTACCTCTTCCCCCTCCCAGCCTATATCCCCCTGCCCCTTCACGTGCATACATCCCCTCTCCCTCCCCATTGGCTTCAGCTGCAACCCAACAGAACGTGTCTCATCATCAGACACTGCATCAATAACGTATCCCATGATAACACTGTTGTCACTAGAGACATGTCTGCCTCATGGGGACAACCAACCTGTGTTGATTAACGTTGTAGTTTACCTGTATAAGAGATTTTTTCTGCAAATAGTTTCTTATGGCTGAAGGGAGATAACTGCGCCCAGCGACTGTGACTGACACATGTGTGACAATATCAATATCCCATGGATTTTCCACCATCACACGTCCGGTGACTCATCAGGTGTAAACTCATCCAGTCTGAAAGTTTATCACCTTTCTGAGGTCATTTAAATTGTGCTTTGTTTAATTGAACTAAATAGATGTACTTACAGGCATAACTGTGTCAATTTTAAACGTATGAGGAGCTGTTCCTGCATCAACCATTGTCCTTGTCTATTCTCTCACAAGAAATCAATTAATGTGTTTACAGAAACGTGTAAGGATGTAACTAACACAAACATATATATGTTCAGATAATATCTCTGTGTTGTTCTTGTGCAATAGTGTTTAGCAAAACGTTTATTTAATATCATGCCTGTACAGATATGCGAAACATCATTTTCATGTACATTCGTGTAAAAACAGAAATATTAAAAAAAATGTTATTCGTGTACAGAACTGTGAAAAACTGTTATTCATGTGCAGAGTTTTATGACCTTTACAGCACCACAACTACAGGACCGACAACACACCTCGACCGTTACAGCACCACATATAAGATCCACCGACAACATACTTCTATCGCAGAACTGTCACAGACACGACCCTTACAGCACCACATATAAGATCCACCGACAACATACTTCTATCGCAGAACTGTCACATACACGATCTTTACAGCACCACATCTACAGCACCAATACACCTCTATCACAGAACTGTCACAGAGACGACCTTTGCAGCACCACATATGGGTACAGCACCCGTGTGTTGAATGCCTGCCTGTGAGACTCTACCAAAATAATGTGACTATGTCAGTAGTCTGTATTCATGAGTTTATCCATGATGTAAGTAAGATATTAATATGGCACTGCTACACTGCTAAATGTCCGACTGATCGTGCCATCCCAATAACGTGGGGGTACAGCGTGTTTCCCTGTCATATTAACGGGATGTTGGCCTTCTGCGAGGAAGGACAACATATTCGCAACAGCTTGTTTTGTGATCATATTTGGTATTTGTGGTCGTATCTGGCCGGACACTTGACAGCATGACGAGGAACGTGTAGTTGCCGAGTAAAATACGCGTGTTCCGTGATGTACAGTAACTAGGTTAATACTAATTGTGTATTTCAATGTCTCGTGTGACTAAGAGATGAACATCTGATATCTTGTTATGTCAGTGTTTAACTACCACGTGTGACAGTTGCATATAAACTGTAATATACACTCACATCTAATAATTTGCGCGTGAAACAAGTTTCATTTTTTGGGGTTTACATAACGTAGCATTGCTGATATTTTCTGTACATATAGTAACATTGCTGATATTTCCTGTACATATAGTAACATTGCTGATATTTCCTGTACACATCGTAACATTGCTGGTATGTCCTGTACACATCGTAACATTGCTGGTATTTCCTGTACACATCGTAACATTGCTGGTATTTCCTGTACATATAGTAACATTGCTGATATTTTCTGTACACATCGTAACATTGCTGATATTTCCTGTACACATCGTAACATTGCTTGTATTTTCTGTCTATTTTAAAGGGTGAAAGGGTGACGAGAAAGTGTAGAACCTGGCAAATCTTCAATGTGAATATGCAGCCAACCTGATAATCTCATAGTGCTTGATTATTGATAATTGAATGTTCTTTAGTTGTTTTGTTGCTGTTGTTATTTTAAAGGTGATTGTCTCGTTACTGCATCAAGCTGACCCTTAAATCATGACAAACTGCATTTTCCTACTATCAAACGTCAAATCTCTGACGTTGTTGAGACTTTGGAAACACATAAAACATCCAAGGAAGACCATCAAGATGAAGCCACACATCCAGTGTTGCACAGACTAATATCTGCTGTCAGACTAGATGCCTACACTGGAAGCGCCACTTGTCTGTGCAGCTTGATGGTTCCATAGTGTCCACGGGATACATCATACATACACGGGTTGAGGGAGTGCAGCTGTACTGGAATCTTGAATAACGCATGCGGTTTTATAATTATTTATTATTAGCTTTATTTGATACGAACATTTGTGTTGACAACACAACTCTCCATAATATCTGATGGTGACATCTACACTGCATAGTCTTCTATAGAATTACTCGCATGACCAAGTTTTGGGATGCCAGTGAGAAATGAAGATAGAATTAATCTATTATTATACCATAGAGTATAGCATGTACTCGTTCCAGGCTGTGTTGACACTCTCAGGGGGAACACGTCGCGCTTAACTTCGCTTTCCAGAGCAGCTTTTGTCTTTGTTTGGACCACAGTTTTCTATAATTGAGAGAGGGCAAGACTACAGATGATGACATGATTTGAAATGTTATGAAATTATCCTACTTATGAAATGGCATTATATTATCCACAGAAATATGCACTCATCAATAATGTAAGTCATAATTTATTCCCACACATGGATTTTCTAATGTTATATGTTTTTGAGGTGTTGTCAGGTTTATGGTACCACATGAATCAAAAGAAAGTGTATGGTTTGGAATTTTCTTCTTTTCGTCGATGTGGAATACGACATTTGCACGAGTTAGTTTTGGTAATAATGTGTATTCTACGAGCACCAGCCCCACATGTATCTGTCAAACTTTTCACAGTCTTGCCTATCTTTATCATGTTTCCAACATGACATCTATTGCTACCAATCTATGTTTAAATAACCATGTCCCTTCAAATGATGGATGTCATTTTAACGCAAGATGTTATTTCTTCAGTGAACATTTACCATTCAGATCAACGTTATTTTCACCCTAATACCCAATACATAAAATGTACCGCTAGCAGCTTTAGCTATGTACTAAGCACTGTGTGAGAAAATAGACGACTACCCGTAGAAATGCTAGTGCTATTTATTTCACCGATAATGGAATCCACAAGCAGGTACGCTGCTCCCACCGATTGTAGGTAGCCGGGGATAATAAACAAAAGTGCACACACCATCACAACAGTCTGTCAATAGGACTGAACTCTGAATGAGGGCTATCGCTATATTAGATTGGCTATAAAACTTACACTATGTATGAGATGGGGCTATAGCGATCGCCGACAATACATTCCCTGCCGCTGTCCAGCTGTTTGGGTGGCAGGACTGGCATTATCTGAAGTCTCTATGTCCCAGGCCATGATTTAAATGACCTCTATATGGACCTGTGCGTTAACCATACTCCCTCCAGCCCTTGTACTGCCCTCGCAACAGCCAGCCACATATGTCATTTTCCTAAATGCCACAGTGATATCCTGTCCTCGACAACTATGTCGACTAACCTGTTGTCATTCAGTTATATATAGAAACTTCACGGTTTAACACTTCAGCAATTATGATTTTGATACACTTTTCAATTTCCGGGTAACTAGTTGGCCTTGTTTGGTAATATTGTCCCTGTATATTATGTCAGAGTGATGGGAGCGCCTGTGTAGACGATAAGGAGCGCCTGTGTGGACGTAGGGGAGAGTATCGGTGAGGGGCGGGGCTAGGGGCGTGGGGAGCCGGGCTTGACTGGCCACACACTACACATTATAGCCACACGGCTGCAGGTGACCGTCCACACAGGAGGACTACTGCACATCACACAGAACAACACAGGTAGGCGGTTCTATGTATATCTGAAACGCACCTTCACTATTAACTCCTCTGTTTGGTAATTGTTTCAATGCCTTAAACAAATAGGATGTATTTAATTCGTGACCTTGCATAGATTGTATGAGCCTGGGTCTCCAAACGCTCTCCGTGCAGGTGTATCAGCTTAAACAACGTTATTCTTATACTGCAGGTAAGTACATACTTGGGCTGTCGGGAACCCTTCCTGGGGGTGTCAGTAATCTTCTGGTACAATGATTTGAGGTTTGAGCGTTGCTATAAGGTTGTTATAAAGATGAACAGCCTTTTCATCTCGATGGTGGCAGAGCGCCATCACCTCTCTGTTCTTTTGTCAGACTGTACCTGTACCTGTGCTTTTGTCCATGTTATGTCAGACAATGCAGGAATCCTTGAATCTGTCTCCATATGTCTTCATGTTGTGTTCAATTACACTCCATGTGACGTCATCACTGACAGTCAATCATGCAGTCATATACTGTTTACTGTTAAAGCACTAATTTGTCTTTGGGTGGAAACTCCGAGGGATATGTGTGTCCATGTAACACACACACACACACACACACACACACACACACACACACACACACACACACACACACATAGACATATGTTCGCGTGCAGATATCTCGAAGTAATATTTATATGTGCTATACATCACATTACTCATTAATTTACACCACTTACACCACTTACCACCGTAACGATACACTAATGCTCATTACAGCATATGGCTCAGTTACTTCCGAACATGTAAGGCGATAAGACATCGCGCCTATATCTGTCACATTGTCACTTTGTACAGTCTCAGCCTCAGCCTCGGGGTTGTTCCTCACCCTAACACCAGACGATATTGGGCTATGGATTAAGCAACTCTGCGTCCTTCGTCATAAAAACAATTTAACACTGTGTACATGTTACACAGCCTGAACACGTAATGTCCATATCTCCAATATGTTGCATGTGCTATGCAAACTATGAACAAGGGGAATGTTGATGGAAAGTAGCATAGGCAGATATTTTACTTGACTGTATCCTGACAGCAGCACTATGACGGTGAGGGCGGGGCACACTGGCACTGCATATCCATATTCTATTACTCAGTTGCAACGATGTGAACAGGCATGTACAAAGCACTCATGATGTGAGTCAGACCAACCCTCCCACCATAGATCCGGTAATGCCCGTCTAGTACCCTCCACCGACCCCTTTCCTACTTTCCCAGGCAACATACCCGATTTGTGCCCACAAAAACATTTCCATACAACTTGTAAATCAATTAAAGTTTAATGTTTGCCGTCTTTGCGAAGTGTGACACGGGCATGGCCTTAAGCATGTTCCCAGTAGCTGCTTGTATGTATCACTTACTGCGTTAACTCTGTCATTCACGCTTGTCAATAACGCGTTGTCCTGTCATGCGTATAGTCAAGGTAACACCAGGACATGGACTGAAAACGGTTCAGTTTACAAGATGGCCATGACTTCTTTCTGGAGATGACACCTTGTCATAGGCAGCAGACTCATGTGTCAACAGTAATAGACACCTGTGTTTGAGTGATGTATTGTTTGTTTGTTGGCGTTTTTTTAAAATCTGAATATTGTTGTTTATTGTGATACTTAACACCAAGCTGTAGCCCGTTTTTACTGAACACCTCAGACACGTAACATGTTGGCTGTATGACTTGTTCCTACGCCGGAGTGATGAACATCCAGAGCGTGGAACAACGTTCATGGTTGGTGCAGGCAGATTTCAAGCGTGAGTTAAAGCCGGTGCTGACTACAGGTCATCGATACTTCCTTCTGTGCACTCCCCAAGCATTATGAAGTCATGCTATTCTGGTGTCTACTATGGAGTATGTGCGAAGAAACAGTGAACTCCAAAGTGTCACCTTTCTAATGTGTTTCAGTGTACACCATAACGTGTTTATTATGCACTGACTCACACACAACTGCAACCTGCTTGTCATCATTACCACATCACCTTACTTATCTAGGCGAACCAATTTGTTCTGTGAGAAGCGGGGGAAAAACAAATTCCCTACCTGTCTTTGAAACAGACGTTGGTGGCAAATGAGGTGTTTTCACGAAATGTTATCGGATGCCAAACACCTTGGGAATTGACGTATCGTTAAGATGGTCCCAAATCGATCTGCATGTTGATGGGATTCACAAGAAGAGTGACGTGCTATCCAAGAGAAATTACAGTAATTGGATTTAATGACCATTACGCCATTACATTGCAGTAGCAACAGCAGCCATGACGGTGTATCTACCTCTCGCATGTCACTGGCATATCCTCATCTTCTTCTAGCTCAAAGACAAATGCAATCTTATCATTGAATATCTGTCAAAACAGGTTCTGTCGGGGCCTTTCTTGGAGCTGAAACTTGAATTTGTTGCACTGGCGTTTCATACTGAGAACATTATTGCGATTTGTTGTTGGTTAAGAGTACCCCCAGTTCCACCTAACACGACCCTAGCTCCCTTATCGGGAGTGAAGGGGGCGCACAGTGAAGGAGGGCCGAGCGAGGCCTACAGACCTACTGATGTTTACATAACCTTCTGAAATACATATGGGTGTTTTATCTCACGTATGCTTAGTCATCCACTCGGCAGACAAAAACTTTGAGGCCAATAATACTTTCATGATCCAGCAGGGATTCAGTCGGGGATTTGTTGGTACCAACAACTGTCAACTTCTAACAACGTGTACATAATCACCAAGAATTAGAGCATAAAGCGTGAATATCAGCTATCACGCCTCTGCCTCCCTCCTACCCCAGCCCCACCACCGTCTTCACCCCACCCTAGGCCACCTGTGTGACGATCACTCTGTCCTGTGTGAACCCGGCAATCACTGCGCATGTCTCATGATAACGTAATTCCATTGAAAAGACAATGTGCAGCGCCACATGCCGGTGATATTGCCTGACTGCCCAACAGACACATACCATACATCACACATATAGATGAAAGTAAAATATTTATGAAGTAACCTCTCACTGATTCACACAACCATCCCCAAAGTTCAGCTGCAACATCGTGTTTAATTTATGAGGAAACCTGAATAGACGAGAGTGTCGAATGTCAATAGTGTCGCCCAACCTTCCCGACAAACACTGTACACGAGGACATACACCCTGCTCCCTTGTGTTGTGTCCACCACACTGTACACCAGAATATACACCCTGCTCCCTCGCGTTGTGTCTAACACACTGAACACTAGAACACACACCCTGATCCCTCGTGTCCAAAGCTCTGTACACCAGAGCCTACACAGAGGGCCCCAGTGCTCTGGCAAGCACAACCCACACCTGGTCTAAGATAAGGACAGTGTACGTGTGTAAAAGGGGCGGATTAAGGTTTGACTCGTTCTTTTGCAAGGAACTCGTTTCCATGTTTGAGAAGCATGTGGAAGAGTTAGTGAATAGGTATTGTCTCACGTCTCTTTTCGTAATATTCCTGCAATATTTTCATAAATGGACTTTAAACATCATACTCATGCGGAAAATTGAACTCGGGTCTCCATGAGACGAGATCATTCTTTACCCACAAAGCTAAACATATGCCAGTTACTTCAGGTTTCACCTTAATTTGGCATACGAACGTAGAAGGTACTAGGTGACAGATAAACATCCCATCAGGGGTTTGGTTTCTAACTTTATAGCATGGATCACTTCATACACGAAAGGCAATTGTTCGAGCACATTTTCAAGGTATGCTCCAACTCGTGAAGTATAAAGATTCACTCCATGTCATGACCCTTCACTTGGCCGCACACGCAGGGGGAGTGGAGGGGGAGAGGTAAAACATGCCTCAGGGGGTCCACATTAGACCTGCAGAACAAGGTAATCACTGATGAGCCATCAGTGTTCCTCGTGTTGCCATGGTAGTAGAATATTACTGTATTAGCTAAATTGCATCGTCATAAATTGTGATCAAATGCAGGATACTGCCCCTGGCAGCTTGACTGACTGTATCAAGCCAGTTATGGTTTGATTGAACACAGCATCACGCCTGGTACAGACATATGCACCGGCCAGTTAACTACCGCAGTAAACAAGATAATATATCACTGAACTCCACTGAATATATTGATATGTTTTTCCTCATCCCACGTTGTGTTGTCACGCCAGACTGAGGGTGGCGAATGGCGTATGGTGTGTAGAACCAGTAATCAATAACCCTAGAAGAACATTACATAATGACAATTTGTCATAATTATATACCTTAACAAATTTGAAATCCCTGAATAATTATAGCATGGTCTCCTATGTCAACTATACCACGTACTATTGCTTATGATAAACTTCATCATGACCGTCACACAAACCTTTGTTGTGCCACATCACCGCATCTCGGGGAATACAGACATAGTCGCACTATTTTTACTGAAAACTGAGACATTGTAAACCATCTCACTGAATTCACTGATCTACAGCAGTTCGATCCATACATTATCGAGGTGTATCTGATATCTCACGATTGAAGATCAGTTAACACAGTGAGACATTATTGAGGTGTACCTGATATCTCACGATTGAAGATCAGGTAATGCAGTGAGACATGTCACTGAGTTGAGAACTGTTTTCAAGAAATGACATTTGACGCCTGTGTTACCATTAGGTAACGGGATCGATAATCATGTGGATTAATATGGGTACAGGCGGACAGACGGACAGTGGTTGAAGCTTTGATTCTGTCATAGTGAGTCAACTATATGGACATATCACATGTTCATTGAATCTCGGCTGCGTCAGCAGCGTCGAGACCCCTTGTTCCGTTGGACTGAAGTGTAAATATCAACATCTTTCTAATGGTATGTGGGCGGTTGAATATATCGAGGCACCCATCATGCTTTTGGTAAAACATTGAAACAGCATGACACTGTGATGATCAATCGGAGCAGAGACGTGTTACAGGTGAATAAGTAATTGTGTGAGTGCTGGAGGCAGCACGGTGTAAGTCGTGGACATTCCTGCCGCGCCACTGTCAGAACATCGCCAAAATATCCATCAATGTGTCAATCACGTGTCCCCGGGGTCTGTTTGTTATCTGTACGTGAACCATGCAGAACACACCATAGTTGCAAATATTAAGACGAAGGGGAGACCACTCCGGTCATGTCGAGCTCAGAGGTGAGGGAACTATATGTTGTTGTTTTTCTCAAAAATTGGAAACCAGGGCTACGAATGATTACACTGGGAATGTTGTGGTTCTGCTTTAGCGTGTAGACACTCATGTATGTGAAAGAGGCTCAGATTGATGTATGTCGTTTGTGATTCAAGTGAGCTGACCCTCCCTTTCTATTGACCATGTCAGGTATATACTCAGCGGGTTTCCTGTGGCTGTCGACAAGCTCCTTATACCGGTGTAGGTATTGTGCGCCTGGACAACGGGGCACTGACTAGGCTCTGGAAGGGATGGATTAAAACTTCTGGTCATTCTTGTCGATGTCAATCTTATTGTGAAGCAGAGTACCAAACACGCTTTTACTTGTCCGCTCAGCACTGTGAGAATATCGATCCATACTTAATGTATTAAAATAGGTGTTAAGATAAATATCTTAATAAGTTAATGCAATCCTCAGACTATTTAAGAAGCAAAATGTGTTCGTGACTGGCACGGTAATGCTTAATAGTGAGGTGAGTGGAGAGACGCACCACACAATCTACAAGGCAAACAAATCCGCCCACAGCCTGCATGAATCTGGAAGGCTTCATTGACATCATCGGGCGCTGTACCCGTCACAGGACAGTAGGGCCATATTTGGGAAACCTGTCCTAAATAATATTTATAACAGACAATGACTGACGTTGTCATTAGGCTCTGTGTCATACAGATATATTATTAACCGCTCCTACCAGCAGTATTTTATTCACCCGTAAAATGTATTCAATAAGATCTGTTTTGAAAAGTTGAACTGTCGACGTGCGCAAGTGTGAAAAAATTCCTAAGTATGTTGAGCATATCCATATTACAATACCCGAGTCAAGTGCTACTCCTTAAAGCCAAATGGCACGTGAACAGAGAAGGTATTCTCCACTCTGAGATCAAACTACTAGCTGGTATTTTTGAAAGCCTAAGGAGGTCATGCGAGAGTCGTATAGGTGTGTCGGGTTATCGAGGTAGTAGCACCACACACGCATTCACAATCGTCGACACCACACGGGACAGACGTGTAAGTATTACATCGTAGATATCAGACATATATACATTATTAGAGGAATGTCTCATTCAAATATCGATCCATAAGGTAATCTACAGGTGTCTTCGTTTGAGACATCGTCATATTGTAAGGTGATCTTGCTCATACAGGTCTATAGCCATGACACTCTCCTGGTGCTCAGTTACAATCAAGTTTCAAATATTACCGGTTTCAGCTATTTGAATGTATTTGTGTGTTATGAATGTATAGCCTAAAAGTATTTGCTAATAATGCATTTACGAATTCAGAATGTAATTTGAAAGATTCATGGACTATTTTAAATTCAAGATGAAATTACTCAAATAGAACACATTCCTTACATTACGTTCCATTACGGAAATCTTCGTCATGCCGTTTGTGCTCCGGGTGAAAGGGGTGGCGCAGCCTAATCACGGAATCTAATCGGGTACTGGGACAGAAATGTATGTTAAAAACTAATGACTTTTTAAAGAGGTCATTTCTTTGTGGTAGCGCAATGCTTCTTTGTAGATGTATCTGAGTTCGTCTAATGAAGAAAAAACTCGTAGGACTGGTTTGAGATCTGTGTGGCGACAGGTGAAACTACTGACACACTCAGCGGGTGTTTATTAACTCAATATTAACTTTCTACCTGGGCCATGACAAACGCTGATGTGTCATGCCATCGGTTAGACAGGTATTTGTTTAATAAAAAAAAGACGTCGCCCATCATCAACCAAGATTCATTGACCTGAATATGCATTCAGTACCATGACAAAGGTTCTAAGATCGTGCTAAAACTCTGGATTAGCTTGCACCCAGAACACAACACCTAATCCTGCCTTATGTCACCTCACTGGCTACCAAGTACATGTAGCAGGGTTAGATAATTCAAATCGTCCATAAAAAGCCTTGTGTTCTGTTATATTTAAACTTGAACCCCGCACGCGGGTTAAGTAAAGGCGTCTGTCTCTATGGAAACAGGGCTCTCATAATTTACCTGTTATACAGCAAATAGAGAAACCAGGTCGGTGTGAGATGGTAAAATCCATTGCAAATACATTAGGTCCCGGAAACTTTCGTATGATTACAAATGCACCGGCTAGACTTTAAAGGTAGGACAGTGACGTGTGCAGCACTGTTCATGTTATTAGACATCCACTCAATCTTGACGAAGGTAGGACTGATGTAGTGACCACCGACAGATGTCACCACCTCACAGACAGTGGTGTGATTCAGTGTCTGCCTGGCTGGCCACACACTGGTTGCGTTGTACAACTGGCGTCTATTAACGTAGTACACGTGGGTCGGCAACCTTGACTGTCATAGCACGCCTGCGTTAATTTTAACCCTAAGCTGATGAGGCTCTGATCACAGAATAGAAATTGTTAGCTGTAATTGTACCATTATAATAAGAATATGTTGCATGAGTTGCTACGTACAGTGGTTGTTTGTAATGATATAGAGGTAACAATGATAAGGTCTATTCACTATACTTAGCTTCACTGTACAGGCTAACACTATTCAAAGCATAGCGTAGACACCGTGCTTTTGAAAGGCCGCCATTCAAAGGTTCATGAAGTGAGCCTACTCATACGTGCCAGTTGTTTAACTGAAAGGTAAATGTGCCCTTATATTGCACGCTGGAGTCGGATTTCCACAATGTCGCTTTACAAATATGGCAATGAAGTTCGGTGTATTGTAGTGTAGCAGAACGCTCCTACTCTCACTGACTGCATCTAAATGTCAGTGATACAGGGTGTGACACTCGCTTCCTGCCATCTACTGCTACCGGCATTGCTGCAGTGATGTGGGTGACTACCGGTGTCAGATGTACCAAACTGTCCTGTGGGAGACTGTATCTGTTATGTTTGAAACTGTATAGATCTATACGAAATTCCTGCCTGTCGTGTGTGTAAGTCTTGCTATCGTTTTGTTGCAGAGGAAAATGGCCAAGTCTGAGGTACAGAAATGCCTGGATTGGCTATTTGAACAGCAGGTAAGTGCAAATCTTGCCAGCACCGTTACCTCTTCTATCTTGGAATTAATGTATCTAATATGTAAACAGGAGTCACATGTTTTAGGACCACATGCGAGACATCATTGTATAGTATAGCGAGGTATCATTGTGTAAGATGTGTTGGTTGTCACTGTAAAACGCCTCGAGTAAGTTGTCACGGTCAAGTTCACAAGTGAGATGCCGTTGTAAAACACCACGAGTAAGGTGTCACTCTAGAAGGCCTCGGGTGAGTTGTCACTGTAAACCACCATGAGTTAGATGTCACTAAATAACACCACGAGAAAGTTGTCACGGTCAAATACCACGAGTGGGTTGTCGCTGTACGACACCACGAGTAAGTTGTCACTGTAAAACACTACGCATACGTTGTCACTGTAAACCTCTACGAGTAAGTTGTTACTGTAAAACACCACGAGTAAGTTGTCACCGTAAAACACCACGGGTAAGTTGTTACTGTAAAACACCACGTTAAGCTTTCACAATATGACACCAGAAGTAACATCTCGCTATTTCCACACAGGGAGAGCTGGAATGCGCCAGTTTCGGCCAGGGGGAGAGCGGTGTTATGAAGGCACTGAGTCAACAGAAAGCCAAGGCAATCCAGATCAAAGACTTCAGTCAGCAGATTGACAAGCTCGTCCAGAACCCGGTCTGTCCCTGTCTAGCTCTCACAACTCACAACTCGAATATCACTAAAGAATGTTCACTATTGCTTTGTAACAGCGAGAAAGGTATAACAAAACCTGTTGTGAAAATATCAATGATCCGTAAGTCTTGTATAACTGACCAGTGGTCTCCATTCATTTGACAGAACGTTGGCGAGGAGGAGGCAGCTGATCTGAAGGGGAAATACAGCTCAGTAGAAGTAAGGGAGACAACTTTGAATTATCACCCCTTAAATTTAACCATCCTTGATTTTAACATTGGGCTCAAGTGACTTTACCTGTTATGTCGTGCTAGTTCACTTTGTTCCTACTTTCTGTCAGTTGTGCTGGTGTATCAGGTGCGTAATGTGATATTTCTGTATTTGATAGGCGCTGTCATCCAAACGAGGCTCATGTTTTGAGGTCATTTCGCAAATCTCAGGGCTTCAAGAGTTAGTGGAGGTAAGTAATATGCCCTAGACTTCTCAGGCATTTGATTCATGATAATATTTCACACGACCCGTTTTCTTTATGTGTATTCCTGAATTCCAGAACCTTTCTACCGAGTTTGACTCCCGGGCTGTACACCTGGTAAACACAGGGGATGCTGGGAAACCCAAAGGCAGCACTGACCAGACCAACGAGAGCATGGCCCGAACTGCACAGGTAGTTATCACAGACTTATCACATACAGGGCAGCTATGCGCATTCAGGGTTACAAAGACGACAAAACACATCGGACTTTAAAGAGTGATTTACAGAAGTGGAATCTATGTTGCATTAGAGTAGAAATACACTAAGTCACGACTTTTCACTTTACATTCAAGATTTCGGAAACTTGTTTTGATACGGCTAAGCCATATGCATCTGTAGGGTGCCAGTCAAATCGCCCCAGCGACAAAACGCCCTAGCAAATTTGGTCAAAATACAGCAGGTTTTATAAATCGCCCCAAGGGGGTAGTCAAAATGCCCCAATTTACTTAATATGGTTTAATATAAGCCATAAATACAGAGTTTCTGTCAACTTCCATACAATATTCTTTACATAATATTTATGTAGTAATATTTCTGATACATTTCCTGTTAGCAAACTGCAAACAGCAAAAAGAGTATTCGTGTATAGACAACAATGTAAATTACAGGTTTGTATAATACGTTTATTGTAAATGCTGTAAATGGATAGATTTTTTTTGTTTTTTTTGTCAACAAATGACTTTGAGTAATCATAACAAGTATGGTATATATAATACGTATAAAACTATCTCGAGTTTTGTCAACTGGGATATCATAATCCTCATACAGAAGTTCCCCATACAGGAAATCAGTTTTAACTTTTAAACTTTTGTCTGCATGGTGGGCTGGTCCATGAATGTAGCTGCTGAACTGAAATTTGGTCTTTCCTGAACTCTGTTCAGAGAGCAAAGATCCTGGTTTAATCGGTCCCAGATTCTTGCTCTCACTTTACTCTCCTTCAGCAGGAGGACCTTGATTGGGAGCAGGGATGCCTACCGATGGAGGGCTTAGATAAGTCAGTATAGTCACATAGTAACCAGGGACCATATAATGTATTGTTCCTTGTTGGCTGATCCATGTATTCTCTAGTTCCACTTGGAACATCTGGCTGTACTATGGCGATGGCATTTTGACTATCCCCGTGGGACGATTTGACCAAACCTGGGGCGATTTGACCAAAGATCTGGGGCATTTTGACCAAATTTGCTGGGGTGTTTTGTAACTGGGGCGATTTGACTGGCACCCCATCTGTGACAATTATAAATAAGTCCTGATCAGGGTGTGAGTTTACACAAACAAAAAAGGACAAACGTATAGAGAGGAATAAATGTATAGATAAATGTATACACGCCCAAATAGGGGGATGTTAAAAACCAATCATAGAAGTCAAAACTGGACATTTTTGTGCTGATACACGACAACACTCTGAACAATGTTGTTTATTATGTCAGTCGAAGAGTGGCTATTATCTCATTGTACTTTGAATAAAGTTACAGTGTTACTCTTTGTCCCTATAGCATAGTATAAATGCATGGATGTATCTGAGAAGGGTAGGCGGAAGGTTTTATAGTGTACATGAGCTATGTTCTGGGTTTAGAACTGCATCACGGCCGTCAGGAGGAACTGGAAGTGGATCCTGACCACGATGCAGTGTTCCGAGGTCCATCTCAAGAACGCAGCAGCCTACCAGGAGGTCAGTACAATAACCAGTCAGCACTCTAACACAATAAAAGGAGGTGAGTACGATAACATAATACAAGGGGGTCCGTATTGAAATGCACCACAAGGAGGTCAGTATTGTAATGCAACACCAGGAGGGCATTATTGGAGGTCAGTGCAGTAATCCAACACAAGGAGGTCAGTGTTGTTATACAGCACTAGGAGATTAGTACTTGAACACAACACTAAGGTTTTAGCATTTTAAAACTAATACAAGGGCATCAGTACCCTTCTGTAATGCACCCCATGAGGTTGAGTACTGCAATATAGCATCTCGAACCATCTCACCACCACGAGGGCAACATTCTGCACATGTTCGAAATATCCACCTCCCCAAACTTAGGTTTGTGTCTCAATTTTCCTCAAAGGTTATGTTTGTATTTAGAGGATTCTTGGAAGTTTGTATTCCTTAGTACGGCTTTCCCCGAAGGTAATGTTGTTATGTATGCAATTCCTCGAGGAGCATGTTGCTATATAAGGGTTTTCCGAAGGTAATATTCTATGTATGGGTTTCCTTGAGGGTTATGTTGCTATGTAAGGGTTTCATGTATTCCTCCCGTGTGAGGCTTGAGCTGAGCGAGGTTGGTGTTGCAGTACTTCCATGAGGTGGAGGAGGCAGAATATTGGATGAAAACCACACTGTCCAGGATCCACCTGTCTTTCGACCGACAGAAGCTGAATGGAGACAAGGCGGACGCCAGGGCCATCTTGAATGAGATCAGAGTACGTCCATACAGACTCGCCAATATGGCTGTCATTCGCAAACCACATTAAGCCGAATTTAGAACACTGAATTTGGTAACACTAAACCTGGTATTGTTTACAGCATATCTGATTAGTTAAAAGTAAACATTGTCTGCGTGTCCTAGGATTACCTCTCCAAGTAACATTGTTCTACATGACGGAGAGGTCGTGTTCATCTCAATTCTCTTGTACCATAACAACATAATTCATGAGCTACTGTTTAGTCAAGTATAAACATAGTTCATTTGATCAAACACTGTTTTCAAATCAAGCATTAAATGGATCGTCCCACGGTTGTAAGACGCGAACATGTTTGTCAGGCACTGTGTTGTCAGTTTATTCCAAGTACGCTAGCTTTGTATTGAACGACTGTACTTATCTTTTCATCACAATATTTTTGTTTTGCATTGTTAACAAACGGAACAAAAACAAACAACCTATAAGTCTTCACACCTTTATTTCTAAATGGCATCTGAAAATAGAAGTATACATGTATATACTCACATACTCACGCAATGATGTAGCAGACTAGCAAGTTGAATTAAAACTTGTGATTGGCCGATTGCATCCAGGCATGTTTTACTGCCATCATGTTATGATCGTGACTTATTTGTGTCCGTGTGCCCAGGACGTCCTTCTGGCCTACCTGCAGTGGCAGACCAAGGTGGACAACTTGTTTGACCGCAGCAGGAACATCGTCCCCGTTCCTCTCCGACTCAAAAAGCTGACTGACCCACGCCCTGCCCTGGTGCTGGTAGACTTCCGCTCAGACGAGGTAACACGTTCATTTGGTGTCTCTATCGATATTCAATTAAGTGGACATAATACTTCGAACTGACAAGCTGAGACATTTTTCATTAGCAGTCATTCCTACGTATGATTGCAGATCGAGTTGAATGAAGGCGAAACTATTACCATTGTCGACAACAGCAACCGCCGGAAGTGGAGGGTGAGCATGCGTTAATCGAATTCAATTGTTTGATTTAAGTTCGTGGTTCTGAGTTTGTTTACACACTGGATTGTCCAAATCTGATTTGTGCCCTTGTATATCGTAATTGCTATCGGATTTAAATATGTTTGGTTGTGTGTATGTTGTCAGGTCACCAACAGTCGTGGACAGACCGGAGAAGTGCCGGCCGTGATACTGGTCATCCCAGGGCCTGCTGGCGAGGCAGTGGACGCAGCAATCAGGTGAGTGAGTGAGTGAGTGAGTTTAGTTTTACGTCGCACTTAGCAATATTCCACCTATATGGCGACGGTCTGTAAATAATCGAGTCTGGACCAGACAATCCAGTGACCAACAACAGGAGCATCGATCTGCGCAATTGGGAACCGATGACATGTGTCAACCAAGTCAGCGAGTCTGACCACCCGATCCCGTTAGTCGCCTCTTACGACAAGCATAGTCACCTGTTATGGCAAGCATGGGTTGCTGAAGGCCTATTCTACCCCGGGACCTTCACGGGTGCAGCAATCAGGTACTGACATAACTCATTATAATACGGTAATTGCATTTCCCTTACTGTGGCCTTGATATTTATTCCTAACTGGATCGAAATACACACGTACACGTTTACAGGGAGTCCTCTGCGGTTTGAAGTTCCAAAACCTGTTGTGTCACTTTGTTGACTGGAGTAGCTGCTTTTTAATGTTCACAGCTGACAACCAACTTAAGGTCGTATTATAGTTGTCATAGTGTAAAGCGGCTTTGAACCCAGTTGTTTCCAAGAAATGTCTAAAGTTTGCCTGTTTCAATCTACATTACACTGAAACTGTTTGTGTTGCCCAGACTCCGGCTGCAGTTGCTGTCACTGTGGACGACTTCAGTGAAGCGCCTGGGTTACCAGATGTTGGCCTTCATGTTGATTGTCTTCAAGGACTGGGACGAGGATGAGGTAGGTCATCGGGAATAACACTGGAGGGACTGGATCAGGGTAGGATCTGCTAGCAGCAGCCTCGCCTCACAGTAGCACAGACCACACAAAGCTGCATCTTAAATCTAACGTCGTGTTTTGACATGTAAAGAGTATATGGCCATATGTTATTTTATGGACATTAGTGAATATAATATGAAGGTGTGTTTTTACCATGTGCGAAGCCTTAGCACTGTCCATAATGAGATTTATGTCAGGAATCCCTGGGATTGACTTGAGATAGGAAGCGAGAGTGATTAACCTAGAATTACATTAAGAGACTAAGGCTTACACACTTAAGATGACCTGAACGTGAAAGGAGGGGCTTGGGGAGAGTTATGTAAACATCGGTCACCAAGGAGTTTGGGTGAACATTGAGCAAGGATAATATAAAGATACTCATGGCTGGGTAAGCATCTAATAAGCAGCACGCAGCAGTGTCACTCTGTGAACATCCTCCGCGGAAATATGACGATGCAGGTTATACGACAGGCTCTGTGTCTCTGTGTGTGGCTTTACAAGCTGCATTATGTATTGTCATGCAAGCATATAACATCTGGAACAGTTTAAGCTTTACAGGTTGTCTGCTTTGTGGCTGTGCTATACGATATAATTGTAAGAGAATGGCATGACGCTTCTCAGTGTTAACTTGATATGTTCATCATTCGGTATGCATTAAATCCTGTATTAACGTTCCACTGATCTGCATCTACTGATAACCTCATCTCTCTATGCAGACTGCCAAGGACAAGGTAACGGGCCATGTGCTTGTCTGTGTTGTCGTCTGCTCGTCCTGTGTTGCGTATAACAACTGTTTTTCCACGTATTTGAAAGTCTAAGTATTCGGCTAAGTCACACACAAGGATATTAAGTGGATAATACCTCAGAACAAGTTACATTAATAAGAAATGTAAAGGTGCATGGTCTGTGTCAGACACAGCTATCGGGCAAGAGGTTTTTATGTGTTAAATTAAGCAGACTGTGCATGTGTATATTCGGGTGGTTGGCTGGCATGACTAAACAAAGGTGCTTGTGTTTCCATACAGGTAAACGTGATAAGCTCATAAAGTGCTCTTACATCTGTTCATTTCAAAACGTGTGCAGTGGACCGCAGTGGTTTCCCTCGTTAACTATATGCCTATGCTTGCGGACGTCACGTTGTGTTGATGTGACAATGTTGTGTTGCCGAAGCGTTCTGTTGTGTGACCGCCTAGGCTTTTTCTCGAATTTTGCACACCTGAAAAAACATGTACCTGAATTGTATATCTGAATATGTACACGTACGAGGGTTGATTGATACGTTCTCAGCCCGTCCCACAACTCCAGCCTATATCACTGGTATGTCACAGCGAACAGTGTCCTCATACTGACGTAATATTGTGTAGACATCCGTTTAGCACACCATGCAAGGTTCATTATAAACTGCTTCTCTATGACGAAGTTAACCAATGTGAGACTTGAGACAATCAACCCTCGTGAATATGCAAATATCTCCTACAAATGACCTATTATTACTGTCAGTATTCCTTACGTCATTCTGTCTATAGTCTGTTCTAGTCTCTATATGTTCTATCTAAACGCCAGTCCTACGTCTTATACGTCCCGTCGACACTCCATCACTTCCAAGACAGTTCTACACCCTGATGTTTCCACCCATACGACACATTTTTCTACTCCCTTTTCCATGCACAGACAGTTTCCTTTCAGGAAGATACAAAGTAGGCACCGTATACATTAGCATAGCCAGAGTCAGAGATGATCATATTTTCTGACTGTAAACGGAGTGATTGGGTGTGTGAGTGAGTGAGTTGAGTTTTACGCCGGACTGAGCAATATCCCAACTGTATCGAAACGGCCTGTAAATAATCGAGCCTGGCCCAGACAATCCAGTGATCAACAGCATGGACATCAATCTGCGCAACTGGGATACGATGTGTCAACGAAGTCAGCTAGCCTGACCACTCGATCTCGTTAGTCGCCCTTTATGACAGGCATGGGTTACTTACTGAAGATCAATTCTAACCCGGATCTTCACAGGTCGATGGTAAACGGAAATATGAGATAACAGATTATATGGATAACAAATAAACGCAATGATATCAACACATACTTTATCGGAAGACTTCCACAGCACAGCACGCCTTTGGCATCACCCACAATTTTACTGTTTCACTTCGGTGTGTGTCATCCGATGTGTACTAACCAAGTTACTTGTCGTTATTGACATTACCTCAGCTACTTGCTAAGCATCTACAAATCTAAGAATAACGATAAACGCGTATATTGCAATAATTCTTCTCATGTGGATTCTTCTCACATTAATTTCAATGAGTATTTGATGATATTTTCACCGTGTTTACACCTTAGTAAAGAAATTGTATCATCCGGCAGTTTGACTGTTAAATGTCTAGAAAGCCTGGCTGTCATGTCCATGTTGGGATGCACGATGGGGCGGTGCCCCTTATGTCCACCCGACTGACGTATTACGTGATGTTTGTCCAGGTGTCCATCCTTCAGTGTATGAAGGAGACGGACAAGTTGGAGCTGCTGCGCATCCTAAAGTACATCGAAGATACACTGGGCAAGAACTGGACAGGCTATTCCGACTACAGCGAGCTGGAGGAACGCATGGAGCGACTGCGCATGATCATGGAAGAGGCGCCCGAAGGAGGTGTTTCCGGTATGTGGAAACTACGTAAATGTAATCTGCTAGTGCAAAGTTATACTAGCCCATACATGTATATATAGATACCGATCACTGACATGTATGTATCACATGCACAAAGGAGTGTGATGTGACGTAGATATTTATATCTGATGGACATATTGGTGGATGAACAGATACATATATACGTGGTTAGTGAGTGTGAGTTGGTTGGTTGGTTGTAGATGACGAGCTGCTGGCGACTGTGGTGGTGCAGATCAAGACTCTGGAGGAGATGTTGATGAAATACAGTGTACGTACACTGACGCTGACATGGATTCACTTAGCAGCACACAGAGACGATAGGGATACTTCTTGGCACATATTTAAGAAACACCTCTTTTACATCAATAGTTATTCTGAAGATTATTAGTTTCATATACTTCATGTAAATATGTCATTTTTCTTTTCAACACGTGCAAAACAACGCCAAATGAATATATGTCAGATCAAAATGTGTAAAAGGTGTCGAGTTTAGCTGTTTTCTGAAAACACTTTTATGTCCATGTAGCTTATCGTAAAGTAGAAGCAAAAGAACAGTATCACGCTATTGTATTCCTGATGTAGGACTTCTGGGCGTACTGGGAGACGTTCAAGGTGATCGTGGAGCTCCTGAAGCAGCCTAAGCACCTGCTGGTGTGTGACAAGTGGGACCAGCTCAGATACATCACTACAGCACACTTCGTCAAGTCAGTCCAATATCTTCATTCTGCTTCCTAATCCCTTTCCTACTGTTACTGATTGGTGGCCATAAAGTATGTAAAGTGCCACTACACTATAACATTAATACAGCATAAAGAGTGCACCCTGTCCAACACTTCGACTACATCTAAGATGACGTATCTCTGTGTTTCTATGCGCAAGCAGTTCTTTAGATGGTTCATAGGTCTGTAAGGAATATTCTCTTAACTAAGGTTGTCAGAACGACTTTTTTTAACGGATGGCTACTCTGAAAAAGAGTCAGGTTTTGTGGACAGATGTATAGCAATGTGTTGTTGACATATGGTAATTGGACATGTGTGTATGGTTGCCAGATATAGGCAGACAGTGTTGGCATATGGTAAGAGTATGTGTGTGGTTGTCAGATTCTGGGACACACATCTGGATATTGAGGACATCAAGAAGTCCCAGGCATCGCTAGCACTGTATGAGAAGCCACGCGAGGAGATGCCAGTCAGTAGTGAGGTGACGGTGGAGACACAGCATGAGGAGACAACGTCCGAGGAGGTTGTGACAGAGGAGGTTGAGGAATGTCACACGTTTATAGTCAAGGTAGGAGTCATGTAGTCCCAGTGTAACCTTCTGAGATACACTTGCTTTTGATAGTGTGTGCATAATGAATATGTCGAACTAGAAGTAGATATGTACCAATCAATATTATTTTTGTTGCTGCCTCAAATACTTAGTATCACTTTTCTACATTTTTAAAATTATTTTTATGTTTTCAAACATCAGATGTTGCCATAATATGTGTTGATATTTCACCAGGGAGTGCTGGACCCGAACAACAACAACGAGATGACTCTGCAGGAGGCTATCATGAAAGGAATCATCGACCAAGCGAACGGTCTGTACATTAACCCACGTTCCGGGCGCTCTATAGACGTCAACGAAGCCATCAATGACGGCAAGATACTCATGGAGATAGTGTCAAAACAGAAGATCCGCGAAGAGAAGAAGACCTTCGGGTTGATCACAATCAAGACAACCCACGAGACTCGGCCCTTCAGCATCCAGGCTGTAGTTGATCCACACACAGACGAGAGACTGTCTCTCGACGTGGCAATGGAGAAAGGAATCTTGGACAGCAGCTGCTCGGAATACAAGACTGAAACTGGAGAGAAGATGCCAATAGCAGACGCCATCTCCAGCGGACTAGTGCTGGTGGAGTATGACGAAAGGCACCACCCCAATGCAAAGCCGGAGGTTGTGACGAAGACGTACAGCGTGAGTGGTGTAGTGGACCAGCTGCGGAAGGAGAAGGTGCCGTTCAGCGATGCCATCAGAAAAGGTCTGCTGGACAAGGAGACGGGCGAGTACATCAACAACAAGACCCATCAGAAGATCTCCGTGCATGAAGCCATCATGAAAGGCTTCATCAAAGCCAGAGTAGTGGCGGATCCAAGCAAACTTGACATAGACCCCGAGAATAAGATCATTATTCAGAAGTTTGAAAATGCCAAGACCAAGCTGTTGAGAGGTGTGAAGGCCATGAAGATGTTTAAGTCCCTGGGGAAACCCCTGCCTTAACTGCTGAATTACGACATACAAAAATCAACATGGTTTGACGATGGACAGATTTGCTTGAGTAACAAGCTGTTAATGTTCACTACAGGGAAAAGTCATCACTGATGACTTTTACATTTAACATATTTCTGAGACCTCACGTCGGAACCAAAACTGTGTGATTTGATCGACTAAAACGTAACACTAATTAATGGTGCTGATTGTTACCCAAGATGACAATTATAACGAATAGCTGCATATTTAGGTGTCTAATGTATTGTGTAACACAATAATCACATTCCATCTTTATTTGAAGCATTTACATTATAGCATGTAGATGGCAACTGTCTGCGCCTGTCCGACAGAGCAGATATCATCTTTATAGTGGATTGCGACATCCATACAAATGGCCTGCCTGTGTGATTCACTACGGTACTCCGACAGGCTTTAGCTGTCTCGACGATTCTCTGTGTTTAACTTAGTTACACTATATGCATGTAAGACTATATAGTTGTGTAATCACTTCAAGTCGTCTGCAGCTCCAATATTTTTAAGTTTCGTCTACTTTGGGAGTGACGTATATCTCAAGTAACTCCAAGGCCAGTTTTATGCAGGAATGTCAGTTGTTGGACGTTAGGCTTTTCATGAAGTCATTCGGGGCACAGTACGATTTGTTGATGTGTAAGCATTTCTTCAGTCATGTGGACCAAAGTGCAGTGTGGCAACACAGAGGGCCTCACTACCACCACGTGTCCATTGCACAGGGTGCTTTTCTTTCTCTGTAGATCTCTATCATGTAGAATCTGAATTGCGGTATTGCAAATGAATAATATATTTGTATTGTTACTACTTTATCAATTAAATTTTACCGTTTTTAAAGTGTGTTGTGTGTGTATTCTCTGTTGATGAATATATTATTAATGCAAATCGCTGTTTGAAGAAGATTAATATGGACTTAATCGTTCAAAATCAGAACGAAGGATCATAGTGATATACTTCAGCAAAAAGACACTCCTACCCACCCACTTCTTTCCTATCCCCCATCACACACACACACACACACACACACCGATATCAACTTGGTATTACATGGTCCTTAGATGGGCGGAAAGTAATATATTCAGTCACAACAAAAGTAAGTACTAATGTATATTTTTTAATATAAATATAAAATGTTAAAGAAAGAAATTATCATGACAATAAAATGTGCACGGGAGGTTGACCACTGAACTTTACCGAGTTGACGGTATACTTTGGGATGATACACCAGACTCCAGGGTATCAACACATTTCAGGGACGATAATCACCAGGCACCTCCACGGGACCCCGGTTGGCACAGTAACAGGGTGACAAGTTCATTCAGTATATGACACGGGGGGTCACGAACTCGTATTGAACCGTCAAGTTAATGCACATGGGATGTGCAGGGTGCAGAGCAGGCAGATCTTCTCGAAATAAGATTTTGATTTAGATGGTGCTCAATCAATTCTGATATGGACATATAAGCAACAAGCACATGGATATATGTGTACCATATTGAAACATGATATGTTATATATGAAACACGTGGATGTATTCTGTTTATTCTTCATCGGGGGAATGAACTTACTTGGGCAGACGTGGCATCGAAACGTGTACGAGTGCGGAAGCTCTATTTGGTGACTTTAAGAATGATGGGATGATGAGAAGATAGTCTGTATATCATGGGTAACGTGAATAGCACATGTATAGGGGATTGGATAACAGACTGTTCATAGCAGAGATTATCTATGGACAACAGTTAATATTACGATAAGTATACAATGAGAACGCGGTATAGGTAATCTAAAATCAGTTGACAAGAAACAGTGCAAAACTCAGAGGACACCATCCTACATGACTGGAGGGAGGACGTACAGGCCCAGGATCACCCACACCAGGGACGACTCAAGACCTGTCGCTCCGCATGTGGGAGGGGCGGGGGTCCCAGTGCCTGGTTCCGGGTAGGAATCAAGCCAGTCATTGACGAGATCCTCCAGTACTGTCAGGGGAAGGGTTCCGCTTTCCAGTACAACGGAATGAAACTCCCGGATGTCAAACCTTTCACCTGTAAACAAGGGAATATATATCTTAGAGTAACAGACTGGAGTTGCAAAAGGTCAGATGTTTATGAGAGTCAGTTCAGTACCTCCAAACATCAGAGACAAAACTAAAATATACTTCTGCTTATAGAAGTGCATGCATTTGCAGGATTCGCTGGATGTATATCTGAACAAACATACGTTTGTGTATAACATGTCTTACTTGTGTAATAAGCTGCTAAGAATGATCGGCTGGTCAAACTTTCTGACTTGGCTATTTCATGTTGTAACAAACAGACACATGCTTACTGACATCAAAGGATCTGCGGGCTCATCATTTCACTAAGCTGTCACCCCCAGTTATTACTGAAGAACGGTTTAGTCATAATGAAATAGCTGCTTGTCTGGACGTAAGCTTAGGTGAAAGTGTTCAACGTGATCACCTTTCGTTATCTGATCAGTGTGAAAAGCCCAGCCGTACATCACCGCCTACCTAGCATCTTCTCCGCCTTCCGTCGTAGCTCCAGGATCTTGATCTCCCCGATCTTGTACGCCAGCGCTTGACCAGGCCACGTGATATAGCGGTCAATCTCTACAGCAACGGCCTCATACGACCTGGCTGTGTAGTTTAGCATGTAGTCAATGGCCTGGTCACGTGTCCAGCTGTGCCAAAATGACCATTCGTTATATGATTGTATGTGACCATCTGAACATCATAGCGAAAAGCCATGGGCAGGCTCTTTTCATGGGTGCTCGCATAATACAGAGGGTGTACGAAGACTTGTGTATACATTGTGCTTTATTTCCCAGCGGTTTTACCTTTAAACCAGCTATGTTCTTGAAACAAACAGACAGTACATACTTGAATGCATGTATGCCTGTGTCCACAACCAGTCTACACGCTCGGAACATTTCAGAACCGTAACGACCCATCCTGAAATAGACTTCGTGGTATTAACAAATGTCTTAAGAATCTTTTTGCAATCTTTATACGGAAAATATATTCCTCTCTGAGGAGGATATATTGCCCTGTGAGAAGAATACATTGCTCTGTGTGAGGAATACACTGCTCTGTCAGAAGAATACACTGCTCTTTTGGAATAATAAATTGCTCTGTGTGAGGAATACACTGCTTAGTCAGAAGAATACACTGCTCTGTTGAAGACAACAATCTTACAGTTCATAGTCATCTCTGTACAGCTTCATCTCCTCGCCTAAGAACTCGGCATACAGTCCCCAGCCCTGCAGCAGACGATGATGGCTGTCAGCACAGACTGAGTGGATGCAAATGATGAACAGCGGGGAGTTAACTCATCTCATCCTACGTCACACATAAATGTCGTTTTCAGATTGGTAGAGCGTTCTTCAATTATTTTCAATGTATCAAGCTTGCACGCGAGGAAATAACATTTTTATGTTACCCACCTGGAATGCCGAACTGCTGGAATACATTTAGTTCTTCGTGTTAGTAATTCTTTATCTTGAATGATTGAACCATGTATAATGTAAGGATGGTTTACGATTGCAAATTGATGGAAGGGCGATAACTCGGTTCTGGCTAACGACCCAACTCATACTTATTCTGATCCGATATACCTGTGCTTCAAACACTTTAAAATTAACATTGAGGTGCTCGTTAAGATAAATACGTTGTTCATTGGTCCCTCGGGGCCCCATGTACCCCTTATGTCTGCTTATGTTACCCTAGCCCTTTGGACCAGTGAACGACTTAAAATATAAATACAGTTTCCCGGGTAACAATTTCACGTTGTCACAATGCGAACATACCTCCACAAAGGCAGTGTATCTCGGGAAGGCAAGAGGAACTTTATTGTAAGCCGAGGATTCCATTTTCTGTCGGAAATCTGGCGTGTCTGATGTGATGGAATAGCTGATCTGGGTTCAAAAACATGACAGCAATTCAACATTAATGAATTCAGCGCATCTGCCTAATCCGGTGAACGTACGTGTACGAGTGTACGAAACCACTAGTACATGATAACGTCGATATATCTGAACGACCACTGAGATGTTGACTAGAAAGATTCTCTTGTTCCCATTGGTAGTTGATTAGAGGCCAGTAATAGTAGTTAGAGTGTCATGGTTATATTGAGTGTAAAGTGAATACTGGGGTCTCGTGTTCATAAATATCCTCCCCAAAAAACTAGAGGAACTGTACTTTCAATGTACGATTGTCGAAATTGGGAGATATATGGGACTGAATCAATGCTGATACAATAATAATGCATGTTTTGAGAATGCATCACCACGTGGGTTTTAGACAAAGCAATGCTGTTCGTTCAGGTATCTCACTTGTTATGTGACTGGAATGTAACATGAAAATTTCAAGTTTACAATTTTCAGTCAGTAGTGTGTGACTGAAACGCTGACCATGCACAGATTCAAGAAAGTTATCGAAGAACATGGTCATCAGTGATTTATCGACCTACCTAAAAAACGTCAAGATTCATAATGACACCCCCATGCACGTGTATGAGGCTCCCACATTGAGCACGTGCTTCCCATGCATTGTGTTTGTGTGTGGTGATATCGTGAAATGATGCTGTATGCACACGATGAATGTAACGTTCCTCAGTGGGTATTCTTTCTACCAAACTTCAAAGTTCAGGTTCCCCTACTTTTTGGAAGAGTATAATATGTTGGATATTTACAGGGTGCTTCTTTCACTTTGTGACATTGTCATGTGTCCAGGAGCTTGTACTGGTCACCCACCTGCAGGTGATGTCCGGGGTTGGCCTCGTGGAGGGTGAGCGCCATCATGGTCAGGTTAGGGCTGAAATAAACCGATGTCAAAGCACAAGTTACTGTCCAACATCATCCACAGATATTATATGCTACAGTTGGATGCTCTGTGTGAACCGAGGGCTGCGGAGTGGCCCAGTAATTAAAGTGTTCGCTCGTCCGGGGTTCGATTCCCCAGATGGTTAAAATGTGTGAAGCCTGTTTCTGGTGTCCCCCGATGTGATATTGCTGGAATATTTCTAAAAAACTGTATAAACCTATACGCACTCACTCTGTGTGAGAGAAGTAAGATACAAGACAACGTTAACTGCCAGGCAGACGACATTATGATGTACAGGTGTTAGCACTGACCTTGACTTGGGGTGCAGAACATTTGCCCAAAATATGCCAGGTCTGGAACCGTCGGCTGATCCACTGCTGTAGGACCCGATTGGACCATCATTGGGCGTTGGCCGGACCCTGCGCAGAATCACACCTGTATAGAAACCCGCCCGTGATGTTCTCCCTACGAATTTACAATAATGGACGTTTTGGTTTTGTTTAAAGTATTGTTTGTGCATCACTTACTCAATTGGTAACCCTGGTATATCACTGAAATACCCCTCCAGCTTTGGTTCCACCACTGAAAAGATCTGCTTCTCAAACTCTTCTATCATCTCATCCTGAAACAAGATGTAGGCATTATACATTGAAGATCCAGGTTAGAATTGATCTTCAGCAATCCATGCTGAATCCATGAATCGATGGGATGGGGTGGTCAGGCTCACTGACTTGGTTGACACATGTCATCATATCCCAGCTGCGTAGGCCGATGCTCAGGTCCCTGTGGTCCCTGGACTGTCTGCCGCCGTATGTCTTGAATATTGCTGAATCCGACGGTAAGCAACAAGTAAAACAAGCAATATATAGAAGTACCCGGCGACTACAGCAAGGGAAGGCCCGAGCATAACCTGTAGTGGATGATCTCGAGCTGGCTTGTATCAGGAGATCATTGTTATCGAGTAGAGAGTAAAGGAATAGGGGATCGCTGTTACGGCGGCATGGGTTAGAGGACTCACTGTTACCGTGAGAGGCGGATGCCCTAGTGGTTAAAGTGTTCGCTCAGCTCGAGTTCGATTCCCCACATGAGTACAGTATGTGAAGCCCATTTGTGGTGTCGACCGCTGTGATATTGCTGGAATAATGCTAAATGCTGCGTAAAACAAAACTTACTCATTGTTACTGGCATATCTTAGGAGATACAGATGGGGTGTCAATATACACAGTCATGGATTTCGGATCACAGTTACTATGTAAGGGAAAGTGATTCGTTATTACAGAGTACAGTGTTCGGGATTCGGTGTTACAGTGTTTTGTCCTGCAACTGTAACGCGATCAGAGGCCCGCAATGTTCAAGGTTCACCAGAGACAGTGTAACTAGGGTATAGGTGATAAACTGCTTTGTAGAGTCAGTAGCTGTGACCTACTGCGGTGTCGAAGAAGAAACGAGTGTCATTCATGATGTTCCTGAAGTAGTCCCTGACGCTTCCTTCAAACCCCTGATCCTTCATGATCTGGAAACCAAATGTAATGCCGTTAATATACTGATACAGAGGAGACAATGCAGATATCCACATAGACAAACCCAATGACCGAGTACTCTCATGCGTCAGTCCCTACCTTCTGCATGTTGCCAACGATCCTGTCCACCTCGCGGAGACCGATGTCGTGGACCTCTTGTGCCGTCATGTTGACGGAGAGATACCACCTGATGCAAGCCTCATAAAATTCTCGCCCTCGATCCAAAGAGCTGATGCCGATATTGGGGCGGGTGTGGGGCATATACTCCTGTGAAATTAAAATATAAAACCTTTCCGAACTGAACAAAAACTGAACACAAGGAGCTAAACGCGTCGTTGATAACATTGTGTCTATTCCAGCTAACAAACTAATATATTATACTAATCAAATCATTCACTGTCCATCTGAATATCATAAAACAGTATAACTCGAACAGAAAGAAATGTGAGTATGATGAACTGGTTATACGTATGATGAGGTGCTTAAGCAGTACAGACCAGACACAAACGCAGTAACAAAGATCATTATTTTATATAAATGTTTGAAACTCATTATGACTGACAAATATCACATTAGGTCTTACATTTTTTATGAATTGCTGCATATTCCCGAAAGCTGTCTGCAGAGCGGAGACTGCTTGCAGCCCCCGTTCTTTCAACGATTGTCTGTGTAAGAAACAAATGCCGATGCTAGTATTCAGGAAAACAATGTTTGATGTGGGGCAAACCTGAAGATGTTAAGTAGACATTAAACCATTCGTCACTTGGCTACAAATTCCAGGATGTCTCCAAATTCCAGGAACTCCACCAACTGTGCACAACAATCCAACTATGCAAAATAATTCAACAATAATCAAAGAGTTTGATTGAAACGCATCAGTGTCTCAGAATATGAAACAAGGTTTTCCAGATTTGAGAATCATTTTAGTTTCATTATTATAAACATGAAATATTCCAAAGTAAATGACACAGAATATCTGAGAAGAAGTCACACAGGTATAATTTGCATTCATTATTGCACCAGGTTAGGTTTAAGTCATTACAGAGTGCACCTGCCAAAAACCCGGAAATTACTTCTATGACTCCAAAACAAACGAGGGTTATTCAACGAGCACTCATATTTGAACAAATTTCTCTAACAGCAGCCAGTATAAAAAATTGACATTGCGGGGTATGTCACCCTCACCCTGGTGTTAGCAGTGATTATGAAGCACGGAGTTACGGAACAAACTTGCAGTTACATGTACTGTTCAATAGTGTATGAAAACCGAAAGAAATCGAACTGTACTGTAGCGCAGTCTGAATTGGACATTGTCACTGCGGTACTTCGGCAGTATTTTTTCATCGGCCGTCCTGACAAATTTGCAAGCGTCTATTTTGAAGACATTGCCGAAAATTGGACTGAAAAGGAAAACACAACTGCATTAGAGTTTTGTGGGTTAAATGACATAGCCGCATCATGTTTTTGTTCCCAGGAAAAGGTACGCCAGATTACAAGCGGCAGTGAAGTGTGTGTGTTCATGGATATTGCAAAGAAACTGCCTGGAACAGTGTCAGACGGTGCACTGGAAACTTTAGAGCATGTTGGAGATGCCCTGGTGTTGTCTATTAGCGATTGGTGTGTATACATAATATGGATGTCTGGATACCTGGATGTGTTTTGTGACCAGGAACCTACTCATTCATGTTTGGCGGAGGGAGGAAACACGTCATGTTTGTTTAGGTTACTTGTACTAAACAGTAGACAGTAGCAAATATCATTTTCTAGACATTTTCTGTGCATCAAAGTCGTTGATACCAAGTGCAAAGGAAATTTCTTAAATGTTTGATGCTGTAAAGGTGAAACCTTATGAGGTTAGTTTGTGGGAAAAATGACTAGTGTGACTATTGTGGTGTCCATGTCTGGTGGTGTTGCTGGACTAGTGTGACTACAGTGGTGTCCATGTCTTGTTGTGGTGCAGGACTAGTGTGACTACTGTGGAGTCCATGGCTGGTGGTAGTATAAGGCTAAAGCGACTACTGTGGTGTCCATGGTTGGTGGTGGTGCAAGACTGGTGTGACTATTGTGGTGTATATGTCTGGTGGTGTTGCTGGACTAGTGTGAGTACTGTGAAGTCCATGTCTGGTGGTGGTGCAAGACTAGTGTGGCTATTGTGGTGTCTATGTCTGGTGGTGGTGTAAGACTAGTGTGACTATTGTGGTGTCTAAGTCTGGTGGTGGTGCTGGACTAGTGTGAGTACTGTGGAGTCCATGTCTTGTGGTGCAGGACTTGTGTGACTACTGTGGAGTCCATGGCTGGTGGTAGTATAAGGCTAAAGCGACTACTGTGGAGTCCATGGCTGGTGGTAGTATAAGGCTAAAGCGACTACTGTGGAGTCCATGGCTGGTGGTAGTATAAGGCTAAAGCGACTACTGTGGTGTCCATGGCTGGTGGTAGTATAAGGCTAAAGTGACTACTGTGGTGTCCATGGCTGGTGGTAGTATAAGACTAAAGCGACTACTGTGGTGTCCATGGCTGGTGGTGGTGCAGAACTATTGTGACTGTTGTAGCGTCCACGACGGATCTTGGACTGGACTTGTATGCCTAAGGTCATGGGCAACGGAGGGCGTACCTGACTTCCGGATCAACTGTACCGTTGTCCAAGGAACCAAGAAAGGGAGTGAAGAATACTGACGCATTGGCCTGACCCAATAAGGCCTCGAACTGTTCCTCAACACGAATCTGAAGTTGAGACATGTCTTAAATTACCATTTCATTCTTGTAAACTGGAAAGGCATACAGTCTGTCAAGATATGCATTCTGCTTGCATTCATTTGTATGTTTGGATAATTTGATGCAGTGACGTCACGCACCGGGTTCGAATCCGCAGACAATGTACTGTGAGAAGCCTATTCATTAGAATCTCTAAAATCATTTACCATTCCTTTGGACCCATTTTCTCATACTCACCCATCACTCACCCACTAAGTGAATCACCCACTCACTCACTCACTCACCCATTCACTCACTAAGTGACTCACTCACTCACCCACTCACTCACTAAGTGACTCTCTCACTCACTGACCACATTGTTATCAGTACCAATGATTGGTTGTGGGAGGTCCTGTTTAGCTCGATGGCAGTCCTCATTAGTGTTTGGAATTCCTGGTACTGAAACAGCAACAAGGCCATACTGGTTGCAGTACGTGTCAGTCATTTTATTAACATGTGACTATTGAAGTCAAAAGAAAGTGTATTCAAGTCATCTTTAAACTTAGCATTTAATCTGTAGATCAAAATGATTAATAACATTTTAGTTCTTAATTTCATAAACTTGAGTTGTTCAAGGCGATGTTGTAAGTACTTGGTTTGGCATTTTCTGCAGTCTGGCAATATAATTCTCGTAGTCGCCCCGAGTGAAGAATGGTAAGGAATTGACAAACGCAGATGGATTCCTTTGTATCCCGTCCATGAAAGTGACCGGATTCAGGTTCTGGTATCTGCAATAGTGTATACCGGAGATTGATTACCCCTGGAATAAATCATACCAGGGCTTGAGTACCATTCTAAATAACCCTTGAGCAATAATTGAGAAGGAATCAAGGGGTCGTGACTGGTTACTTTAACAATGTTCTCAGGAGAAACATGCTATCCCAACCCTTACTGGTACTTTAACAATGTTCTCAGGAGAAACATGCTATCCCAAACCTTACTGGTACATAATACGTGTTCCTATGATGCCATTTGTACCTGCCCTGATCAGGATGTGCGGGTGACCAGGCTGACTTGCATCGCCAGACCGTGAAAACAGTGAGCGTTGGTGCAAATCCCAACTCCTGATTATGCTCTAGATTTGCCAATACCTGATCCATGGTAAAAGGAAGAGAAAATATTGCCTTTATCGGGATTTTTCCCATGATCAAGCTTAGGCGCCGAGATTGAAATACTTCCAGAGCGGCGTTAAACGTAACTCGCTCACTCACTGAAATTGTTCCCCTTACTCTCTCCACTCCCAACCCCGGATGTAGGTGGTCAGCATGTCGTCCAGGATCTTGTAATTGACCAAGTCCGACTTACTCAGGTCAGTCTGTGGGATGGCGACCAGTCGGTTGTGAAAGGAGTCTGCCTTCTCCTGATGCGACAAGAACAAACCTGATTAGTGTTCTCTTTAAAACATTTACGTGTTACAAAACTTATTTGTCAGATATTTTACTTTTTTACTTCAATTTACCTTTCTGATGGCGAACATGGACATATTGAAGGACTCCAGCTGATCATCATAATTGTGTATTCCCTTCGTGGTGGCGGTTACCGGTCTGTCCGACATTCGCCAGGCAAAAAACTCATTGTGCAGCGTTGAGAGATCTCTAGAAGCACTCCCTTAAAGAAAGGTTTACAGTCTAGGATTACAAACATGATTGACCCATTCGCCCGACATTAACTAGGGCAACATGACCATAATCGTATACTTGTCAGATCAACAATAAATAACAACCAAGAGCTCTCCGCTGCTAGTATATCCTCCTGGACCACAATGTACCCACCACGACATATGTCAGCCCCTGACAGTACGCAGAGTATGATCGACAGCGGGATCCACATCCTGAAATGTGGAAACTCAATGAAACATATAACAAACACAAATATGAGAGGATATCATTCATATTGTATATGTTTCCCCATGATAATAATCATCATCCCCCGCCTTCACCACCCTACACTTAATTCAAGGTCACCTCCAGCAGTTTAAGATGTAATGAGTCACCCAATGTATATTCCTTCATACTGGAAGATGCATAATGCAGATCTAGGTATTCTTTTCCCGATACAGACGAATTTGATAATACATTTGTCTCACAAGCGTAATCACTTTCATATTTACGTTCTCCATATTTTTCATAATTTTGCAACTGACATTTTTAGAAGGACCTTAGTTTAACATAATCCACCGTTAGATCAATACCATGCCTACTTTGATATGCTAGGACAATATTTTATGCTTTATTGTAAATTGTCCCAGCGACTGTTGTCATCATGTAAAGCAAACCAGGACACGATGTCATGAGGACGAGACAAACCCCGGTCAGTGATATCCAGCAGATGAAAATAAGCACGACACTGTCCTGGCACGGCTAACAGTAGATTGTGTCAACAGGTCAAACTACAGGTGTCCAGATGACTGTAAGACTGTTAAGTCCCCCCTGTCATGGAGGTATGCCCTGCAATGAAGCGACATTTGTAAAGCAGCCATCAGTAAACCCCAAACACAGAATACTGCGGTGAACATATCCTGGTCTTACCTGGGATGACAGGTCTTGACAGACGTCTCACCAACTCGGATGTCCTGCCTGGTGTGACAAACTTGTGCTCTGACGAATAACTCTCACCAATCAACGCTGTCACATGCAAACTCAGTCAAGGGCTCTTCCCAACAGATGATACAGTTGATTTACAGATCAATGTGTGTAAACATACGCACAGGAATAGTTTTTATGTTCGTTTATGAAATATTCATTCATTCGCTGAGAGGCTGATAGCGGGCCAGCGCACCGGGTGAAGTGTTCGATTTTCAAAATGGTTTGAGTGCGTGGAGGTAGGTTTCCCCTCACCCGATAAACTTTGTCTTCCAATACATTTTCACGCCTGATCTACAGAAACATGATCAAGTATCAAGCAGACTTTGTATGGAGAGAAATGATAAAATCAACTTTTTAATGATCTGATTTTATGACAAGTCGCCTTTTTCCTGTGTCTCTTGATGTGTTATGGATCCACGTATTCGGGGTAAACATAACATGTTCAGTACGTATCAACACTATTTTTGAATCAAGAATGTTAGCAACTGCTTTGAACGTCTCTGCTTTGTATGTTCGGAATGAGCAGACGTTTAAAATGAAGCTCTACTAATCTCAGGGAACTTTCCGCACGACAGCACATGCTCTCCAGTACAACTACGTCAGTGAAGGTAATACATTATTTATCTGCCATGTACTTGTTTGTGTACAGATTCATGCTTGCAGCATCTGACTTGTGTAAAGTAAACCTAGTGTGAGGACCAGCTTGACATGTTAATTTGAGGTCTTCAGTGTCTAGGGCAAGCTGAATCCGAGCTGTGAGCATTACGGCAGTTGGAGAGCTCTAAGAAGAATAAACCTCATGAGGGCCTGCATGGATATGATCTACTTCATGAAGATACATGGGCCTCCAAATAAAACCGTCCACATATATAAGTCACAGATGAAGTACTGCTGACAAACAAGATGCTTTACTAGATCATTGTTGAGACAACCTTGGTAGTTCGCCAAGCAGAAATGTCCAGGAATGCCTTGATAGTTCTCCCTATAGATATAATAACTGTTGCATGAAATTTACGATGTTGACACGTTTAAGTTCAGCAGGTAGCACAGGGTGTCGAGTACATTTCATGGACACAGCTTATGTCCCAAATTTATGCATCTCTTGAAGTGGCAAAGATAAAGGACACGAAAGAAGGTGAAGAACACACCTAAAGTCTGTAAATATTCTGAACCACTGTCTAAACAACAGAATGGCCTTTTAGGATTCTGATGTACTTTGCTGAGAAAATGAAATCACAACTATAACATGAGTTACATATGACAACTTTCTGTATGGCAATGTGTATACTATTATCTACACATCTAGCGAAATTCGCCTGTCGTCACATTCATCGTGAGAACCGTGGTTAATTCTCCGGTATCTGTAGTCGGAACAGTCAGTATACATCCCTCTCGATATACCATTTATTTATTTATTTATTTATTAAAAGCAACCATTTACAAAAAGAACGTTCAAATTTTACAGAAGTACAAATTTTACAGCTGTACACAGTACTGTACATCACTCTCGGCTATGTAGCAAACACGTTGATAATTTATCAATTTACACATCTGAAAGATCATGATATACAACAGGTTTACAGAACATAATGCATATATGCATATATATAACACAAGCCTACCATGGTGAGAGGCACATGCACCCACAGTATATAATTAGAGAATATCGATTAAAGAGGTCACTATACATCTGAACATTATCCCCTAAGGTATCCCCAAAGGGCAGCTACAAGCGTACGAACAAATTCATACATCCACCACACAGTAAACATTACTTTGAAATGTGACCAAAAGTAATAATAGCACACGATGAATAATTACTGATTGTATATCGGAACCTAACGCTATTTAAATGTACATGCAGACCGACAGGTAGAGTGATATGAGACTTGATATGTACATAGGTACATTGTAAGAAGCTCCACATATTGGGGTTTCCGGTCTGGGGGTGGTCACGGGGTACGTGTCCAGCCAGTCATTGATCAGGTCCTCCAGCACGTTCAGGGGCACAGTTCCACTCTCGAGCACCACAGAGTGAAACTCACGGATGTCAAACTTGGTTCCTGAAATTACAGAACCTGACATAAAGCTGACGGCGATAGACGGGTACCGAACAACTGGTCTGGTATTCTGTTGAGTGACACAGCTGTGGACACAGCTGAAGGTCGAGTACAAGGCAGAGTATGAATATTGATAAATCAGAAATTTTGAATCTGTCCTCAGCTAAGAATGCAGGGGAGGGCTTGTTGACAACTTGCCAACGTGTAACCTGCTGATATGTAGTGGCAACAGAAGAGAAGTGCTATAACACAACCAAAGGTTTGTCTCGACAGGGAACCACAGAGCCGCCAGCATTTACCAATTATATAACGTTCAAAGCATTCACACATGCTGTTAGAATTGGTCCTCTACTACACACGCTTGTCGAAAGAGGCGACTAAACGCACCGGGTGGTCAGGTTCGCTGATTTGGTTGAAACTAGTTATTGTATCCCAAATACGTAGATCGATGCTTATGCTGTTGATTATGAGATTGTCTGGTCCAGACTTGACTATTTACTATTTGGAATATTGGTGAGTGCGGCGCAATACAAAAAACCAAACCACACCACAATCCAAGTCCACACATAACAGTGACGCTAACACCAGGGGATGGTGCAGTTACAATTGAGCTGCTTCACTGAATAATCCTGTCTTGACAAGACATGGGTGATTAGTTACTCAACTTTCATGGCATTGTTTCCGATGTTTACACATAAATGTTCAACATATGTCTGCAACTGCAGTTATCCGCTACGTATGCATCGTCACATCACCTAGCTTCTGCTCCGCCTTCCGTCGTAGCTCCAGGATCTTGATCTCCCCGATCTTGTAAGACAGAGCTTGACCAGGCCACGTGATGTAGCGGTCAATCTCTACTGCAATGCTGTCATAAGATTCCGCCGTGTAGTTTAACATGTAGTCAATGGCCTGGTCGCGTGTCCAGCTGTGTCAACATGGCTACTGATTATATATGTGTGATGGTGATAATGCAATGGGTTGCATAAAAATAACGAGAGAATGAAAATAGTATATTACATGAAATGGGTTATTTATTCCATACAAACAGAGAAAGTTATTGATATCATGGCACGATGAATGTCATGATGTCCTGTACGTACTTAAAAGCATGGATGCCCGTGTCCACTACCAGTCTGCATGCCCGGAATATCTCTGAGCTGTAGCGTCCCATGCTGACATGGGAATAAACTGGATACTGTTACACACATTCATGGATAGGTTACGAAAGCCTTATGCGACCACGTTGATAGTACAATTTGGATATTGCAAACAAAGCTCGTTATTCCAAATATCTATATTTCTTCGAAGGTGCGTTTTTTAAACTCGTTACTTCGCCTATATGCCATGAAAGGTAAGGTATATTTGATTTACAAGATTAAAATGCAAATGATGAAACCAAGGAGGAAACAAATGATGAAGGAAAATTAAGGGAAAATTCCATTCCTCTGAAAATCTTTCATCTGGATGGATATATACAAATATAACTTTTTCTAATATGAATTAGCTTTGGCTACTGGTATGCTCGCACATCTTTTTTTTGCAATTTGTACTATTTACTAATTATTTCGAGAAGTGTTCCATTTCCGATAATGCACACGATGATGTACTACGTACAGTTCATAGTCATTTCTGTACAGCTTCATCTCCTCGCCCAGGTACTCCGTATACAGCGCCCAACCCTGGAGTGGACAGCGTGAGATCAGTTTTATTGTGGTCTGTTTTATGAGATAGGTAACTGAAAGGATCTGATCAGCTTTGGTGAGTTGGTGTCAAGGAGATCTTATTATCGAAAACCAACATTTTGTAAAGGTCTTGACCCACTTCACTACTGGTTAAGTCGTTCTGTCAACAGTTACTTGCAAACGTTTATACTAACTGGATTTAAGAATGCCACATTATAACAATTACCAACACGGAAATTGAAAAGAAGGCTTGTCATATCACGGTATTGATATCAGAACGCCATTCATGTAGTTAAGAAATGAGAGCACAACTTTACCTCAACATATGATGTGTATCTGGGGAAACCAAATGGAACTTTGTACAAAGCAGACGACACCATCTTTTGGCGGAAGTTAGGGGTGTCGGATGTAATGGAGTAGCTAAGCTGAAACGGAAATTATAGGCGGTGTGAGATATTGCAAACTTGTGTAGAGGTTGCATTACACAGCACAGAGGATTATTTATACGAATACTGTAAAACAAAAACAAAACAGGCGAGTGACCTGGGCGAATCACAGATTCCTGAGGAATACCAACCACTGGACTTTCATCTACAGAGTGATATGTGTACCTTGTCCAACAGCTTGGTGACACTCACCTGCAGGTGATGTCCGGGGTTGGCCTCATGGATGGACAGCGCCATCATGGTCAGATTGGGGCTGTAATAGGAGTTGAGTTACGTCATATAAACAGCAGGACATCACATTTCATTGTGCATTTACGAATATTGAAAGGAAGAATGAAGGGTCAATACAAAAAGCACACGCACACCACACTAAACATACACTAACACACAACATGCATACACACTCCACAGTCCTTCCGCCATGCTCAAGCACGTTAGACAGCTCACGATTCATGGGGCCGTAACACGTTTGCCCAGAATATTCCCGGTCTGGAGCCGTCAGCAGATCCTGTGGAGTAGGAGCCACCTGGGCCGTCGTTGGGCATCTCCCGCACCCTGGTATGACGCAAACATTATCATATAGCCTCGGCAGTAAGAAACATGACAAAGCCTAAGGTACCCTTTATTGACCTCCGAAAACTTCAATGGCCTGTCTAAGGCCATCGTTTATGTCACCTTGTGTATGCCTTAAGGGAAGGGTGGGATGGTTGTTGTTTAACTGCGATACTCTTATAGGTTCCTTCAAGGGCAATCCACTCAAGGTGAGTGAGTGAGTGAGTTTAGTTTTACGTCGCACTTAGCAATATTCCAGCCATATGGCAGCGATCTGTAAGTAATCGAGTCCGGAACAGACAATCCAGTGATCACAAGCATGAGCATCGATCTACGCAACTGGGATAAGATGACATGTATCAACCAAGTCAGCCAGCCTGACCAACCTATCCCGTTAGTCGCCACTTACGTTTTCTAGCTAGAAGGATATGACGACATATTTTCTATATTTCATGTTTCAGCATAGTTTCAAGACATTGCTGGTTGGAAGATGCTCCAGAACCCAAACTATTACACCGGAATCATCAAAGGAAACACAATAATGTGAGTGCACTGTGAAAACGTGAACATGCAAAGATGCTTCTCTTGTGTCACTACAGGTGGACTTTCAAGCAAGGACCAGCGATTCAGTGATCGATGTTGAGCACAACGCCCCACGCCCAAAGAATATGACACAGTCAAATCACAGAGCGTCATCGCGTGATGCATACAATTCTGTTTTAAGGTAATCATCGTAGAGGGACAGTTCTAACCAACAATTTCCACAAGCTTTAATCAGTAGATTTAGGAAACATCATTTAATCCTTATTTGGGGGTTAAAATTGCATATATACTTTTGACAGTTCTTAAAATACCGGTTTTTATGATGTGAAGACTATTAAAACATTATCTAAATCATCGTGTGAATTGCTTTATGCGTTTCATATGTTTGGCTTTCTGATTATAAAATGTGAAACTTTCTTGAGAAAGACAGGGCAGGCTGACTATACACTGTGATACGTACTCCAGAGGAAGACCGGGCAGGTTGACGAAGAAGTCTTCAAGTGTAGGTTCTATGACATCAAATATTTGATGACGGAATTCCGCTAAGATGTCCTCCTGGAAATGGGAATGCTACATAGAAAGCTGGCTGGGTTATCTGATGATGAATAAACCTGACAGTTACTCACGCCATGTCCCCAAGACATTTTACCATGCCTGACAGCCACTCACGCTGTATCCCCAATACATTTGACCATGCCTGAGAGTCACTCACGCCCTGTTCCCAAGACATTTTACCATGCCGGACATATTTCATAAAATTATTCATCATAGCATCGGCCTTGCCTGTTATAACAACACACAATTAGGTAGTTGTGGTAGTTCGGCAGGTATGGTCCTCATGGGTCCGGTTCAGATTGTTGATTTAAGAGGAGTAATAAGAAAAACTGTGGATAGCACTAAGACAGAATTGTTTTGAGATATCCTACTTGTTGCGACAGTGTTGGTGCCACAACACGCATCCAACCTTTTAATGTATGATGTGTGTATGTGTTTTGTAACTTGTAGTAATATTACGACTCCGGAGATGCAGATGGGCTTTAACCAGCATTTAACCACAATTCTACCCCAACGACTCAAAGGTATGATGTCTAATAGCAGCTAGAATCTCACGAGATACTGCTAATTATATCTCATTTATTTGCAAGACGACGGCAAATCTTGACTCGTTAAGTACACTATTCAATGAGCCCAGATTACTGCCTTTTTTAAGTACTAATCTTCAGATAATTTCCTTCGCACCGGATAACAGTTCGTAGCTTTTGAGGTGCTACACCAGCTATCAAAGTTTAGCAACTGTTCCGTTTAAAACATTTAACGTCAGCGAGTGAATTCTTAATGCAACCATATAAAATGTATGTACTGGGGACCATGTAATTCTGTTCTACGTGACCAAGTGGTCACCCTTTGTAGAGACAGGTCTTGGTAAGTATATCGGAAGGTGATCGGTTGTCCATGTAAGGGAACTGAAACTGCACGTACCGCAGTGTCGAAGAAGAAGTCTGTGTTATTCATGATGGCCTGGAAATACTCGCGGACAGTCCCAGCGAACTCCTGCTTCGTCATGATCTGCTTGGACAACAACACAACAACATTAATGTTAGTAGAGCCATAGATATACATTAGCAGAGAATGCACTCTAGTTCAAGCTTAGACGTTTCATACAGCACACATGGCATAGCTGATATCAACACACAGCTGATAGGACAGCCCGCACGACATACACGGATATATGCAGACAAGCTGGTTGATGGGACAGTACACACAACACACAGAGCACTTATGGACATCATATTGTAAGGAAAACACACACATCAGTACACACAATACCTTTTTTATGGGGCAATGCACACTACACTTCACTGGCAAATAAAATAGGGCATGTGCGATATGACACTTTGCACTTATAACACTAAACCCCAAAATATGGTCGTCGTACATTATCAGATATAATTACCATATTTGTTTCTACGAATTACCATATGTTTTTCCTGTATCTACTCTGTGGAAATGATGAAGAGAGTCCCACCTTCTGCATATTGCCGACGATCCTGTCCACCTCGCGGAGGCCGATGTCGTGGACCTCTCGTGCCGTCATGTCGACGGAGAGATACCACCTGATGCAAGCCTCGTAGAAGTCCCCTCCTCCATCCAGAGAGCTGATGCCGATATCTGGTCGGGTGTGGGGTATATACTCCTGTGTTATGAACATACACACAAAGGTGAGGGTGTGAAACGCACTCATGATGTCGTGCCCATCATAACTAGACTCTTCAAACATTACTGTTTGATTGGTATGGCATTAGAAGATCTCGAGTACTTTCTATCTAGAACTTCACAGTATCTCACCTGTTCGATAAACAGCGAGAGGTCAGCGAGAGCCTGCAGTAATCCAGTTACTGCTTCCGCTCCTCGGACCCGAAGATCGTTTCTGAAACGGCAAACACCAGCGCTGGTTAGTTGTTCGTGTGTCCTAAGATAGACAGCATACTGTCGTGGTGTATCGAGAAGCTATGGCGATACATAGATACACGTCCAGCTGGCAGTTCATATGTGAGTTAAATGACGTCTAACTGTGTGCGGATGTTCATGTGAGACTTCATACTGTGTACACCTGTCCAGTTGCGAAATGTCCAGGACGTGACACTAAAGTTGCAAAATATACTTTTCATTTCATTTCACAGCTTCAGTTGAAATGACGTCAGCGGCAGCAACTATGTCTTACTTCTTCTGCAGTGATATGTCTGTGTTATTGTCCAAGGTGCCCGTAAATGGCCAGAAGAATTGTGATTCATTGGCCGCCACTTGCAACTTCTCGAACTGACCCTTAACACGACTCTGTAATAGAGGCATAACATCTAGTCCTTGAACACTTTGTGCAAACTAAATGTGTGCTGTCATTTTTTTGTGGAATTCTCTATATTTGTACTACAGTGCATTCACAACTTTACCTCTTGACATAATTATGCTTACACATACATACATACATACATGCATACATACATACATACATACATACATACATACATACATACATACATACATACATACATACATACATACATACATACATACATACATACATACATACATACATACATACATACATACATACATACATACATACATGTGTTTGTTAACACACAACCATAAAGTGAATGTTAAGATGTAACATGTAAACGCGTTAAGATGAATAAGGTAATTGTACGTAACCAGTGAATGCGAGTGATAGGTCCTGTTCAGTCTAACCGCTTCAAGCATCAGTTCTTTGAACTCTTCATACTGGAAGATAATACAAAAAATAAACATCTAACAGTGAGACAGTATAAATATCAAACCCAGAACAAGTGAGACAGTATAAATATCAAACTCGGAACAAGTAAACATCTGACGACGAGACAGTATAAATATCAAACCCAGAACAAGTGAGACAGTATAAATATCAAACTCGGAACAAGTAAACATCTGACGACGAGACAGTATAAACATCAAATCCGTAACAAGTGAGACAGTATAAATATCAAACTCGGAACAAGTAAACATCTGACGACGAGACAGTATAAACATCAAACCCGTAACAAGTGAGACAGTATAAATATCAAACTCGGAACAAGTAAACACCTGACGGCGAGACAGTGTAAATATCAAACCAAGAACAAATAAACATCAAAACCACGTGAGACAGTGCACACGAGGTAAACTAAAGTTACTTGATGCCCAGTATCTTCAGTCTTGCTGATATTTACCTGCTGAGGAAACTTCTGGAGTCTGACAATGTAGTTTTCAAAGTCTCCGAGAGTGAAGAAGGGCAGAGACTGGACCATGGAATCTATATACGACTGTGGACCTTCCAGAAAATTGACAGGACTGAGACTCTGAAAACTGGAAGCATTGTAGGTGCATGTCAGTCTACTGGTATATGATGTACAGATCAAACAATTAGACATCAGATCCACATATTGGGACATTAAAACAAGGAAACCTCTTCATGTAGCCAAGTATCGTACTACAAAGAAAGTTTATATATTTTACAAAACTACTCCATACAGCCACACACAAATGTACAAATGTCTTTGGGTGTGATGGTTGAGACACATGCACTTTCTTATGTCAACGTTGGAGTAACGATGGAGGAGATTTTTCTTTATAAGTTTTTTCTTTTCTCGTGACATCTATATTCTATAATTCCCACATCTATATTTATAATTCCCTACATCTTCAAGAGTGTTTTAGCCAAAGACGAACTTAAAACAAGAAATGAATTAGGTAAACTTTGGACGTGTTCGTCCTATTCTGGCAGGACCAACCAAGAAAATCAGAATGTACGTATACATCTTTACAATGTTCAATCTGCAGAGCGTACCAGGTTAAAAGGAAACGCCTCATAGCCGGTCCGTTTCAGTCGATGTTCCAGCTCCTGCTCCGAGACTAGTTAAATATTAAAAGTTTGTCATACCATGATGTATTCCCGTTTCATTTTAGGGCCGGTCGATTCCCGCATGGGTACAATGTGTGAAGGCTAGTTCTGGTGTCCCTCTGTGATAATCGTGGAATATTGCTAGAGACAACGTAAAACGATTCTAACTCGCTCCAGTTCATCCCAGACAGTACGCCGTCCATTTACTGTCTGTCAGGTGCTATGAATACTTTAACTTACATTAACCAACCTAGACAAAATACCACACGCAGTGTCTATATCCGAAAACATCGCCTTACTGTCTCCACTCCCAGCCCCGGATGTAGGTGGTCAACATGTCATCCAGGATCTTGTAGTTGACCAGGTCGGATTTACTCAGCTCTGTCTGAGGGATGGCGACCAAACGGTTGTGGAAGGTCACCATCTGATCCTGTGACAGTAACACCAACAGCATGAGTATAGTGTCTTGGAATACTGCATTGGCCATATACAGTAATTCATCATCGCGAGATTGTATCTAATGCTTTACTGTCGAAACATATTTTAACTACACAATGTCTCTCAAATATATTCCTATACAATATACGTATTGCTGGTACAATATAATGATTATGTATTCGTGACCTGTATGCCTTGCATAGTTCAGTCAACCACTGATAATAGAGAACGCTACATGTAATTACATGACATTAGCAAGTATCTAGCTCACCTTTCGTATGTCGAACATAGATATATTGGAGGATTGTATCTTATCGTTGTATTTGTGTATATCCCGGTAGGTGGCGCTCATTGGGCTATCCGCCATCTGCCAGTCAAAGAAGTCGGTATGGAGCTTTGCCAGGTCCCGTGAGGCATTGCCTGCAGAATCCATGCTAACACTTAAGTACGTGTAGACTGACAAAAACGTTTACAGTAGGAATCCGTAAAACATGCATACCACTGGTGACACTGAGATCAGTTCTATGAACGACCATGTCTAGCATTATTTGCAAGTGTTTCAGATGTTTGATTGCAGTCGTTTTTCTACAAACCATATTTGTACCTTCAGATATTTGAACAATTGCGTTTTGTAACAGTCATGAGTGTCTATACTTCACACGACGAAACAGTAACAGAAATGAGTTTCTGACCTTCGAGTGCTAGAGTGTACAATTAAAACCACATTGAGTATGTATTATGCGTGATTGACTCACCACAACAGGAAGCGACGAGGGCAAACAGACATAGTACTGTGCCGATGTCCATGCTGGAGAGTCGACTTCACGAACAAGTGGGAGAGAAGGACGCACAGGCAGCCTGCACACCAAGGAGATTCAGCACCTGAACACACACACTTTCATCGGGGATAACGTACTGTTTGACCGATTCCATATCTTGTCGTCCGAATACATACGTCTGTCTACTAGTAACTTGATGAATGTTGATACGTGTGTCATAAAGACTAATTAAGGATGGTCATCGTCCATATATTAACAATGCATAAAATCTGTGTAGTCAAGACGTGAGACTTAACTGTAATTATTTATATGACGCTAATCCCCATTCTTAATCCCGATCACTCCCAGCATTCGACTTGTCAGCCAGGTTGTACCACTCTGTCAGTGAGTACTGTGTATGCTATCTATAGACCCTGATTGGTTGCCATGTCAGTTGTGTCTGCCATTACGTCAATTAGTCAGTCAAGGCAATGATGTTGTTTCTTTATACATGTTCAATATTGTCTCTCCGTCTTATCCATCGTTATCTATATTGTATGTTCATATTTATGTAATCACCAACCCGGTATTAATTGCCAGAACTGTATAAATTCGGCAATGTTGATACGTGATGTATCTGACAAACATTCTTGATACACGTATATACATGCGTTACTGCTAATACTGATACGTGGATATGCTACGTTTGATAACGGTTTTAGCATCTACGCCGGAACGTTGAATCTGCCGCTCTAAAGACATGGTCAACTTGTCCCTCTTCTCCAAGTCATATATATCGTTTACCCGGCCACTTTCAGAGGAATAAAGAATGATTTATATAAATGTAATTATCGGCATAATGACGGATATACTTTCCCCCGTCACTTTCAGAGGAATTATGAATGTTTTATGTAAATTTCCATTATCGCTGCAACACCTGCAATTACGTTTTGTGATATCAATTCTACATTTCTTCCAATGGAATAGGGACCAGAATACCTCGGGGATATCTATAAATCAGACTGTTCAAACACTAAACCTTCATTACATGTTTCCAAGAATGGAACTTCATGTGTCAGACGGACTACTCGGTTGGTCATAAAATCAGCTTGACCCCATTGATATAAGTTAAACCTTGGATCTGGAGACACGACTTCACTTTGCAAACCATTCCAAGTCATATATCACAAGTAGACAATGTGATTGTTGTGAAATTGGCATCACTTTCGTGACAGGCATGTAGAACTTTTAAGTCACGACGTATGGTTAGTGCTGTTGAACATAAATCCTGTTTTGAGAAACTGATACAGCTTAGTGCGCAGATCTGTTACCAAAGGTTGTTGTATTGTTGTTGACGGGGTAAGTGAGTGCTAATGAGTTAATGTTTTGTAAGGCGTGGGTACAAATGAGTTAAGCAGTAAACATATTCCTTTCCTTGAAGTACATGTTTCTGTATCAAACAGCATTGTTGAAAGCAAGTCAAAACAGTATCTTGACTACAATTCATGTTACCCACGCCACACAAAAAGCAGTGTCCCTAACTCCTATGAGTTTCAAATCATGACCGTGTAGACTTCAGGCTAAATGAATTGAAAGATTTACTTTTACAAAGGAACTACCCGTGCTAAATCGCGATCGTTAATGAGTCTATTGTTAAGGAAAAACAGCCGAACACAGGTGAACTGCTAAAAGTTTTTTCATGAAAATGTCCGTCCATTTGTATCCACATTTAACGCTCTAAAGTTTGACTCTCCTGTCTTTACAAAAATGCGACATTTTATAAGATAAACTCACACAGGTCAAGATAATCAAAAGCCAAAGGCAGGGTAGGAGTATCGAGCAAACTGTACAGAGAGCAAACTTTGTAAAATCTACTGAAGACACAAAATCTGTAACTAAATGCGAGCGACCAAATTGTGGTACCAAAGCTCGGTACCTTTTGCATTAGTGACGTCACTGCTTAGCTACGCCATTATACACAAAGTGCAGTAACGACATTCTCACACAAAGTGTAGTAACGACATTCTCACACAAAGCGTAATAACGTCATTCTCATGATGATCACACTGACAGTGTGAAACCGGTTAGAACTGAAGAATATCTGCACCAAGGATCTTCAGACTTTTGTCTTGAGAGTGTTTATCTTTTGCTGATGAAATGCTCGAATATCATGGATCAGACTGCTGAAAGACATGTTGGAATATAGTTCGAAATCGTGTATCGTTGGAAAACAGCTGCGTTTTGGTGTCAAGTTTTGGTAAGAAGTTTCATCGTTTATTGAACCCATGATAATAATAGTAGTATGGAGGCTGCCAATGATCTTTTCAACGTTACGTATTTGTTTTACAATACATCAATTCACGTGTAAACAGTACTTTATACAGTATGGAGTATTTGGCAAACTTTAGAACAGTAACTGTACAGCGGTGTCGGGTATTACCGAACACGCGGCTATTACCCAACAAAATTCCATTTCCGTACTGTTTACTCAATTTACCGATCGCTTCAGTATTTTTCATGCGCATGCATAAAAATGGAAACAATCTCTACCGGGAAAACGACTGTCTGCTCCGTAAGTCTATTTCAAAAGACGCTGAGATGAAAACTGACGAAAAGACAAGCAATTGGCATCATATCCTTAAACCTTGTGTGTATATATCGTTGATGAGGTGGTTAAGCCAAAAAGTCTTGGTCAGTACTGGGATACCCCATTCTAAATATAGCAACATGTCTATTTAAGTGCTTTACGCAATTCCAAACCATGATGAAAAGCTTTGTTAGCCATATATGGACTGTACCGTCCGATCACCACTAACCCATCATTGTGCAGACCTGTCGTCCTTTACCGAACAAGCGTCATTGACCTCAGCAATTCTCCCTAATCTACTTTATGCCTATGGCCTTTTTTGTCGCTTATTTGTTGATACTAAAACAAACGGCATTAATTACTTCATCTGGTTTATAAAGTGTCAAGACAAACACAAAACACGATAACTATGCGACTTTCCAGTCTCTAGTAGGTGTTAGAATTTAACTCGTCCAGTGCATATAAATCGTTAACTTGGGAAACGTACCCTGCTGAAAAATACACGATGATTGATTGATAGAGGAATCGGTTTTACTGTACAAGCTATGGTGTTCTCCTAAGTCAAATCAGTCATTAACTCCAAACATTAGTTCCTGGAACAACTTACTTTTACATCAGGAACATGTTTGTTGAGGCATGTCGATAAACGTTTGAAATATTCGACCGTGACCTTTCACGACTTTGTTGAGAGTGGTTTCGCTTAGACTGTGAGTGACGGGCACCTTGCACGTCGTTTACTTACTTTCACCCTTGTCCCTGTTGACATACGTGAATTGTGTCTCCCAGAAAGTACGTCCACAAATCACAAAGTGCATACGCGTTAATCATCTATTTAAAAGTAAGGTCTCGCGTAAATTATTTTTTCTACATCCTCATCTTCCGTATGCCCACTTTTTTTTCTTTTTTGTATTTAGACGTGAAATAATGTCACTGATGCTGTATGAATTAATGCCCATATGCGAAAAATACCCAGAGTTAAAAGTTTATACAACACTCGTTTTAAGGACTTTCCCTTTGAGTTTTTTCTGCTGATGCTTCGAATAGTTTTTTTGTTTATGTGACCTACAAATTTGAACAGAATGTTCACGCTATCTGCATGTATGTAAAGGTCCACTGTGATTGGTAGTTTGAAGGATTATCACCATCTCATCCTCACAAGTGGACAAACACAACAGCCGGTGACAATAAAAGACATGCCTATGTATACGCGACACAGTGCACGAACACAAACGTACACACTGCTACAATATTCAAGACGTTCAAAAGTACTGGCAGTCAGACGTGCTAATCACAGGTACAATCTCATAAATTCCTCGTCATTAATAATTTCTATTTTTAAAGACTTAGTGTATTCTTGATTTTACTTGAAAAGGTCGCGAAAATAATTCTTGATAATTCATAAGGTCATGTTTCGATTGTTCCAATCAGTTTGAATCACTGTGAAGTTAACTTCACTTCAGTTATGATGACCATAATCGGTAAGTGTCGGTAGTGTCTGTAGTGTCTGTAGTGTCGGTAGTGTCTGTAGTGTCTGTAGAGTACAATACATCCTGTCACGGAACGTTCCTGGATAGCATGAGGTAGTCACATATCACATTACATGGACAAGAACTACGCATACATCACCTACAACACTGCCGTAAGACGCAGTAAAACATCGGAACAGGTCTATTTACCCACAGTGTTAGGTAACGCTCTTAACACCTTCAGTATGGCATAACCTTGGTGAAAACTACTCCAGCGTGAGACCCTGTTTACATGGCCCGATTTGCACACTTATGTAAATTCTGCATATGTGCAAATAAATACACACAGGAGTATTTTAGTCATGTAAATGCAGTTGCACACCTAAGTAAAACTGTATATGGAGTAAATTTGCTCTTGGTTTGGGCAGATGCAAAAGTATTTTTGCATATATTTATATTTACTCACCATGCAAATTTGTCAACATAAACCCATAGCAAATTTAATCACATGTGTAAATTTTATCTGGTCATCAACATTTCATGGGCTTTTTGTCTGTGTATATACCTGAAACATTTCATAATACAAGACGTCTGGTACAGTATAGACAGTGTACTTTTCATTACACTCAAGCTTGTCTAAACCACACGCGTGCTGGAAATGTCAGGTAGACGAAGAGGTTTAGCGTGTTCTGATGAGGAAACAATGTATTTGCTTAATTTATGGAAGGAAAACAACATTGAATGTCGACTGGATGATCCTAAGTTAAGCTATGCTGGCATTTATAATAATATTTCTGAAAACATGATAACAGGTGGTTCTGAGAAGACATCGGACCTGTGCAAAGTGAAAATGCACACGCTTAGGCGTACCTACAGACTCACTAAAGGAAAACTAAAGAAGAGTGGAACAGGAAGGGTTACATTCAAATACTTCGCTGAAGATGAAGACAGTCAAACGTACGCTGATTTTAAAGAAAAGTGTTCTTGAAGTGGCGCTTGGCTCAGTAATGGATAGTTTTCATTCTGCAAGTGAGAGAACAGACAACAAATAATTTATATTGATATTGAGCGGCAGAAACTTCAGACGATTAGAAGTTGAGAAATACCGCACTGAAGGCGAGGAAAGACAGAGAAAGGAAGAAAGAGAACATCAGCTGGACATGATGAAATTGATACTGGACATGGTTGGACAGAACCAAGGAAATCAAGGACGCTAATCCAGCAGTCACAACTTCCCAGTATCTGATGTACCACTCAAGTGGTCAATGGCGAGTCGACGAGGAGTCAAGCTTTGATTCAAACAGATCTTTTAGCAAAATTTTGAAATTTTCATTTTCATATCAGTGGTTTAATTTGTCGTAAGTTCACTTTGGCAACCGTCGATGGCACCACCACAGTTGGGAAAGCCCCCGATGTCTTGATATCCATCAATAACTTCTCTGAGATAATTTCCTTTTGGAAACTTTACGTATTTGTGGGTTAAAGTATCTGTAATAGCGTTACACACATTGTGTACACACTTCCACACAGTTGATCTGCTGACACCGAATAGGTTTGCAACTGTTCTGTATTCGACACACGACGCTCACCAGTATATTGCAAATGCAACCTGTTTCTCGACGCTTAATGGTTCATGAACACAATTTCCAGTAGGTTTCAAAGTTTCATTAAGTTCGGAGCAGACAAAGTCAGTGGTAGTCTTGGACATTCTGAAATTGTTTTTCCAGTCGTCGTTGGAAAATGTTGTCATGACAACTCGATCCCAGCAGTCAGTGGATCTCTCTTCCCCCAACAGGTCCTCACTTTTAGTAAACCACACGAAAGACCAACACTCATGGAAAACGTATAATATTTCCTCCCTTGAGAAGTGTAAAAAGGACGTCTGTCCATCTTTATATCAGAATGGTGACTGCACAAATCTAGGATGACTTTAATTGTCATGTGAATGCTTAGCAAATATACTCCCAAGAGCAAATTTACTCCAGTGTGCAAGTTTTGCATGTATGTAAGTTTACTCACATGTGCAAATCAGTGCAAGTAAACACGGTATAGAAAATTGCAACAATATTTACGTGTAATCGATCAGAAACATTTAAAAGGCGAATCCATTTCCAAAGAGCAATCTTGCGATGGAATAATTTAATATGCGTTTGTCTTTCTGCTGAACATTTCCCTCCGAGCATGACGTTGACTGTTATTAATATGAGTGTTTTATCAAATTTAAACAAGACCTTTTATGATTATGTACATATCTACTATTTCATTTCATAGCTATTTCACTTACTCTGTACGTATCCTCATGGCAGTAAATGTAACCTACCTGTAGTTCAACGTCCAGTCCGAATGATAATCTGCGTCACTGCAGTCGTCTTATGGCGTGTGGAGCACTTTATGATCTATTGTTGTTAGAAGAGGGATCAAAGTCAGACAGATTTCACAAGGTTGTGTCGTGGCTTCTCAAGTACTATGAGACCACACCCGGCTGGGTCTTGTTACCGGGATGGAACTACGGATCATCCGTCAGGCAGTGTAGTCTTGTTGGCCTTTGGTTACAGTGTCCGGAAATATAGCAGGATTGAGTAAGAATGTGTCATCACACATGTACGGTCATGACAAGGTCATGGCTAGCTGCATCACGGACATAGTGTTGAAACATGCCGCTGGGAATGGGAGTGTCGGACACCTCATGTAGACCTTGACCTACGCTGCTGGTAGTGAGCGGTTGTTTCGTTGTGTTCCAATATACACTGTGTTCAAAGCCCTACATAAAACAAGCTGACAGATAGAAAAAAATATTTTTCAGTCAGTGTGCGTTTAAGCGATTCTACGACCTGACAAAAAGGACAGATTTTGACACACGTTGTGCTGTTACACAACTACAGGTGTCTGGCTATGTAGCACAACTATAGGCGGTGTGGCCAGATTGTCTGTTTATGTTACACAACTATAAGTCGTGTCAAGGGTGTCCCTTTACCTTACACAACTACAGATGGTGTGGCAGGGGTGTCTGGTTATGTTACACATCTATAGAAGGTGTAGCAAGGGTATCTGGTTATGTTACACAACTACAGGTGAGGCAAGGGTGTCCCTTTATGTTACACAACTACAGGTGAGGCAAGGGTGTCCCTTTATGTTACACAACTACAGGTGGTGTGGCAGGGGTGTCTGGTTATGTTACACATCTATAGAAGGTGTAGCAAGGGTATCGGGTTATGTTACACAACTACAGGTGAGGCAAGGGTGTCCTCGGTAGGGAACTTGGTCATAGTGAGAGTGGCGTCTTCGACGGAAACTTTGCGATATTCCACAGAGTCTTTGGGATCTTAGCATCAGCAAGGAAAGGATAAGGTACAGTAACGGTAAATGGCGTGTATGCCTACAGAATCAAAGTTCGAAGAGAGCTGACTTCACTTTTCCTTACATTAAGGTTCCATCAGTAACAAATAAATGTTGTTCAGAAAGGAAATGATAAACACGTAAAACCATAGCTATAGCTCGTGATAAACCAAAATTATTTCACTCGGGACATAAACTTGATATGAAAGGGGAAGCTCGTTTAATATCCTATAATTATTTCATACTAACAGACATTATGATAGAAATGGATTTACATAGATTTTTGTAATTGCTTTACATTATAGCTCTCAAAAAGGACTGACATTTTGTGGAAATACATATTTCTGGGAGCAGTAATTATATTACATTGAAATAAGTAGTGAAACTCATCTCCGATTTAGGAGGGACATATTGGACAAAATCGTTTTTTCTAGTGAATATTTTCCAGCGACCTGTTTCAATAGGTAATTTTTGATTGGCAGCGTTAAATTTGATAAAAAAAATAATACAATGCTCTGTTTCTTAGTTTACGTTCAAGTAAAGAAATATCGGTATGAGATTTCATACATTCATAGGCATTCAAGAGCTTTTGAAGAAGATGCTATGGTGTTATCAGGCAAATGAAGCGATTGATCTGAAATTCTATGTTAAAAAACCTTGAGAAGAAGACTCTATCTTGAGATTGCCATGTACTGGACGTACCAATATTGTCTAATATAGTTTCAGTGTAGTTGAGCCATTTATAGTTGTGGTTGTATTTGATGGAGTCTTAATGATGTTTGATGTAATGCTGTTAACATAGAATTACGTTTGCCTGTTCTGCACCAAAAACACAACATGCCCAGTTTGATTTTATCAGCAAGAGGTAATCTCCCAGTTTCACGATACAACATATATTTTGGGGTACTTGGTCTTAGGTTTAAAACATATCTAATAAAATAAGTTTGAATCCTTTCAATTGCTTTTACATTATCAAATCCCAATATTTCTCTTCGGTAGAACAAAATAAAGCAGATAGTACAGTCAGAAAAACAGAGTTTACATGCTATGAACATGTCAATATTTCCGAATCGCTTGTACAACAAACGCATTGCTTTAATGGCCTGGGTAATATAAGATTTGCTGATATTTGCATAGAAACGATTGATATTGAAAATAACGCCAAGACATTTGTATTCGTTTACAAGCTCGATGCTGTCTTGTCCAATCATAAATTTCCTGTCGGGCTCTTACCAAAGATTACAATTTTGGTGTTTTGTGTATTTATGGATATTTTTTTCTAAACAATAGTTGTAGGAACAGTCTCACGAATTGTGTGATGCTTTTGGATCATCTGGCAATATGACAGTATCGCGGCATATAGTAAAAGAAGACATGGAACAAATACGAACATATTGTTATCATCAAGTGTATTGTTACACCGTCAACATTATTTCTAAGAAGCGAATTTTCTAAGTCATTTAAAGGGAACATGCAACGTAAAGCACAACTTTGCAGATTCTGATACCTTTCGGTAAGCACAAATCATCAAAAATGCCAATTCAAGCTATAACGTTGAAAAAATGTGATGAAAACGGAGTTCAAACGAATCACTAAATTTCCCTCAGCGTTGGGGGAAAACGTGGTTTCAACAGCTGAGCTAGCGCTGCACTGCGCGTATAACGCATGCGCTGTGAATAGACTCGCGGAGCTTGAAACAGTATGCATGCCCGGAGTATGAGGTCGTGAGCAGTAGTCTAATCTTGGTTGTGTACACAAACAAGTGAATAATCTACTCTTTACATAAAACAACTTGTTGATTGTAGTAAGCAGCCTCTGTCACGGAGAAAGCTCAATGGCTGGTTTATTGACACCTATATGTCTGTCTGCCTGTCTGCTAAAGACAATATGCAATACACCGATTCAATCATTGACCACATGCAATTTGAACTTAACACCTATCAGGTTATACGCCATAAACAAAATAAATTGATTTTTAAATTGTGCACCCGAGTCCTGTCTCAGCCACATTATGTAATTAGGCAGGTATGATACTTGTACACGTGATATGTTTTTAGGTCTGTATGTAGCAAACAAACTACATCCATTTTTCGCTAATGACCAGATCTGACGGAAACGGGTGTAATATCTTGTCAGTTTCAAGTCCTGCTTTGTACTTGGAAGAATGACAGGTTCCAGCCACGCAGTAGTTCACCATCTCTGCTGAGACAATTTTTGATTGGATCGAAAGCAAATTTAGAGAACATGTATTTTCAAAACCCAACATCTCTATACAGTCATTCTTATGGATAACAACTTCTTCTATGATTTTGTTTGACAACGATATATGAATCCACACTGAAACGATGAGTCAAGTACAATAAAAGAAATTGTTATCCAGAAAGAATCTTACTTTCTTGTGACTCGCCATACTTCTAAAATGCCCATCATCTTTCTGTACACACAATGAGCCCTCAGCGTATCAGCAAATGAACCAGTCAATTGGAAGCCGTCGTTACACTTGAGTGCACAGCCCCCGCTATGACTGGATTCGGTCTTCCGAGGGCAAGTAAGTCCAAGTACAAAATATATCACTTTTGAATCGCTATTGTACGCTTATAATTTGGCTTATTTGTTTTTTACAAGCAGCGATGTATGGTATGTGCCATTAATAAGTGATAATCGTGTTTTAATTATGTTTGAATTTTTTGGTTGCATGTGACCTTTAAGTACAGTGCAAATAGTACTGGGGGTAAATTTTCACCTTGTCGTTCACGATTTTTGCAAAGAAAGTACTAAGGGTGTTGGCCATTCAGTTCTACAGAGGATTTAACACCTTGGTACATCGATTTTATGACCTTTAATACATTACCATTGATATTTAGGTATTCTTCCAAAGAACTGGTCTGTTGATATTACAGTTATCATTTACTAAAATCTATGAAGGCGCAAAATAGTCTACGCTTATTTTTTTCAGTATATCTGAAAGTGCATGAAGTGTATATGTGATCAATATTTGGATGTGTCTTTGATAGTGGGTTAACCAACATGTATTCACCTCATTTCAGTGACCTTTCGCCATTGACGGCCTTGACCTTGGTCTATCATCCTCCCTGAAATTTGCATGTGTCCTCATTGACATATCTTATTTATGTCCGAACCCGATCGGATCCGACGCCTGGCCATGACAATGTTCCATCGCATCGGAGAGGACTGTTGCACATTATAAGTGACATATTCCTGTTTCACCAAGTGGTTGGCGAGTTTCAGTCAGAGACGATCATCCAAGGTACACTCCCACTAATTTTGATATAATCTGGGACGGGGGATTCTCTTTGAGACCCCCCTTTGTGCGACAGCAGTTCTGTGTGTTACTCTGAAATAATTCTTAGGTAAGCCTTTGTGCTTACGTTGAAGGTATGGAATACAAAGATCTCTTTAAAACTGACAATGACAACATTTTATTACCCCAAGGAGATTTCATTTCACATTTGAAAGTGTTCACATGGTTACATATTAAAATGACATATAGGTTAATAAAACACAAAACAACACAGTAGACAGACAAAGCTGACGGTCATTTAAAAAAATGAATACGTGAATGAATAAATATGTTTTGTACCCTTTGTTGTATTTAAAAGGGGTGTTTCGTATAGGCGGCCTGAAGGTAACAAAATGGTATTCAGAAACATGGCTGGGATGGGATACAATTCTCTCATTGGGGTTAAGAACACGGGAATTAAAAAGAAAAATAAATGCGAGATGTTACTTGGTAAGACGAGATTTGCTTTTGATATTTAGAGAGCCATACCAGCACTGAACTGAAAATGAAAATGCTTTCAACAAAACAACGATAAAACGACAGCATCACCTTTTCGCTTTTGTTAAAAGATCTAAGCCTGCGGATAAAATAAATCTTTGCTGGCATCTCTTTAAAATTGAATCAGTGTTTGTAGTTTTTTGTCGATAATGTCGATAGCGCCAAGATATTTGAACTTCGACTGTTTTAATCCTTGATATCAACGGACACAGTACCACTGTTTTTGCTTTCAAAACCCGCAATGAATTCATTTCTTTTGGTAATATTTAATTGCAGGTAGTTGTCGGCACACCAATGTACAAAATCCCTTAAGTCGTTTCTGTACTGAGTTTTTGTCGGTTTAATCGTACCAACCAAAGCCGCACCATCAGGGTTACATTACGCAATCATTGGTATAAAGATAGAAAAGGACGGGCGATCCCTGAGGTGGTTAAGTATTAGTGTATATTGTTGGATGAATGTGTCACGTGCACATACTGAGGTCGGTTAATTAAGAATTACTCAATGCACCCTGAAAGGTTCCGGTTACTATGCATGGATACAAGTTTCTGCAGTTATATATGTGGTAGAATCGGATTAAAAGCAGACTGAGGGAAAAGCAAAACAAAGAACTCTAGCATAAGATTTGGGTGTTTCTAAATGTTTGTAAATACTGTTTAAGATAACAACGTCAGCACCTTCCACGTCCCGTCGTGCTCTATATGCAAATTGAAAAGGATCAAGGTGTCAGAGATATTTAGCATGTTCCGTTAAAAACACTTCAGTGCTGTTGATGTGAGGGCAACTGGACGAACGTCGTTCAGTATAGATGGGATGCTTTTCACAGCCACAGGAATGACTTTTTATTTTCTTGAAGATAGTCGGGAACAGTTTGATGTACTACTAAGTAACCTGTACACTATCTCAAGGAAGATGTGTCCGGAGCTTTATATTTACATGTTCACTGCGGCTTCTGGTCTCCCTCAGCACAAGAATATACACAAGGTCATGATGACCACTAATACAACCTACTCGCTGTAACTGCTGCCAGTATTACCATAACGACCCACACGTGTCGTGCCATAACCTGCGTCCCTCCACATATAGGTGACTCCGGTCTGGGGGTGGTCACAGGGTACGTGTCCAGCCAGTCATTGACCAGGTCCTCCAGCACGTTCAGGGGCACAGTTCCGCTCTCGAGCACCACAGAGTGAAACTCACGAATGTCAAACTTGTCACCTAGGTTAAATAGTTTTATGGTTCAAACAATATGGTACTCGGCCAGATTATAAACGGATCACATTTCAGCCAAACAATAACCGAAAATCAAAATTATATTATACCTGAGTATTCAGGTACATATCAGGGAGATCAATTTAACTAAAGTGTCACCATACAAAATACTCCCATTGGCGGATCCAGAGGGGCTTCACTGGGTTCATTTGGGTAAAAAGGATGAAAAAGGCAATAGAGTAGTCTAAAGGAGAGCTGAAAACAGTATTCTTCTGTACTAGGAGCACCCCGCTACAATTTGTATACCAAACATATTTCTGGAAGCAGCACATCCACTAAGTAAGGCCCACTGAACCTTCAACGAGACGAGCGAACGCATACACCACCAAGCTACTCTAACGCCCCTTAACACGTTTGATATGACACAGTGTTTAAGGTAATTCTACAGTGGAAGTGAAATCAGAGTCTTACAGTAGATATGGCCATCTACGTCACAATGTCAAAGTGTCAACTGTTATTTCAAGGCACACGGCATTGATATGGTTCACTACATAGATGCTGTGTGAGGTCCACACACTGTACCACGCACATTCAGACAAGATGTCATCTGGAGACTCACCTAGTTTCTCCTCCGCCTTCCGTCGCAGCTCCCAAATCTTGATCTCACCGATCTTGTAGGCCAGGGCTTGGCCAGGCAACGTAATGTAGCGGTCAATTTCGATGATGATGTTATTCAGAGATTCCGCGGTGTAGTTGCGGAGGTACTGGATGGCCTCATCGCGAGACCAGCTGCAGAAACATTTCATAAATGAATGGAATACAATAAATACAATAACGATACAACGAATACCGTTGTAGTTAACGAATGGTAGTTATTCAGCGCAATAATGCTTAGTTACGAAGGACTTAACGTGATGCAAGTGTTGCTACCTACTTCATAGCATGCATGCCCGTGTCTACAACCAGTCGACATGCTCGGAGAATCTCGAAACTGTAGCGACCCATCCTGCAATGCAACAATTACTCATGTATTCTTTGAATATTTGACAGCATCAATACAAAATTGCAGCTCTTCATATTTAACTATCACATCAAATGTATTGTTGAAAGTGAACATTGTCCATTTTACCATGTTAACTGTTTTGCCATCTTACTGAATCGTAAGTTGTGCCGTACAGATACCTCGCTCTCCTGTGTACTCACAGTTCATAGTCATCTCGATACACGCCTAGTTCCTCACCCAGCGACTCGGCGTACAAGGCCCACCCCTAGACGACACCAAGCAGATTCAGGTATAGGGTTAGTCACACAAAACAAGTCTTTGCATACGTTATCGGAAGTTTTCTGTTTCCTAAACTAAGTCTGAATTCACGTTTCTTGAAATTAGAAGATAAATAATTTGTTTTTTTCCTGGATTCAATGGAATTCAACAGGCATATAAACAACATATACCTATGTTGAATTCCAATGAATAGAGGAATTTGAACAAGCCTAAATACGTTGGCTTAGCTCTAAATAGGCTTCGGCTTACACTCGTCAGCGACAGACGACTGCTGTTCACATGTTTCACATACAATCGTTCTCCATATTTCAATCACCAAGACGGGTCGTTAGACGTAGAAGACGTGTGGCAATACATATCTGATCTCAACTCTATGACCTGGAAGATGTTTTTTTTCTTTTTGTTCGACATAATACATCAGCTCCCGTTTTCAGTATTCGACGGACGGTAATCTCTATGCAATATGGGGAGACATAAAACACATTTCTCTGTCTGACACACGAGCCTGCATAACTATCCTCACGATGTCTGTAATTACGCTGTTTTCCTTCAACACTGTACCGTGACATGTCTGAAAAAGAAGCCTACGGAAGAAAGTGTTGCTGTGCAAATTGACGTCGGGCTTGGCTGTGACGAGGAAGAAGTACAGGGCCATGGTATGAGCGTCGACAGTTCAGTCCGGCCCGTTGAAAGACTTTCAATGGATGGGTCCTCATTCCAATCGTTGCTGCTTTTGTTGTTGTTGCCGTTCTGAAGCGATCTCGAAGGTGCGCCAGCTGCATCTGCCGATCTTGTTAGACCGTTGTGAGCGGAAGTCCTCCTAGTTGGGGACGGTCGACAACGCTCCCTGTCATCAGGTGACGACCGACAAGACGGCTAATGAAGGACTGGTTGACATTTTCTGAATACCGGTTTTCAACCGCGGCATCTTTAAGACTGGCTACTAAGTTTTCATTGTCAGGATTGCCTTGCTACATTTGAACGAATGATAAACAATTCGCTTTCACAAGTGTTTTTGTTACCGGAAGCATGAAGTGGATTTGAATTCCAACAACAATTCCTAATCATGTCTTGAACATTCATTTCAAATATTCTGTTCATCACTAGTATTTCTCACTTATGCTTAACAAATATCTGAAAGGTTCATTGCGGGTCAATTACTGGTCTTTTCCACGTCCTTACCCCAACCAAGGATATATTTCCAGAACTAATGCCTACAGAAAATGATTCACCAGAACTAACTCCCACAGAAGATGTATCACCAGAACTAATCGCCAGAGAAGATGTTTCACTAGAACTACAGCCAGCAGATATTTCACCAGAATTACCGCCAACAGCAGATGATTCATCAGAAGTGACCCTATAGAAGATATATCACCAGAATCAACTCTCACTGTGTATGTGCCACCGTATAGAAGACATTACCAGGACTCACCTCTATGTAGGATAAGTACTCACCTCTATGTAGGATAAGTACTCACCTCTATGTAGGATAAGTACTCACCTCTATGTAGGATAAGTACTCGGGGAAGGCGAAAGGAGGTCGGAAGAGATTGTTGTACTCCATCTTCCTCCGGAAGTTGGGTGTGTTGGCAGTCATAGAGTAGCTAAGCTGTAATAACATTCACAGTCATGTGAAGTCTGTTCATCCTATTGTTCTTAAACGGACTCAGTTACTAAACTTAGTATAGTTGATTATTGTTGTATGAAGAAAAGTTAGACTACAGCAACAAAAGAAATCCAGACTATGTCCTGGCACACTTATCACCTGGAGATGATGTCCGGGGATAGCTTCATGGAGAGTCAGTACCATAGTAGTGAAGTTCACACTGAAATGGGGAAACATTCACGGTAACCTTGGTTAAACAATGCAATGAAACATCTATATCTGGTTTACTGTAAGTTACAAACAACGATAATGCCTCTTTCCTGTATGTTCTGGTAAGATGGTGTATCAGGTTTACGTGTAAGATATACTTCAGTGTCACATAATGCTTACTATACTTTATGTAGGAGATAAACATCATGTGTTGGCCAATTTCCGGCTGTTATTGAGTATTTCAAGCACGGGAATGTATCATTTGAAACATCCGGCTGACGCCGTCTGTTCCAAATGCATTCCCGTGTTTCAAATACTCAGTAGCACCCGAAAATTCGGGTCGATATTGTAAACACAAAAGTAAACCAAAGGAGTTTTACTGTCTGCACTCGTTTACATCGAGTAGGGGTACAGCAGTGAAGTGTCATTAGCTGGCCGCTTCAGCTGGTTCCCATGGTAACATCTGGAGGTGCTCATTTGTGACGTCATTCTAACTTTACGTCACAATATGATTTGAATGACGTCATCACTGTTGATGACACAACAAAACAATTGTTTACGTGTCAATACGCGGTGAATAGTCTTGCAGGTTCCGGGATTCTAATACCATTTGATCATGTTTTTCAACCAATCAGATTACAGAACACAGTAACTTTTGGTTTACAATCTACCTTGAATCAAGAGGACATTACTTGGATGAACTTTATGCTTGGCACTGTCTCCTTCTTCACGTGGGCCACTATGTCTGAGAGATCCGACTCTTTGCTTTTCGACATATTTACTGACAGAATATCCAGGTGAGTTACAAAAGCGGATCTATCAATATCTGAACCACAGAATTTTGAAACAAATTCAAATTCGCGTGTGTAGTCTTTTCCTGCATCATCATTAAGGAGTAGAGTCTCCAGATTGTGGTACAGGATATAGCCAAGTTGATTAAATCTTATCTGATGCACCTGGTGACCAAGTCTAGAGCCATGAAATTCACCTCTACTGTCTGTAATACTCCTCTAATGTCTGAGGTACAGGCCGAGGTGCTCCATCATCTATTCTTTTGAGTGGTTTTTTCATCCTTGATAGAACTGGCTAATGCACATCGAGCTGCCTGGTGTTGATCTTAAGGTTTTGCAAGACGAGAGAGAAGTTGCATCATTTCTGAGGCTTCCAAAGACGGCCCAGGTTGCTCTCTGTTGTCCACACATAGCTGACATGTTTGAGAGAGATTTGCTGACATTATAGCTGTTTCCACTAAACAGGAAGTGAAATGTTCTCATGTAAACAGATACTAGTTCGACTTTTCACACCTGAATCTTTGTAATAATCAGATGTAATAATGTCATAATGTCTGGGTGCTTCAAGCAAGCATGATGCACTTAATAATGGACCATTATTATGTTTAACAGAATAAGATGAAATATTTAGCAGAGAAGATCGGGTGATCCTGGCATGGTCAGGTTGGAAAAATTGATGAACAGCTCGGGGTCCTTGCACCCTCCAAATGCAGCCCAGATAGCGAGCGCTGTCTAGTCGAACCACCAAGACCTTTCCGTAGAATATGTAGTCTCCCAACACTGCAACCTTCTGCATTACCCAGAGTGTTAGAAGGGTCGTGCTCCCGGTGAAAAACACAGGCAATCTCTCGATCTGCGCCAAGAGCACCGAGAACAGTGGGGAGTCTGACGACAGTGAACGTGACATGCAACCGAGACATTTCAAACCGATGTCCGCATATTTAGTGTGCTTTTCCTGAATCTTACCAATCACGTTGCTGTCAAAGGGGCAGAAATTTCAATGGTACATATGAATTCAATGGCTTTATCGAAAAGGACAGGTTTTGTTGGACTTCTTCTGAGGCTGTATATGAGCCTATTCCGAAGAAGTTTGAAATCATCGTTTCTCAGAAATCTTCTCCACAAATGACCGACTCTGTGCAGACTTGGTGAAGGACTTCACCCTGTTTACTCTCATCGCTCTATCCATCTAGCAGTATATTGCCATCAGCTATATCTACCTCAAATTCCAGATTCTGTCCAACACATTGGCACGCTCAAAATAGCTGTGGAATTCCTTGCTTTCTAAGTGTGTTGACATGCATCACTAGAGGATCATCCGAAAAAGTACACAATACAATTCTATCTTGAAGAGCCTCCATATTAATCACATCCAGACCTCCCAAACTGATTGGCATATACACCATTAAGAGAGGAACGAAGGTGATGGGTTCTGTTAACAGACATGATCCTTTTACTCAGGCGATCAAGATTCTGGATGTTCTGTTTGGTTCAGTCAGCTACTCCCTCCAAAAGCAAAGAACTGCCTCAGCAAAAGTATTGGTGCTTTTAACCTTGTTTTAAGCAGTTTGCTGCTTTCTTCTCATTATTATATTTGTTATTGCGTGTATATCTATAATTGCCTGAAACATGTGGTTTTAGCTTCAATGTTTGCAACCTCGTAGAATCCAACAAATTCACAATGACCCTTGCTGTTCTTATTAATCAGTCTGATGCAGATTACAGTTTGCTCTTTATTAGACACATCAGCACATTTGTCTGTCATTAATGTTGAGGAAGGTATTTTCTTGAACAGGTTGTATCACCTCTCGTCATAATATAGAGATGGAAATTTTGTTTAGAAAATAGCATCTGTGTTTGACGTGGTTGGTTACCAACATGTGGAATGGTTGTTTCCCTTGCATCAACATGTTTTCACTTTCTTCAAATAGCTATGAAGAAACCTTTAAAAGATCTCATTGAGTTTCAAGGAATTCTCGGCATGGAAGGGTGATAAATGACTTGCTAAAATCATTTATGAAAGATTTTTCATAACTAAAGAAAAAAATGTTATTAGTTTCTTATTTGGCATCAATCTTGTTTCATGAAATCACATTTGCTCCTGAAAAAAGTCTGTCAGGTCAGTTCGAAAGACTATACACTTACGTCTTATTTGGCCTAAAGACATTGGCCCAGAATATTCCTGGCCTTGAGCCGTCTGCAGCTCCGGTCGAATACGTTCCTACAGGGCCATCGTAGGACATTGGTCGTACCCTGAAGACAACAGGTATACACATGTATACATGTATATGTATTCGTGAGAAATGAAGAAGTTGAGTGCAACACCCAGTATACTCACACGATAGGTAAATCTGGCATGTTAACGAACATCGTTGGAAGCGTCTTCTGTATGATATCATGGATCTGATGGCGATACTCCTTCAAGATGTCATTCTGAATACAAAAAAGCAATAGCTCCCCGAAAATATTTTGCATGTGTACTTGCGTCAACGGATGTGTGAGAGATTTAAAGGCGCTAGTATTTAGGTTTTTAAGCGTCAGTTTGAAGCAACACAGAATCATGAAAACCCAGTGTTGACAAACCAATCGCCGTGATGGTACCAATATGGTATTGTTGACAATACTCTGTCAGGCACAACCACCACCAAAACCACCACCACCACCACAACCACCACCATCACACCATCATCACCCCCACCCTCAGCACTGCCACCACCACCACAACCACCATCATCACCCTCACCACCACCACCACCACAACACCACCATCACACCGTCATCACCCCCACCCTCAGCACTTCCACCACCACCACAACCACCATCATCGCCACCCTCACCACCACCTCAACCACCCTCACTACCACCATCACCACCACAACCACCACAATTACCACCACCATCGCCACCCTCACACACACACCTGTGACCCCTAATCAGTTACTACATATAAACAAGTAGGATGTGGTAATAAGTACGTCCAACATTGGTTTCAGCAAACTACAACTAACAACTTTCATGTAAGCCTACACTCATACACATTGGGTTGTGCAATGTTCAGAAGCAGGTCACAGCATTTGGTTGTCGCGAGACGTTATTCATTTTGCGACCTACTGCAGATTTAAAGGTGAAACTTGGGTCTGTCCTGAGCATGTTGAAGTATTCGCTAACACTGCCGTTAAAATTCTGTTTCGTCATAATCTGAAAACGCAAAAAATGACAGTGTTTTGTTGGGCGATAATTTTCTATATAACAGATAAGAACATTGAAGCAAATGCATGTGCCTTATCGAATTAACGCCTCGTAAACAGCAAAGTGCATCCTGATGTCCAGCAATAGCAACGTATGATCATTTACTATTAATTTTAAAGAGTGCTGGCTTTTATGTATGGCATTTTTTTGTGGTGAATAGTAATTCACCTTCTGCATGTTGCCGACGATCCTGTCCACCTCGCGGAGGCCGATGTCGTGGACCTCTTGTGCCGTCATGTTGACGGAGAGATACCACCTGATGCAAGCCTCATAGAACTCCAGTCCTCCATCCAGAGAGCTGATGCCGATATTGGGGCGGGTGTGGTGCAAATACTCCTGTAAAACAGGCCAAGGTGCTCGTTAAATCATGTGCTTTTGGAGGCTCTTTACATCTCAGAGTTTCTGACAGATTGTCTATGTATAGCATGATATAAGTTGAGAAAAAGATGAGAAGATGATTCTATTAGTTACCTGTTGGATGAAATGTGACAAGTTCATGTATGCTTGTACGGCGAGTTCGACCGCTGCACTCCCGCGTTGCCTCAGTCCATGTCTAGCAGACACAAACACCACACATTACACTGGCCATAGACAGAAACAGCTATTGATAAACCTTCATACCAGATCAAATATACCAAGGGCAGTCTGAGTACCAATATGGTTAATTACCTACATACTGGACCATACTATCACTATGAAAGCAATTAATGCATGTATTCAGGCTGGTGTTATGGTCCTCCACATCTGGTATGTTACGATGGTTGAGATGTAGAAGGTACTCACCTATCACCTTCGGGTACATTGGATTTTGCTAGAGTATTGTTAAAGGGCAGGTAGAAAACAGATTGTGTCGGATCACTGACATTCAGCTTGTCAAACTGTCCTTTAAGACGATTCTGCGAAAACAAATACATGTTGGGCTGCAGAAAAAAATAGATGTTTCTCGGGCACATTGTTTTTCAAAAGTGACGAGGGCGGTAGGTTTTTGATAGAAAAAAAGTGACTTAATAGGTTTTGAAATGATTGATTGCTACCAAAATACACGATTAGAAACTTGGCATAACTTTAGGACCATGTGTTCCTGGCTGTAGCATGAAACTGTAGGTAATGTACCGTATTGCATTTCATCGTATTCTATGATCAAGTATGGAACGTTGAACATACCATAGAGACAAGGTGGTTCGTGCGATTGAGCTGGATGGCCTTTCTCATCAGGGTCATATACTGAGACATCTGTAGCAGTCAAACAAAAACATTAGAGAACGTTTCCCTGCTCGGTATGTTATGATACGAATGCCCAACTTCTACAGATCTGTCACTGTAGCTCACCTTCTCCGGCATCTTCTGTAGGCGAACGATGTAGTTCTCAAAGTCTCCCCTCGTTGAGAACGGTAGGTTCTCTGCCATGTAGGATGCTTCATGTTGTGGCCCATCGAGGAAATTGACTGGGGTAAGGTACTGGTACCTGTGTACAATGTGATGATCAAGCTGTTTAATTGCTTCCCCTATTGGACTTTGTGTGTGCAATATTACTAAGTTAATGCACGACTTTCCAAGATCCCGCTACGCAAAAAGAAGACGTAGCCTTGACAGCTACACAACAGCTAAGACATGAGAACCTGTCTCAGACCTTGATCATGAGTAAGGTGTGGACATTGATTTATCTGATTTATTTATTTCAGGTACTGACATTCTCCATGGGTAGCCTGCAATGTAGGTAGAAAGCTGATCGTCGAGGATGCGATAGTTGATCATGTCGGACTTCTTTAGATCAGCCACTGTAATGTTCTTCAGTCTGGCGGACAGTTCATCGGCCCTTCTCTGTGGAACACTTGCATTGTTAACATAATGTTAACGTATTGTTAATGCATTGTTGTACTATAGACAACGGGGATACTGCAACTCACCAATGTCGTCCTAATTCGGATACCCACTTCCTCCATCGAAATTAGATATATTTAATGTCAACGCCTCATCCACACAGATGCACACACACAAACGCATATGTGTGCATATATAATTAAAAACTTCACACCTGATTGATTGACGGTCGCCAGAGCAAAGGAGCACGATGAAGTTCCCTAGATATCTGGTGAGCATAAATGTACGTGTCGTACGTGGTCACGTGACAAGTGGCAAGTGAAAACACACTTTTGATCCCAAACTCGTGGGCATTGATAACTATCAGTTAACAGATTTCAATTCACTCTTTACAAATGCATGGGTGTGAAGATTTTAATCTGACTGAGTATATGTATAATGTTGTTGATGTTAAAAGGACAGAATTTAGTACACACCACAGGGATAATGGAAAGGTGAAATAGTAATACAAAACTACAACAGTTGATGGATCTGATGACGTTGCTATTGATTGGTTGAAGGAACAAACAGTGTGGTACGTATACTTACCAGCTCCAAATTAGAGATTGAAGACAAAGGGTTAACATTTACACACCTAATGGGGTAGATCAGGCCAAGCTTATACGCGAGAGGTGCCTATACCGGACTACGTTTGTATCTCGACGTCGACACACGAATGCATCAAACCAAAAGTCCAGGACGAAATACTAGGAAATATCAGGAAAATATACCAGTTTGCTAAGCGGATGTTTTGCAGATGTTAGTATTTTCAAGCACCCGCAAAGCATTTGCATTTCTGGAACCTCCTGTAGTTTGTAGGTAGATATCTCTCTATCGAATGCATTGCTTTTCTTTGGTCCTCCAAGTCTAAGGTGGAAGAGGTTCCATGTGCATGTACCTGGGGTCTGTCTCCTGCTGGTACACAATATGGTCCTAGTGGTGTATTCTTTTTCCCAAGGTTCATCTTTCTGCACAGTGGCTGTTATTTCACTCTAGACCCAGATATTTTATGGTGCAAACAATGCGGCAAATATTTGCCATAGTGATCTAAGTGCTTGTAACATGCAGCGGTCTACACTGGCCACGATGTTATCCCACTGTGTTGTTGGTGGTTGTATGACAAACAGACAAATGACAATGAAGGGAGACTAGATCTAAAGCTCCTTGCACTTGGGTAGCTGTACTTAGACAGATAAAGACCACGTCATGCATACAGAGAGACTTTTATTCCAGTGCCTCTTCTGGCTTCATTTTCCGGACGTCTTTAGAGGGTATTTGTTCTGACAGCCTATGCAGTTGGCCACATTTACCCCAAAATGATCCAGAATTTCGAAGCTGGAAACTACCTTGTTGCAGAAGCGTGTTCGATCTCCGTGTTTTCTGGATTGAAGGTTATATATTCTTACAGAGTTTGTATTTGTCAAGATTGTTCCTGTGTTCCACGGCGGAGGCTAGATCTCCCTGCTCGTGGAACCCGTGTTTTGCACATAGGTAGGAACCAGTTCCATTCTATCAAGTGTTCCAGAGAAATCTTACGTAATATACTACGTAACCTTGTAGAAAACGTTGGCGTTCAAAGTTGAATTTTGTCTTGTGGTCATCCACTACTGATGTGTTCTTCTGTGTTCCCTAATTCAACAATGTGAGAAAATGGAAACATAATTTACTGGAAACCTTTGTAACGTACACATCATTTGGCCGCCAAATTTGTATTTGTGTCACACGTCATATATGAAGTATATTCTGGAAGCTACAAATAATGTTTTTATCCCAGGTTTGAGTTTACACAACCATAGTCATACGCAATCGCTGGATTTGAAAAGGTCGCTCCTCACATTCAATTGAATACTTTATCACACCTTCCACAGCTTTCTGAGAATAGAAACTCCAAAACCACACATGGCAGCTTCGATCTGACGAAACTGCATGTATTCTTGAAAGAAGGATATTATCTTAAGTTTTTCCCCCATAAACTACCACGAGTTCGTAGCATTCTGGTTGATTTTTTATCGTTCATCATAGAAATGTTTTTCTCATATCCTCCATTATACGGCCGGTTTTGCAGTCAGCAGCATTATTATGGCTCCCATCGGGTGAGGGCGACTTTCCTCGTGAGAGGTTGAAAGCGTGTATTCAGTCTATTCTGTTTATGAAAACAGTGGTCGCTTGAGTTCACTGCTGAACATCAGAGATATTGTCATGATAACTGTGACCATATGCCACTAAATTCGTGTCAATATTTTCTTGCCTTATCATGACGTCCAAACAACTGTGTAGCATAGATAATGTTTGAACAGACACGGTGGGCACAGAATAGAAAATAAGATTACACTTCTCAAAGCACCTACTATGGGGATCTTGCTCATAACGGTTCTGCCTCTTGAGCAAGAAGAAAAGCGACACAAGATTTTATTGGAAACACGTACCTTTGCTGAAATTCTTCAGAGATGTTCGAGAAATAGACCCAAACATAAGTTCACATATACTTTAGCAGGTTTAAAATAAGAGATTAACTGTGCAAATATGTTTACAAAACTGCACATACGTCCTTAATTTTAAGTCTTCACTGAAGGCGACAGTAGAAATGTTATAGGAGTCTGAATGTTTACCATTGATAGATAGACTGTTGTCTTAACATTGCCATTTTGTCATTGCATAGGTCATTTACAGATCATGACTGAAGGTTACAGGGGAAATGACATACTGATAATGATATGATTTGCAAAGGCTTGTTTACTATGTTAACAATTTCAGCATGATTGTTTAAAAAGTAAGAGAAATTCGCCTATTTTCTATTGTCTATCCCCAGCTAAACTAAAACCGCAATCGCTTGATACTGAAAGGTTTGCGTCGTCAACTAACAATCTTTTCTTATTCCTTCGTGGATGTTCTGGGCAGTTATGTGAAGATGTACGTGCTTACACGAAGAAGAACATGAATGAAGGCTACCGCCGTTAGTCGGTTTCCAGCTAAAATACGTGTCAAATAAACTGATACCATAGCAAATGGTACCTTGGCATCCAGCCAAACAATGTCGTAACGTAAACCAATCTCCTACCAGTGTACCACCAGTGAGTCTTTCTAACGGTTACTCCTTTCATCGACAGTCCACATTCACCTACAGTCCGTGGCAAAAATAACTAATGTCGTGCATAGGATTTGCTTGTAATGGAGAATAAGGGAACTTAGTCCTCTGTGACGAATGAGGCATGAATCAACCAGAATGCTAATCAATACGTAAAGTGAACATGAAGAGTGCAGGAAGAGTATTAAAAAAACAACCCGGGGACAATTGCATTAAACTAAATTTGATCTAGCTACAGTAATAGATTAAAACACAACTGATACCATTCTTATGGGAAAAGGCAACTTACAACTTTACTTATGAGGAAATATCCTCATTCAAGAATACATGCGGTTCCCCCGAATGTCATCATAAATGCGTGGCCTATCTTCCTGACATCAAACATGGTCTACCCTCTTGACATCAAACACGTCCTACCTTCATGATATGGAACATGGCCTACCTTCATGACATCAAACATGGCCTACCCTCTTGACATCAAACATGTCCTACTTTCATGATATGGAACAGAGCCTACCTTCCTGACATCAAACATGTCCTACCCTCTTGACATCAAACATGTCTTACCTTCATGATATGGAACATGTTCTACCTTCCTGACATCAAACATGGCCTACCCACTTGACATCAAACATGTCCTACCTTCATGATATGGAACATGTCCTACCTCCATGATATGGAACATGTCCTACCCTCTTTACATCAAACATGTCCTACCCTCTTGACATCAAACATGTCTTACCTTCATGATATGGAACATGTTCTACCTTCCTGACATCAAACATGGCCTACCCACTTGACTTCAAACATGTCCTACCTTCATGATATGGAACATGTCCTACCTTCATGATATGGAACATGTCCTACCCTCTTTACATCAAACATGTCCTACCCTCTTGACATCAAACATGTCTTACCTTCATGATATGGAACATGTTCTACCTTCCTGACATCAAACATGGCCTACCCACTTGACATCAAACATGTCCTACCTTCATGATATGGAACATGTCCTACCTTCATGATATGGAACATGTCCTACCTTGTTGACGTTGAACATGTCCTACCTTCCTGACATCGAACATGTCCAAGGTGAACGCCTCCAGTTGGTCGTCGTACTTGTGGACATCTCGGTAGGTTGCCACTATTGGCCGGTCAGACATCCTCCACGTGAAGAAATCAGAGTGGAGTTTGGCCAGGTCGCTGGACGCATCACCTTGGAAATTGCAGCCAGATATTTAGTTTAGTGGCGACAATGCTACGCATACTCAACGTTTACATTAGCAAAACGAACGATCTTTTACATACTAATAACAATTTTGGATCACATTTTTATTGTAACACATGTATGTCGAATTACTACATGCAACTTGAATTTGAGTATTAATGCTGCAACAGTCATTGCTGAAACAACCCAGCACACTATACACGATCTGGGTTAATTCCTGATAAGAATTCCCTCCATGTAACGGTTCAAGTTGTGCCGGGAAGTTAAACATCAGAGACAACTGCTCTGCCTGTCTGTACAGATACGTGCGGCATGATGCCATAGTCAAACTCACCTGCACAACGACAGATTAGCACCAAAGCCATGATATACACTGTCAGGTTCATCCTGAAACGAAGACTGTTCTGTTATACATATCATTTCATTGTGCCCTAACATTCTAGATTATTTACGATCCGAAAAGATAGAGGATGCTTAAGGACTTGCATACACACGTGTTTGATGTTGTACATAAAACCGGTGTAATGAAGGTAGACTATAGATAGTTTAAGGATATATGCCCTCAATCAAGTCTTCAAATATTTACTCTCTTGTAAACCAAGCCAAACCAAACAACCCGGGGCGCCCTCTGCACAAATATTGAAACAGAAACTGTCAGAAACGTCTGTGTCAGATCCATGTAGTCCAGGATTCAAAATGTTTTTCTCCTACACGGATGTGATCTAAAATGTACACATATTTATGTCGGTAACAACCGCTGCTACGTGACATTACAAGTAGTCACCTTATTATTAACGATAGCAACACGTAACCTTCTAGGCGCGTGCAGCCTGGTCATTTGTATCTAATGATTAAAACTGACCATCATGTCCTGTTAGTCGGTAGAAAGCACCTTGATATGCCCTCCTGCCTTCAAGGAAACGAGATTGTGTTCAATCTCAACTGCACAAGTCTAATATCACCATTATGTCCAAACTGGGCGCAACTATTATCAGATTTACACGTAAATCAGTAGCTAGTGTAACTAGTATGCATTAACTAAATTACCCCCTGTATAAATGCATATACTTTTGTAAGGCAGACAGGGCTAGAGACAAAGCCGTGGAAGTCGTCTCACCCGATGGCGAGATATCACCGGTCACACTCAGATGTATACCTGCCAGTGTCCGCTAAGTAATGGTGCCATTTGCAGTACTATATATGGTCTCCTGGCGCATCTCTGTTGGCTTGTTACGACCAACAATATGAAAAACACACCGTGTCCCGTCGATTTGTGCTTGATATCCTTAGTTATCTACTGTAAATCATGAAATTTTTGCGAGCATTTGTAGCGTGTGTTGTTTTTTTTGAAAACAAGAAAAGTACTATACTGGGTTCAGTTCGTTTTTTACCGTGAAGGTCCCGGGGTAGAATAGGTCTCCAGCAACCCATGCTTGCCATAAAAGTCGACTTTGCTTGAAGCGCTAACGGGATCGGGTGGCCAGGCTCGCTGATCTAATTGACACACGTCATCGGTTCCCAATTGCGCAGATCGATGCTCATGTTGTTGATCACTCGACGGACTGGTCCAAACTCGGTTAATTACAGACCGCCGCCATATAACTGGAATATTGCTGAGTGAGGCGTAAAATTAACTCACTCACTCACTCAGTTCTTGATCAGCGGCAACCTTTAATATGTGATTGGTTTTACATTAGATAGAACTTTCAGTTGCAGTCTTTTTTGACAATTACACAAGTCATGAACACAGAACTACAACGGTAATGACTTGGGCTTCTTATATTGGCAAGCAATTTTGCCACTTATTAGCATATGTCGGAAGCCAGTACAGTATACAGTATAAGAGACTCACTGAGACTTACATGTTTACCCTTTTATATCCGAGGGCTACCGGATTGACAAGTATGTTAATTTCATGTAATGCGTCTGACACAGTTTGCAGTGTGTCAAAGCGCCGAGGGATATGCATGGACAGTATGAAACCGGCGTTTCATGTTTTAGTGTCTGATTGAAAAAAAGAACATGCACGCGTAACACTACAATACACTTTAACTTCTCAGACATCTATATTTTATTTTAAGAAAGTAGTGTTCGCTCACAGAGCTGAGAATGAACGTTGCAGTTAGTTCAAGTTTGGCAAGCTACTTATTGATACCTTGCGTCCAACCTGTTTACCATATCGCAGCAGCATATAACAGGTGCAGCATGAGGTTGGTGGCACCGGGTAGCTGTTGTGGGAACCTCTCACATCCAATCTCTCTCACACACTGCACTGTCTGGGGTAAAGACTTACCTTCCCTCCTTCGTTCTCCTTTCTTCCATTCAGAAATAGATCACTGCACACAAGCTACCCGGACTGGTCACGGCCAGCTGAAACACAAAGCCGTACCCTGAATGACTCTACAGCGACAAATGGGAGCTTGTCTCCTGAAATCGTCCCTGTATCATATTGGGACTGTCCATGTGTTCTGAAGCGTATCACGTAATGTGCCTGTTCAAGTAGGACACTTAACTATCTTGGTAGGCATATTATTATGAAACCTACCTAGTACCGGTATGCAGTTGTCCTAGTCTCAGTATGTAGTTGTCCTAGTCTCGGTATGTAGTTGTCCTAGTCTCGGTATGCAGTTGTCCTAGTCTCAGTATGTAGCTGTCATAGTCTCAGTATGTAGTTGTCCTAGTCTCGGTATGTAGTTGTCCTAGTCTCAGTATGTAGTTGTCCTAGTCTCGGTATCCAGTTGTCCTAGTCTCGGTATGTAGCTGTCCTAGTCTCGGTATGTAGTTGTCCTAGTCTCAGTATGTAGTTGTCCTAGTCTCGGTATGCAGTTGTCCTAGTCTCGGTATGCAGTTGTCCTAGTCTCGGTATGCAGTTGTCCTAGTCTCAGTATGCAGCGTATGCAGCTGTCCTAGTCTCGATTTGTAGTTGTCCTAGTCTCAGTATGCAGTTGTCCTAGTCTCAGTATGTAGTTGTCCTAGTCTCGGTATGTAGTTGTCCTAGTCTCAGCATGCAGTTGTCCTAGTCTCAGTATGTAGTTGTCCTAGTCTCAGTATGTAGTTGTCCTAGTCTCAGTATGCAGTTGTCCTAGTCTCGGTATGTAGTTGTCCTAGTCTCGGTATGTAGCTGTCCTAGTCTCAGATGTAGCTTTCCTGGTCTCGGTATGTAGTTGTCCTAGTCTCGGTATGCAGTTGTCCTAGTCTCAGTATGTTGTCCTAGTCTCAGTATGTAGTTGTCCTAGTCTCGGTATGCAGTTGTCCTAGTCTCGGTATGTAGCTTTCCTAGTCTCAGTATGTAGTTGTCTTAGTCTCGGTATGTTGTCCTAGTCTCAGTATGTAGTTGTCCTAGTCTCGGTATGCAGTTGTCCTAGTCTCGGTATGTAGCTTTCCTAGTCTCAGTATGTAGTTGTCTTAGTCTCGGTATGTAGTTGTCCTAATCTCAGTATGGTGTCCTAGTCTCAGTATGTAGCGTATGCAGCTGTCCTAGTCTCGGTATGTAGTTGTCCTAGTCTCAGTATGCAGTTGTCCTAGTCTCAGTATGCAGTTGTCCTAGTCTCAGTATGTAGTTGTCCTAGTCTCGGTATGTAGTTGTCCTAGTCTCAGTATGTAGTTGTCCTAGTCTCGGTATCCAGTTGTCCTAGTCTCGGTATGTAGCTGTCCTAGTCTCGGTATGTAGCTTTCCTAGTCTCAGTATGTAGTTGTCCTAGTCTCGGTATGCAGTTGTCCTAGTCTCAGTATGCAGCGTATGCAGCTGTCCTAGTCTCGGTTTGTAGTTGTCCTAGTCTCAGTATGCAGTTGTCCTAGTCTCGGTATGTAGTTGTCCTAGTCTCAGTATGCAGTTGTCCTAGTCTCAGTATGTAGTTGTCCTAGTCTCGGTATGTAGTTGTCCTAGTCTCAGTATGCAGTTGTCCTAGTCTCAGTATGTAGTTGTCCTAGTCTCGGTATGTAGTTGTCCTAGTCTCGGTATGTAGCTGTCCTAGTCTCAGATGTAGCTTTCCAGGTCTCGGTATGTAGTTGTCCTAGTCTCGGTATGCAGTTGTCCTAGTCTGAGTATGTAGTTGTCCTAGTCTCAGTATGTAGTTGTCCTAGTCTCGGCATGTTGTTGTCCTAGTCTCGGTATGTAGCTGTCCTAGTTTCAGTAATCAACTGGAATTGAACGGTACAACAGAAGAGACTCACTGAATATGTGATACCTGTACCTCTAGCACAGTGTAAGAGACCCACTGAGCCTGTAAAACATTCTCGTTCAGTACAGTACAAGACTCACTGAGCCTGTAAAACTTGTACCTTTTGTACAGTGGAAGAGATCTACTTCGTCTGTGAAATGTGTACCTTCCGTTCAGTGGAAGTGGAACACACACACACACACACACACACACACACACACAGACACACACACACACACATGTATATATATGTGTTCTATATATATATATATACATATAACATTGGTATGTGTGTGTGGATGTGTGTGTGTGTGTGTGTGTGTGTGTGTGTGTGTGTTTCTACGAAAGGTAGAAACTGCGAAAGCTTCTACAAGTGTACACACTACAACTTCTACATAATGTCGCACCATCTATAACTGGGAGTAATAGGACCTCCAGGTGGAACACATTGGTGGCTGTGTTCGAGATCGCCGGTAACAGCTGCACTCTTAGCTGGGGAAAGTGAACGTTCGCAATGTTTATCACATTATAGCAAGAAATTGACGATGATCTTGACATAACCTGCTCCTAACTGTCTTTCGGAATATCTGCGTTTACATTTTCGAGGCTGCATGAGGTTTTCGAGGTTAAAACTTCCCGATACAGTGAGCGACGCTCTAGTCGTTTGGCTGAAAGGTCGCCGTGACCTGATCCGTGACCTAACTCTAACACCTCAGATATTGTGTGCGCGTGTGCATGTGCAGCTGTGTCTGTGCGCGCGGGCGCACATGTGTGTGTGTGTGTGTGTGTGTGTGTGTGTGTGTGTGTGTGACAAACGTCTGGATGCCATATAAAGCTGTGTGAGTACAATAGAAGCTGACCAAACCGTAAACCGGAGCATGTAAGCACAGATGAAAACATAACCAAACATAACAACAACACCTCAAGAACACACCCTACCAAATCGTTACATTGTATGTCTGATCGGGTTGTTCCAGAATATGCAGAAACGTAACGTGAGAGACGGAGCATGTTTCTACATGTGAGCGAGAGATAACAAACATAAACCTTGACGTAAACTCAGTTGCACATACTACATCATTATCATTACTAACTTGTCATCCACGTTTACATGTCGCCATTCTCTCCGTGTCCTGTTTGTGATGGAGTTGAGTGGATTACTGAAGATCATTTATTACTCGGATCCTCGTGCGTCGCCCTGTTTATAAATGTTTTACAGTCATTAGTTGTTGCAGCGCTCATATTACCTCACAAAGGCAATACTAACCTGTACAATAATACCCTGCAGTATTCTGTTATATTCCACAGTCCCCTTTGAGGTCAATGCATTGGTACCATCTATCTATCTATATCTATCTACATAAGCTTTTTTGCTTGTTTAGAGTTTTCAGAACTAAAATACTTTAAAACTATTACTCGAAGAAGGGTCACTATTTGGCATGGGTTTGGACTTTGATAATTATTGATTCCACGATTGCCTTGTGTAGCTAGGTCTGACTTGCTTAATGTACTTTAAGGATATTATGTTATGGCAGAAAAGCAATTATTGAAATATCCTTTGAGGTACAAAAGAAACCACATCTATCTGATGATTAACTGATAATACACTGATTAGTCAATCAGTATTATCAGTCCGAGAGGACTGATGTTATTTACGTATAAGGACTGAATAAAACCAAATTGGATAATGTTGGTATGTCCATTTTGGCACCCTCGAGATGTAGTTTCCTTCATGAAAATGATATTAAACGTAGAATTTCAGATCAATCGCTTCAACTGATGAATAAACCCATTTTATCTTCTTTATCTGTCATGAGCGTATGTGTGAAAGCCATCTCATTATAATATTTGTTTATTTGAACAAATTAGGAACCAAAAACTGTAATATTGTAATCAAATCTAAAACCGCTAACGATAATTACACTTCTACAAAAGACCCAAATGAATCTCAAAATTACATCCATGTTCTTGGCAAGTACTGTACACGAAAATGGAACGTCTCAACGCTGCCGATCGAAATCAGGCAGTTGGACGATTGCAGGCTGGCGAATCAAACAGTGAGGTGGCAAGGATGTTCAACGTTCATTCCAGCACAATAACTCGATTGTGAGATCGATTCGATTTCGTCAAACAGATTCGACCAATGACCGTCCAAAATCAGGAAGACCTGCTCAAGATGGGTGCATCTGGGTAATCCACCCACGTGACCGCCATCGCACCGCCCGGGACACAGCACAAGAACAGTTTGGAGCTCGAAGTGTGTCCAATAAGAGAATCAGGAACCGTCTCCGAGAAGTCGGAAAACGTGCCAAACGTCCAAATGTTGCCCCCTCCTTGACACGACTACATCGACGTCGACGAGTGAGATGGTGTACGATGGTGCTGGTATGGAACCTGGCAAACTGGAGGCGCATATGGCTTAGCGATGAATCACGTTATCTCCTCAGGCGACGTGATGGTAGAGACCGTGTCTACAGACGACATCATGAACGTTTTGCTCCTCGCCGCATCCGACAGGTGTACAAATTCGGTGATGAAAGTGTTATGGTTTGGGGAGTGATCTCATACACCCGCAGATCGGAACTTGTGCTTGTCCAAGACAATCTGACGGCCAATCGATACATAGACCAAATTCACCGCCCGCACGTCCTTCACCTTGTTGACTGTCAACGGCAGCCCTTCCAACAGGACAACGCCAGGCCCCACACACCACGTCCCACCGTGAACTACCTGGCCAATAACAACATCAGTACCCTCCGCTGGCCTTCCAGATCCCTGGATCTAAACCCAATCGACCACCTTTGGGATCACATCGTCGTAATCCACAACAGAATCTTCAATAGTTGTTCCGCGTGCTGCAGGACGAATAGAAGGATTCACAACAAAACATCCAACGACTGATTCGATCTGTATCCAGGAGGTGTCGGGCAGTTGTAGTAGCTGGCGGTGAACATACGAGGTACTGATTTCAACACCACCTGGTGGACAACAGTAAAGACTGTGATGACTGTTATTCTCCTGAAATATGGACAAAATTTCATTCATGTATCTTTGTTTTCCGCTGTTACGCTGAATATCACCAAATTTTCATTGATATTTGAGTTTGCGTTTCGTTTTGTTAAGGGGCGGTGGGGTAGCCTAGTGGTTAAAGCGTTCGCTCGTCACGCCGAAGACCCGGGTTCGATTCCCCACATGGGTACAATGTGTGAGGCCCATTTTCTGGTGTCCCCCGCCGTGATATTGCTGGAATATTGCTAAAAACGGCGTAAAACCAAACTCACTCACTCACTCACTCCTTTTGTTAAAGAGTGCATATTTCAACAATAAGTTTGTAAACAATTCTAACTATTATCAAATGTCAGCCCTATTTGAAACTCATCATGTAAAACTATCACGAAATCTGATATATCTCTGAAAACACCCCAAAATGTATTGCATGCATTTGTAAACTTATGGTCATACAAGTTGAGTGACTACTGTGGGTGATTAATGTCTACATATTATCACAATACTGTCCTCCAGGCATTAGGTGACTGATCATTGTTGTGTGGATTGTTCCGTGGACATAATGAATGTTAGTGTCACGTGTCTTCCCACCTTGCCAATATCAGTATAATGTGAATCAAAATGTAAGGAGATTAAAGCTGTAAGATCAAAAACAATCGCCACAGATACATTTAATAAAATATTAGATTGTTATTCTGTTTGTGAGCGTGCAGGTGTATGAAATATAAAGAGGTCGAATATCATCTCTGTCCCTCTATGTTTATGAATAGTATATTGGTAGATTGTAAGCATCACCATTGTAGGTTTATGGCTATTGTCACTCAGTCACTCACAAATCTTGGCTTGTGATTTTGGTCTTATTGTGCTCTGGGTGAACATTATCGTTTCACTCAAGGATAAACACTGGTCCAAGCTTTGTTGAAAAGTCCGCATGTTTCCTCCGCGTAAATGCTAAACTCACTCATTCGCTACTACGCTGGACGTTAAATCGGGGTAATAATAATAATCAGATTTGATTATTATTAATTAGTAGCCCCAAAATGCGCGTTCGTTTTGATTCAGTGTTATTATTTTCATTGACTTGGTGCAAAATGTTTGAATTTCGCTATCACAGAAGCACGATGTGTTAGAGAACTCGAAACAAAAGGTTCACACAACATACAAATATGAACAGCCATGGCAGGATGAAATCCTGTTTGTGTCAGACATCAAAGTAATGTAAATGAGGATCTGAGAAAACCATCAAAGTCACTTATCAAAACTACGTCACTACTATGGAATTCTAAAATATTATTGCATTTTTGTGTTCATTTACCTATACATCACATACATCAGGCGCAGCAGATGTCGCCATACTATCTAAACTTGTTTGTGTAATCCCGATATTTGTGGGGAAGACAATGACAAAGGAAATACCCCGTCCCGTGTGAGTGACCTTCTAAGGATCAACCCATCCAGCAGGCTTCTGTACTATCGACCAGCTTGGTGCTACATGTACATACATCACTACTAACGTGATGTGCCGTGTCATTCTTTGCTATGCTGTAAGACATCCAAATGAAAGTATATATGAGTATAAGTATATATTTTTCATGGATAAAAACTTCCTATTTATTCTTTGTACGACGTTTCTGAGCCAATTCTTGCTCCTTTACATAATGAAGGTGATCACGTTCTTGACATTCTTGCTCCTTCACCTGACGAAGTGATCAAGTTCTCCACATTCTTGCTCCTTCATCTGATAAAGATGATCCAGTTCTATACATTCTTGCTTCTTCACCTTGCGAAGGTGGTCAAGTTCTCGACATTCTTGCTGGTTCACCTGATGAGTGAGTGAGTTATAATTTAACGTCACATCGGCAATATTTCAGCCATATCGTGACGAGAATAAACATGATTATGTAGAATATGTATGTTATGAAACCCGTCGTCAAAGTACGTAAAATAACTAGAGTATCACAATTCGAGTCTAAAACTAGCATGTGAAGTTAAAACTACAGCACAATTTGGACAATACATAATATAAAAGTAGGCTATAGATCACCAACAACTGAAGGTAGATCACCACACTAGGAACCAAGGGGACTTACGTTGCTTTAGCAACCTGCATGGCCCCTAGCTGGATTTACACCATCCCCTCAGCTGCTGGGGATTGTAGGAAAATGTAGCCGAAATTTAAAATGACAAAAATACTACGTTTAAAATACTGGTAAGTTTAAATTTCACTTTGAAAGTTTGGGGACTTACGCACCCTTTCAGGGGGACAATAATTTTACGCTGCTTTAACCCCCTTTGAGCGTACGGACACTAACAATTGCAGTTGACAATTCACACTACCATGTTTAAAATATCAGCTTTCTATTTACAAAACATATTATTCAAAATTTATCTAATAATTCTATTTCCTTTAAAAATTCAATGATTAAATGATAATTAACATTAAAAAGATCCTTCATTGTTTTGACAGTAAAATATTTCTCCCTTGTGATGGCAAAATCAATACAGTCAAACAAGATATACTTGACCGTGATTGTCTCATCACAAGGGATACAAAACGGAGGATCCTCACCATTAAGTAAATATTTGTGTGTATACCGCGTATGGCCAATACGACATCGTCGCATAATGACCTCCTCAAATCTGGACTGACAGCCCAAGTAGGTATAACCAATATAAGGTTTTATTTCATGTAATTTATTTATACCCACCTGGGTATCCCACTTCTTTTGCATCAGATCACGGATGTAAGTTCTAATGGTTGCTTTGTAATCTGAGTATGGAATAAGGAGTGGTGTCACAGATTTATTGAGTGCTGCTTAAGCAGCAAAATCGGCCAGTGTTCCCAGAAATGCCTGCGTGGCTGGGTAACCAACAAAAGACGATGTCATATTGGCCAGTAGCAAGATCATTATATAACTCAATACATTTGTATTAAAAGTGGATGTTTACAAGATAGATTTTTAATAGCCTGAAGACAAGAAAGAGAGTAAGAAAAGATTATATACTGTTTATGTGCAGGATGTCTTTGAATATATTTAAGAGCAGTTAGTATTGCGTTTGCTTCTGCTGTACAAATAGAGCTATAATCAGATATTCTAGAAGAGATTGTTCTGGATCCAATGACAGTGGCACAAGCTACTGCGCCACCATCCTGTTCACCTGATGAAGGAATAGAAATTAGCCCCGAAGCGTTGCATAAAGAATAAATATGAAGTTGTTATCCGTAATAAAAGCGTGTCAAGTATTCATGGCTTAGAACGCCTTTCAATAAATTCAAATGACTTTAGGCGGAAATGCCTTTCAATAAATTCAAATGACTTTAGGCGCAAATGCGATGTAATGATAGGGAGCTAAACAAACTGGCCATGTCTCTTTCACAAATGTCATTGGCACACATGAAACACTTTATTGATGCATGCGCTGGGTTCTTGAACCCGGAAGCTATCATGACAGATATGGGATATCCAACGAAAGCAAATAGTGCCATCATTGAGTTAAATAATGACTTAATATTGGTAATAGTAGAGGAATATTCGTAATGAACGCCCAGTTGAGGACACCAATGTTGCATATACTACTTGTAGTGAGAAGTGAATTGTGACTGTCTTTACACGTCATACTTGACGTTTACTGTTATACTGAGACACTCCTGCAGGTTCCTTCAAGAGATATCTACTCAAGGCTGACTGACACATCACGCTCTACATACTGAGAGACCTGCAGAATAGCACAAATCAAAAACATGGTGTACAATGCCATAAAAAACCAAAGAGCTATGACCAGAAACAATCATACTTATTCGGGGAAAACACACATGAAAAAGCAACAACAAATAATGGCATTGGAAGGTCGTGGTGTGGCGATGAAAAAAAAAGTAAACTTACGCCAGAAAACTAGATTACTTATACAAAAGACCAATATGTTACACGCATTGTCAAGAAAAGTATTTTGCACGAGAGGTCTCACACAACTCACTCTTAGCAGCGTGAAACATTTTCTAAAACAGTTCTGGAAAGTTTTCAATAATGGCAGATCACTGAGTCTCTGTCAATTTCTATAACGATGAAGAAAATGTCCTCTTCGTGATTGGCATAAATGATCAGTATTTGTATACATCGGATAACCGAAGACAATACAGAGGTAAATTGTTTCTTCCCCTGATCTATAACTGCTCGAGCACCACTGATGTCAGAACTGTCTTGAGATTAAGATCGGTCCATGAACGAAGAACCTTGATAACTTAGATGAAACATATAATTGGGCGAAACGGAGACACAGGCCAAGCTGTGAAGAATGATGTGAATAAGGTTAGTTTCCGCAATTTTGTCGTGACTGTTCTGATTAGGTTTCAGACAGAGACAATATCATCATGTTGTCATCATGTGAATAAATGGGGCATTATCTAGAACACTATATGGATACAGATGGATATCTGCACTATGTGACCGTACACCATACACACGACTACTGTCACTGTTTGCACGCATGAGAATTTGTAAGAGTCAAGGTAGCAGTGTGGATCTCTAAGCATAATGCCGGCGTATCCCTGGAGCACAAGACCACCCGGTGTCCATGTGTCGAGAAAAAGGGTAGATGGTAAAGAATGCCTTTATATTTCATATGACCATGGATGAGATGAAATTATTCCTACATGGCTCACGTTATTCGATATATTAAAATGTGTTCGTTTTGCTTTTTTCCTTTTTTGTTTTTTAAGGGGCTTTGTTTTGGTTTTGGTGTTGGGGGCTAGCTAGGGAAAGCAGTCACTCAACCACAAAAATGAGAGACTGAGTGTGGAGAGACACAGAGCCATAACAACAGAGGCATACTGAGGATAAGCGGCATTTGTGTACGTCTCCTCTGCTGTGGCTGAATTGTTAGTTGTGGTGAAACTGTTGTTGTAGTTAAGAATCCAGTCGTCCACGATCTCCTCCAGTATGGTGAGGGGCACCGGGCCATTCTCCAGCACCACGGAGTGGAAGTCTCGGATGTCAAACTCCTCACCTGAAATCAATAAGCTTGCATTTACATGTGGTATATACTTATGTCATATGCCCCCCCCCCCCCCACACACACACACACACACACACACACACACACACACACACACACACACACACACACACACACACACACACACACACACACACACACACACACACACACACACACATACACACACACACACACACACACACCACACACACATACCTTTAAGTTCTTATCAATGTTATGACATGGCTTACATATATCTTCCCAAATGCTCCAAACGTTGTAACAACAACATCGGAGTACAGATTTCATGTCGAACCTATGAACCTGTGTAACAGCATCACTGCCAAACATCTACAGGAACGCTATAAAACACTGTTCAAACAACATCGTCCGAAAAACATTTGTTATAGTGAAAATATTTCACGCGTAATTACTATAATATTCAAAATGTATAAGAATTCACAAATATACCTATATTGCAATGTTTCGTTCTTACAAACGAAGTAACCCACTTAGGCTGTAAAATACATGCATAGACGGATAGACATACTGTAGACAATAGATGACTGTTTGCACTGGAGTTACCGGCTGCATGCCACTTCCTGATTGACAAGCTGACCACTTAATTATAACCTCACAAACAAGTCGGCGGTCAATCTGAAATGCTTCTGGCTAAATGAAACGGTAGCCTTTGCGTTTTTATTACCACCGTCCGGTTTCAGTCAGACATACATTAGGCAATTTATGAGAATATTGTGTCAACCAGGAACAACCCATGAAATAACAAAGGGATAATGGTGACAACAATTTACAACTGCTACGCGTTCCTCCGATATATAAGCAGGTGCAGTTTGACTGTCGTGTCGACACCGTGTCGAACGCGATTAAACTTTGTTTTAACAACATCGCCCAACAAACATTTATAAAACGGTATTATACCATCGCCTGACAAACATCTTGTCGAACGTTATAAAACTTTGGTAATATAATGATGTCGAATGACAAACAACCATACATCATACATTGCCTAACAAACATCTATAAATCGTAGTTATAACATCGTGTCGCCTAACAAACATCTACAAATCGTTGTTATAACATAATGTCGCCTGACACACATCTTGTCTAAGGTTACAAACCACAACAACTCATTGCAGCCATCGTGTAGAAAGCTCATTAACTGTATAATAACATTACCTGACCAATATCTTTGTGCAATAGCGGTTTAGATGCATAAAGGTTCCCACATCGTGTGCGAAATACGCCTTATGTCTGAATGTCCAAACAATAGTCAGGTTACTTACCTAACGCATCCTCTGCCCTCTTCCGTAACTCTCTGATTTTGATTTCGCCGATCTTGTATGCGCATGCCTGACCTGGCAACGCGATATATCGGTCGACCTCTTTGGTTATATCCGTCCTTGGTAGGCTTGTGTAGTTGAGCATGTACTGTATGGCCTCTTCCTGGCTCCACCTGATACAAAGGGTTCAATTATCGTGTTCAATCATCAAGTTAAGATATCGTGATTGCTGTTGTGAGTGAGTGGGTAGATGAGGGACACACAAAGTGACGCCGTCTGTTACCGTCAGGACGTTAGTCATAAGGTGCTGACAGATTTAGAAGTGTAGTCGAGTTATGTCATAGATTTAAACCATGACCAGGGGTTTCTGGATTTGGTCCAGCTTACAGGCTTACATAACAACCAACAATACACTAAAGAACCGTTGGAAATAGAAAAAAACCCAACAACTGTTTTCCGGTTGTTAGTCTGTATCACTCATATTTAGACAACTGCAAATAGCACATGTCGAAATAACTCACTTCGGCCTAACTGGGTATTCAGTGGGATACGTAAGGTTATCCAGAAAAGCAGGTTTACTCGTAAAATCGGGTAAAATACGACTAGCTGCTGAACAAAAAATATATCAGACCATAGATAGCAATGAGGTCGCTCAGCCAGGTGTGACGACGGAAAGTCGACTCACCTGACATGAAATGCCTTCGCTGCCGACTGACGCAAGGGACCATCTCAAAGATATTTTGTGCTTTTTCATGTTTATTGAATATGCCTCATGTAATTCTGTAATGAAGTTTCTGTTAAGATATGATACCTGATACCCACAGAAAAGCATCGTATTAAATAAAAAAATAACTCAAAATATACAGGTGACCACCCGGAGACCGATATGATTGGATATCATTTGTAAATTGTTATCATACGTCGAGTATTTCCCCAGTTTAATTTGCCTAAAGGATTATCATATCTCAGCCGATATCTCTATCCGCCAACACGACTCGTCTGCGACAACTGTCCGACAACATATGTCATATTTGGGATTTCACTTTCTTAGTAAAGTAGAAATTCTAGTACTTTTTGGGACTGAGTCCCATCCGGGATTCGAACTCGCACCTAATCGCCAGCACAGAAAGTCAGCCGCCTAGCCCGCTCAGCCACCGTGACTTCCACAAAAAATGGAAGTCGGACAACTGGTAGTCTAGACTGTACAAATTCTAGTATTTCTTTTAGTCCAATCCAGGATTCGAACCTGCACCAGTTGACTCAACCCCCCAAAAGTACTAACATTTGTACTTTAATAAGAAAGTGAAATCCAAAATGGCATATGTTGCATTTGACCACTTTCTAAATGGCATTGTGTAATAATAATGACACCTGTTTTGGTTTTGTTTTTTAGATGACCCCTCCTACCTGTTTCTTTTTATAGTGATAATGACTCCCTGCTAGCTACATCCTTTCAATAGCTACAATAATGTCAGCATAAAAGTTGTTTTTTTACGACAGCTAAGACTAATTTTAAACTAATTTAAAAAGTGACCTTTATAAAACAGTATCATCGCACTCTAATTTGCACAAAGCCATAATCTGTTCCAAATAAATCGTTTCGTGTCTGCCAGTGGTACATAACGACAGATTTATCAAAAGCACACAAAGCATACTCTAGCTTACCCATAATGATGTAGTCCCGTATCCACGACCAGTCTGCACGCCCGCACCATCTCTAGAATGTACCTCCCCATGCTGAAACAACATGGTATGTAGAGAACATCGCAAGCACTAGCCACTGTCCTTGCTGTGACAGTTGGCCACAACACCTGTACTAGCCAGTGTGGTTGGTGTGACAGGTGGCCACAACACCAGGACTAGAGCTTTTCCTTGCTGTGACAAATGGCCACAACACCAGGACTAGCCATTGTGGTTTATGTTACAGGTGGCCACAAAACCAGTACTAGCCATTGTGGTTTGTGTTACAGGTGGACACAACACCTGTACTAGCGATTGTAGTTTGTGTTACAGGTGGTGTACAACACTAGTACTAGGCATTGTGGTTTGTGTTACAGGTGGCCACAACACCAGGACTAGAGCTTTCCCTTGCTGTGACAAATGGCCACAACACCTGTACTAGCCATTGTGGTTTGTGCTACAGGTGGTGTACAACACCAGTACTAGCCATTGTGGTTTGTGTTACAGGTGGCCACAAAACCAGTACTAGCCATTGTGGTTTGTGTTACAGGTGGTGTACAACACCAGTACTAGCCATTGTTGTTTGTGTTACAGGTGGCGTACAACACCAGTAGTAGCCATTGTTGTTTGTGTTACACGTGGCGTACAACACCAGTACTAGCCATTGTTGTTTGTGTTACAAGTGGTGTACAATCTCCGTACTAGTAATTGCGTATGGTGTGACAGATGACCTTTCATACCAGGAGCAGCAGCTGGTCAGTAAGATGAGGTTCATACAGTTGGTATGAACACCCACACATACTTACGAATTCGTCCCTCTGACATTTCATTATATTTTTTAAACCTGTTTCTGAATCCACAGCTTTAGCTGGAATTTAAGTGGTCAAAGGTTTTGTGTTGTCCTTTTTCCTGGTGGATTCCACGCATGATCGACAGGGGCTGTTTCGCCCATCGGAAGCCCAGGGAAATCTCGTATTTTTATCCTATGACTCCTGTGCATGCATTTTGTTTCTCTGAAACATTTTGTATAATCCTCTAACGTTTGCATATTCTTTTGATTTCTCATTAAGGGACTACCATAAAGTTTCGCTGTGTTACGCTGATGTTATGGGTTTGATTCTCTACATGGGTAGAATCCTCAACCGTCATCTTCCTAGACTATTGCTAAAAGCGGCGTAAAGCCATATTCACTCACTCATTCACATACTCCGTTGTAAATGATGGTAAACCAAAGGACACTCAGTACAATAAGAAAATAGTGCAACAAGCAAAGTTACTTTCCTTTCGTTTGTAATAAGGGAAATTGGAGAACCACTAGAAGAAAAGGCAATACAAAACTTCAGACTGCATGACTGTATACTCACAGTGTAGTGACGTCATGATAGAGATTAAGTTCTTCTCCGAGTGATTCGGCGTACGTTGCCCAGCCCTGCGGTAAATATATAGTAATCTTCTTCGTCAAACAATAATAAGCCTATATTATGCATTGAGACGGTATCGGCTTGCGGTGACAGTTAGGTGAGAATGGATCACTGAAACTTAGGTGTCATCGACAAGGGTAAACCAGTCGTGTCCCAGCGGGAACACCTCTCGTACAAAATATGCATGCCTGACTCCGTTCAGCTGCACCCCAGTCAGGAGGCACACTTTCGCACAGTAGTATCGCTTTGTAATATTTTCCTCTTACGTACTCTCTGCCTAACAATCGCCTACACCATAAAGTAAGACTTCTGCATAGTTTACCCCATGTATAACCAGTCCTAAACAATACCGTACTGGCCTCTGTATAGTTTACCCCGTGTATAACACAGGCCTAACCAATACCGTACTGGCCTCTGTATAGTTTACCCCGTGTATAACACAGTCCTAAACAATACCGTACTAGCCTCTGGATAGTTTACCTTATATAGAAAAATCGACTAAAAACTGCAGTACTACTCTCTGCATAGTTTACTCTGTGTATAACAATCACCTAAACAATACAATTCAGAACTCTGTCGAACGCTATCTTTCACCCTGTGTATAACAATCGCCTGGACAATAATGTACTGACTTTTGTATAGTTTAACCCGTATATAACAGCCACTTCACCTTTTCGGTACTAACCTTCATAAAGTATCTCCTGTATTTTATGAGCATACAGAACTCACCTGCACACAGTATAGGGTCCAACACATTGGCTCTACGAAAAGTCATTTGTAATCAGGGGAAACCTGTCAACACGAACAGGTGAGAGGTTGCTTGACATGTTTCATTCAAGTGATTGGTGAGGTGTTCCATTTGGCTGAAGAAAGTCTGGCCCATGGAGGGTAGTGGTTGGACATACGGTAGGAACATTCTGATGTAGACTACCCTGTACGTCAGTTCCAGGGCGAACATATATGTAGAGCATGTGCAGGTCCAATGGCAAGTGATGACATTTCCTACCTCAGTATAGACTGTGTAGAAGGGGAAGTGAAACTTGTGCCGGATATTTCTTGGGATCGCTTTCAGCTCGTAGCTGGCCTGTAATTAAAGGAAGTGTGTTGAGACATCACGGGATATACGCTCATACCTACCACTCGAGTCTCAGTTTCATCCTGCTTTTGATCTAACTGCAATGTCCAACACAGATCATGGATGAACTCTTACGTTCAGCTGAAACGCTGTTATATGACGGTGACGTGCAACATGCTTAAAACACACTTCAGTAATTACATTCAGTAATTCCTGAGAGCATGGGCTAAACTGACACTACGTGTGGTTTCCTTTCTGCATCTGAGTAATGACAAACTGCGGTAACATTTCGCGTCCGTGTGACGTACATTACTTGAAGGTGGTGTCCGAGTAATGATTCATGCAGCGTGATAGGCATCATGACGTACATTACCTGAAGATGATGTCCGGGTATTGATTCATGCAGCGTGATAGGCATCATGACGTACGTCCCCCTGTGTCAACACAGAAGACATGATTAGAAGATGATGCAGTATACCCCTGTGTCAACACAGAAGACATGATTAGAAGATGATGCAGTATACCCCTGTATCAACACAGAGGACATGATTAGAAGAAGATGCAGTATACCCCTGTGTCAACACAGAAGACATGCTTAGAAGAAGATGCAGTATACCCCTGTGTCAACACAGAAGACATGATTAGAAGAAGATGCAGTATACCCCTGTGTCAACACAGAAGACTTGGTTAGAAGATGCAGTATACCCCTGTGTCAACACAGAAGACATGATTAGAAGAAGATGCAGTATACCCCTGTGTGAACACAGAAGACTTGGTTAGAAGATGCAGTATACTCCTGTGTCAACACAGAGGACATGATTAGAAGAAGATGCAGTATACCCCTGTATCAACACAGAGGACATGATTAGAAGAAGATGCAGTATACTCCTGTGTGAACACAGAAGACATGATTAGAAGAAGATGCAGTATACTCCTGTGTCAACACAGAGGACATGATTAGAAGAAGATGCAGTATACTCCTGTGTCAACACAGAGGACATGATTAGAAGAAGATGCAGTATACTCCTGTGTCAACACAGAGGACATGATTAGAAGAAGATGCAGTATACCCCTGTGTCAACACAGAAGACATGATTAGAAGAAGATGCAGTATACTCCTGTGTCAACACAGAGGACATGATTAGAAGAAGATGCAGTATACTCCTGTGTCAACACAGAGGACATGATTAGAAGAAGATGCAGTATACTCCTGTGTCAACACAGAGGACATGATTAGAAGAAGATGCAGTATACTCCTGTGTCAACACAGAGGACATGATTAGAAGAAGATGCAGTATACTCCTGTGTCAACACAGAGGACATGATTAGAAGAAGATGCAGTATACTCCTGTGTCAACACAGAGGACATGATTAGAAGAAGATGCAGTATACCCCTGTGTCAACACAGAGGACATGATTAGAAGAAGATGCAGTATACTCCTGTGTCAACACAGAGGACATGATTAGAAGAAGATGCAGTATACTCCTGTGTCAACACAGAGGACATGATTAGAAGAAGATGCAGTATACTCCTGTGTCAACACAGAGGACATGATTAGAAGAAGATGCAGTATACTCCTGTGTCAACACAGAGGACATGATTAGAAGAAGATGCAGTATACTCCTGTGTCAACACAGAAGAGATGGTTATTAGAAGATGCAGTATACCCCTGTGTCAACACAGAAGACATGGTTATTAGACGATGCAGTATACCCCTGTGTCAACACAGAAGACATGCTTAAAAGACGATGCAGTATACCCCTGTGTCAACACAGAGGACATGGTTAGAAGATGATGCAGTATACCCCTGTGTCAACACAGAGGACATGGTTAGAAGATGATGCAATATACCCCTGTGTCAGCAAAGAAGACATGGTTAGAAGTTGCAGTATACCACTGTGTCAACACAGAGGACATGATTAGAAGATGTCGTTGTGGCTGAGCGGGCTAGGCGGCTGACTTTGTGTGCTGGCGATTAGGTGCCTGACTCTGAGGGTGCGGGTTCGAATCCCGGATGGGACTCAACCCAAAATAATACTAGAATTTCTACTTTACCAAGAAAGTGCTATCCCATATTTGACATATGTTGCATTTGACCACTTTCTATATGGTATCGCGTAATCATACCCTTGTGTCAGCAAAGAACAGATCATTTGTATTGCTTTGGTAACATACAAACAGATGAAGGATGAGAGATGAAATATATTCCTATGTTAACAGACAACACACTGTATGACCCATGATTTGTGTCTCCATGTTAACATACGACACAGGGTATGACAGATGAATTTGTATTTCTATATTAACATATTTAAACACAGTATGCATAGTCGGATCCAGATGTGTGTGTGTGTGTGTGTGTGTGTGTGTGTGTGTGTGTGTGTGTGTGTGTGTGTGTGTGTGTGTGTGTGTGTGTGTGTGTGTGTGTGTGTGAAATTTTGTTAAATGGTCATTGGAATTCGGGTGTAAATGAAATATGCACCCCCTCATTTTTTCTCAGAAAGTGTCCACACCCCACTTTCTGAAAAAGCCGTCTGACCCAGTAAATGTATTCCAGTGTCAATATACAACACAAGATATCACCAATGATATATAATCTTATGATGACATACTACACGCAGTGTGACAGATGACATGCATTCCTATGTTAACACAAAACATGCAGTATGAACAATCGTATTCCTATGTTGACATACAGCACAGTATGACAGATGATATGTATTCCTGTGTTAACACACAAAACAGTATGAGAGATGATGTGTATTCCTATCTTGACATACAACACAGTATGACATATGATATGTATTCCCATCTTAACATACAACACTGTATGAGAGATGATGTGTATTCATATGTCAACGTACAACACGGTATGACAGATGATGCGTATTCATATGTTAACGTACAACACAATATGATAGATGATGTGTATTCCTGTGTTAACATACAACACAGTATGCCAGATGATATGTATTCCTCGGTTAACATACTACACAGTATGACAGATGATGTGTATTCCTATGCTAACTTAACCCACATACACCAATGTTGTCAGGGGACCCACAATATTGACCATCGACGAACACACCTGGATGTTAAGGTTGAACGGACGGCTGGACATGACGTAGGCCTCTCATGTCTATTTGGTTAATTCGAACCATACTTATCAAAGAATTTAAAAATGTGTTTCCTCTCTTAGTAACACTGTTGTTTGGCGACAGACCCAATACTTCATGTACACCTGACGTTATCAACAGCAGATAAGAGTGGACAGTCAATATGATTCCGATATAAACATTAGAAACGAGAACGTCTGTGAAAAGTCACAGAGTTAGCCAGCCACACATACCTTTCTTCAAATCGACGTACATTTACGTAGAATGTAGCGGACCTCGATCCATCTGTAGACATGGGCCTGTACATTGCCAATGGACCATCGCCCTCCATGGCCTTCACGCTGAAGCACATTTACAAAGTGCAGCAAACATTTAGTCATACCCGTGGAAATGCCAACATTTTGTGCATTAGATCTAGTCAACGGATCAAGTAGACTGCTTTGGCAAAATATTTCTTAAATGTGATGTCAGTTATACGATACTAATCTAAAGCTGCAACAAAGTGTTCGAACTTACTCTAATGGTAGATCAGGGATATTCTTGAACATTTCAGGCAGTCTGGGCTTCACACGCTCATTCACAATTTTCTGGTATGTTTCCAGCAGTTCCTCCTGTGGGCAGGTTGACAGATCTCGTACATCAAACCTTAACCTTGTGACGAGTTATGTACAATCTTGGTTATGTACTACCAATATGATGCAATATATATGGCATCGTGGGACATCTATGACAAAACCTACCTTTGTTTGCAGATTCAGAGACGTCCTGTTCCCAAACATTGCAAAGAATTCACCAACCGATCCACTGAAATTCTGTCTTGCCATAACCTGGAGAGGAAATCTTTCTTTCAGAACATCAGACCACTATTTAGTTGTACATCACTACCGCCTTCCCAAACCCAGTTGGATTACCTCAAAATGAACACCAGCACCGCCCTCTTCCAACCCAGTTAGCATACCTCATGTTGAACATCAGCACCACCCTCTTCCAACCCAGTAGTCACGCCTCACGTTGAGCATCAGCACCACCCTCTTCCAACCCAGTAGTCACAGCCCACCTTCTGTATCAGCTCCAGACTATGTTGTTTTGTCGTCTTTATCACCTCGTTATGCCTCACCTTCTCCATCAGTCCTTTGATCCGCTCCACCTCCTGCAGCCCTATCTGATGAACCCTCTCTGGACTTATGTCTATGGACAGATGCCATTCGAGACATACTTTGTAATAGTCCAGATCGAAGAGATAAGACCCCACACCCGTTTTTGGCCTCGTGTTTGGGATATGTTCCTGCAAGACGAGATATCAAAGCAAGCATATTCCAACTTCGATGTCGCTTCAAACAGTTGTCTAAATATTTCTGGAAATATCATGAAGTTATTACATATTTCGTATTAAAATCAAAGAAGAAATTAACAGAAACACAAACGTGCTAAACTGCAATTTACTTTTTCCAGGAATGCCTTCCAATGGTACAATGCTGTAAGTACACCTCGGATTGCCTCGTGCGCTCTCCCTCTTAAACCCCTTCTTTGAAAATGAAGAATGTACGTTTCATCATCATCATCATCATCATCATCATCATCATAAGAAAACTAGGATGAAAGTTCTTCATTGTTGGGTGAAGCATTATTTCTGTAATTGTATGAATCAGCAAACGACAGGGCATTCAGCGTTTTATCGTTAAAAGGCTATAAATGATGACTGGAACATCACAGAATGCTACACTTTGTACCATGGAGTTCACGGCTTTGATTTGCAGGCACCTGATAAAAACGCCGGCCTTGGTCATCTTGGTGCAATAGTTCTGTAAAGCCGGCATAAGACTTTAGTCCTCAACGCAATGTTTCGCAAATTATCAGATTCAATTACTGTAACATATTTAAAATTGACAAATGTATCTCGGATAAGGGCACTGACGAAGGCCAGACTTACTTGACTTGTATATCCATTGGCAGTTCTTGAAGTAGGGCTGCGAATGGGTGGTATAAGACTGACTGTTCCGGGTCCAGGACCAACGGCTCTGTTGTCACGTGATCCTGCAGGCAATCCAACAGATCGCCATTGCTTCTCCAATAACAAATATAGTTGTAGATATTTTTCTATTAATGCCGTGAGATGTGTACTTTATATTATATCACAACTGATTTTATTTTTTAAATGTAACTAATTGTACTTGCCACTGACGAATTGGATGATGTCCCGTTCATTGTCATTGCTGATTTGTACAGCTCAATGTACTGGTCGACCTGTCAAACACAACAGTACCCGTATCTTTAGCTCATCTTCATGGTGTATACCGAACAATTATCGGAACTGTGAAAATCAATATATGCTGAGACAAAGACTCCCACGGACGTCGACAACAGCCAGAGCTGTGAGACATTCATTGTGTGAAAAACCGTGTTTCCGTCGTATTATACAGAACCTAAAATAACAAGAAACGTTATCACTGAAAGCATTGACGTAAAGGTAACCAGATGTTTCCCTTAGATTGTTACCATGACAACAGACCTGGTGTGGGGTATTCTGAAGACGGACGATGAAGTTCTCATAGTCTGCACGGGTAAGGAAAGGTTCGTCTTGCATCACCTGATCCGGGTCTAGATGTATACCCTTCAGGAAGTCGAGAGGATTTAGTAACCCGAATCTGCAGAATGAGCATTATATATATATGGAAGTAATAGTCCTTGTGCACTAGTTGTACTTCACAGAAGCACTTAATTCTCTGTCACAGTCATCGAATGCAACAACAATAGAATATACGAACCCATAATTAATATACAGAAACATTGCCCCACCTGTAATTCTAACCCCCATAAAGCCATTTCTATTCACATCATAACTATACTTGTTTGTGACCCACCAAACACTGATTTTAGATATGCGCGAGCCACGATCAGAGCAAATATCAAGTCAATCATCACAGCTCGATAACTTGGAAAATCAAATGAAATGGAATCGTTGCTGATAAGCAGCATTCGATCCTCCGAACTGATAATTCCTCAAATATGGCATGTTATTGATATGCGGAATGCTTGTTTGTCATTGAGGGCAGGAGATGTTGGTTGTCATCCATCGTCTAATAATTGATTGGCCAGAAGCAGTAGCAAACAAACGAAGACTACTACACCGGACACAGCCTTTCACAGAACCACAGGGTTTTCCGTTCATGTCATGTGTTAACACCGGTCCTAAGTCTGTCAAGTGTTAACACCGGTCCTAAGTCGCAAAAAAGTGGGATTGTTGTACCACATTTCGACGACCATCCCCTGAACACAGTCCCATGAACACAGTCCCATGAACACGGCAGTACAATGCTTCTTGCACGTGTTGTTGGTGATTTCATGAGCAAAGATACGGTAGCAACTCTACCTGGGCACATCCGGAGTGCAGACGTCAGTCCCACAGAGCACATATTGGGTCGCAGGATACCCCACAGATCCTCCAGTACACAACCAGTCCTCAGTTAGAGAGGAAAAGTTTGATTCAACCTCCGATACAGCCTCCAAGAAGTAGTTCTAGGACAGTTGTCGTGGTTGAAGCATACTGCTCAAGATTATTGATACAAATGCGACGCATATGTATGTCAGGATCTTGAAAATGACTGCAAATGACTCAAATGATCCAAAAGCATTTCGTTTATGTATGTTATATCATTATTATTCTTTGAGGGTTAATTAATGCAGATAACAAGTTTCATTGTGATTTGGATAAGTTCTATGGTGGCATATTGATGCTTTGAAAACTGTGGATGGTTGGAATCAACACTGTTTTGTGGATGCCAGGATTTACCAGATGCACAGATACGAGTTAGTGCTTTGTGAAAGAGGGAATGCCTTTGGATATAGAGATACGGTTATCGTTTAGTATATGATTGAGGACACTTAGATGCACAGACACGCAATACTGTCTAGTGCATGATGGGGTACACTTGGATACAGGTCATGTGTATGACGAAATGACGGAATACCCTTGAACACACATTGGTTTGGTGACGGAGTGCCCTGTTACATGCATGATTATTTTGTCCTTCCACCGCCCTGAGATTGCTTGAATACTGCTGAAGAGGCGAAAAACTACATTCACTCACTGTCCTACCCACCTGCTCCACTTGAAGCCTTTAATGTACGTGGTCAACGCCTGTTTCAGGATCCGATAATGAATCAAGTCGGAGTCAGACAGTTCGCCTAGGTCAGTCTGCTCAAGGTTCTCTAGGAATTTCTGCGCTGTATTCTGGAACAATGAATATTACAGTCTCAACAACATTGTTAATTATTTACGATATGGAAAAAAATAGGGACTAGGATAACGTGGACTACCGACACCAGATTAGGCATGGATAAAGCGTCAGCTACCATACCCTCCTATAAGCTTGACTTACGCGTCTCTGTGTCATCCGTGATATACTGTAGTCCCGGAGGCTCTCACCGAAGGTAGCAAACTGAGGGGTATCCTCCAACCGCCATGAGTGGAAGTCCTTGTAAAGTTTGTTGAGTGCTGTACCGGCATCGCCTGAACACACAGAGTACCGAACAGGACTGAACAATCACAGCTTGCAATTGCGTCCCATTTGCAGTCCCGACTACAGAAATAATGTATCTGAATATACATGGCAAATGTACTTATTAAAAAACAGTTTGAACTGCACACGTTGATACTACCACAACGCCACCATCTATTATATTCTCAAAATCTTCACACTACTACACTGAAACAATAATACCACTATATACTCTCACACTCCAACACAACACTACTACACTACAACAATGACGCCACTATAATGTCACACTCCAACACAACACTACTATACTACAACAGTGACATCACTATACATCGTCACACTCAAACACAACACTACTACACTACAACAGTCATGCAACTGCAATGTCACTCTCCAACACAACACTACTACACTACAACAGTGATGCCACTATAAGGTAACACTCCAACACAACACTACTACACTACAACAGTGACATCACTATACAATGTCACACTCAAACACAACATTACGACGCTACAACAGTGATGCATCTGCAATGTCACCCTCCAACACAATACTACAACACTACAACAGTGATGCCACTACACTGTCACACTCCAACACAGCATTACTACACTACAACAGTGACGCCACTATAAGGTAACACTCCAACACAACACTACTACACTACAACAGTGACGCCATTATAATGTCACATTCCAACACAACAATACTACACTACAAGAGTCATGCAACTGCAATGTCACTCTCCAACACAACACTACTACACTACAACAGTGACGCCACTATAAGGTAACACTCCAACACAACACTACTACACTACAACAGTACTAGTGACGCCACTATAAGGTAACACTCCAACACAACACTACTACACTACAACAGTGACGCCACTATAATGTCACATTCCAACACAACACTACTACACTACAACAGTGACATCACTATACAATGTCACACTCCAACACAACACTACTACACTACAACAGTGATGCATCTGCAATGTCATATTCCAACACAATACTACAACACTACAACAGTGACATCACTACACTGTCACACTCCAACACAACACTACTACACTACAACAGTTACACCACTATACACTGTCATGCTCAAACACAATACTACTACACTACAACAGTGACGCCACTATAATGTCACGCTCCAACACAACACTCCTACACTACAACAGTGACACCACTATACACTGTCATACTCCAGGACAACAATACTACACTACAACAGTGACGCCACTACAATGCCACTCTCCAACACAACACTACTACACTACAACAGTGACTCCACTATATACACTGTCACGCTCCAACAGTAATACAAGACAACAGTAACAACACTGTATACTGCAACACTCCAAAACTACTGCACTATAACAGTGACACCACAATATATTGTCACACTCACACACTACTACACTAACAACAGTGACACCATACAGACACTACCATACTTGTTACCACACGCTTAGTGCCACACAGCCACGCCAATACACTTCAATCCGATACACTCTTATACACCATAACATCATCATGCCCTAACTCACCTCGAATGCGTGTGTACATCGTGAGGCCCGATACCAGTAGAGCATATAGCAGTCTGCAATGAACACAGTAGAATCAGGTCAACGTTTGCATCTCAATGTAACACATGAAGATATATTTGTAATGTTTTGGTGGGTAATCATGACTTAAGTAATCTGTTATGTTTGATTTACGTTTGAAGGGAAATGGGTAAATTTTGAGTCTTTTGCAAATCCCGGTTACAGCACTCGATGAAAATGACCCTGTACAATTCTCCCTTAGTCCTCTTTCGATTATATTATGGAATACTTTGGGTTTCAGTGTTGTTATTTGTAATCTGTAAAGTAGATGGAACAGATATCACATATTTTCATGGAATCAAAATATTACCAGTAACCATGGCAAATGAAGGAAGATAAAGTACTCTATGGCACGATCACTTGGCGTCCTTTCTGCAGCTGGTATCTGGAGTAATTGCTACAACTGATATCAGCGTACTTTCTGCATCTGGTGGCTGGATTCCTCGATGTTGCAGGAATGTGGCATCCTTGCTGATGCTGGCGTCTGGCGTTCATTCCGCAGTTGCCACCTGGCGCCCATGCTGTTGTTGGCATCCGGCATTCTTGCTCTTTTTTGTATCTGGGGCCCTTGCTGTTTCTGGTATCAGGCCTCCTTTCTGCAGCTTGTGTCTGGCGTCCTTGTAACAACTGGTGTCTGGAGCCCTTGCTACAGCTGGTGTCCTGTGTCCTTGCTACAGCTGGTGTTTGGCGTTCTTCCAACGGCTGGTGTTTAGCGTCTTTCTTATTGCTGATGTCTAGCTCCTGCTGGTATCTGGCGTCCTTGCGGCACAGCTTCTTCCTAATCCAGATTATAACGCCTCCATGTAGAAGTGTGTGTCTGGTGTCATTGCTACAACTGGTGACTGCCGTCCTTGCTGCAACCGGTTCCCAGACTAGATCTTAAAGGTCACATGCAACGTAAAATACAACTGTGCAGATTCTGATACCTTTCGGTATGCACTTACCCAAGCAAATCATCAAAAGTGCCATTTCAACCTAAAAAGTTGAAAAAACGCGATGAAAGAAATGCCCGCGAAATCAGAGTTCAAACGATACACTAAATTTCCCCCAGCGCTGGGGTAAAAAAAAATGGTTTCAACAGCCGTGCTGCGTTGCGATCGTAACGCATGCGCAGTGAATAGATTCGTGGAGCTTGAGACAGTATGCTTGCCCGCTTGAGAGATGAGCAGTATTCTAATCTTGGTTGTGTACACAAACAAGTAGATTAACAACTCGTTACCAAAAACAAAAAAAACAAAAACACACACCCCCCCCAAAAAAAACAAAAACAGACAAACAAAAAAAACACAAAAAAAACAAACAAAAAAACCCCAACAAAACAAAACAAAACAAAAAAATAAATAAAAAAAATAAAGACAAAATAAACTGATTTATGACTAGTGCACCCGAGTTCTGTCTCTGCCGCCTTATGCAATAAGGCAAGTGTAATACATATACACATGACATGTTTTTATATTTTTGGGGTTGCAAACAAACTACATCCATTTTACACGGATGACTGGATCTGACGGAAACCGGTGCAAACTCCTGTCAGTTTCAAGTCCTGTTTTATACTTGGACGAATGGCAGATTCCAGCCACGCAGTAGTTCACCATCTCTACTGAGGTGATTTTTGATAAGATCGAACACAAATTCAGAATAGATGTATTTACAAAACCCAACATCTCTATATACTTCTTTATGGATAACAACTTCTTTTTATAGTGTATTTTGTTTGACAACGGTATATGAATCCATACTGAAACGGAGCATCAAGTACAATAGAAGAAGTTGTTATCCATAAAGAATCTTACTTTCTTGTGACTCACCATACTTCTAAAATGCCCATGAAACAGATACACACTGTACACACAATGAACCCTCAGCGTATCAGCAAATAACCAGCCAATCGGAAGTCGTCGTTTCATTTGGGTGCACAGCCACCCGCTATGACTGGGCTAGGACTCCCGAGAGCTTCGTTTCGAGTGAAGTAAGCCCAAGTATAAAATATTGCACCTTTAAACCGCGATTGTACGGAAGCGTATTAGGACCACGGTGAAAAATGTTTTTTGGTGTCACTATCTCCTACGTAGGACATACTATCTGCCACGGAGTACTTAATGTATCATTTTAAAGGTTCGGATTATGAAGTGTGGTTATTAAATTGAGAAATGTTTGGGTATGCAGGACGTTAGATAGTAGAAATGCACGTTATTGTGTGTGTGTGTGTGTGTGTGTGTGTGTGTGTGTGTGTGTGTGTGTGTGTGTGTGTGTGTGTGTGTGTGTGTGTGTGTGTTATATTTGGGTGACGTGGACCTTGATCTAATTGCAGTTTTGGGTGTTCTCAGTCTCACTCTCACTCACACACAGATACACACAGGCACGCACACACAGACAGAGGAGGGGCAAAAGTTTCTCATGTGACACGTCCTCCGAAAGTTTTGCTTGTCTTCATATGAGGCTATGTTGGGTCAGATAACGCTCGTTTGCGGTCTATTTTTTCTTAATTGCTTCCACTTTGGTGGAAAAGTGTTGAATGCGGCGTAAAGCAATGCGGAATTGCAAAAGATTGTCATTATAGTTATTTGTATAAGTATAAATATATAAGTACGCATAGATTGCCACCGATAGACACGTCTGTGCAGGCAGATTATAACTAATGTTAAACCTCTGAAATGTCCAGGGCATAATAGAAACATGTAACAAAGTGCTACACGCATCAGTGAACTAACTGCAACGCGTAACAACAGGGCAAACTGAACGCGAGGCAGTAAAGTACAACAGTCGGTCCAACACATGAAAGTAATAGGCAACAATTATACTACCCATCAAGAGTCTCACTTGAAACACCCACTATATGTTATGTGGGGGAAACAACTGCAAACCGTATGCAGATCAGTTGCACGAGGATGATTCATCAAACTACCAAAAGGCATGTGCAAATATCGTGCATGTGAACTGCTGCGTTTTGGTGTGAATTTTTTATAGGAATTTGCCATTGTTCACCGAGTTTAAGCATTTGTTGAACGCATGACAATAATCTTGTCAGCGTTACGAAATTGTTTTGTTATACATCAGTTCATGTGTAAACAGTACCTGGTGGTAAATATAACACATAACTGTAGACTCTAAAAGTAAATAAAACACACGGCTGTAATCTCTACAACAGTGACTGAAAAAGTCAAAAAGGAAATGGTTTCCGTGTTTGGGAGAACTAAGTTCACCATTTCAGATTATTGTATAATAACATATATCGAGCATCTCCAACAGGAGATACTAAGTCCTACGTAGGAGATACTAAATCCTACGTAGGTGATAACAAGTCCTACGTAGGTGATAACAAGTCCTACGTAGGTGATAACAAGTCCTACGTAGTCCTAATCACGTAGTATCTCCTACGTAGGAGAAAATGAGACTAAAACTTCACGTGGCCCTTATACGCTTCCGTACTACGGATAGTACGCTTATAATTTTGTTTGTTTTTTTACAAGCAGCAATGTATATTATATGTCATGAATAAGTGATAATGGTGTTTTAATTATGTTGCATTTGTTGTTGCATGTGACCTTTAACGCCCCTGTACAATACGGAAAGTTTACCTGTGTTTATGGGTCCAGCCATCAGCGATTTGGTGAAGAAAGGCGACTCCTCGAAGCATGCCTATTGCTCTCCATGTGTCATTTTCCTAAAGAGGCATCTCGGGCTTGTTCCAGACTTGTACCTCTGATTTCCTCACGATTATGTTTTGCTCTTCGTAAATTTCTAGCAATTCGAATACCAACTGTATTTTCGAATACCAGTTGCATGTTAGCGCCTTTTTGCTAAGCTTCAACTGATTTTCAAGACTACCAATGAAAATATTCGATGTCACAATAACTTTTGCCTTTTGAGTATAAATGCTCAAATGAGATAATATCCCAACTTCTGCTGAGTGACAGTATATCTAGCAACTTTGAATCAACATTTGGGATGAATACAAAATAACCATTCCATGGCTCCTAGTTCTTGTTCCAAGTCAGCGAAAGAATTCTCAGCATGAGACCCATCACTGACGAGAGGTTGAATTCTTGTAGATGTGCCAAACTGGTACACTAATTACGGAAGTAGTTACTTCACACTACTGGGTAACATTTAGAACGTAACGGCTGCGGGTGGTGTTACATAACAGTAGTGTTGTTGTCGGACGGCAAAGCAGTCAGTGTGACATCTGGATACACTTTGCGCGGGATCAACTTTCTCGTGTTTTTCATGTTTGCAAAACAACCTTGAGATTCTTTCTATATTCCATTTTTGTTTAAAAGAATGTCGAAGCCTTTGAAATAATGGCAGCATCCTAATGTATTCCCAGCGAACGTAAAGTATTCAATCTGCAGTCCTGTATATTACCCTCAGTTCTCGGCGATCCAGTGAGTTATTGCGCGTTAAGCTGTACGTTTTAAGAATCAGCAGGAATCAAAGGTGTGAGACTATTAGTTTTGCCAAGTGAACCTGTCGTAGTTAAAACACATTGTACCAATGCCATTTTAAAGTAGTCTGTACGACATAAGAAAGCGGCACTTACCTCCATGTAAACATGTTCAGTATGGTGAATGTATGTTGGATTGAAGTATCTGGCAGCACCAAGGTCAACAATCTGCGGAGCAGATCATATAGAACAGCTACAACGTTTGTTGTTATTAACTTAATGGTACCATTTCCGATGCCCTTTGCAGTTAGTTGGCATCACCCGAACAGTATCTTCCTCGTAAACGGTTAGATTGGAGGAACTTACCAAAGGGAGGTAAGTGATGTTGGTGGTAGTGATATATTCAATGTAAATCTGTTCGTGAAGGATCAGTTTCTTGATTGACTAAGCAGAGTTTTGCAAGTGCGATCTGTCAACACGTGATCACCAACGGCATGGAATAAAATGACATGTTGGAAGGCGGCAAGGGCGCATCCCTTCAGGTGCAGTCCGGACCAGTCTAGTTGGGGGGTCTGTGTTTTAACTGAGATCAAATGTTGCTATGTTTGTGTTGAGTGGGAACTGCTGGTGGATGCACGGTTAGAGTAAACGCAGTCCATGGTGCTGGTCTCTTACCTGCACTATCTGTCACACCTGGATACGTGATCCTGAGGCAGAGTTGGTTAAGTCGGCTAGGAGAGGGAATGGGTGTAGAGAGTCTAGATAAAGAAACTGCTGGACAGAGAGTGTGCAGACAGTTACGGTAGTTGTTGGACAGATGGTATACAGACAGTTACGGTAGGTTGTTGGACAGAGGGTATGCAGACAGTTACAGGAGGTTGTTGGACAGAGGGTATACAGACAGTTACAGGAGGTTAGATAGATATGCATCAGTTCACATACCCACTAACTGATGTCTATCTATCTATTAACCGATGTTTGTGTTTTTTTGTAACCGATGTCTGCCTACCCATGTAGCCGATGCATACCTACCAGTTTACACATATACTAAGACGATATACATAGACTACTGTCATATAAAAGCTCGTACACACAAGATTTGTATAAAAATAACTTTATTAATGATAACTTACCACCACTGACTTGTATATTTACAGATCTCGGTATTTCAAGAGAATTACTTGTTTCACAGTGCACTTCGGTCATGACATGGATATTAACAAAAAGACCATTACAGGCGAATGGCAAAATGTACCATCCTCGGCACACAGGAAACATCGGCGTTGGGGGCACGATGCCACAGAGTACTTGCAGGGGTAACCTGACTCAATACTGAATCGTGAGCAAACGTGCATAGCCGTACAAAGTAAGGCATGTTTTGTATGAAGCATCAGCTGTGTTGATACTAATAGTGAAGCATAGAATAGTGACTGGATGTTAGAACAATGTTTTTGTAATGTCTCGACGTTGGATACCCAAAATGAAATTCACGTATTGTGCCCGTATTGTGCCCGCCAAAAAAGCAGCACGTGGAACGGGCTACAGACACAAGGTGGAACCGCTCGTCCCCTCTTGTAGTATGTGAAGTGCAGTAAGCTACTAAATAATACCTCACACCCTAATCACAAATATTACAGTAAATTATATCTGGTCATATGAGCTACGCAAAGGAACCATTGTACCGCCCCAAACGCATAACTATTCTGGGCAAATCAGTCTCAGTCGGAGCGGATCCAATTTAGTATATAGGCCGCGAAAGTCAATGATGTTTTCAACGACCTATAGCAAAGAAGCAGTTTCGTTCCGTCAAGATGATCTACAGTTCTGCTATGTGCCGAACCATATATAGCTAGCGGTGGAAAATATCTATCATTGTCAGCAATCTTGTTCAACTATAATAACCGATCCTGAAGAAAGAGAAGTGTATAGAACTGTACAGAGGGCACATTTCAGGAACACACACCGAGTATGGTGAGACACAGAAGCAGAACAACAGAGACGTGTTGAGTATGGGCGGCGTCTGTGCACGTCTCCTCTGCTGTGGCGGGCCTGTAGTTTTGGATCCAGTCGTCCACGATCTCCTCCAGTATGGTGAGGGGCATTGGGCCGTTCTCCAGCACCACAGAGTGGAAGTCACGGATGTCAAACAAGTCGCCTGAAATGAGTATTCAAATGATGAGATTGCTGTCTTCATAACCGACACACGAAGTGCTTCAAATACCTGACTAATGGTGACCAGGCGATTTTGATGAAGCGTTGGAAAACTACATCTTAGGTCCTGTTTTTTGGTGAACAACACACGTGATTTGCGATACTCAGTTCGAGAATAAGAAAAGACTACATAATACCTTCCGCTATTGTAAAAAACTTTTGAACTCCGCGTTAACTGTGCACAATTCGATTCGAGTTTTTGGTACTTCGCTCTCTCAGTGTAGTTACTTTCTTAGCCCTTAGATATCCGATACTCTCTTCTTTGGGGTTAGTTTGGTTTAAGGGTTAGGGAACTTTCCCACGCTCAAATTCTTTTATTCAAAGACGCATCTATATTTGTGATAGCTTGACGTTCATTTTCAAAATCGTTGGGTAGTTTTATTAACAGGAAATCTTGGGTGTACCGTCGATGATTTTCCCTGACCCAAATAAAATATCCTTACCTGGTGCACCCTGTGTCGAAGGTGGAGGTACCCCCGAGTTATGTCCCTACCTGACGCTAACTGTTCCTACATAGAATGTAAGCATTGTGTAGGGAAGGTGCAGGTTTCGCCTTGTTATACACTTACCTAATGTATCCTCAGCCCTCTTTCGCAACTCTTTTATTTTGATTTCGCCAATCTTGTATGCGCATGCCTGACCTGGCCACGTGATGTACCTGTCAATCTCGGTCGTCATTTCCGCCCGGGAGAAGGATGTGTACTTGAGCATATAGCGGATGGCCTCCTCGCGGTTCCACCTGGGTTGTACAGACAACTACATCAGCAGGTCATTATCGATGAGTCAGTGGCGTAGATTCGGTATATCTTAATGGTTGCAATTGTATAAACGAATTGATAGCTTCCCATACGTTCCCATACTTGTCGAATTGAGACAAAGAATTATAAAAAGAACAAATTAGATAAGAATGTGGATGAAAAACAGTAAGATATGGACATGGAGAATCTGTCGTAATTGTATTGCTTCCTAACAACTCTAAATGGAGAAAATCTGTCAATACAGTACACCTCACCCGTAGTAGTGTAGGCCTGTGTCTACCACTAGTCTACAAGCTCGGAAGATCTCAGAACTGTAGCGCCCCATCCTGAAATGCAAACCATATTCATCATTTGATGCACCGGTCTCAGTCATGACGCCAAACACAGGCAACATTCCTCGCACTTTGATCATAGTCGTCACGTCTATTGTCATCACGCCTATTGTCATCACGCCTACTGCCATCACGCCAAACCAGGAACAAATGCCTTCATACGTAGCAGTGTGAATTGTTGGACACATCATATGTCTATTAAGGAATCTGTCACTTCTGTAACTAATGGAATCTAATCCTAAATATATGCAAGGAAGTTACATATTATGCTAATTGTTCGCATTTAGTGGGTTTGTTTAAATACCAAAAATGTCAATATTTAACCCTATAGAAGGTTGGTCAGTTCATTGGATACTAAGCTATGATTCATTGCTTCCCCACAGATGAGGCACGTTTGTGTTCAGAACAGTCAAAGTACAAGGGTTATTACAGAGAGAACCACTACCCTTTGTGATAAATCACTTACAGTTCATAGTCGTTTTGGTACAAGTTGAGCTCCTCCCCGAGTGACTCTGCATACAAGGCCCAGCCCTGCAACAGTAGTTATTGTAAGTGCAGCTCCGAGTTATAAAGCGCGCGTGCGTGCGTGCGTGCGTGTGTGAAGCACGGTAATGGATGTCCCGTGGCCGTACCAGTTTGGCTTTTATCTGACGACATTTGGATCTAACCTGATTAAACTGTGCTTGTTTTTAACTCATCAGTGAGTCAGTCTACAGGAAATACCTCCACATTTTATTCCTAGAAAGCTCATACCCACGCATATACGTACGCACACGTAAACACGAAAACGCACACACCTGATCACCCTTCCTCGGAACCTCCCATCAGACTTACCTCTCTGTAGGCTGTGTAGAAGGGAAAGTGGTAGGGAACCTCATAATACCGGAAGTACTCGGTGTTGCGCCGGAAGTCGGGTAGGTTTGCCTTTAATGCGTAACTGATCTGGAATCAAGGTGAGCATGTGTAGTATATCTGAAGTAGAGTTGCCTGATTTAAGCTCTTTGAACCATTGTTGACGTGGACGTTCTCAGACAATGTACAACAGTGAAGTCCTGCTGAGTTACCTACCTGTAAGTGGTGGCCGGGCACAGACTCGTGCAGTGTGACGGGCATCATGATATATTTCCCTCTGGAAACACACAACATACACATGGAAACCCGGAACTGGAAGAATATGATATTTTGAAGTCTGTTTGGGAAAATGTTTGATGGTGTGACCGTGATGAATGAGTAACATAATGACTGCTGATGAACGAATGCGTGTGAAGAATGTACCCTTATACATGTATCAAGCTGATGTGTTACGTCTTACTCTGTACCTATCAACACTTATATAATATGTAGTGAGTATCATGTACATTGGCATTATGCAAAGCTATTTTAACACATATACAATATAGACTTCACTGGGAGGAAGCAGACTTACATTTCATGCGGCCTGTTCACATTAACCTTGAATATCCCTGCGCGGGATCCATCCTCCGAACCTGACTGGTATTCTCCGGCTGGGCCATCATAGGGCATCGGTTCCACTCTGAAACACGTGGAACTTTATATACACTGGAGGCTGGTACTCCATGTTACCACCTGACAAACGGCGTACACCCTGGACCCTTAGGGTGACGGAAGTCTGCAGTTGGAGACTAAGTGACAACCGTCGTGGTAGTAATCACGTGTTCACCGTTGTCCAAGAAGAATTTGTTGTTGTAGCTTCTCGTATATTGATGTCAAACCTTTATATCAATTGTCCATATCAACAGATAAGAAAAAGTGGGATTTAAGAAAACCATTACTACGATGTGAAAAGGGGATCGCTTTGGTTACATTTTACAACATGCATGATAAAACATACTGCAGCATAGCGACAGTGGTCTTTATATGTTCACTAAGTAGCATATCCTTGGGTTAGACTCAGAGGTGGACACTGAAATATAAGTCGTAGACATAGATACAGAAGCACAGACGGGATGAGGTGTATTTTGTATGTTCAATACGACAGTGGTGGTAGTGGTAATAGTGGTAGTAGTAGTTGTAGTAGAGGTAGTAGAAGAAGAAAAGGTACCAGTAACGGAAGTAGTAATTGTCGACGTTGCAGTCATAGTATTTGTAGTAGAAGGGAATCATTAAAGAGTGGGAGTAGTAACATCAGCAGTGGCGGGTGTAGTAACACCAGCAGTAGCAGGAGTAGTAACACCAGCAGTAGTGGGTGTAGTAGCACCAGTAGTAGTGGGTGTAGTAACAGCAGCAGTAGTGGGTGTAGTAAAACCAGTAGTGGTGGGAGTTGTAACAGCAGCAGTAGTGGGAGTAGTAACACCAGTAGTAGTGGGTGTAGTAACACCAGTAGTGGGAGTAGTAACAGCAGCAGTAGTGGGTGTAGTAACACCAGCTGTGGCGGGAGTAGTAACACCAGCAAAGGCAGTAGTAACAGCAACAACAGTGGGACTAGTAACAACAGCAGTGGCAGTAGTAACAGCAACAACAGTATTACTAGTAACAGCAGCAGTAGTGATAGTAGTAACAGCAGCAGTGGTGGGAGTAGAAACAGCAGAAATGGGGGTAGTAACAGCAGCAGTGGCGAAAGTAGTAACAGCAGCAGCGGTGGGAAAAGTAACAGCAGTAATGGGGGTAGTAACAGCAGCAGTGGCAGTAGTAACAGCCGCAGTGGAGAGAGTAGTAACAGCAGCAGTGGGAGTAATAACAGAACAAGTAGTGGTAGTGACAACAGCAGTGGTGGCAGTAGTAACAGCAGCAGTAGTGGGGGTCGCAACAGCAGTGGGAGTAGTAACAGTGGCAGTAGTAGGGAGTAGTAACATCAGCAGTGGCAGTAGTAACAGTAGCGGAAGTGGCAGTAGTAACAGCAGCAGTAGTGGGAGTAGTAACAGCAGTTGTAGTGGGAGTAGTAACACCACCAGTGGCAGTAGTAACAGCAGCAGAGGCAGTAGTAACAGCAGCAGTAGTGGGAGTAGTAACAGCAGTGGTGGGAGTAGTAACACCACCCGTGGCAGTAGTAACAGTAGCATATATAGCAGGAGTGGTAGTAGCAGCGCCCTCCTAGAAGTAGCAGGCACCAAACAAAGTTCGTACATCATGGATTATGTCTACTGTAGAAGAAAAACAGCAAAAAGACGTCTTACTTAACAGGCAGATCCGGCAAGTGGTTGAAGACATCCTGGAGTTTAGGGTTTATCCTTTCATTGATCAACCTGTTATATCCTTCTATGAGCTCCTCCTACAAGCAAAAACAAAACCGACGACTAAACAACAATATCCACTATTAACAAATGACTCATAAGTGTCTACCTGCAGATCATCTGATCAAACTGTAGAGACTGCTAGTCTAAAGTAAGAGAAATACTTAGGCTTCTGTTGCATACCATTTATTACAAGAAATCAGAACACAGTGTACAGATTGAACTCAATAGTACATCATATTTACTGTGAGACCAACAGACCTAGTGGGGTGGGGTGGGGGGAAGAGGTAGAAGCCTGGAATGTGTGTGAACGACAGTCTTTGAAACGTCACTGGCATATAGTGAAACAGAAGTGTAGTGTCAGAAAATAGCATTCTAGTTGTCTATGAACCCAAAGCAACAAAACTAAGAGATTTAGTAACAGAACGATCCTCTGAGGACTTACGGGCGCATAAAGCATGAGAACTTTCTCAGTCCGATTTCCTCGGACAAAAATGTCGGCCAGTTTGAAGTACCCTTTCCAGGATGTTACAATCTTCTTCATACAATACAGCCATGCACACATTGTAGAGGATTACTGCTCTCATCATGGAGGTCCCCGAGAAATCGGTTCTAAGATTGACGTGCAAAACGTATACATTCCATACATGAAGATCCAATGAGGACCTGTCTACTTTCGATCATCCGACAGCTGGAGGTAATCAGTAACAACTGTGAGGTCTGGCGTTAGTGTTGACAGATAGGGTGTCCACGTATCTATGACGACTGATAGCAGGTTGCAGCAGGAAGACAGTATCGTGAAATATAACATGTTTTCAGTTGACATGTCTGCAGCAGTGAGGACGGTCTTGTACTGACACGGACTACCGTAATATCTGTATCATTAATAGCTACTTTAAATAAACCTTAAGAACATATGGATGCCTGATGACGCATTTGATTGTGTTGACATTTACCGCTGAGTCTGTATGCAGTGAGGTGTCGTTCCTGAGAAAAGCAAAATACTCAGTAATTGATCCATTGAAGTTCTGCTTTTTCACAATCTGAAATAGGGAATAAAACACAAATTAACAGTCAGTGACTAAAGCAACTATAATAAGTCTTCTAAGTATTGCTTCATTTGCACGAAATCTTCTCCAAGCTACCACACGACCCTCCTGTCTCTTCTGATACGATATACACAACCATGCTACCTCCCTGAAGTGCTTCTCCTCATCATACAAGATCCACACACCAAGCAACCTCCCTGAAGTGCTTCTCCTCATCATACAAGATCCACACACCAAGCAACCTCCCTGAAGTGCTTCTCCTCATCATACAAGATCCACACACCAAGCAACCTCCCTGAAGACCTTCTCCTCTTCTGACAGGACACACTACACACAACCTACATGAAGCTCTTCTCTTCTGACGCGATATACACACCATACAACCTTCCTGAATCCCTGCTCTTCTAATAAGATGCACAGAGAAAACACACCTAATGCCTCAGTCCTCTTTCTCGGCTGCTCTATCAACACCTTTTCTACTTCACCTTCTCTATGTGTTAGAGCTCGTATATTATTCATCTTATTTTTTAATCATGTCTCACCTCCTGCATCAGCCCCAAGATTCTTTCCACCTCCTGAAGCCCTATTTGGTGAACCGTCTCCGGGCTCATATCTGTGGACAGATGCCATCGGAGACACGCCTTGTAATAGTTCTTGCCATCCTCAAGTGAACCCACTCCCCATTTCTGCCTGGTCGAAGGGAAATACTCCTACAGGAATAATGACAGGAACATGTTATCTCCGGCATGCCATCTGATGGGGTCGTATCCGTGGGTACCTCCGTGCATACACGTGAACCCAAGTAAGAAAACAGAGATAAACATTCCACTGAACAATGTCACCCAAAATTATATTGACACAACGTTTCCACTGGTTCTCAAATTTTAGGCAAATCACATTACTATATGACAACGACCAAGAAACATTTAGCTAGAATGTTGCAAACTCACTGTTTCCAGGAATGTCTTCATGTCTCGGAATGCCTCAAGTACTCCTTGAACTAAAGAATGAGCTCTGTCGCGCATATCTCTTCTGCAAACACAAGGCTGATTTGTACATAAATGATCAACAAAAGCGCACTTGTTAATAACACGTAATATAGTATAAACAATGCAGCTGCATATCAATCCTGGAGTGACCATACTTGTTCCTATCATCTGAACTCTCCAGACACAGCTGTGTGATTATGGGGAAACGTTTTTATTAGCATGGGCAGTATTAAAAGTGAGTATAGCCTACCTGGTACTGTCAATTTACTTGTATTCGTGCTCGTGCGTGTATATCCTGGTTTACAGGTTTGGCGTAACCTTGATAGAATCACTTTGTGGCTAGGATCGGAACAAAACTCACTTGGCATTGTCAGAAAAGGGGAATTGGTCCAGCAAATCAGTAAACGGTTCATAAAACGCCGACTCCTCCGGTGGTACAAGCAGCCGTGCTATTTGTGCAGGAACTCGACTCTGTGGGAGACATGTCGTAGAAGATGTCATGCTTCCTCTACAGATTTATTGCAGAGGATGCAACGTGGCGTATACAGATACAATACGGAGGATGCCATGTAGCCTCTATATATGTATGCCAGATATGCTACAGAGGTCTTGTAGTATCTATAGTTATATTACAGAAGATGCCAAGTAGCATATCTGTTTATGTTGCCATATAGCGTCCATAAATATATTGCTGAGAATAACATTAACATCTATAGGTATGCTAAAGAAGATGCAATGTAGCCTCTATAGATATAGCGCAGAGGATGTCACGTACAATCTATAGGTGTATTACAGAGGATGCGTCATGACATCCATAAATATATTGCAGAGGATTCCATGTAGCATCTATGGATATATTACAGAGCATCTATAAATATATTGCTGAGGATGCATTGTAGCATTTATATTCATACCACAGAGGATGTCATTTAACACCTGTAGATATATTACAGATTACTCCGTGTAGCATATATAGATGTGTTACTCTAGAGGACGTCAGAGAGCATCTATAGATATATTACAGAGTACGCCATGTAGCATATATGCATACATACACACACACACACACACACACACATACATACATACATACATACATACATACATGTTACGGAGGTTGCCATGTAGCACCTATAGATATACTACAGAGGATGCGGTGTATCAATAAATATGTAACAGAGCATGTCAAGAGATGTAGGCACCACAGAGGATGCCGGGAGACGTTCTAGAGGACACGTTATACTTACAACGGAGACATTGTGCATGGTATGGTTGATTCCGATGGCTGTTCGATAGAGATCCTGATATTCTGCTAACTGTAAGATGGACTTGAAAGCATTACAGAGAATGTCGGAGTTCAATTCAACAAAATTAACGATTCTTAAAATAGGCTCGCATCAGATAATAAGATTTCGGTTTACAAATACATTGAAATCACATTTAGTATATCAACACTCAATTCTGTATCCTTACAGACCGATGCAGTAGCAGGAGCTGATGTGTGTTCCTCCCACATGAATATGTGTTTCAGAGTTGCCATGAACTTCCCCATCATTACATACTATACTAGGCACATAAAGAAACTGTGCATACAAACAAATAAAATCTAAATCAAACCCGTGTAGATACATAAGTTATACTCAGAGTGGAATGTCTCAATGACAAGTGGATGCACATTACCACTGTCACTGGAACACCATGTCTGCACCGGTGAGATGGTATCAGAACACAAATGACGTCATCGATCGGCCACATTCCCCGACGTCCCGCCATACGACCTATCCTGACACAAAGTCATCGATAAGCGCGCCGGATGTGGTGCCGAAATCATGTCCACAGACCCTTGTTTTGGTTGAGAAATGTTTTACATATGAGTCCAGGTTTAACATTACCCATTGTGATGGACGTCAAAGTGCCTATAGACAAGTAGGAGAACGTTATGCACAGGCCTGTGCCTTGGGCAGGAATCGCTTTGTTTGGGGTTCTGTGATGATTTGAGGTGTAATAACAGCACGCCAAAGAACTCCTTTGGTGATTGTTCAGGGTAACTTAACTGGCGTCGGCTACAGGGATAATATTTTTCGACCTGTGGCGATTCCTTTTCTGCAACGTCATGGTCCTGGGTTAACATTCCAACAGTACAATGCCCGCCCTCATGCGGCAAGGGTTGCTATGGATTTCTTGCAACACCACAAAGTTGACTTACTGCCTTGGCCTGCAGATTCATCGGATCTCTCCCCGACAGAGCATGTTTGGGATGAGGTGGATCGCCGTCTACGCCGTCTTCCCCGTCCGGCAGATAACGTCCTTGACCTTGCAACAGAACTTGAGAAAATCTGGCGTGACATCCTACAAGCCTTTCTTACACGTTTGATAGGCTCTGTGGATGCACTCGTGGATGCACTGCTGTTCTCAATGCCGATGGTGGACATACCCGTTATTGAGCTTTGATCCCTGTCCCGCTTGTAGACTTGTGACGCCATTGTGATGGTCTTTTCAGTTTAAATTCTTTCGACTTGTTTTGGTCTCATGATCCCTCCAATAAAGTTTATATGTACCTTTGACATTGTTATCGTACCTATCAACTAGGATAATATTTTGAGAATGCGCAGTTTCTTTATGTGGCTAGTATACATACTTGCAGTGGAGTGTTCTCAAGTCTGACGAGGAAGTTCTCGTAGTCCCCTCGCGTGAAGAAAGGCGTTGCCTCCACATGGTGAACTGGGTCCACGTGTATTCCCTCCAGGAAATTCAAAGGATTGATTGACCCATATCTGGATGAACACGAAAGTTAGAATCAAATACAGACTTAATTTAGGGCAGGTTTTCTTGAATTAAGAGCTGAATAATATTCCAACGCAATGGTATACGACAGAGAGTGCCTCTATAACAGCCGATGCATACATCTTGCCATCTTGAGCTAATGCTAGGAAGAAACATAGAGGGTAGTGGGCATACATTGTATAAACTAGTTCAAAAGAAATTTACTACAATATATGTTCTTGAATCTCGTTCTGGCTAAGATGAGAGATAATCGACAGCAAAGATTATTAAAGAACTATCGATATGAAAATTGTGAAAATTGATAATATCGTACAGTACCTGTTATATATAAGACATTATTCGTGGTCTGCTTGTAAATTGTGTTCAATTGTGTTTTTGTTAAATCCAAGCAAGAAAAAGTCACCACTAACCAATGATATCAAATATATTTGTTTCTTTTAGACAGTTTTCCCATTTTCCTCAAAGTTAAGTCTCAGTTTTTTATCGATGATCAGTCGATATTTAGCTAAAAATTGTCGATCTCTATATCTATGTTCTATATCGATAGGACACCGTACGGGATACGAATTATTCGAACTTATTTGCAGGATGGTTATACCTTTTTGAACGAGTCTGGATCGAGACAAAGCGAAAGCCACCCATTGTGTGCACACACCACCCACCTCCTCCATCTGTAGCCGCCCAGGTAGGTCTCCAGCACATCCTTCAGGATGCGATAGTTTATCCGTTCCGTCTTGCAGAGCTCGGATGCCTCAATACGTTCTAAATCCTCTTTAAATGATAGAGCTATTTCCTGGAAAAGAGACATCGGATGCACGATAACAGTGAGTGATTTTAGTTATACGCTCAGCAACATTCCAGCTATATGGTGGCCGTCTGTAAATAATCGAGTCTGGACCAGACAGTCCGGTGATCAACAACATGAGCATTGATTGGGAACCGATGACGTGTCAACCAAGTCCGCGAGCCTGACCACCCGCTCCCGATGGTCGACCCTTACGACAAACATGGGTTACTGAAGGCCAATATTCTAACTCAGACCTTCACGGGTACCATGACAAGTAGTGGTGTTCAATATACTTTTACAATAAAGGCATGTGCTTCAGGAGCCAGCGACCCGTGAAGGTCCCGGGGTAGAATAGGCCTTCAGCAACCCATGCTTACCATAAAAGGCGACTATGCTTGTTGTAAGAGGCGACTAATGGGATCGGGTGGTCAGGCTCGCTGACTTCGTTGATACATGTGATCGGTTCCCAATTGCGCAGGTCGATGCACATGTTGTTGATGACGGGATTGTCTGGTCCAGACTCGATTACTTACAGACAGCCGCCATATAGCTGTAATATTGCTGAGTGCGGCGTAAAACTAAACTCACTCACTCACTCACTCAGGATCCAGCTAACTGAGATAACTCGTGCAGTTGCCGTCACATCTGACGTCATGAACGTTGTTCTACTTGACAGTATAGCGGTTAACATAGCAGACGGTAGTTCCACGTTACCACGGTGTACTATGGTCAATACAACGGTGTAGTGGGGTCAGTTACAGTCCACTAGTGAAGGTCAACCACGTCCAAACCACTTTAACAGTAGAAGCTTAACATTCAAGTTTTTTTTTGTCAACCGACAGCTAAATATTCAATGACATAACTACGGTGATCTACGTTGAAGTACGCCTAAACATGTTGAACTAAGGTCAAAAACCGGTTTACAACGGCAACTCAACTCCCCTCCCCGCCCACCTCACCCCACCAACATACACCAAACCCCTCTACGGTCAGCTAAGTGCGTGTCCGTAAGATATGACACCCGCTACTTTGACAAGACAAACTTACTCTTCTTTCGTCCATGCGGGCGAGACTGAACGCCTGCAGTCTGTCGTTAAAGCGGTATGTACCCGAGTAGGTGGCAAACTCGGGTGAATCCTCCAGACGCCAGTCGTAGAACTCCTGCAGGAGAAGGTGGAGGGACTCCGTGGCATCACCTGGAGTCAGTCATACATCAATATTGATACTACCAGTCTTGTCTGAAGCTGATATACTGCGTTTAGATTCAGTAGATTGTTTATGCAGTTCCGAATTATGTTGCTGTTTGCCAACTGAATTCAAACAGACGCTTGTGTTTTTGTATGTTTTTAACGCTGCACTCAGCAGTATCCAAGCTACATGGCGGCTTTACGTAAGTAATCGATTCTGAATCAGACAATCCAGTGATCAACACTGAGCATTAATCTATGTCACTGAGATAGAGTCACATATGTATACCAAGTAAGCGAGCCTTACATGTAGTCTACGTCCAAACTAAAACGTGTTACTCTGTTGTCTGGCAAACAATTAAGTTAACTCATTTGATGTGTGACTTGCCGTTACATTCGTTATATATAAATGATATATTTAAGTGACGTGACTGGATGCGAAGCCTGCGAACTGGACACTTACCTCGTACTGACGTATGGAACGTCAGGTGGGACAGCAGAATCACTATCTGGAATCTGATGAATGTAATACATACAGCATATGTAAGCTAGTAGTGAGTTATCGTTCTGCCTTTTAATGTTTCTTACAGTCCTAGTACAGTGGACATGAATGTTATTTGATGTCGAACAATGTCGGTGTAAAAAAAACGATAGAATGTTCAATACCTATGCTGTTTAATGGATACGAGTTGCCTAGTCATCTAAACCGCATATGGAGACTTGCGTTCCTTCGAACCCAAGGAACCTACGACTGACGAGTTCGAATTCGCGTTTAGCAAGATTACATCTCCAGACTTGTGACCATCGAACCTGCGCGTCCCTCTCACACCACACTGGGACCAGTGGTACAGCTGGAATACTGATCGGTGGAGCATGATACTCACTCAGCTACTTACTCCATTTCAACATAGGTGTAGACACCTACGGGCATAACTAGGGCGGCTGTGTGTAAAATGTAACGCTTCTTTATAAGGTGTGAAGATAAATGGAACTATATCCTGAAGATTTACACTAGAGTTAGATTCCTATAAGGACGTTCACCCCTCGACACCTAGATGTGTACTTGGTGCGGAAGAGCACATATGCCGGAACACCAGTTCCCTATGCGAGATAAGTCGTGAGCCGTATCGGGAACCGGAAAGGGAGGCGAAAGAGAGATGCACATAGAGAGAAAGCCAGAAAGTTTCCAAATTTAGTTTTTAACTTTGCCTTTTAAACGAGCAAAACCATTTAACGTCTTACATTTCATTTGGTCACTGCAGATGAAATTTAATCGAAATAGAAGTCGCCCATCTGGGCCAAATTCATATTTCCACTTTTCTCTAAAGTGAAGACGACAGGGTCTACCATTTCGTGCGCTGTGGTAGTGGCAGTGAATACGGCACCCTTCCTCCGGCCGTGGCAGTGGCAGTGGCATTGGAATCCATTGTGTCAAAATGGTAAACTGGGTCTTCATTATCAACTGAATATAATCCAGCACCCTTCCGACATCCTACCATAAACGTGTCAACAGATGTTTGTATAAGTCCTGGTATTGCCCAGCTCCCTGACTCATCTGGTGTTCTTATCAAACAACAATACCTCACTTTAGGAGATGTGTCATAAATCTATCCAGAAGGACTGGGTTTGCTCATCTAGTGCTCTGTTATGTACAACACACTACCTTTATAATTGTGACAAGTGTAGAGCTCGCTCGATTCTCTTATGCATCGTGAAGGCTGGCATGGCTGGAGATAACGACATATATGTACATGGTCTATGCTTTAAGCGTCGCTGAGGTTCATCGACGGTGTTGCTTACATCCGTGTCCGCGGCTGAATGTCAACAATACATCTGGCAGAGCCCCAGCAGGACTTAACGTGTTCTGCCATAAATTTACAACCACATAGGAGAAAGCCAGCTGGCGACGGGCACTTGAACACATCACTAGCAGCGACATATGAAAATGATAGATAGATAGAAGTACCGTAACACGTCATCAACAATGACTTGCATCCCTGTAGTATATATATGTCTCTTGTAACCCAGTTCCAGATGTACACACTGATATTTTTTATGACGGCTGGATCCCCGTCACGTGACTGCAGACTCTCACTTGTCGCGTAACCAGTATGCGAAGTAGCCACTGGTACGTTACCACGTGGCTAGTGAAATTTCATGGGGTCCTCTTGTAAATGTATCACGTCCTCTACCTTGTTGTTATACACTTTCAAAATCATGCAAGATTATGACCCGATAAACACGTTCATCATGTTAGCAGCTTAATGCTGACATATTTATGGTTTTCAAGCATATCGCACAGGTATTTTCTTATTTGTTTCCATGGTATTTTACCATCTTTGTAGTCTTTTTCTTAGTTTCTACATTTAAATTTCGGGCTTTGTGGACTAGCAACTTTCAGGCATAGCTAGTCCTACTGGGTTGCATGATTGTGTCATTGTTTCCCTCACTGCGTGCAACCACGTGATCAAAATGTTACAGTGAATGGTTTTTGTCCCTCAAATATGTGTAGCTATCTTCATTAATATACCCAGTACAAATTGTTCAGCGCCAGCCTATTTCAAAACTAAGATGTGATGCTGTGGAAATGTTAGGCTAAAATAATTGGGAAGACAAATTCTTGTTTAGAGGAGGTTCATTAGGGATTTGATTTATAGATATCATAATCACTTGTATTCAAAATCAAAGAAAATAATGCTAAAGATATGACAGTACAATATTTAAAGCTAAATAACTACTCCCACCCTGCTTATGTAACACTATTAGACTTAGGCTTCACCTGTCAGAAAATGACAATTATGTTACGATATAACGTTTAACGGTCATTTCTGATTTTCAATTTTCAAATGAAGGTGACTTGTTTGAAAAACACAATGCCTAATTTCCCAATGCGCATGCATCCTGTTTTAAGTAAAAGATAATTCCAATAATGGCTTTGTTTTTAACCTGAAAAGTACTATACCTATTATGATAAATGCTATTTTTCTGAAAGATTTCCAATCAGAGAACCTACAGTGGCAAAAGATGCTTAACTTTTTATTGTAAGTATATATATAATCGCGACATGTTATGATTCTTTTTCCAGTGACGATAGCGATAATGTCGTACTGATAAGTAGGGTTGACGGCAGTGTGATCACAGAGGGTAAGTATCACACATGTTCGAACAGCAAGTGAAACCTCGAAGTAAAACCTCATGAGTGTTGATGATTAGGTGAAAGCGAATGTCCTAGACTCCGACCATTTCTGATGCACACTTGCTCCGAGTGCCTGCAGGGTATTCCCCAACTTAAAACATACATACCGCAGATAGCTGTGATATTCCTATTGCAGCATAAAGCAATAGTTTATCATACGCCACAATGTAACATTTAAGTCTTAAAAGGCATAACGTTACCAAGCCAACCAGTCCGTGACTCATATCCTACGTTTCTGGTTCGCTGAACGTTCTTCTGTTATTTTCGCTTACAAGAGAGTACCGTTTCTATGTTCCCCGCTGGGAATGCCGAACTCATCTGGTTCTTCGTGGTGGCTGTTCTTTATCTCGAATAACTCTGAATCACATACGATAAACCAAAATGCAAATCGATGGAAGGGAGAGAACTCGAAATCTGTTTTCCTTTGTATCCGTGCTTCAATCAAATCACAATTAGCATTGAGATGTTCGGTAAGATGAATACATCGTTTACTGGTCCCTCGGGGTCCTTCGGGCTCAGGTGAAATAAACAAACATCGAGGGTAATCCACCCATGCACACTCTTGACCAGTAAACAAGTTATATTATCCTAGATGCAAGCGCCAGGAATAGTATCAGTGAGTACCGTTACGTGTAACTGAGGCATGCCATACCAAGTGAGAATTATGTGACTTTGTGTCACTAGACACTGAGTTATATGACTTTGTATCACTAGACACTGAGTTATATGACTTTTTGTCACTAGACACTGAGTTATATGACTTTGTGTCACTAGACACTGAGTTATATGACTTTTTGTCACTAGACACTGAGTTATACGACTTTGTGTCACTAGACACTGAGTATTTTGACGTTGTATCAGCAGACGCTGACAGGTATGTGACTTTGTATCACTAGACACACAGAACAATGGTGTTCTATAGCAGCGATTTGGAATCAGCAGGTACTGAGAGTTAGTCTGACTTTATAACATCAGCTTCAGAGATAAACGCCGATATTACGTTGTCATTTTACACACGATTCTTTAGGGTCATGTGACTTTCATGCACTAATGGCATTCCTATGCACAGCTATAATCAGCAGTTTACTCAGACAAGATTACTTCAGCTGTAATGATTCAATCTTCTCTAGCACCGCTCCTCGCTGTGCCACACTCTCCCCAAATATTGCACATACCGATGTGCCTCCATGTGGGTGGCGTGCAAGATCGCAGAACAGAACGATTTACCCAAATTACGTGTTCTTCTCAAGGATAAATCACACAGTGCGGGCGAGATAACTTTGCCTGTCTCTACCTACTAACCGAGATACTGGCTCTGATGAATGCCTATTTTCTACATGATAGCTATTATATATTATTATATGGTTATGATATATTCAGCGTGTGCCTCTAGTATGTCTCACTATTTACATATCCTCACGCAGCGTTCATATTGTTCTGACAGATGTCTCTACCATGTGACGTGTGTTCGGGACTGCAGGAGTATGTGTACATCCGTGTGGTATGTCGTGTGCCATCACAAGTGCGTGTTTGTAACTGTGTATGTGTGGGCGAATGTTGTGTGCGTGTTTGTATACACATGTAAGCGCGCGTTTATGTGTTTGTGTCAGCGCATTTGTGTATGCATGTGTTTGAGTGTGTATCTCTGCATGTGTGTGTTAGTGTGTGTTTGTAGATGTATGTGTGTGTGTTTGGATTGAATACCCGTATTTGTGCATGTGTGTATATGTATGTGAGCATTTGTATGTATGTATGTATGTATGTATGTATGTATGTATGTATGTATGTATGTATGTATGTATGTATGTATGTATGTATGTATGTATGTATGTATGTATGTATGTAAGTTTGTATGTATGTATGTATGTATGTATGTATGTATGTCTCTGTGTGTGTGTCTGTGTGTATGAGTGTATTTGTGCATGTTTGTGTGTGAGTGTTGATGCGTATGTGTGTGTCGGTATGTGGATGATGCAACTAGTATTTGATGAACTTTCGCTGTGCAGGAGGGATACACGTCTGTAGCTTCCAACACAGACGGTATAAGATTTATAGTCAAAGGGAGGTAAAATGTAACGCCACGCGCATGCATGTATACGCGAGTGTATGTGTGGATGGTGTAATTATCAGTGAAGGCAAGCCCACGGACGCCAACCTCTCGCTAATATAAGCTGTGATCTCTATTCAGAGACATGCTACTGCCAGAAATTTGGTGAAACAGAATTGCGCCAATATCCATTTTCTTACTTGAAAACAATAATTATATATTTGTATTGATTCTGAAAGAATGCACTAGGGGATATCGCATAACATCCATGCCACTGTATTATATGAACTGAAAATAAGGTCTCAAAGGTTGTTTGAAACGGAGATTTGTTTTGCTAATTATATGCATGGAAATAATGCTGTCAAGTAACATTAGTAATTTTTTTTCTACTAAGACAGTGACCGACTGCAGGAGTGTTTCACATGGGGCACTGGAATATGCAAAATCAGACATATGAACGAACATGCTGATGTCCCAGCAGGACACAAAGGCATCCATACAGCCTGTTACAAAATACTCATTCAGATTCGTCTAAAACATGTAATAATGTACACGCCTTATGTTTTTATATAGATGCCAAATGCCACTTACCTATATCCCTGCATGACTGCCAGATTCATTGACTGTAGACGCCTCGACTGCTGCAAGAAACACCCGATGTGTCTCACAACCACCTCTGTTGTGAAAGATTCCAATACCTCATGTCTCGGACAACTTTATAAGCCGCATAGCGAAACCCGTATGATGCACATAAAACTCTTGAGTCCTGACCTGGATTAATGGTCACCAAAGGGAGATAACTGGTGTCGATAGTGATGAATTAGTCTATGTCAATCAAAAGATCAATTATGTTTCTCTTGTGGGCGGTGATACAGGAGAGGTACGATGTAAGATAAAATATCCTGTACGATATGAACGTTTTTGAATAAGCATTTAAAAACTGTTTACTTTACCTCAGTATTTATTTATGTACTATGTGTTTTGGTTTCCGTCGAAATGACTGCTGATGCAATGAGTGGGCACAATGATGAAACAGGTCACGTGGTGTGGACTGTTAACATTGCTGTGTTCAGTGTGCCTGGACGAGAACATACACTGAGGAAGATTGGTATGAACTCACAGATAAACAGAATATGTTACCAAAACTGTTGGAAAAGCATGATATTTCTTGTCTGAAACTCACAACAAACATTAAAGGGTGTGTGTCTGAGGCTGTGATTGACCGTTAAACACATACACTATGCATCCAAAGTTTAGGCTCACTTAACACTCACTATGTTTTACTCATATATATGGTTACATCGAAGATGAATTTCTCCATTAACTTGGGGAAACCAATTACAAACTTTATGCAGATTAAAGTGCATGTGAACAGCTGCGTTTTGCAGGAAGGTTTTGCTAAGATTTTGCTAATTTTCACCGATTTTCAGTATACACTGAACCCGTGACAATATATCGTTTCAACGTTACGAATTTGTTTTACACTACAGCAGTTCACATGTAAAGAGTACCCTTAAACACAATGGAATATTTTGCAAAATCTAATTCAGAACAGTTGACAGAAGTAAGTGGCTATATTTACACTAGTGTGTGTAAACTTTCGGTGGGTGGTATAGTTAACTAGCTCATAGTAATATTGTGAGTTATGTTTGCTGGTGATAATCATAAGTGCATGTTCTGAAGAAATCGACAGTATTTAGGTGAAGTACTGGTCGTGGTGTTCTGTATCTTTCATGATGCTTACACCCCCTTGTGTTTCACCGTCGCACAGAAACACGAATTAACAAAAATAAACGCACAAATGCTTTACTTTGCAATGCCATAATGATGGCACCTATAAACACTGTCATATGATATGGTCGGAGCGGTACATTCATCATCACCATCATTATCATTATCACCATCATCAGCATTATCAGTTGTATATATGCACATAAGTTCAACGAGAAACATCAAAAGAAAATAAAGTACGTTTTGTCTCATATATATTAGAACTGCAATGGCTTGGAAGTTTCATATTTGAAAATGTAGGTGATGTCCAAAACAACTGAAACAGAGGGCATTTATGTATGGCCTTTCCAAACAATAAATGTGAATTCTCAACATAGTTGTTCACTAAAAATAGATTGGCGGCAGGACCCGTTGCGAAGCATATGGCTTAGTATGTCTCACAGACCCTGAACCATATTATTTTTCCTACTGCCTAGCCCTCCCTAAAGCTCCAAATGCATCCAGTCTAGATTTCCTGTTCAACTAGGTACGTGGAAGTCACACTTCAGACAGGACACGTGCGTGAGTGCAACTAGGTACATGAAAGTCACACTTCAGACAGGACACGTGCGTGAGTGCGACTAGGTACGTGGAAGTCACATTTCAGACAGGACACGTGCATGAGTGAAAGTAGTCACACATCAGACAGGACACGTAATGGAATTCTGACTCGATCCTGCTGGACACTGAGGACCTTACAATGATGTCCTGGGAGGATGTGTCCTGTGACACACGCAGTTCTAAGAGCACCATGCCGCCCATTTGTTGTCTACATTACAGTTCCCTCCCCTTCATAGCGTAGGTTCAAAAACATTTTCCTTTGAAGGTGTCATTTCATGCAAATACACGTGAGACATATGTCGGTGTTATTGAAGGTGTCAGAATCAGTGCTGTTGTACAGATGTAAGATATCGATTCAAACCAGTGATTGTGCTGTTTCGAATCTTCCTACTATACGTATTCTTGAGTCTACCGGTGTCCTGTCGCCATGTGGTGTGAATGACCATTTATTTACACTATATTTTTGTATATTTGTGTGCACAGGTTTAAGTGAAAATGTCTCCAGCTGTTCAACGCATGGGTTTATTTCAGAGCTGTAAGCAACAGCTAGATTTTTGTTTATGTGAGGGCTGTAATCTGTTTCTAGATATGAGGTTATGTCAGAGCGGTAAGCTATGGCTTAAATCTGTAAGTTATTGCTAGATATGTATTGATGTCACAGCTGTAAACTGTGGCTAGAGATATGTTTATGTCAGGGTTGTAAATTATGGCGTGGTGAGCATAGATGAGAGGTGTCTAAACTGTTCCTAGATACTCGTTATGCTATTGCTGTCAACTATAGCTAGATATGTCAGGGCTCTAGGCTGTGGTTAGATAAGGATTATGTAAGGGATGTAAGCTGTGGCTAGGTATTTACTGATGCCAGGACTGTTCGCTATGGCTAGATATTAGTTTACATCAGGGCCGAAAGCTATGACTAGATATCTGAATTAGCTGGAGAGATTGAATAGTATAGATTAGTGAGTAAGAGCACACTGTTTGTGTCTCCATCCACACTGAGTGTTGAGAGGTAGAGTCACAGTCAATCATCTCCCATCATCACAATGCGGGTGATAATGTGAATCAGTGAAGAGAATTATGTCAAAATGGCTTGCAGTTCTTTCTACAGTATTGTTCTCGTCATTTTCTGTTGAATATTGCAAATGCACAACCGCGTGGTTTGGTTTTGTTGTTGTTGTTGTTGCTGTTGTTTATGCATGTCATAGCCTGAATATGAATCAAGAAAAATTGATCGTTTTAGCCTTGGTGCAGCGGTTGTAAACCTGTATGATGCAAACAGAGGTCGTGAGGGTCTGGCTGTATGAAGGCGAGAAAGCATGGAGAAATGGCAGCAGTTGAACATTGTGCTGACAACAATCGGCGATACCCAGACAACGTGATTACCTTACTGTTTATAGGACAAAGTAAATTCAGTGTTCCAACACGTCCACAGGAGTCCCTTTATCGGATGCCTTGGAGTATTGTTTCTCACCAAAGAACAGAACTGAAGTTATAAGATAGGGCAACAATCCGTGACGTCGTTGAAAGGAGTAAATAACTCTGCCAGTGATCAAAAAGTTAGCTCGCAGAGTTATCGTAGACTTGAGGTCAGTTGACATTAAATTGCTAGCCATGGATCCAATACACCGCTTTGTGGAAACCATTAAAGCTGAAGGCACTGACCCAAGCTGAACGGCATTTGAATAGGTATCTTTTTTAGCAACACAGGTGTGCTTGCTATCACAAACGTCATCCTTTTGGCTTGGCTAAAGCTATGAAGTCACCGCCTGTGAAACACTGACGGTGGAAGTACATTAACAATTGGTAATCGGAACTGTTTAAGACCTCAGAGATGGAGTAGGAACCGACACAGGTAAGGACAAGGACGTGGGCTTTCCTCGACTTTCGCTGATAAGGAAATGCAACAACATGAGCATCGATCTGCGCAGTTGGGAACCGATGACGTGTGACCACCCGATTCCGTTAGTCGCCTCTTACGACAAGCATAGTCGCCTTTTATGGCAAACATGGGTTGAAGGCCTATTCTACCCCGAGACCTTCACGGGTCCGTTAGAACTGGACATACCAAAGACACTACTTCTGGATTTTATATTTAGAGTATTCAAATTAATTTCACCAGAATAGATAGACAGAATGGGATAGATGTTCATACAATGCTGACAATACTTGACACCCACAAAACCGTCCGGTGTGATTCAAATAATTCAGCACTGATGTACTCAAGCGGCTCCAACCAAATGTCTTCTGAGACTAAGGTTATTCCTTCCCTACTCCCGACCATCAACTCACCACAAAACAGTCTTGATCCCATTATTCTCATCGTCAAAAACTGGCTTCCTTTTTATCTCGTCCATGTTATTTCTGCATTGAACAAAATGTATCCTTATTGAGTAAACAACCACTGCAAAATTGTGTACCAATCATCATCATTATAAACTATATATAAACACTTCAATCATGTTTGTACTAAACCAAACTCTTTATTCTCCAGAAACCGCCAAGGAGGTAATGAGATAATCGTGTGCATATTTACATGATATACAAGCTAGTAGCTTATAAATAACAAAAATATTTTAATGCTTTAAGTAGGTGATTCAGTGATTTAGAAAGGCTGGTAGCAGACAAGAGGTTCTTAAAGATGGACAAATGTGGAAATTCTAAGTATTTAGCTTCACATCTAAACAAGTAGTGAAACTTGTCACTCACAGTGTTTGGAGCACAATGTGGACATTGTAAATGCCTAACCTATAGCACTGTACATCCGTTTGCTAGATAACGATGTACATATCCGCATATCCAAAGGCCGATCCCCTTGTTCAACAAAGGACAAGTTTACGTTTAACGTATCTGAAGAGTTAATCGTATGTTTAACTCATAAAATGTGCCCATTGTGGATCATGTAATAAAATAGGACAAAAGTGTCTTAATCACCTTGAAGTTAAAAGTTAATATGTACAGGGATGTTAGTATGTGTGAACTCTTGACCGTAGAATATAAGCTTGATTACTCTGGCCGAGGTGCGGGGTGAGCTTGATATTGACCTCCGCTGTCCGGGGGCTGGATATCCTGGTTACCTCCCTGGGTGGGGAAGTTGTTGACATGTCAATAGTCGACATTATTCCAGGACTGTACCTATAGTAGTAAGAAGTGAGGGAACTTATCCTATCTCTTTCTGCACCCACCAGAATGCAACGATCTTTCTACTTCTCTCAAGAAAATATGCTGTACACATACCATCATGCAGTAAACACACCGTCATGCTGTCATCGCACCGTCATCCCGTACACACGCCGTCATGCTGTACACACGCCATCATGTTGTAAACATGCCGTCATGCTGTACACACGCCATCATGCTGTACACACGCCGTCATGCTGTAAACTCACCGTAATGCTGTACACACACCATCATGCTATACACACGCCGTCATGCTGTACACACGGCATCATGTTGTACACTCACCGTCATCCTGTACACGCGGCATCATGGTGTACATACGTCATCATGTTGTAAACATGCCGTTATGCTGTACACATGCCGTCATGCTGTACACTCACCGTCATGCTGTACACACGCCGTCATGCTGTACACTCACCGTCATGCTATACACATACCATCTTGCTATACATACACCGTCATGCTGTACACACGCCGTCATGCTATACACATGCCCTCATGCTGTACACACGCTGTAATGCTATACAGACACCGCCATGGTGTACATACAGCACCATGCTATACACCAGCTGTACACACACCACCATGATATACACGCGCTGCCATGCGATACGCAGACGGTCATGCTGTACACACACACACCGTCATGCTGTACACACGGCATTTCATATAACTTAATGTAGATTAGAAACAATAGTCATCATGCATATCAATTTGCCATATATACGCCACTGTGATTATCACTTGCACGTAGCAAAATTCCATGGAGGGCTATGAGGCATTGTCTTCCAGCGCGAGTGTCCATTCAAAAGTGGCTAGTGATCGTGTTCGATGTCTCCTGGGTATATTGTTTATTGATAGGTGATGATCTGTGTTATTCTGGTGTTTCAGCCTGAATGAAATCCATGACAACGTATGACGCATCATAATTGTGTCACTATGGTAATACTCTAACACAGCCAATAGGGTACGAACAGAGACAAGATATGGTAACAAAGACGTATTGAGTTTATGTAACAGAGTTAACTAGTATCTGAAGACAGTTTATACCACGTGTGTGTGAAGTTTCCACCCCCTCGCAACAGACAAAAATAGCATTTGAGTATTAATTTGGTCCCTTCAACGAGTTTAACGATTTGTGGATTTTTGTTGGTGTAGGGAAAACTGACACGATTGAAAAGGGTTTGCATGCCCACACATGTCACCCGGGGGTACTTAGAAAATAATTACAGCTGAAATTTGATAGCAGGAATCATTATTTATTTCTAGTTTCTTTTTTATCGATTAGTCATTTATCATCACAATGGTCCCGCTAACATTGGGTGGGCGAGGAGTGAGAGGAAATGAGTGTGTCTTGCAATAGGTTGTCCAGGAAGGGAGACAGTGTGAAGGGGAAGATATCCAGAAAGGGAGAGACTGTGTCAGGGAGGGTCTCCCAGGTAGGGAGAGAGTGTGGTGGGCCGGGTGTCCAGGAAAGGAGAGTGTGTCAGGAAGGGTGTCCAGAAAGTGAGAGAGCATGGTAGGCAGGGTGTCCATGAAATGAGAGGGGTGGCAGGGAGGGTGTCCAGGAAGGGAGAGAGTGTGGTAGACAGGGTGTTTAGTAAAGGAGGGGGCATGTCAAGGAGTGTGTCCCGAAAAGGAAAGAGCGTGGGAGGGAGAGTGTCCAGGAAGTGAGAGAGTGTGGTAGGCAGGGTGTCCAGATATGGAGAAAGTGTGCCATTGGGTGTTCAGAGAGGGAGAGAGTGCGGCAGGAAGGGAGAGAGTGTGTCAGGGAGTTAGTCCAGGAAGTGAGATTGTCATGAGTGTGTCCAGGAATGGAGAGAGCGTGTCAGGGAGGGTGTTCAGAAAGGGAGAGAGTTAAGCAGGGGGTGTTTCAGGAAGGGAGACATTGTAATACGGAGGATGTTCATTAATGGAGAGAGTGAGGCAGGCAGGTTGTCCAGGAAGTGTTCAACTGGAAGGACATACTGAGCCTTTCGGGAACACTTGTGTCTATAATGCATTTCAGTGAACCATTCCACCATGTACAGCATGACGCATTCTGACGCAAACAACTCTTGGTTAGATTATTTATTAGTTTGCTGTTGTCATATTTCTTCTGTTATAACCAGTATAACTTAAAATTATCATGTCCATCGAATTAACATATATATGCATTAGCATTTAAGGTTATTTCGGTATTCGACTCTCTCTATATATACAGTATAGATTACTGTGTCTAAACGATATTTGAAACTTATTCTCAGTGTTCCGAAGTTGTGTGCCTGAACTACTGCCTAACAAAGGAACATACACCTCACACTGTCAACCCATATTGTTATTACAGGGTAAGAACACGTTTCTGACACAATGAGGACATAGTTAAATAGTTTCAGCACTTTGCCGGCCCAAGCCAGGGACAACACTAACAGTCTTTGTATAAGAAAATACTTTTTATTTCATGCTTACGTAATTTATATGTTAAGGTAAACCAGAACATTAATACGATGGGTGTTGGTTCAATCATTCCCGGGGAATGGTTTCTGAGGCTGGAAAGCTTTTGTAAAGCAGGTTACGAAATAAATGCGTAAAACCCGCACACTGAGTCTTTCAGTCACAGATGTCCGTGCTGTGTACGTGAAGAGATCCAGAAAGGTGTATTCTTCACATGTTACGTGATGTATAAAGCACAGGTATGACGACAAACACAGTGTTGGTTACAAACTGGCAATGGATAGGAGGCACGTGAGGCCTGTCTTCCACTACACGTGCATGTTTGGGGCGTGCTCTCATCAAACGAAGATACCAATCTTGACAGCTGAACACATCAACGGAAATCGCCAAACCGACCCTATAGTTTCAACGCTTCAATCTGTAGCGGAGGAAACACGTTGCTTGCAGCCAGCACGCTGTTAGAAGCTGATCCCGGGCTACTGGAAGGATATGAAGATGCTGGGAAATGTTGGTGGTCAGAAGCAACGAAGGATGGTTGTGTACAACTGTCTCACTAGTAAGCCTTTAAACTGGATCCGTGCTGCTGCCTGGGGAGTCGTGCTGCTGTCTGTCGCGACTTTGGTATGGTGTCAAATTGTATCCTCTTGTTCGCCTTATCTCATATTTGTGTTATTCAATACGTCTATCATATTCTTTCACCCACCAGTATAATCTACTTTAGTATGGACAACTATACTTATTGTACAATTATAGCGCGACGTCTGTACGCAGTGAAAGGGTAAGTATTTCACATTTTTCTTCAGTTATTAATGTCTATGTTAGGTTTGTAAACTGCAGCGTGAGTTATTATCGTGTTTCGCTGTCATAACATGTGTACATCACCTGTACACAGAGAACTTAGTTAAGCATCCCCCCGACATATCTCATAATTAAATGACACCCGATCTCCACTTTCTGGGGCATATATGGGACATGCTTGGCCATCGTGTGCAACAAAGTCATCCTCCTGTACAGGGGTGCTTATTCAAGTTCTCTTTTTCATCTATACGGGACATTTTTCCCTGTTTCGGTGACTATATATTCACTGACTGAAATGAACGACTCGACCGTCGCATAATTTGTTATATTAATTATTGTACCGCATATAGTGTGGATTGTAAAACTCGCAGTTGATTCTGCTATGAGTTTGATTCCTTGATACGGAGCTGTCCAACTTTGTAATAAAACCCTGTTGTAGGGGATTGTACGTGACGCCCTGGAGGACCTCGGCTGTTTACAAACTCATATTGCAGTTGTTGAGTTATTGCCGCATGATGACATTGTCGAGATACCGTTTACGAGACTGTTGATCGCCGAGGAAACTGGCGGTGTAGTGCTAAATCAGCGTCGAAAGAAGATATCATCTGTGTACTCAACGTCCAGGAACGTCGTCGTGTACACAGGCACCATACATCTCTCGCAGTTACAGGAGTCCACGCGTCTGTAGTAGACGGGAAGGCTGCTTCCAACTGATATCGGCTCCAGTACCACCTGTACCATTTAAACAATACACATTCAGTACCAGCATACAGACATGAGCACACAGGTTCCGCTTGTAACATATGTCATATGTAAGTAAACCACGCCTACTTATGGAAACACTGCGTTCCTGTAATATGCAACCAGCATTGACAGACATCGAAACAACAGTGGGACATGAAATCAAACTTCCCAGGCACATGGAAACAACGTCACCTGTATCAGGAAAACAACGTGATGTATAATCAAACTATACAGAGACATGGAAACATCGTCACCTGTATCAGGAAAACAACGTAATGTATAATCAAACTACCCAGACACGTGGAAACACCGTCACCTGTATCAGGAAAACAACATGATGTATAATCAAACTGCCCAGACACGTGGAAACATCGTCACCTGTAACAGGAAAACAACGTAATGTATAATCAAACTACCCAGACACATGGAAACATCGTCACCTGTATCAGGAAAACAACATGATGTATAATCAAACTACCCAGACACGTGGAAACATCGTCACCTGTATCAGGAAAACAACGTAATGTATAATCAAACTACCCAGAGACATGGAAACATCGTCACCTGTAACAGGAAAACAACATGATGTATAATCAAACTACCCAGACACGTGGAAACATCGTCACCTGTATCAGGAAAACAACATGATGTATAATCAAACTACCCAGACACATGGAAACATCGTCACCTGTATCAGGAAAACAACGTAATGTATAATCAAACTACCCAGAGACATGGAAACATCGTCACCTGTAACAGGAAAACAACGTAATGTATAATCAAACTACCCAGACACGTGGAAACATCGTCACCTGTAACAGGAAAACAACGTAATGTATAATCAAACCATGCAGACACATGGAAACATCCCCACCTGTATCAGGGTAATAAACGTAAAATGTAAGGAAAGTATGCAGACACGTGCGGTCAAGATCAGGTCAAGTATGTTGACATACTGACCATCTGGTGGGAACTGGTGACGCTGCAGCAACAGGAGTCCGCATAGCGTTTAATGTACGTCTTGTTATTGGTTACTCCAACTGAGATACGGGGCAGGATGGTGGCACTGGTTGTCTCTCTGCAGGCGTTGGTGTGGACCGCCCGAGTCCTATACCCCTCGATGTTGATTTCTGTGACCTCCGCCACCCTCACACAGCGGCCTTCAATGTGCACCAAGAACACCAGGGCTGATGCCAGGCTGACCAGGTAGCTGTAGGTTGTGGTCATAGTGAACTCGAGGCTGAAATAGAAGACGCTATGTGTACAGCGGGTGTTTAGTCTGCTTTAAGCTGCCATGTATCATTTCTTCATGGCAGCAGTCTATAATTTGTCAGAATGTAGTAGCATTCTGGACGAGCAGCAATGATACATTCTTTCATATGTTTTAACACACCCAACCAGGCTCAGTGGAGGGTGAAGGTTACATGACTGCCAAATGTCTTTAGGCAACAGTTCTTACAGCCGATATCTTTAGATCGCAGCTTTTACAGCCAATGTCTTTAGAGCATTGTTCTTACAGCCAATGTCTCATGGTCATAGTTCTAAGGCTCGCTGTATTGAGGTCCCATCTCGCTGGTTCAACGTCCACAGGTCACATATGTTCTGCGTTTTTATGTTAGACCTCTTTTTCACAGACTCCCTTACCTTTTCGGAGAATCGCAGACACTGCTGTGATTGATAGACCAATCCGACAAACATGGTTACCAGACAAATACGCCATCTGACCAAGGCCTAATCCTAAGTTTCATCATTCACTGGTGTGACTTCAAATTGTATGATGGATTTCCAGTTACGTGTATACTCTGCAGTCAACCATGGCCTCAGATCATTTGCCACAGCATGCTGAATGGGCGATTCATGAAAACGTCACCGTTCTCTCCAAAGTTACAGTTTGGTAGAAATAACACGACATCGAATAGTTTTAGAAAGGGATTTTGCCAGAGACAGATCCAGATCCTATTTTTTTCTGTGTTTTCTATACCATGCAATAGTATTAGGTATTTGTTCGCTTTTTTCAGTTTGTGTCCTCGTATAATACATGTGGTAGGGAAACACTATCTGCTGTTAGTTTCCTGTTAACAAGCCAATGAAGTGGAGATTCTTTCACATCACAACTAGTGTATCTTGCATTCAAGTGTTTCTATATACTATCCAAAAAGGAAACACATAGAGAAATCTGTTGTGTTTTCAAGCATGTATAATTCGTCCACATATAGACTTTTAGTGCATGAAATTTTACACCAGTTTAGAAGATAATGTCTATACAACCAAGTGGATACTTTTAGCTAACGGAGACGTTGAGCGCGATGGTGACCAATCTCAGACCATCTCTTCCAACCTTTTCCGTTCAGTTTGACCGGATATCCCTTGAAGTCCACACACCCTGGCTGCTCTGTTCTCACGCGTGGCAGTACGACCACGCAACTGTAGTACCCGGATGTGCCGATCTTGGTCTGCAGTGCTAACTCGAGGTCTGCCTGTATGGGGCGGTCATTTGTTATACCTGTTTGGCAGCCGTGATATCAAACTCAGACTAACATTCAGACGTCTGGCAACAGAAGTTTGGTAATCTCCAGCAAGCATTCTTTCAGTGGCAATGTTCCGGGTCATAGAGTCAAGACTTGACGTAGTGATTCGACCTTGAAACTATTTCGAAACGAATGCCCATTTGTGAAAGTAATCAGGATTCAGACAGTGAATATTCTTTGCTGCACAATTTAAAGTGGAAGGCGATTACTACTGTGTTGTGACGATGCCTTTCTCATCCTTGTAAAAAATCTCATGAAAAATGAACATTTTCAGGTCAAATCGGTATTTTACTTGTGCAGTTGTGTAAAATCAGGTTAGGAACACTTTGGGTACATATTTTGAGGATTGTTTGAACACAGAGGGTAATTAATCGGTTTTCAAAAATACAAATCACCTATGCGTTTCGTTTTTGGTTTTGGGATAGTATATATCCCCATAGCAGTACTCTTCATATTAATCAAACAAATATAACTTGGGGTGGTTAAGATGTGACAATTCAGAGTTACAGCCTTTCCAATAAGGCTCAAAGTACTGACATCATTCCACCCACTTGCTGTGAACGACTTTTGTTAAAGGTCACCGTTTCTCCATAATTCCGATATCACGACGTTCTCCCAGTCTACAATACGAGTGTACCTATCTGAGAGGACAAGATACGAACGACGGAAATAAACCCCGAGTGGGAGGTCATATGAGAATTATGGTGTTCTTGTCTTGCAATTGTGCAGACTTCAGCAGTCACATTGACAGTTTACTTCACGGCACATTTAGTGTTACTATTGAGCACTTAATGAAGATAGGGATGGTACAGTGATGCGTGAAACCCCGCTTTCACTAACATTGAGCTCATATATGGAGAGGTTTCAGTCTATTCTGGAACAGGGGAGGTGTATTTTTCACCTTTTGTTGAAGTAAACTGTTAACTGGTGATAATCAGGTCGAATCTAGGTTTTAGTCCTAGCGGGTTCTTACCCTGTTTGAAAATGACCACTTGGTCAAACGTACCACATAGAATAGGCATACATGGTCAGTTTGTCCAGTGGGTTATCACTATTCCATTCGGAGACTTTAAATGACAGTTAACGTATATTTTCTGGTCATAGTTTAAGATTGACACAAGCCGATGAGACGGTTAGTATCTTTAGTACCTCACATACAGTTTTTAGCCGACATTCGCATTAACGAATTTTACTGTTACAAAACAGTCACTGAAAGCCTGAGTTACAGAAAGTTCTTTCTTAATTATTGTATTTATTGAACAACCGATAGTGGCTTTTCATAATCCTTTTAATTGAGAAATTGTGTTAATGATCTGACACTAAGAGGTAAACGGAATTTAATGAAAGGAATTACTGATCTCAGTAAAATTGGAATTATTCCAGAGATTCTTTAAAAGTCTATCAAAAGCAAATGTACAATGATGACTGGAGATCTCATACATGCCATAAATATAGACAATATTCATTTTCACGTGCTTTTGGTTACGTCTGGTTTTCTCAGACTGTCGGTGATAAAGTTTCTTTATAAATCCATTCAAACGAGTTGCAATCAATACGTTTTCCATCCATGGACGTGTATATCAAATGACAGCTCACGACATTGTATATATAAAGAATTAAAAAGCTTTTAGTTCCCGCGAAATATGTATCATGTATTGTAGACAGAGAACTTTTAAACTATATTGATCAAAATGTACATACGGATTGCTAAGGTTAAAGCGTTATGAGGGTAGATCCCGAAATATATATGCAACGGAACGCAACTGTCCATTATGCAGTTTAGAAGTAAAAAATGATTATCCTTTTTTATTTGTTTGTAATATTTATGATGCTCTTAGAGCAAGGTGTCTACATCTGTATATTGTTAAAACCTAATTATCATAAATTAAAATTCATATTAACGACTAATAAAACACTTGTAAGACAATGGTACACATATTTATACAATGCATGCCAGCTACGGGAATCAAAATACTTGCCAATTCATTAAGATCATTATTACTATATGTTATAAGCCCAACCTTTGTTATTGTATACATTTTAAATGTTTGCAAAATTTGTTAATATATTGTATACGGGACTCTAGCCTATAGACACTAAAAGACTTGGCTTGAAACACATGCGAGAGTAATTGTTTTATCGGCATTTTAGAAGTTACTGGTTCAAAAGTGAAACATACAACTTTATGGATGACAAGTGGGCGACATTTCAGATTCTTTATCGTTATCAAGCTAAAAGTGACTACAACCAAATGGCCAGAAAAATATATACCTGAAATGTTATGACAAAGAGCTGATTATCATTAACAACTGCATGAATTCAGTAACAAGTGGTACATGATTGGAAGACGCCAGTTGGAGACTAAGAACATTAAACAGCACTATGATAAAGCCAACAGTGAGTACGTAAGTATGGTTTTACTCTGTTTTAGCAATATTTCAGAAAAATATCTGCGTTGGCAGCAGAATTGGGCTTCATATAGTGTACCCATGCGGGGAATCGAACCCGGGTCTTCGGCGTGACGCGCGAACACTGTAACCACTAATCTGTCCCACCGGAAAATGAAGTCAGCAACCAAGGAGGATTAAGTAGAGAAAAAAGCTGACAGGGTGCTTTGATAGTCTATAGTTTATAGTTTGACTAGTTCTGCATAGGCCGATGGCATGTAGATCCTTGAAGGTACGCGACGGCGGATTTCAATGGCTTCCAAAACTTTTCTTTTTGTGTAGTCCTGAATTTGAGTTGATAGGGCTTAAAGAAACCATCGCTAATGATGCATCTGTGCCGTTAATGAAACCATTAGTAATGATGCATCGATGTCGTTAAGGAAACCATTACTAATGATGCATCGGTGACGTTAAGGAAACCATTACTAATGATGCATCGGTGACGTTAAGGAAACCATTACTAATGATGCAGGGTGACGGTAAGGAAACCATTACTAATGATGCAGGGTGACGTTAAGGAAACCATTACTAATGATACATCGATGTCGTTAAAGAAACCACTAGTAATGCTGCAGGGTGACGTTAAGGAAACCATTACTAATGATGCATCGGTGACGTTAAGGAAACCATTACTAACGATGCATCGATGTCGTTAAGGAAACCACTACTAATGATGCAGGGTGACGTTAAGGAAACCATTACTAATGATGCATCGATGTCGTTAAGGAAACCATTACTAATGATCCATCGGTGTCGTTAAGGAAAGTTGAAGAAGCCATTACTACTGTTACGTCTTAAAGAAACCATTACTATTGAGGTTGAAGAAGCCATCACCATTACCATAGTCGGTATCGTTGAGGAATGTAGCTGTCCGAGACAAAAGTCAGTCATTTACAGTTTATATCAATATCGCTTTACCTCAATATTTATCCGCTGCTTAAAATCGTTGGTTAGGGAAAAACTCTTACGGGATTCCTTCACCTTTGCAGGATGGATTCAGTGGGTGCCAGACACCGGAAGAGTACTTCATTGTTGTAAGCAGAGACTTTTCTCTATATCACTGACGTGACAAATATTTCATGCATGTTTTTAATATATTGCTGCAGTAGAGTGTATCCAATTGTTGTTTCAAAGGACTGCAACTCAAACCAGTTTACAAAAAGATTCCGTTAAATTGGTACAACGTGTTGGGAATGCGGTACTGGTCACAGCGGATTCTTGATACTGCAACAGATGCATGGGCAGTTATTTTCCCACCGAGATTAACCTGATGAAGACGCGCAAAGGTTTTGAGAGACTGATATGCAAGTTGACTGGATATTGAAAAACGAAATAACGAGCACTATATTCACTCCTTCCTATTGTGTTACTTGTGGATTATTCCTTCTGAGGCCATGTAAAACAATACATATGCCCAAGGAGTATCAAAATTTCACTCACCAACACTTCTCTGAGTCACTGCAACGGTCAAATTAAAGGAAGCGCCATAAAATGATTATCCAGTGGCCGAATGTTAGTCCCTCTGTATCTGTAGCTTTGTGTGGGTTGTTTCAAATGGAAACGACCCGTGAAGGTCCCAGGGTAGAATAGGCCTTCAGCAACCCATGCTTGCCATAAAAGGTGACTATGTTTGTCGTAAGAGGCGACTAAGGGGATCGGGTGGTCAGACTAGCTGACTTGGTTGACACATGTCATTGGTTCCCCATTGCGCAGATCGATGCTCATGTTGTTGATCACTGGATTGTCTGGTCCAGACTCGATTATTTACAGACCGTCGCCATATAGCTGGAATATTGCTAAGTGCGACGTAAAACTAAACTCACTCACTCACTTTAAACGGAAACGTATGATATGCCCTCGGTTCACACTTAGTGCCTGTAGTCTGACAACCTTACGTTTCACACTCAGGATTAGGTATCAGTGACGTAATTCGCCTGATTGTGTTGTCATCATTTCTGTGAGAGCCTGATGTCTCAACACTTTCAAGGAAAAAAACATTGTGGCATAAGGGTGTATGAAATCGTGGTTAATGCAAATCACACATAAAGCTACCGTGTCATTATTAGGATCCATAATTAACGTCCTAAAATACCCATTATCAAAAATGGAAGTGGTGTTGTTCACAGGATTAGCGCACTATAGTCTACATTGTATGAATGTTGTCCCATACAACAGTTGCATAGAACCAGGGCAGAGATGCTCATGACAGCATTAGCGCACTATAGTCTACATTGTATGAATGTTGTCCCATACAACAGTTGCATAGAACCAGGGCAGAGATGCTCATGACAGCATTAGCTCACTATTGTCTACGTTGTATGGATGTTGTCCCATACAATATCTGCACAGAACCAGGGCAGAGATGCTCATGACAGCATTAGCTCACTATTGTCTACGTTGTATGGATGTTGTCCCATACAATATCTGCATAGAACCAGGGGAGAGATGCTCATGACAGCATTAGCTCACTATTGTCTACGTTGTATGGATGTTGTCCCATACAACAGCTGCATAGAACCAGGGGAGAGATGCCATGAAGGCGACGTGGATGCCTGGCCGAGTAATCATGCGACAGAATATCCAGGCAAAGCTACTGAGTCGGAGTTGTACCAGATCACCTTTACACCAAGTTGCCTGCAGCTCATTAGATTGAGTGTGTTAAAACAACCTGGCCATAAGGTCATCGCCATGTCTCATCAAGCATCATAGACACATCTACAGGAAGATAGCCGTAACAAATCATCATAAGACATCAAAATAGTTGACACGGAACTCGGTTTGTGGTGGAAATGTGACAATTACAGTTGAGGAAAATACTGTTGTTACATGTTTGGATAAGGATGGTGACAATGTTGCGTTGATATCACGGTGCGTCAAAGTAGATGTTTTAGCGACTTTTCTTTGGCTAATTGTACCATTAGGCGCCAATATGAACAATCCATTCGTTAATGTCACATACGCGAGTAGCATGTTTGGCACACATTCAGTAGGTGTTGACAGACATTGACTTATCTTCTTACCCATCAGTGACATAAGCGCGATCCCACACGAAATATTTATCATAGGAAGATCTACATTTTGTGATGATGAAAACTTTTTTATTTATTTAGAGTAAGTGCTACTGTCATTACGTACGAACATATTCAAGTAAATCGCTAAACACGGGCCCCACTTCTGGATGAGAGTGGGTAATCTATCAGGTGATTCTTTCATGATAAGCGTTTCTTGTACCAAGATCTCAGACGACTTCAAGTTCTAAGTTTTAATCAAGTATTATCAGATACTGGTATAATTATTACTATTTGAAGCATTATTTTTTCTTATGATATGTCTGTCTAATTATTTTGTTACCATCCACTGTAAGCTCATTTTGAGGGAATACTTTTTGTACATCCAGTTTACTGTTGTAAACATGGATGCTATGTTGCTGGTAAATACGTAGTGAACCCGACACCGCTGTTAAACAGCATTCGCAGGGCACCGGTCAATGTGAAACACAAGCATTTAATGCATGGGCCACTTAATTAATGAGTGTAGTATTACGTCCGCCAGCACCACAAGCTCATTGAACGTTACCCCTCACAGCAGATCTGGTCCGCGTTGTCCACCAAGTGATGCCACCAATATTCTCGTGTGCCAAGGGTATGTGCTACAATGCTCGACGCACGTTTACTATTGAGAAAATGCAGTAGAGTACAAGAGCCAAGGTTGGCCGTCATATTAACTTTCTGTGGACATTCAGTACGCATCCGTTGTGAATGAATGAATGAATGAATGATTGAATGATTGAATGAATGAATGAATGAATGAACTTAAGCTTCACAACGTTAACTTTTATGTACCGCCTCATGAGAATGTACTCTTGATACACAAGTTTAGAAGTAACTTCAGAGATTCATACACGTGTCAGTACTCAATGTAGTTCCATATTTGAATAGAATTTGTACGGGAAGTTTAGCAGTTGCCTTAACGTGCATAACTAGCGACCAAATGGAGAATACTACACTATTGCGACCAAAAAGATGTTTCCATGGCATTGAATGTATTATAGATATATTACAAATATGCCCAAAATATCGGGGAGAATGATGAACAGACCACACCATGAGCCTTGTGGTCTTGTGGTATATCACAGCATTGTGTGTTGTGAAAGATGAAGTTTGTGTTTAGCTGGACGATGTAACTCATTATCTGTTCAAGTAAATAGGTCACATTTTCTTTCAATTTCTCTTCATTATCTGCTTCCTCCTCGACTTCATCATTCGCATTTTATCAGTCTTTCATATCCAGTATCAGCTATGTTTTTATTGGAGTATTAATGTGTTAAACCATGTTTTTTCTTTGCATTACTTCAAGTATTTTGGCAAAACTTGTAAAACAGTGAAATGTTAAATGGGTGTAGTTACCTGAGCAGCTGTATTTAAAGATTACCAACCAATAAATAGAAAACACTGTATAAAGTGTTGTCATGCCAGTCATCGTTATATACCATCTAGACTAGCACTTAGGCCCTAACAATATAATGCTGACTGTAACTCATTTAAATTTAAAAGGAGCCCCAGTGAGTTGGGATATTTACAAGTAGGGGAGATCTAGACTTGGGTCATATAGTTCATTACAGGGAGAGCTTGGCAGTAGGGAAAATAATGTGGTTCAGGGACTGTGAGTCAGACTACAATACAAGGAGATCTTGACAGCTTGACCCCTGAAAGTTTCTAGGATTTCAGTCCTGCCCCACAACGAAGCGCATGTGATACAGTTTGTCTCCCACTAAGCAAGTCAATTTGTTCAAACTTGCCGCTGTTCGCCAAGCAGAAAATGGGTATCCGGTGGGATAAGTCATGTCACTGATAACCTTCTAGCGCCTGACAAGCAGGGTTATCTGGGACATAAAATCAGATTGTAGCGCCTTGAGCGTGCCCCTCCGTCACGCGGAATTCAGCGAATTACAAATGCCGTTATTACGTTTTACAGATTGAAGTGAAACTGCGGCAGACATGAGTGGGGTGATCCTGGCACAGTCAGGCTGGTAAGACTCATCAACAGCTCCGGGCCCTTGCTCCCTCTACACACAGCCCAGACAGCGATTAGTATTTCACCCAGGAAACGCTGCCTCGTCGAACCCACCAAAAGCTTTCGGGAGAAAATGTAGACTCCCCAACTACTAAATGCCCTTAGTTTTGGTGCCATTTTCATCATGATGACAACTGTAGAGAGTCGAACGTCCATGCAGCATGATTTAGGAGGCCAACAAACAGTGGGACTCTGACAATATCCCGGTAGTTTCCGTCGGAATATATTTCTGTTCATTTTTCATAAGCCTTGTGAATTCAAGAATGCTCGTAGTCTATTGTCTCAAAGATGTAACAACAGGTGTGGCAATGGTCATAATAATATGGGCTTGGTTCATTGTACGCAGCGAGTAGCTGAATATGGAAACTTTATGTTGCCATGATGACAACTTTTCGTGAGGTTCAGTAGAAGCGGTTCGGAATGTGACAGCCTCTCAATGGCCGGAAGCTTGTTTGTAGACTAATGATGACATTTTACCCTACATTAATCTGCGCATGAACATGGCTGTACCTCTGTGTTAACAACACTTGACAATGAGAACAAGGCGAGTATCTCAAGTTAAACAGGAAACTGATGATTTCGTCACTTCCATCAAGTAGCCGTGTATAACTAGAGAACAACAGTTGACTCGTGATGTGTAGGAAGGAGTGCTGTATGTACAGACGCTAGCAGCATCACGGACATGTGTTACAGCATCACGGACATGTGTTACAGCATCACGGACATGTGTTACAGCATCACGGACACGAATCTCATCCACACGTTGTTTATTGAGCAAGTACTGGAATACAGATGTCTCCCTTAATCCATACAATGATTATTGAATCAGTACTGGAATACAGATACCAGTATTTCAATTCACCCACACGCTGATTATTACTGTAACACAAACACGGGCATGTGGACGTTACACCACTGACATGCTGACTGTAACACAAACACGGGCATGTGGACGTTACACCACAGACACGCTTACTGTAACAGAAACACGGGCATGTGGACGTTACACCACAGACATATGCTTACTGTAACACAAACACGGTCATGTGGACGTTACACCACAGACATATGCTTACTGTAACACAAACACGGTCATGTGGACGTTACACCACAGACATATGGTTACTGTAACACAAACACGGGCATGTGGACGTTACACCACAGACATATGGTTACTGTAACAGAAACACGGGCATGTGGACGTTACACCACTGACATGCTTACTGTAACACAAGCACGGGCATGTGGACGCTTCACCACAGACATGCTTACTGTAACACAAACACGGTCATGTGGACGTTACACCACAGACATATGGTTACTGTAACACAAACACGGGCATGTGGACGTTACACCACAGACATATGGTTACTGTAACAGAAACACGGGCATGTGGACGTTACACCACTGACATGCTTACTGTAACACAAGCACGGGCATGTGGACGCTTCACCACAGACATGCTTACTGTAACACAAACACGGGCATGTGGACGTTACACCACAGACATATGCTTACTGTAACAGAAACACGGGCGTGTGGACGTTACACCACAGACATATGCTTACTGTAACAGAAACACGGGCATGTGGACGTTACACCACTGACATGCTTACTGTAACACAAGCACGGGCATGTGGACGTTACACCACAGACATATGCTTACTGTAACAGAAACACGGGCATGTGGACGTTACACCACAGACATATGCTTACTGTAACAGAAACACGGGCATGTGGACGTTACACCACAGACATATGCTTACTGTAACAGAAACACGGGCGTGTGGACGTTACACCACAGACATATGCTTACTGTAACAGAAACACGGGCATGTGGACGTTACACCACTGGCATGCTTACTATAACACAAACACGGGCGTGTGGACGTACGTAATATTTCTCTACATCCACATACTCAATATTAAGAAAACTGGAGCATATATTGTGTATTGTACCATTAAAAATCAAATGAAGTTTAAAAAATGAAATATCTCTTTTTGTGTGTGTATTTTGTTGGTGACACCGTTTTATGGCCTCAACCGTAGGTAAGTGCAGAGAAAAATGTACAAATAAATGGGTGGATTAATTTACCAGAAAAATGTCTCTGATAAATGAGAATGATGCTCTTGACTGAAAACAGCAATACACATATCGATGCAGCTATCAATACGCTTGTTGGATGCATCTCCAAGTATGATGCTTAATCTGCATAAGATGCATCGAAGAGTGCAACGCATGGCACATATCAGGTGCATCTGCCAGAGTGATGTTTTACTTATATCACATGCCAATAATGCTTTCTATATCACAGCGACCTGTACCAGAAAAACTATAGCCGACATATCAGATGCATTTACAAGAAGAATGCAATATATATTTGGTATACAAATACAGTGGACTCCCTCTAAACCGACATGTCTCTAATCCGACATACCCTGTAAACCGACATATATGTATTTGGTCCCGAATTTGTCCCTATATAATATCAAATAACAAATCAATTCTTTAGTGAACAGGTTTACAGACTTTTTATTACATACTTGCGATAGATAGGAACAGAGATAAACCATGGATGACAGCTGAAATACGAAAACTAATTCGTAAACATAATCGCAAACATAAGCTTGCCAAACGAAGAAATTCTTCAACTGACTGAAAATTGTTTAGGAATTTAAGAAATAAAGTGGTATCAGCTGTAAAGAAATCAAAAGAATTATATTTTCAGAAATTAGACATTATCATCAATGATAATTGTGATTGTAAGACATGGTGGGGTCTGATAAAATCTTATCTTAGAAGAAATGAAACATGTATATCATTTCCATCTACATCACACGAAAATGTAATATACGAGGATCCAGAATCAATAGCAAACATCTTAAATAATTTTTTGTGAGTCAGTCTACTGTCCCAGATCCGGATCGCCCGCTTCCTCCCCCAGTTATGATAACACAAAGTAGATTAGACTGTACTGAGTTATCACAGCGCAATGTCCGAGACATATTGCTTTCTCCTAATACTAGAAAAGCTACTGTCCCAGACGGAATTGGAAATACCTTTCTTAAGCTTAGTGCGATTAAATTCTCATTACCCCTGTGTGATATTTTTGACAAATCGCTCCACGCAGCAGTTTTTCCTAAGATACGGAAAAAGGTATCAGTAATTCCTCTACACAAGAAGGGTTCAGTTAGTTTCATGTGCATTTACCTTGTGGTTTGTCATGTGACTATCCTGCGTTAGAACTTTGGTTTATTTACTTTTGTAAAATGCATTGGAGAGGCATTAACATAAGCTTCTAGCTTGTGTGCCAATCCACTCGTTTTTCACGAATAAATATGTTTAAACCATCTCAAACAACACACTCCCTCTAATCCGACATCCCTCTGTTCTGAATTCCGACATTCAAATCCGCTCTCAAACATATTTTACAGCAATTGTATTCTCTCTACACCGACATTGTTATTTCCCAGGAGAGTTTCTGCGTACATGTAACACGGTTGTTGACAATAGATATGAGCTTTAATAATTTCTTACAAATACGCAGTTTGTTGGATGGGATGATTTCATCTTATAAAAATGAGCAAATATATAATAACATTTTCCAGATAATGAGATCTAAATTGAGTGAAGGCTGAATATCTAAATAGATAATGAAATTCATCAGCCGTGGAAGGCAAATTACAAAGATGGCAGGTTATATAATTTTGCGGGGTTTGAGTTATTTCTTGAAACGCTTAGAGAGTCAGCCATTTCGCGTGATTTTGTTTAACAACAATCACTATACTTCAGTCGTTTTATGAAATTTCATTTCATCTGTATGTGGTGGACAGGGGTTTGTGAGGTGTGGCTGCAGCAAGTGTCAAACAAACAGGTGTACATACTTCAAAGCTAAGCTGAAGGCAACGGTCGCTGCCACAATAGTTCTAACTGTTAGTGACAATAAGTGATGTTGAAATTGTGATCCATTTCAGTACACTAGGTTATTAGGTGAACTTTGAGGGAAAGCCTGAAGTGTAATGATTGTTGTTATACACAATATGACGCAAACTGGTTGACTCTCTAATCATTTCAAGAAATGACTCAAATTTTTAGTCATTTCACGAAATAACTGATTTCATAATCTGACTGTAAGATATAAATCGTATGCATCTACCAATAGAGTTCATGTAAACTGTCCCATGCAGCAGAGCTGCATCAAGCTGGAGGATGTATCTAACACAAGTTCGTATATCTATCACATCTCATCAGATCTAACACTGGTATCGGCCAGAGGGTGTATTGCTACAGACACGTTATAGCCTACTTGTGGAATCACCCTTGAGAACATTGCTTATTGCGTCATATAGTGTAGAGGAATAGAGTATCGCTTGTTGTCCACATCTACTTCAGTGCATCCAAATGCGCAAGTGAAACATTCAGTCAAAGTTCAATTCTAAGAATAAGTTTCCTTTTCCCATACAGTCGAACTATGCATGTAGTATTTTCAACCTGTCGACACGACCACAACAGGATAAACTATAAACAGTTACATCTGTTTATCCAAACTATAAAGCATAAGAACAATGCTGCCAAAATAAGTTTTACCGCTTACAACAGTGTCTCTAATCTTTGAACGAAAATCACACCTTTGGACATGTTCACACAAAAGATGATCGGCTCGGATGGATCTGTTTGAGAACCTTATAGACTCAGCGTAGCGTCTTGATGAACATAAATGTTACCATTAGTAAAAATATGTCTTCATATACAGTGATATAATATTGAAAATGGATGTTATGTGCAACATTGAAGGAATGACAATGAACTGTGATCTTACCTGAGTCAACGACGGCAGATGTACACACAGGTGCTACAGACTACAGTTCTTATATGGGGCAGCATAGGTGTAAATATAGCATGTCCAAGCAGGGATACAGTTACATGGGTTGGACCATGCAGTGGGAGGGACAGGGGAGGGTTTGACACCATTCCTCATGACGATTCCAAGAATTCTATTTTAGATGGTCTTCTCTCATAACCTGTGTTTATTTTTTTTATGACAATAATGTTTGGTGTTGAATTCAGGACAGCAAATTTTGTCACAGAAACAGTGCGCAGTAATGACATGCGCAAGAAATCGTGTTTACAACATGCCTGGAAATGTCGGTACAAGCAGTAAATTGTCAGGTTTAAGTGACGTCTGGTGGTTGGTGGAGATTCCAGCATGGCGGGATGACGCGGCCAGATCAGTCAGGAGATAGCCTGGTCATGGTCCGGTCATGAAAGCTGTCATTACTGCTACAAGGGAATTGCATGTCACACTATATGCCCACTAGAACCACGGCCTCCAGGCACGTTCGGAGTCTTGCCGATCATTTAAACATTACAGCTATCTGAGGCAGAGATTTAATCATTGGTGTGTGCTTTGCTGGGGGCGTCTTGTGACGAACGCAGACCACACCCACCATTAAGTCGGCAAAGCTAGAAATATGCATTGGTTAGTGGAACTGTATGGTATTCGTATAGTAGCTATGTGCACTATATTTGTGAAAACGAAAGAAATCATGCTGGGTTTAAAAAAAATGTCAACAGTGAATTGGTAAGTAATCGATAACTAATCGATAAGTAATCGTATGAGACCCATGAATCGTTCCCCGGATGTTGTCAACGTGTAAGCGCTGCCCACATTAACGAGCATGAGTTACCAACAGCCATCACACTCGGTAATCACAAAACCCAGATCCTGCTTCATAGGTCACATGACAACATTGTAACATTTATGTGACCAAGACAAATCGTTGACTGATTCACTGGCCAATGTCATAATAACGTCTGTTTGACCGTAATAAGTCCGTCATCATAACATGAATATCACCATGTTAATTCATAGGCTCATATCTGGACGACACATATATTGACATATTGATTAGCAGACCGATATCATACATTATGTGCGTCTTTGATTCACTCGATCATAATCATGATTCACCTGCATGACAATGCTAATCCATGAGTTGATAATATGATGACATCTATGTGACGAAGCAAATTCCACATGATATTATCTTCACGAATGAACCATTATGGCAGGGAGCAAACATTGTTAAAAGCCTAAATGTTTACGTGCAGATGTCGTATATAAACCAGCATCAACCTGACTGACTGACGTTTGATACAGTGATAACACTGATTTTATCAGCAGACCTATTACTTAGGTAATACGGGCCTCATCAAAATGGTTGATAAAAACCATGTGATCTGACTGACGTTGATAATACGTTGATAACACTCTCTGACTTGACTGACGTTGATAACACCTCTATGATCTGACTGATCTTTAATACGTTGATAACACCCATCTTTGTCAAATAATCACATTATTCCCTTTGGGTTATTTAGCGGATTTTCACGCACTGATGACAGAAAAACAACAACAATTGTTTAGTTCATTATTTATTCAAACGATTACATTCAACAAGTAGCCGTTGTTGGTGTATACAAGCAAGGACATGTCCTTTATATACATTTTCGGCATTACTAAACGTCTAACCTTAGTCGCAAAAGAAAGTAAACCGAGTTTTTTAATGTAATTAAATATTGACTGAACTGTTGTCAAGACTGATTATGCGTATTCAGATATCCTTCTTTCCTGGAACAGGTTGTAAAATGAAATCTGTGGCTTAAAATGGTTCATACAAATGCATTGGAAAATGACAAATGTGCAGACACATGGAAAATATCTACATGAAACGTAATTTATTTAATATTTACTTTATTTTAAATGTACATGTGTGTCTAGAAGAAGTTTTCACTTCCAAAGATCAATCGCAATTGACACCAATCGGTAACTGTGTATTGTGCAAAGAATTATAACCAAATTATATTTCAGTAGATGAAATCTGGTTGAAGAACAAAGATGGAGAATATTTAGAGGTATAGTTTCTTTTGCTCCTAACCATATGTAATGCATTAATATGCAAGCAGGATGAACTGTCCATAAAGAGCGATTCGCTCTGCACATGTTGCCCAAGATGGCGCTCCTAGAAACTCCTGTTTTCATTGCACATCTTCTATTTCGGTATGATATTTTTGATCAAATATGATACATGGGGTTGAGAAAACATCGAATGATGTTCTGTCTTTTTTTGGGTCATGAGTGTTGTGATATCTCAATGATTATGTTCAAAGTGTCGTGATATCCTACTGACCACTGGCCCAGAAACGCTGTGAAAACAACACAGAAGTTGACATCCATAACATTTTGTCGTATATCTCACTGACCGTGTTAAAAGCATCGTGATATCTCAATGATCATGATCAAAGTGCCGTAATATCTCAATAATCGTGCAAGTGTCGTGATATTTCAATGTTTATGTTCAAATGTGCCGTGATATCTCAAATCGTGAACAAAGTGTCATGATAACCTAAATCCTTGATACAAATCCCATTATGACTAAGAAGGAAATGTGTGTGGTCTTTCAAAGGGGATTTCAAAGTGTCCGTTTTTCAAAGAAAGAAAAGATTGTATACATCACAGAGCCGCAGTAATTGTAAATATATGGGCAATTATCACTGTCATGATGCTCAAAAACTTAAAGAACATACACATGCATACCTTCAACTATATACAGTGTCGTAATCAACCCCATCGGTAGGCAGATTGTGTATCATGCGACGATACGATCAGACTGATCACTACGGAACTAAGTGCTTACAAGACACGGGCACGCGGACGTTTTGTCCCTTCTTCAACAGATGGCCGGTCCACACACTGTCAATGTGCCTAAAGGTTATGAGGTTTGATATCTTAGTGATGTGTTATGGTGATTCTTGCAGTGGTGCGCTATACACTCACCCGACCGTTTATCATTGCCAGGTACTCACAGCTCAGATAAGAACATGTTCCTGAAGGACGAAGCTTGTTTTCCCCACCAGTAGGTTGTTGATGCGAGTAGGAAATCTAGCTGTAGCTTCTCCCGACCACCTCAACTCTTTATGTCCAACTGGTTGGATTTCTCCACAGACAGAAACTTACTCTTGCTGCTTAGTTTTGGGATGAATATTTAAAAAAAATACCTAAGATGTTTTGGAAATCATTCATCATTCCCAAAAACGTTTGAAAAAGAAATTTGCAAATATACAAAACGGGTGGTGGGTGCAAGAGTGATCTGTTCTCTCCGTTGCGAGAAGAATATCTGTATCCTAAAGAGCTTCCAATATCTATAACAGTCCCTACCAAAGTTTCTCCAAGTTGGTGTCTCTGTCCGAGTTGTCACCATGGAAGCATAGCATGATGGCCATCTTTTCAAGGGAGACGTGTAATTAAATGGCAGATTCCCACCCAAATCATATGGACACGATGATGACAACTTACACTCAATAAATACATGGTAGTTAATCATTTTCTATTGTAAGTGGCTGCGAACTGTGATATAACCCAAAACATTATTATCTTTTGTGATTTGCTTCCATGATGTATATACAAGTACTCAACAAGTGCTTACACGGGTAAAGCAAAGCCTCATACTGGCCAATAAATAAGCTGATGGTGACATATCAAAGTATTCCTGGAGGGAACTGGAATATGACAATGTTTAATGATACACCACAGTATGGTTACTTCAATGTCTTCAGTGTACGTTGTAAGCGTCTTTGTCCCCGTCCTCGTCGCTGACACAGTCGTAGGCGGGGTTCTCTATGCCGTTATCCATCATGACAGGTTCGTCTTTGTTGTTGTCGGGGAAGGTGATGCGGTAGAAGGTGTCCACTCGATGCGGGTCGTCTTCCAGTAGCTTGCCGTGAGGAATCTTGTACTGGCGGTGTCTGTCGACAGCAGCAAGTAGCACGTTAGTAGGGGAGGTTTAAATGGAGCTCATTTAACTCAAGAGGGCGGTAAAAAAAGTATTCATCAGGTCAAAAGTAGCAATAATCGTCTCAGGACCAATGATGGCAATGTCTGCTTCTGCTTCACTGTTTAAAGGTATAGTTGCAACACCAAGACGATAATATAATGTCTACATTACGTGGAAAATTAGATTCCGCACTGACAAGAACATGGACTTATGTCTTCCTCACGTAATAAAGACAAATGGCGTCTTCCTATCACCACGTCTGTTGACAGTCTGTATTTCTCCTTTCCTACATAAAAATGCATCAGTCACTTGGACAATACACACTGTTGCATATGTCTTTTTAAAATATTATCCTCTTCCCACAAGCCCTACTCCACCCCAACATTACACTACAAGTATGAACGTACTTGCGATATATAACCACAGCAACGACCGTTGCTATGATGCAGGCCAGGAGGACCACGATAACAACGGCGGCCACCGTTCCTGATGATAACCTTGAATGAGCTGCAAAATAGTTGATGATATGTGTATATTGACTGGCGAACACATGTCGTTTCTGTTACACACCTAAAATGTTTGTTAATGTATTTCTTAAGAAATCAAAGTGCATATGGTATGTCTTAACATGTAGAGAAGATTTACATGTATGGAGAACTGACCTACTGATTGCCTTGTGGATGAGCATTCCGGGAGCGCTTACATGTATAGGGAACTGTTTTACTCACTGCCTTGGGACAAGAGTTCCGAAGGTGTTTACATGTATAGGGAGCTGTCTTACTCGTTGCCTTGGGGACGACTGTCCCAGGATTGTGTACTTGTGACTTACTGCTTGACACTGGAGCAACCGATGGATGGGCCTGATATTCAGTAGTGGGATATTTACTCGCAGGTGTCCCTGAAACAAATTCAGTGAATTGCTAGGCAAAGATGTCCTTACATGACTGTATATTTGTGAATAATAATGCCGTCAAATGATTTCAGAACTGCGTGGCAATTCTCCGGAGAGCCTAGATCGCATAAACCAGAGTATAGCATATCTTTGATCTCGTGTACGTGGTCGATACCATGCCCTGGTGACGATATGTTATCCTTTTGAGGATTAAATTCTATATGGCATACTTGCGTACAAACTCACCTGTGGTTGAGTTCTGTGATGTAGAAGTCTTAGGCGTTGGTTTAGAGGGACTCGGGGACACCGTTGGTATTACACTAGTTACTGGAGACTTGGCTATAGTCGAGGAGGATAACGACGTCACGGAAGATGGCGAAGACATCAAGGTAGTTTGTATGGAAGGTGAAGTAGTTCTAATTGTCGTTGAATCTGTAGCAACATTTGGTGATGTTGTTGTGAATGTGGTGGTGACCCGTGTTGTTGCAGGTGCTGGAGTCGTTTCTATGCAGACGGAGAATATTAAATGTACAAATTGTGCAACACCAGGAACATAACATGAACCAAAATACTTTATATTAGTTCCAAATATGTGGATTTTAAAAAGTAATGTACTGTGAAATAATTTTATTTTAACTTGTGCATTAATATCTTCCGTCCGATCTATGTTAACATGGTAATCTGATTTTCAGAACCATAGAGAAACTACCTTGAATACAGGTCCTTCTATCATCACTGAGACGAAAGCCTTCCGTGCAGGCACAGGTGAACATGTTGTGTGGGCGGGGCAAACACAGCTGCTGGCACTCTTTGAAGATACACACACTGTTGCCTGTCGTTAATGCACACAACAATGTATTTATAGTCACCCTAAAAGGGAATGGTCATACTGTGTTATAATGTACATTAAGGCTGATGAGAATCCTCTTCAAGATGCACACTGACACACCGATCATTACAATGGTCTCCCTAATTATTACACCATCAGGCTGAGTCATTTCAACACATGCAATGGCCTAGAAAACATTCGCGATATACACACTGCTACCTCCCTTTCGGGAGACGCGACGGTATGTACATTGTCAGCTCTCGTCATATTGGTAGCCCTTGTCAACGACCACAGTATGCACTTGGGTATGCCTTGTTAAAGACCACAATATGCACTTGGGTATACCTTACTAACGACCACAATATGCACTTGGGTATATCTTGTTAACGACCACAAATGCACTTTAGTATACCTTGCTAACGACCACAATATGTACTTGGGTATATCTTGCTAACGACCACAATATACACTTGGGTATATCTAGCTAACGACATATTGCAACAACTTGCATAAACAACATACACATCCTCCTGGTAATAACAATATACGCACCCTCAAGGGAATGACAATATACAACATACACACCCTCCCGGATCAGCCACCACGTTACATACACTTCTCCGCTAACAATCACAATAGTGCAAACCGTTTCGTTGACGACCATGCACATCCACATTTGCGACCAGGTTATACACGACAGTACTCACACTGTAACCTCACACATCGCAGTACACACACTGTAACCTCACACATCACAGTACATACACTGTAACCTCACACATCACAGTACACACACTGCAACCTCACATATCACAGTACACAATGTAACTTCACATTCAACAGTACACACAATGTAACCTCACACATCACAGTACACACACTGTAACCTCACACATCACAGTACACACACTGTAACCTCACACATCACAGTACACAATGTAACTTCACATTCCACAGTACACACAATGTAACCTCACACATCACAGCACACACACTGTAACCTCACACATCACAGTACACACACTGTAACCTCACACATCACAGTACACAATGTAACTTCACATTCCACAGTAAACACATGGTAACCTCACACATCACAGTACATGCACTGTAACCTCACACATCACAGTACATACTCTGTACCCTCACACATCACAGTACACACACTGTAACCTCACACATCACAGTACATACTCTGTACCCTCACACATTGCAGTACATACTTTGTAACTTCACACATCACAGTACATGCACTGTCACCTCATACATCACAGTACATACACTGTAACCTCACGCATCACAGTACACACACTGTAACCTCACGCATCACAGTACACACACTGTAACCTCACATTCCACAGTAAACACATAGTAACCTCACACATCACAGTACATACACTGTAACCTCACACATCACACTACACACACTGTAACCTCACACATCACAGTACATGCACTGTAACCTCACACGTTACAGTACATACTCTGTACTCTCACACATCACACTACACACACTGTAACCTCACACATCGTAGTACACACACTACAACCTCACATTCCACAGTAAACACATAGTAACCTCATACATCACAGAACATACACTGTAACCTCACACATCACAGTACATGCACTGTAACCTCACACATCACAGTACATACTCTGTACCCTCACACATCACAGTACATACACTGTAACCTCAAACATCGCAGTACATACACTGTAACCTCACACATCACACTACACACACTGTAACCTCACACATCGCAGTACACACACTGAAACCTCACATTCCACAGTAAACACATAGTAACCTCACGCATCACAGTACATACACTGTAACCTCACACATTGCAGTACATACTTTGTAACTTCACACATCACAGTACATGCACTGTAACCTCACACGTCACAGTACATACTCTGTACCCTCACACATCACAGTACACACACTGAAACCTCACATTCCACAGTAAACACATGGTAACCTCACACATTGCAGTACATACTTTGTAACTTCACACATCACACTACACACACTGTAACCTCACACATCACAGTACATACTCTGTACCCTCACACATCACAGTACACACACTGTAACCTGACACATCGCAGTACACACACTGTAACCTCACATTCCACAGTAAACACATGGTAACCTCACACATCACAGTACATGCACTGTAACCTCACACATCACAGTACATACTCTGTACCCTCACACATCACAGTACACACACTGTAACCTCACACATCGCAGTACACACACTGTGACCTCACATTCCACAGTAAACACACTGTAACCTCACACATCACAGTACATACACTGTAACCTCACACATTGCAGTACATACTTTGTAACTTCACACATCACACTACACACACTGTAACCTCACACATCACAGTACATACTCTGTACCCTCACACATCACAGTACACACACTGTAACCTCACACATCGCAGTACACACACTGTAACCTCACATTCCACAGTAAACACATAGTAACCTCACACATCACAGTACATACACTGTAACCTCACACATCACACTACACACATGGTAACCTCACACATCACAGTACATGCACTGTAACCTCACACGTTACAGTACATACTCTGTACTCTCACACATCACACTACACACACTGTAACCTCACACATCGTAGTACACACACTACAACCTCACATTCCACAGTAAACACATAGTAACCTCACACATCACAGAACATACACTGTAACCTCACACATCACAGTACATGCACTGTAACCTCACACATCACAGTACATACTCTGTACCCTCACACATCACAGTACATACACAGTAACCTCAAACATCGCAGTACATACACTGTAACCTCACACATCACACTACACACACTGTAACCTCACACATCGCAGTACACACACTGAAACCTCACATTCCACAGTAAACACATAGTAACCTCACGCATCACAGTACATACACTGTAACCTCACACATTGCAGTACATACTTTGTAACTTCACACATCACAGTACGTGCACTGTAACCTCACACGTCACAGTACATACTCTGTACCCTCACACATCACAGTACACACACTGAAACCTCACATTCCACAGTAAACACATGGTAACCTCACACATCACAGTACATACACTGTAACCTCACACATTGCAGTACATACTTTGTAACTTCACACATCACACTACACACACTGTAACCTCACACATCACAGTACATACTCTGTACCCTCACACATCACAGTACACACACTGTAACCTGACACATCGCAGTACACACACTGTAACCTCACATTCCACAGTAAACACATGGTAACCTCACACATCACAGTACATGCACTGTAACCTCACACATCACAGTACATACTCTGTACCCTCACACATCACACTACACACACTGTAACCTCACACATCGCAGTACACACACTGTGACCTCACATTCCACAGTAAACACACTGTAACCTCACACATCACAGTACATACACTGTAACCTCACACATTGCAGTACATACTTTGTAACTTCACACATCACACTACACACACTGTAACCTCACACATCACAGTACATACTCTGTACCCTCACACATCACAGTACACACACTGTAACCTCACACATCGCAGTACACACACTGTAACCTCACATTCCACAGTAAACAATAGTAACCTCACACATCACAGTACATACACTGTAACCTCACACATCACAGTACATACTCTGTACCCTCACACATCACAGTACTCACACTGTAACCTCACACATCGCAGTACACACACTGTAACCTCACATTCCACAGTAAACACATAGTAACGTGCATGTGGCAAGGAGACTCACCCAGCACGACCTCTGTCCTGTTAAAGCCATAGATGCCGTACAGTTTGGTAAAAGAATCTGTACCAAACTCCTCCAAAGCGCCTCCTTCCTTGTGCATCCGGGATATGTAGCTGGAAGGTCACAGTTGTTATTAGTTTGTGGGAACTACAGGAACACATATCTACAAGCAGTAGCCAGATATCTGTGTCAGAGTCAGGGACACACGCTTGGACAGTGATTACTTTGACCATTTATTGAGCGTAAAATCAGTTCTTGCAAAAATACTGCATCTCTGTGTGCCTGAACCATTGCGTGTGTGTGTAACCTGAAGGGTTCCAAGTCCTCAAGTCAGGATCCTCTGATCCCTTGTTTTAGAGAGTATTCGTCCTGATTGTGAACCTTCCAGTATTAGTTGCTAATGTATTAACAGTGCATAGATATGTTATCCATGTCATACAAATCATCTAGAGCGAATAGATCTGTAAAATACAATTTGGACTTAAACGTTTAAATGATAGTATAGGACAGTTAGTGACTGGAGGCAGAGACCACTCACGTCTTCTTCCAGTCTGTCAGGTAAAGGTAGTCCCCCATGATAGTAATCCCGAAATAGTGTGCCACATCCTCTTTAAGCAAAACATGTTGTCCGGTGCCATTAAGGAAGATCACTGACACAGTGTTAAACTGTGCGTCCACCCAAAACAAGCGTCTACCTGTTAGAGGAATAAGCAGCGTTCTTCAAACGTTGACTATACTGCATGAAGAAGGAGGCAAAGTCTCACCACCTGATTGTGTATGTTTGTTGTTTTTTAAGGGGTGGAATACAAGTCCGTCATGAACACATTGTACACATATCCACACTAGGCAGCAGCAAAGATGACATTGCGTTATAGTCATCTATGTGAAGTTCTTGAGAGTCATAGGGAAGTTAGAATTCAAGTATAAGGCAAATTATCATGGATGTCAACTTCTTCATTATAAACATTTTGCTATTTCTTTGCAGCTATTTCACAGCTGCAGTCTGAATGCCAAGTCTTATAGGGGGCTCAGAATAAGAGTTCAACACCTACCACATAAAATGTCTGCCCATACAGCCATATGTTTCGTTTAGAAATAATATGCTGTGGATGGCGACGATTATGTAAAAGGAGGCCAACGGATACTGCTCCTTGTCAGGATTGACTGTGAGGAATCGTTAAATCACTGAAATGCACTGAGTGCCCAAAGCAATCGTTGAACACCATTCTTATCATAACACTTTCAGAACGGTGAATTCGTCACAATGTCGACAATTTTGAAATAAACGGTTGCCTTTGTCTCGTGTAGTAATATTTCTACCACTAGAAACCTTTGTTGTCGATGAAGTATTTGCTGTACCATGTCTCATTATAATATAACTCCAGTAACAATGTTTACAGATGTTGCATCTATCCCATCCTGCATATATAACCATAAAACAACTTTAATATGACTCTAACTCTTCACCTTCCCTATAATGTGTGGTGGCACGGTGCCTAGAAAAACCTAAAAAGACCATCCTGGATGGTCGGACATGTAGTATGCAAGCAGTAGGTGTTGAACAAAACCTCATTTTACTTGCTTGGCCACTGCACTGTGTAAAAGGAAAGGCAAACACTAGTGATCATGCATTTCTCCTCACAATCTGACATTCTGATAAATCTCCTGTGAATGTTTCATTCGGTAGCTTTGTTTTTCGCTTTTTCTAATTGTGTCGCAATTAATTTACGGTGAACATAATTTCTAATGCAACATGCCGTAGGTCATCTGTCCAACTTGAATTTTCTCTAAAGGGGGAAACATTTGCAAGGAACTGAGACAGGACATTAAAAGGGAAATGTGTGTAATGCTTCATTAAGAGATCACTAATAATCTGTTAATTCTGAACCACAAATGAGGCCAAGGCCTTCCCTTGAGTCCAGGGATTAAGTAATAATTTAAACTTTAACTATAACACCAAAATCCCATTTTATAGAGAGATTTGTAGTTGTTGGCCAGGAAACTCGAAAGAAACACCTTCTTTAAAAATGACGGTTTCAAGGGCTTTTCCGGAAATGAGCACTACCGCCATGATCTTCCAAAGTTAAAACGGTTGCCATGGGACCTCGATCCTTTCTTAAAATAAATGAAGTCTTAAAAGGCCCTGCTGATCGTAAGACCTCACCATGTGCCATATTTAGTGAATATAGATTGTGACTGTTCTCGAGATCTGCTCTGGAACGCCTAACGGACAGTTGCGTCCCACTGCCAACAGTTGAGGAAGAACGTGTGTCAGAAAGTCTAATGCGTTACCCATAAACCGATCTCTACACAGATCAGTTTCCTTGTTGCCAGTCTGAATACTAAAACATAGCATAAGCTACCATAATAACAATGCTGAGTGTAACATGGTGTTTCAATACTGTTACGACTTTTTGAAAAAAAAGCATGAAGAAAATCAATCAAAAATGCAAAGGTATCTGATGTCATGCCATGTGGCTTTGCTCATAGAGTCGATCAGTGCCGATCTGGAAGACAGAAGAGCTATCTAATTTTTGTCAGGTTACATTTCAGTACAGACATTCGTAGCTGCCAATCTGAAGTTCACCATACGACCGCGTCCCTTGTGCATGTCAAGTCACATTTTACATGACCCGTGTTTATCTTTGTTTATTCATCGGACCTACTCTTGGTGTCCACAGCGAGACCATTCGGCCAAGAGTTCTTGTCCAGACTGACAAACGTGGTGCGGTCTGATCCATCCATGGATGCCCGTTCAATTCGTGGCTCTACACCCCAGTCTGTCCAGAAGAATGTCCTGCAAACAGAAATGAAGATGTCAAGCCGTCAGCATCAGGTATCCCGAGACACGGAAGTTGAAGAAGCGGCTTAGCTACTAACCCTTCCAGAGGAAGTAGAGCAATTGCCCTCGGCTCGTCAACATCCTCCGTCAGCAGGACCTTGCGGTGGGTATAGTTTGTAAGGGAGACAACTCCAATCAGGTTATGTCCGGCATCGGTGAAGTATAGAAGTTTATTTATATGGTCCACTGCCAGGCCGTCCACTACCGCACCTACAACATGTCACTGGAGGTAAGAATTGGACGAATGTGTTGGTATTACCTCATTTCAACAAACAATTTGCGAATATGCGTTTTTTGTTACTGTTTAGAATAGACTGGTGTGTGATTGCACTCAAGTTTGAGCCCGATGCCAATTCTTGCTTATTTTAATTATATGCAAAACTTTAACCCAAGGAGGCGGTAAAATGTACAACACAGTTTTGAAATAGTTGTAGTAGCAGCACATGCTCCCGGGCAGGAGGTAATGTGTGTACAATGCTGTAGACGTGGTCTGATGCTAGCTTTACTTGGTTCAACACACTACCGTCATCCATTCCAACGACGATTTCAGCGAAGTCTCCGTCCAGATTGGACCCCTTGATGATATGGACTGTGTTGTCAGACCAGTAGAGGCGCATCTTGATGGGGTCGAAGCCAATAGCGATGGGCGAGTGCCTGGTGGAGTGGCGGATAGCATGGACAACCCCGTTGCTGGAGCTCACCTGGAACACCTGTCTCTGGTAGGCGTCTGTCACCAACAGGAAGTTGTTTCCTGCTATACCTGTGAAGTATAACCTAACACGTCAGATTACTAGTCACGTGTGTTTGTCATAACTTGCGTTGTTATGAGCATGGGAGTATGTGACATTCAGCTTTTAAGAACCGTGGACGGTTTCTTTGGGCAAGTCGGAATGACATGATTGCCATGCATGCTTGAACACGTTAGAACTTCAATCAACCTGTTTCGTTTCCAGGACATGATGGGATTTTAAGACAAAACGTTTCAGGGCATGTGTGCAACAAACTGTATATAGGATAGTGGATGGCACCACGACAAGCAGCTTCCATGACGCGATCATGTTATCACCTGTTGGTGTATGGTAAATGTTTGACTGGTGTTGCACATTATGTCAGGCTGCCCGAAGGAGCACCAGACAGGGAGGGTTGGTGAAGGAGCACCAGGCAGGACGTGACATGTAGGGTTGGTGAAGGAGCACCAGGCAGGACGTGACATGTAGGGTTGGTGAAGGAGCACCAGGCAGGGAGGGTTGGTGAAGGAGCACCAGGCAGGACGTGACATGTAGGGTTGGTGAAGGAGCACCAGGCAGGGAGGGTTGGTGAAGGAGCACCAGACAGGGAGGGTTGGTGAAGGAGCACCAGGCAGGACGTGACATGTAGGGTTGGTGAAGGAGCACCAGGCAGGGAGGGTTGGTGAAGGAGCACCAGGCAGGACGTGACATGTAGGGTTGGTGAAGGATGGAAATGATGTTCAGTAACCCATGATCGCCATTTATCTTACACAAACCTAACTAGAGATCGCTGACACTTTATTAACCATTTTAACATCCAAACACATCCGTAATTATATGGGTATCTGTTTATACAAAATATTCAGTTATTATGCCTTTGATATTAAATGTCTTGCATTACTTGAGATACAGGTGACGTCATCCTCTGCTAGCTGGTACCCCAGACCACACGTGCACCAGGTGGCGTCTCCAGCTCCACTCAGACAAAGCTGGCTGCAGGGGTTGGAACCCTCCCGACAACTGCCTAAAACCGTCAAAGATTGCTTTAATCCCACAGTTGGTTATTTAATCCATCACACGCCAATATATTTCGTCTAACACTGCATTGATGAGTATGAGTATGCTAATCATATTCCATGATACTTGATTTTCATTAAAATCATTAAAGCTGGTCAAACGCCATGTATATGACTGGTAAGTTGTATTGGTATGAAACATTTACTGTTTGTCCCGTTTTCGTACAGGCAAAAAGTTAGTTTGCAACATCTGGATCAAGGCTTAATTGGTGCCTGAGTATAGCCACTTACTGTTAAAGAGGGGTTGATTGTTGACATCGAAGGTGACAAGGTCTTGAGCGATACCGTAATGGGGATGTAGGATGCCGCGGATCTTCTCCTCCTTGTCGAGTCTGGCCATGTGGATGCCGTTCATATCGTTCCTGTCGGTCCACAAGATAATATCCTGAAGCAAAGGAACATATTCTCAGAGATCATGTCATGGACAGGATTACAGGGTTCTTGGATGCAAAGATAAGAAACCAGCTAACGAGATGACAGTGGTTTTAACCTGGAAGATGCTGATGCCGTAGAATCCGGTGTTGTCCAGCCTGAACACGATAGTCAACTGCTCTGTCTCGAGATTGTACCTCCTCACATGGTTCTTGACTGAATCGCTCCAATACATCCTGTAACGCAATCATGCCAAAAAATAATTGCAGTGATGTCTCTGGTCACCACTCGATCAACAAGTAATCTTTTTTACTATAAATATCAGTACCTCTTGAGAAAGGCGGAGGTTATCTATGGGTCAGATAAAAAGAAAGAACAGATATGGTATGGAATGTTGCTCAACATTTTGGGACTTTACCGAATGAGACAATGATTTCTTTATATTTGTCCTGTTAAACATTTCCTGTCATTTTCTTCCTTTAAAGTGCACGGGCAACAGTACTCACATGTCATTTGTGTAGTCAATGTACAGATGGTTTGGGGAGCCGAGGTCGTAGTCGAGGATGGTCCTCCTGTCGCTACCGTCAGTGTAGGCGGTTTCAACTTTGGGTGTTTGCCCGGGGTCGGTGAAGTACAGGCGTCTGGAACACGCCCACAGAGGCCTCATGTCAAACATGGACAATGTTTCAGTACGACAAAAGGGAAAGTTAATAAATTGATTGGTAAGTTATTGGTAAAAACAATGGTTGAACTCGTTCTCTGAGGCTGCTTCAAATACACGTGTGCATTTGTTCAAGCAGTATTTGCTCAGTGGCTGTATCTAAGAAGCACAAGACTCTGTGGTGTGTAATGTGACATACCCACGTCCCGGGTGCACAGCGATGCCGAGAGGGTTGTCGAGGTTGGTGGTGATAAGGTCCCTCTGGAAGGTACCGTGTCTGTTGGCCACCTTGATCAGCTTGTTGCTGGAGTCGGTCCAGTAGAGGCTGCCGCTCACCCAGTCCAGACAGAGGCCTACACAACATTGCATTCTATTGAATAGTCAGTACACTACTACAGACAGTCTACTAACGCCTACTGACTATATTATATACTCAGTTCTCCCTTCTCACAGTTCTGGCTGAAGAATCCTAGTTCCCTAGGTCGTTGCTGAAGCTGACTTGACACAACCCAAGGGGTCATTAGCCATCGTATCATACCTGATAGAACACCACCGTATGGTACTTCTGAGATAGCTCACCTGATTCAACTCCAGAGCCACAAAATATTGCCCCTGCTGTAGCTCACCTGCCACAACTCCAGTTCCACCGGCTATCGTCTCCGCTGAAGCTCCAACTTCAAGGTTTATTCTGCTGATAGTTTTCGTACTGTTTTCAGAGTAATATAGAAAGTTTTCCCTAGCATCAAAAGCTAAGGCCAGGTAACCATGGCGTTTGTCCAGGAAGCACTGTTTGTCTAAAGTGACGTTGAGGAGTGACATGTCGGCCACGTTGGCGGGGTAGTGACATATGGCGTCGTGTACGGCGTAGATATGAGAGGGCTGAACGAACTGCTCCGTCACTGAAAAAATAGGATGAATACTACGTTGCTGAAAATACCCGTGGCATTCAACTGGTCATGGGATGATGGAATTAACTAATCTGCATTAGGTGTATGACGGTCAGTAAGGCCATTAGAATAGTTTTTTTTCTATGATATCCTGTGGTTTTCAACATGTGACTCCAGATTAAGTGAAAGTTTTCACAGCAATTAATGATTTCAGCTCATCTAGCAAAGGCAACATTACTGAACAACCTTCTCCAAGATTAATTTTCTCCAAGTTTACTGAAAAGCCGTCACCAAGATTAACTTTCTCCAAGATAACATGAGATGCATAAACATTTTGAACATATGAACTCTAAGTGAATCTGAAGAATCTGATATATTGTGTGATATATTGTGTGATATATTGTGTGGTATATAGGGCTATCAATTACATGTATTAGTTGGTATGTTGTTATTATGGGGGGGCACTTGTCCCAGGGGACAATTAGTTTCGGGGGTAGATAGCCAGAGGGCAGTTGTCCGGGGTGAACTTGTCCGGGGGGCAGTTAACCTAGACCCATTCAATTCCAGTAATAGCCAGCGTGAAGTGAATAATTAGCTCTGAAGAAATAGAAACTCTATCACTGTGATGTCCATTGTGTCTGTTTATACGTTATATGCATTTATTAATTTTTGTTATTCTTCCGCTGCTTTGTATTAGATAAAACTCTCACATTCACAAGAGCGGCCATCGTCGGTGAGGTTGAATCCTTCCCCGCAAATACATCTGGCGCCGGGGTCGGGCATGTCCACACAGAACTGCTCACACTGCAGGAGGTCGCACCTGTCTGCACACGTGATAAATAGAACGATGTCATGTTGTTTCTATCCTATCAAGTGTGCGAAGAGACATAGTAGTCACTGGGAAGACACACTAATGAATACATGCTGGGCTACACTGCAATATCTCAGTCCGTTGTGTTATAACGTAACTCTTGTCTCAGTACGTGGTTACGACTAGAAATGGGTCAATCACTTAAGTGATGAACGGTTGGTAGAAGTTGGTAGAACAGACGCTAAAACGAGTATCAACAAGGGCCTGTGATGCAAACGTGATGACCATCTTGTGCGGTGCGACATTCGCACGTGATAACTTTGTGACAAACCTACGAGATGACCATGGTGTGTGGTTGCGACATACGTACGTGACCACTTCAGTGTTCGAAATAATAGCCGGTCCTAAGGTACAGCATTGTATCTGGAATGCAGTTTCCAATATCTGCAGGCCTTTCTGACCTCCAGTATATAATCAGTCTTTTTGCAATATTTTCCTTACTTCTTCTTTACGTTATTAACGTTCGGGAACCTTCCATGATCCTTCATGCCATGATAGCCAAAGATATATATATATATACGTCTTTGTGATAACTTACACTTTCACTTCCTGGTATTTCAGCTCTATACGTATAGGAACATCAACACCAGTCTTTGAAAAATAAAAACGTCTCCTTGCGCCATAGGCTTAGGTAATAGATTTTGTAGGAAGAGTGTGAACTTACACTATACAGTGTAGCCTATTTTAGTTTTTATTGGTTTGAGCGGAACGAAATGGGTCTGCGGGTGGCAGCAGGCTCGGATGGTCAGCTGGCAAGTTAAATTATTGCAAACAAACTATGTCGTGTAGTTGGGACATAAAGTCCATGATGACCATGGTGTGTGGCTGCGATACACGTACGTGATGACTTTATCATGTAGATATGACACACGTACGTAATTACATATACAACTGTGTCGTGTAGACGTCACGATGCACGTACGCGATGACTTTATCATGTAGATATGACACACGTACGTAATTACATATACAACTGTGTCGTGTAGACGTCACGATACACGTACGCGATGACTGTATCATGTAGATATGACACACGTACGTAATTACATATACAACTGTGTCGTGTAGACGTCACGATACACGTACGCGAGGACTTGATCATGTACATATGACACACGTACGTAATTACATATACAACTGTGTCGTGTAGACGTCACGATACACGTACGCGAGGACTTTATCATGTAGATATGACACACGTACGTAATTACATATACAACTGTGTCGTGTAGACGTCACGATACACGTACGCGAGGACTTGATCATGTAGATATGACACACGTACGTGATTACATATACAACTCTGTCGTGGAGACGTCACGATGCACGTACGCGAGGACTTCATCATGTAGATATGACACACGTACGTAATTACATATACAACTGTGTCGTGTAGACGTCACGATGCACGTACGCGAGGACTTTATCATGTAGATATGACACACGTACGTAATTACATATACAACTGTGTCGTGTAGACGTCACGATACACGTACGCGATGACTTTATCATGTAGATATGACACACGTACGTAATTACATATACAACTGTGTCGTGTAGACGTCACGATACACGTACGCGAGGACTTTGTCATGTAGATATGACACACGTACGTAATTACATATACAACTGTGTCGTGTAGACGTCACGATACACGTACGCGAGGACTTGATCATGTAGATATGACACACGTACGTGATTACATATACAACTCTGTCGTGGAGACGTCACGATGCACGTACGCGAGGACTTCATCATGTAGATATGACACACGTACGTAATTACATATACAACTGTGTCGTGTAGACGTCACGATGCACGTACGCGAGGACTTTATCATGTAGATATGACACACGTACGTAATTACATATACAACTGTGTCGTGTAGACGTCACGATACACGTACGCGATGACTTTATCATGTAGATATGACACACGTACGTAATTACATATACAACTGTGTCGTGTAGACGTCACGATACACGTACGCGATGACTTTGTCATGTAGATATGACACACGTACGTAATTACATATACGACTGTGTCGTGTAGACGTCACGATACACGTACGCGAGGACTTTATCATGTAGATATGACACACGTACGTAATTACATATACAACTGTGTCGTGTAGACGTCACGATACACGTACGCGAGGACTTGATCATGTAGATATGACACACGTACGTGATTACATATACAACTGTGTCGTGTAGACGTCACGATGCACGTACGCGAGGACTTGATCATGTAGATATGACACACGTACGTGATTACATATACAACTGTGTCGTGTAGACGTCACGATATACGTACGTGATGACCCCGTTGTGTAGTTGGTGTACATGATGATGTCGTAAGGGATATAACCAAGACGATAGCTGATTTTATTCTGGCCGTCGTCCTTGTCTACAATTTTAAGATGGCCTTTACTCTGCTCGGTTACAAACAGATAGTCCTGAAATAGCAAGAGAAACACTGATTACCAGTGCGTGTAAATGACAGATGAAATCGTTCGAATCTGAACGAAAATAATAAAAAAATAACTGTGTGACTAGATAAATGAGCGTACCGTTCCATATTAAACACTGGTAGTTGATATGAAGAGGACGACCAATGTGAAATACTTTCGATGCTCTTAGTGTTCCGAGTGTCAATAACGTTATACCTACCCCATAGGCTGCAATGCCGAAGAAATTGGAGCCTGAATGAACGACGACGATCCTCCGTTCAGTGCCGTCAATGTTGACGGCCTCCACCGTGTCCTTCTGGCTGTCCACCCAGTACAACGTATCTCCATCCAGAGTGATAGCCCGGGGATGCTCCAGGCTCTGGTCAACTAACACGCGGCGGTCACCTCCCAAAAGGTCAGACATCTCGATCCGCGGACGCTCGCCAAAATCCGACCATATGAGCAGTCTAAAATTAGTCAGGATTAACAACGCAACATGACTATACATCTCATGTGACACAAACTAGCGATGGTTGTAAGAAAAGACACAACAAAGGTAGCATCAGTTACTACCTCCATGTTCTTGAGTATGTGACCCGTGAACTTCCGAAATAGAATGGATATTCACAAACTCATGCTTTTCGTAAGAGGCGACTAAAGGGGTCGGGTTGTCAGGCTTACTGACTTGGTTGACACATGACATCTGTTCTCAATTGTAATATCAATCGATGTTGGATGATTGGATTGTCTGGTCTACACTTGATTGTTTACAGATCACCGCCGCATAGATGGAATATAGCTCAATGCGACGTAAAATTAAACTCACTCACTGTTAATTACTTACTTTGACGAAGATCGCAAACTGGAGAAAAATACACTTACAACTTCCACCCTCCGAAAATGCTCACTTTTCTCCCCGACATAACAAAGCATTGAACGTGTCAGAATTCTTCACCTTTACTGCATCTCAATTACATTTTGTTCAGGGTGACATAGTCTGGCTATATCTGTCTGTCGGGACACCCTATATCTATCTGAAAAATGTCCTTTCTGTAAAGAAATACAAGCCAGACTCACCCTCTTTCTATATGTGAACTACTACATGTTGTAGACAATACACACTCAACTCAATTCACAATTTAACCCGTTCTAACTTTACACTCTTTCTGTGTGTACACCTTGATGTGTGGTAGGCAAATCACTCAAAACTAAGCCCTCCTTCTAAATGTAGTAGATAATTCTCCTCTTGAAAAAATCACAAAGTCTAGTCACCCACTTTCTGTGTTAAACCATCTAGGCTTTGGTGACATCCCTCTCTCTCTAACTGTTAACTGTTTTACCTGGAACTCGACTCACCCTCTTGTTATATGGACGGCTATGCCATGTGGAGAATCCAGGCCTGTCTGGATGATGATTTTGTAGGTTCTGGTCTTGTTCCTCGCGTGAAGGGGCGCCATGATTATCCAGTTATACAGGGCGTCTGTCCAGTAGAGGTTTCCGGACTGCCAATCCACTGCCATGCCGTACACTTCTGGTGACGTTCCCGTGAAGACGTCGGAGGTGTCGGTGCTGCCGTTCAGAACGAGACTCTGTATCCGTTTGTTCATAGCCTCGCTCCATATCAGTGTTTGCGTGGTGTAGTCAAAAGCTAGAGCAGAAAACTCCCAACCAAGATGTGGAGCGCTAATGTGTCTGATCTTCACCTTGCCGCTAACCACCCACTCGTTAGGGTCCCCTTCAATCCCAACCAACCGGGATACAGAGTTCCTCAGAGACGGGACTTGGGCCCAGATAAGGTTCTGGCCGTGACGTACTGGAACAAGTACCATGACGACAATATGTGAGTCCCAATCAAAATGTACAAGAGCCGACTAAGGGTATTCCAAAATGATACACTATAGGAATTGCAAGGAAAAGGGATCTTACACATAATACAAAGATATAAAGCACATTTCGTTATTATATGTCAGTGTTGCAGATGAGATGAGAACTGAATCACAGCGAACCAAGGGATTATGTACATCATATGTGTTCCTTATTTTGATCATAGACCAGACTCAGTGCCGATGTCAGCATTTATAGTCTCTATTACACATCAGAGGTTACTAGTGGAAATGTTGAATCTTACCTAAGGCAACTGTTCTAAACTAGATTTTGCTAGATAGTCCATACTGGTTAAAGTTACTGTTTACACATGGGCTGGTGTATTGTAAAACAAATTTGTATCATTGAAAAGATTATTGTCATGAGTCAGTCAATGATGAAAATCAGTGCAAATCCTTAACAAACGTTGACACCAAAACACAGCTGTGCATATGCATGATATTTGCATGATCAGGTGGCTAGGCCTCGATTCTGGAACCGGTTGGTGTAAACTTATCGTAAGGAAATCGTAGACTATTTTGAATTGCTTTTCGAAACTGTCATATCCCTACGATATCGTTAGACAAAACTATAACACAGCATTGTTTGATTTCATCCAAGATGGTTGTATATATTGCAAGTAATATTGTTTTTCAAGGAAATAATCTGACACACTGACATTTCAGCACATTCAATGAGATTCAAATCAAACCATTCACGCCTCAAAAGTAGCTCACTGCGCAAAGGGGTATGACAACAAACAGATCGATTGCCTTAGATATATCCCAGAAGCTTAAATGAACATACCATTTTGATAATTTGAAAAGGATACTGAAAAATGATGTATATTGTAAGTATTATACTAAATATGTATCTGTAATATTAGCATAAAATTTTATGTATAATGTTGCTCAAACAATTGTTGTAGATTATTTTGTTTTGTAGATACATATTTTACACATTTTAAAGATATTTGATTGTGGAAATTGTTAGAATTGTCTTGTATTTTGAAATGTCGCCATTTTTACATGAACGTCGAATAAGAAGCTGTAATCGCGTGGTGTTAAATGGCGATAAGCATAGTCAAAAATAAAATAAAATAAAACAAAAAACAAACAGTGTCATAACTTCACATTGTTCCTTTAATGTGTGCATTCAGTCTGCTGCCCATTTGGATAAACCTACTTGCTATTAGGCTCGACTTTGCGAGCGACGTCTTCACACGAAGTTCTGTACGTTCGTGAGGGGGTAATTAGTAATGAAAATAACGAAGTATGGTTACATTTACAACAGCAAATAATGTGGTATAGAAACTTGGGAATGCCTTGACATGTGTCACAAGATGTTCATGTGCAAATTAACGTGTACAGTAGTGCATGAAACAGCCTCCATTGACTATACAAATATCATGCGATAAATATAGACGATTTAAGGACGATTGAGTGAGTTTCACCGCACTCAGCAATATTCCAGCTATATTGCGGCAGTCTGTATCGAGTCCGGATGAGACAGGCCTGTGATCAACACCACGAGCTTTGATCTATTCAATCGGGAACCGATGACATATGTCAACCAAATCAGCGTGCCTGACCAAATAAACGGAATATATTCATACTCAAAACATATTATAGCAATTTTCCGGGCAGTATTAACCACTTTGAAAAGTTTGTTTTTGTTGCATATACCAATACAGAAACATGCAGGTGACCACACTGTGAATAAAGGTTTCATAAAAAGTGGTCATTATAATTACGCGGCGACGAAAATAAAGTCGCTGTTGGCCTAAATTTATAAATGTGATCGATGGGTTTTGAAAACGAAAGTTTTTAATTTAAATTATCATTGAAATATTTGCAATTTCTGCACTATCAATGATACGAGGATGCTGAGGTTCCTTATTTCTCGGAAAGTCAACTACCATTTATTTCCTTTGTTTTCTTAACATTCAGGAAAAGAAAATGAACAAAGATATGTTTCAATACTTTACGATACCTTCGCCACTGCCCACAGTACTTTACTTGGCGACAAGGTACACTTTTCACATCATGTCATACTGTGTTGACGTACTGTATCAAATGACCCTTTTGTCACCGACGCCACGATGCAGTTCAACTGTCATTGTCCAGTACAGGTTGACCAACTTACCATTCTAACGGTAAATTATAACTACAATAGTTGAGAGCGAAACTGTAATATATTACACATTCTAACATCACTTCAGTAAATACTGCATTGTGATTGGTTACTCAAAGTCCTTCAGAGGTGCATAATCACGTTATATATCGTTATATACTTCTGATTCTCTAAAACAATATGCACTGTTTTCAAAAATAAGTACTCTGTTACGGTAGAACGGTTGGAAAATCAGCGGTATATAACGAAATTATCATAGCTCTATTTTGTTTTCATTTAAAGCAAATTTAGAGCTATTATATTTTCGTTATAAAACACATGATAGTTTTGCAAACTCTTTATTCATTGTCCAAATACTTGTGATACTTGTCCCTCTCTTTTCATTGTGTATGTGAACGAAATAGCCGAACTTGTAAATTGTTCAACAAGACTGCTTGCTGATAACGCGGTGCAAGCAATCATTACAAGTAACTATGAATGAAAATTTCAGAGAAAAACTCAAGTGATTGGGCTAATAACTGGTTACTCAAACTCAACCGAGATAAGACAGGGGTTGTATTTTCTCGATCAGAAATAGTGACAAGCTGGACAATTTCAATCTTGATGACTGTAACGTTAAAGATGTACCTCTTGGTGCAACATTTACAACAAATGAAGGCTGATCTCATCGTGTACATCTGATCAAAATAACCCCTTTGAACAGTTACAGTTAGATTCGTCTCATATAGTGTGAGGACTTCCAAAGTATACTTCTCGTCTTTTTATAAGAGTCTTCACAAAACTGCACCATCATACCTTCAGGAATTAGTGCCTACAGATGAAAACCAAACATCGTCTTATAACCTTCGCAAGTCTTTAAACTTCTCACTTCAATTTACGAACTTGAAACTTTCCTTTTCATCTCTTTTCACATCTATGGAAACAATGTTCCCACAGAAATAAGTAACATACATTCTTCAGCGGGTCTTCCATTGACAGTTCAAACCAAAATAAATTCAGCCCCTCCATTCTTTTGGTCTGGGAAAAAGAAAACTTATATAATTAACATTATTCAGACAAAAGTTAGTACGTTCAATTACGATTTATTTTGAATTGATTTAAGATCAGATACTTCTTGTTCTTGTGGCTGTCCTTGTGAACATTGTCCTTAAAACGTCCTTCGTATACAACGCAACGTAAAAATTTGTTTGTAAATGTAAATGCACGTAATGTCGTTAAGCACATTGTTATGTACATTTATTGTTATTTGGTCACGTTACATTATCACTATAAGAAAATGAATTAATATTTGAACATGCACATAGATAATTTGGCTCATTGAAATATTTGACTGTGACAGGGTCCGTTATCGTGGCGTATCTCCCAAACGCAACATCCACTGACAATGGAATTGCGCATGATGCATGCCCAGCACGTGCTACACGTGCATACAGAAGTTAACTCCTGTAAATGTACTGGAGAAGTCGCAATCACTAATGCAATAGAGATTGACACTTACTGACAGAAATGCCTCCGAGGCAGTATCTCGGTGAAGCAACAAAATGGAGAATTGTGGGGATGATAGAGGCTTCACATCATTATGTGAAGTTGCCCGGCAGATGGGTAAATCAAAAAGTGTAATTTCACGCCTGTGGGATAAGTACCGTGAAACGGGTGGGGTTGCTTGACGTTCTTGGTCGAAGGGTGTACGCCAGGGACCCAGGACCCGCCAACCTGGCCCAGCTTGGTGCAGCTCTCCAAGAGGAATGGCGGGCAATACCACGGGCAACCATCCGGAAATTGATTAACGGCATGCCATCAAGGTGCCGTGAATGTGTTGCCCAACATGGAGGACACACCAGACATTGAACTTGACGCCTAAAATTGATTTAGTAGATATTTAAAGCAGTTTCAAATTCACTATTATTTCATTAGTTCCCTTATTTCTTGTCGGTAGTATATAATACACATCCTCTAAAGATCGTCCACATGGCTGTATGTATGTCCACAGCATCGTGTGACGTACACCTGTATCTGTGATGACCAAAAACATTCTACATAGCTGTGTGTAGCGGAAGGACGTATTTCGTCTTGTGAGTGACCCCGATATGCACGAACCGGAAACAGAAGACATGACCGGAAGTCAGTCCGTAGGCGACTATGAAGAACAGTCATATAAATACAGTGTGAGACGGCAACGTGCACTCAGCGAGTCGGAAGTCAACACTTGTCGAGTTAGGAAGAAATTACGTCAGTTGCAAAGAACTCGTGTACAACCTCACAGCAACAGGCCGCTGTATGCTTCAACTACTATAATGATTATTGTCACCTATCTTGCTCACACATATATGTCGTTTTCTGACTGGCTGAGCATTCTACTATTATTTTTAATGTACTCTACCTACGACATTCTCTATGTACCCCGCTGGGAATGTAGAAATCATTTGGTACTTCGTGGGGGTAATTCTAAAATTAAAAACTGACACTGAGGTGTTCGGTAAGGTAAATGCATTGTTTACTGGTACCCCGTGGCACATGGGTTGATGTACCCTCGGGCTCAGGGTACATGAATAAACATCGAGGGTACATCACCTCATCTTCCCCGAGGGACCAACAACTTATAATATACCCATGAACAGGTAGTTTCAACCACAATCATGCCTGCTGCTTGATCATACTTTTAAACACCGCATGACATAATCCTTCATTCAGTATTCCTTATTCGATATTCCATGTGATTTCCTCGTATACCCTTAATGACTGGAGACAGAAAACATCACACATGCCTCTCGGTGCAAATAGTGTCACGTTTCTTGGTGGTTGCAGTGTCACACCTGTTGGAGTCTGCAGTGTCGCACCTGTTGGTGCCTGTAGTGTCATGCCTGTTGGTGTCTGTAGTGTCACGCCTGTTGGTGCCTGTAGTGTCACACCTGTTAGTGTCTGTAGTGTCACACCTTTTGGAGTCTGTAGTGTCACGCCTGTAGAGTCACACCTTGTAGTGTCTGTAGTGTCACGCCTTTTGGAGTCTGTGGTGTCGCACCTGTCGTGTCACACCTGTTAGTGTCTGTAGTGACACGCATTTTGGAGTCTGTAGTGTCACGCCTGCTGTGTTACACAAACTGAGTTGCTACACGTTTATAATAGACATCCAGAAACTCCCTACGTATTTCAGCGTGGTCACCAATTCATGAGAGCCTTCATCACATATCTGTAAGACAGTACATTCTCACCGCGTTGTTTAAAGCAGTACATTCTCATCTCATTGTTAACAGCAACACATTCCCATAGCGTTGTAAAAGTAACACATTCCCATAGCATTATAAAAGCAACACATTCTCATAGCGTTGTAAAAACAGTACATTCTAATTAGAGACTATGTTGTATTGTAACTTTTATAATCTTACTCGTGCTTACTGAACATTCTAACACTTGCCGATAATAACAAGCAATGCTGTGAGTAGCAGCTATATCAGCCCCACGGTAGGCATTTATCAAGTATCTGAGTTGAGGCGACAGGAAGCTTAGAGGGTTTCTATTCACTGTTACCAAGATCCTTTGCTACATCGACTAACGTTTAACGTCTCGTTTTACACAGCATACTGTCAAAGTACATTGACACATGAGAGTAGCGAGCAATCCGAGGTCAGTCATTACCACTGTATACGTCACCCGGATTTGTAGGGAGGGATGAGGTGACGGTGTGAACCCAAGGGACAGTGCTGCATGTGGACACTACACATCAACGGTCAGAGTACTAACACATTATTTTGTGGTGCCTGTAAGCAGTATATAGGATAACATTTGGCATCTTTTCTTACCTTCAAGTATGCACATTCTTGAATTTAATTTACCATTAATTTTCAATTTCTTTTATTCTAATTTTCTATATCGCTTATTTAGACGAAAGCCTGTGGTCCTAATTTGGTAGCAAAAAATAAAAATATTTTGGGACTGATATCTATCCGCATTTCAACCACCTGTCCAATTTTTAGATACTAGAATTTCTAAATTTTCACCGTTACTTTGCAAATGTAATATTTAATATACTTTTGTTGTTTCAAGCTTATTACCCCAACTGGAAAGTTTCATAGTTTCAATTTCTTCTCAAACCTACGGTCATATTCTCATTACTACAAATAGTTTAACGCTATTCTAATTTTCTTGTAAAAATCAAAATCGCACGGTATGATGATCTTTCTCACGTTAGTTCAAGTTACTTGTCAAAATTGGAAATATCTTTATTTTCATGTTGTTTCGTTAAAAATCTCTTTATTTCAAATAACTTCTCCACATTCATTTTGATTTGCCAAAGTGAAAAAATCGAGAATAATCCCTTATTTTGGCTAGGTAAATAACACCATCACTGACTTTACTGCATTTTGTGTGAGTTACTTATGAATGTACATGGACGCAGAAATGCAGTGGCTTATGAACGCGGCAATTATAACTGCATGTAATCTAGGACATGCATAAACATGGATGCAATAAACTTTGTCACTGTAGACTAAAACTCCGTAAAGACGGTGATGTTTTCCGAAGAGCATCTAGTACTGCCCAGAAGACTAGAGTCTATCTGAAAAGCACAATCTGCGAACTTGAAATCAAATATTTCATTTGCTTTCAGTTTTAACTTCACATGCTAATGAAGACAAAGTGCCAGTTGTTGTGCTACTCGTCCAGACGTATATCACTAGAAACAACAAACATTGCTTAAATTTACGTTTCATCCAAATAGATGCAGGCAGCTTTTGTTTTAGGTGAAGACCAAATGCTTTTGTGAGGTCAACCAGAGCGGGTACATAACGTCCCTCTTTTTTTTTCAGTTGCAATCTTATAAGTTTGTTTGAAGTGTAATTGAATATTAGAGATCTTGAGACAGTTAGGGAATTTAGTCTTTACAATATTTCCTATAAACCCTTCCATAACTGTTCCTTATCGAACCGCATCGTAAGTTTCAGGGATTTGCATGCCCCCATTTATAAGGGAAGCATGCAATATTTGCATTTAGTATGAAATGAATGAATGAAATGACAACGATGCCCCTTTCCGTACAATGGGTTAGTTATTAATTCGAAATAGAAAACAATGTTTCTACCTGGATTCGTTGAAATTGATGATCGTCCTTGTATATACAAGTTTGCTCAGACTGAATATTTAGAGAGCAAATTGTTGCCGCTTCATTTACGTACATGTTTATCAAAATCAGACTGGAGTTTCAAAACGCTACTATCAAATAGAAGTAGTGTGCTGGGATTGATGAAGAACGCTAACAATAAGACTTGCATGTGTGATTAAGGGAAGCAAATATATTAATCAGGTTTCCTAAAAATTAAGCTCTGATGAAAAGAAAATTAGTATTGACTTAGTCAGCAACGTTTCGTTGTGCTGTATACTAGAAAGATTACAATACTTTAAGAAAAGCATCACTTCGTGTTTGCCTTCATTGCAACCAAAGGAGTATTAAAGAACCGTACAACATGTTTGCATGTTTGATGACGTTTAGTTTAGTGTACACAATCCTGTTGACATACCTAAGTGACATGCTGAGATTTGCTACAAATATTAGTTGACAGCCATCTTGAGTATATTGCACTATCAACATGTCTATGTCCCCGTGAAGGAAAAGGGCAAAACGCTGATGTGGTTGTTTCAGTAAACAGAGAAACATGGCGCTATACATGACATTAGTGTAACATTACTGACGGCTTGGTGGGGATGTCATGGTCACAGACAACAGCATCAACAGCACCACAACTACGTACAGCACAGGGCCCGGCCCTTACTTCTTTAAAGACTGACGTAATAAAGAATAAACCGACGTTCATGAAAGACAAAACGTTTTGTTTTCTGGGCATACATGCTGTGGTCCAGGAGGACTGCTTTACCTTACGATGTGCATGGTACGATTTGCACGGATCCTTGTCACGATACATTAGGAAGATCCAATACAGTTGAACGTGTCCAATCCAGACTCTTGGTAAACCGGTTTTCTCTATAATCCGGACTACTCTCTGACCTTTTTTTAATTCACCATGGAAGCTTGCTTTACAATCCGGACTCCCTCATTTACAGATTAGGGCTAAAATGGCAGCAATCACCTTTCTATGATAACATTGCTTTGTAAAGCAGAGGTAGCTGACTAAAGTGTGAATCCACTGATTAGACATATTCGTTACTTCTATTCTCAGGCGGATGTGAACAATACCTAGTGAATTTTGAAAAGAACATGTCGTAGTTTACCGTAGGTAAGCCGACTTTGAGCACCAAAAATGCAGTTTTTGTAGAAAGGGGTCAGCCTAACTATGGGTTACACTTTCGTCAAACGTTTTTCAGGGGAAAGAACCAACATTTCATTGCTTCGCGTGAACAAACAAAATTTGCAATCAAACATCAGAAGAGAAGATTATCTCCCTATTCATCTTGAAGCGTTCCGGATGTCGAGGTTATGACCACAATGAGTGATCATTCATCCTACTTTACTGGACCTTTTCCTTATTTTGTATTATTAGATATTACCGGTCCTACTTACTGCGAGACTTTCAGTGTGACTTTTGAGATTGTTTTGCAACATTATTGAGATGCGATAGTGGACAGGATCCAAATATCGCCTGTGAATACATATCAATCAGCTAATCGCTTACATTGCATAAGCTTCAGCAACCCATGCTTGCCATAAAAGGCGACTCAGCTTGTCGTAAGAGGCGACTAACGGGATCGGCTGGTCAGGCTCGCTGACTTGGTTGACGCGTGTCATCGGTTCCCAGTTGCGCAGATCGATGCTCATGTTGTTGATCACTGGATTGTCTGGTCCAGACTCGATTATTTACAGACCGCCGCCATATAGCTGTAATATTGCTGAGTGCGGCGTAAAACTAAACTCACTCACTCACTCACATTGCATAAGACGTCGTGCAAATTCTGTCGATAAAGACTAAACACGCAAATGACCGTTTAATATCAACAATGTCATTAAAACATTTTTCTGAATGACATTTGTTGCGTGGACCCTGTTAGATGTGGCGAATCGTAGATATACTAAGGTGACCAAGAAGTGTCAGTAAAGACAAACAAGATACGGAGATCCTTCCGTATGAACACTCCAGGGCACTATTCCACCAAGCAATATTAAGCCTATGGCGACGTACGGTACTTCTGATAATCAAAGAGCAACGATCGCTTTTGGACTATGGCACCCTCCCGCTGACATGGCCTGTGAAGCGACTACCTGTGCAGTCATACTTCCTCGGCTCCTAGGGTATGACTGGACTCACTCTGGTACGTATATTCCTGATACGAAGTGCATGTAAACTTCCTTCCATGCAAGTGTTCCCGTGGGAAGCTTCCCTTTTTTATAAATACTTGATCATAAATTTGAAGTACTGACATAAACCCCTATTCTGACAACCATGTACAAGTGATGATGCCAGAGATCCACAAATAGCTGAGCATATCCTGCCACAGTAGTGACATTTTGGTTCAGATGCATAAAGAAATAGATCATCCAGGAGGGCAGCATCGTTGATACCCATGGGGACAAGCATTGGTTTAGCAAAGACGAAGTTCAACACTTAATCTATTACTTTCTAAATATACTTCTCATTTCTTGAACATTATCCTGAACCTCGAACGTGTATATTTGATCACCATGTTCACTGACAAATTATCCAGAATCTGGGAAATACGTTTGTTATGTGGGATACGGGTGTTCAAAGTTAAAATTTCAAATGTTTTGACTGATTTGATGTTCAGTATTTTCAGCATATCTGTGTAGTGTTGGGAATCTGCTTTGATTTCCATCCTTGATTGTATTAAGCACTATGGCTGATCTTTTAGACAAGGATTTGCTGTATATATGCTGGGTCATATACTAGAGGTTTGGGATAGTAAGTATCTTGTATGAGGAATAAAGATACTTGTTAAACCCTTTTGTCGAAAAACCTAGTCTCGTGTCTCAACCATTAAATATACCCTGTAAGCTTTTCTTGAAAAGCTGTCCGCTCGACAACCAAAGTAACTAACCTTTATCAAAGGGAATCAGCCTAGGTCTGTGAGAAACCTACCCATTATATGATGAATCAATATGCAAACTGTGTACTGTGTTATGGATGTAAGTGGTTGTCTTGAGATTTCAAAGACAAGTAAAATGTACCCATGTGTGACTTGATGTATCCATCAGTAATATCAATCTGAATATCATGATAGACATAGGAGAAATATATGTGTGTATGGATCAGAATACCACCATGCAGACAGAGTAATGCGGTTGTGCATCAATCAGATTATTACCATAGAGACAGAGTAATAGGTTTGTGTATGGTTTAGAATGTCACCATAATGACAAGAGTAATATGTCTGTGTATCGATCAGAATATCATGGTAGAGACAGAATAATATGTTTGTGTATGGTTTAGAATATCATCATATACACAGGAGTAATATTTTTGTGTGTCTATGAGAATATCATGGTAGAGACAGAGTAATATGTTTGTGTATGGATGAGAATATCATCATAGACACAAGTGTAATATGTTTGTGTATTGTTTATAATATCACCATGGAGTAATATGTTTGTGTATCGATCAGAATTTCATGTGAGATAGAGCGAGTAATAAGTTTCTGTATGGATCAGAAAATAATGATTGAAACAGAGCAATATGTTTGTGTATCGATCAGAATATCATCATAGAGACAGAGTAATATGTCCATGTATGGTTTAGATGATCACCATTGAGACATAGTAATTTGTTTGTGAATGGATCAGAATATCATGATAGAGACAGAGTAATATGTTTGTGTATCAATCATAATATCATCACAGATAGAGTAATATGCTTGTGTATGGATCAGAATATCGTCATAGAGACTGGGTAATATGTTTGTGCATGGATGAGAATATCATAGTAGAGACAGAGTAATATGTTTGTGTATCGATCAGAATATCATCATTGTGACAGAGTAATATATTTGTGTATTGGCCAGAATACCATCGATGAGACTGAGTAATGTGTTTGTGTATGGTTTAGAATATCACCATGGAGACTGAGTAATATGTTTGTTTATGGATAAGAATATCATTAGAGACACATGAGTGACATTTTTGTGTATGGATCGGAATATCATCATACACATGGTGTATGATATTTGTGTATGAATCAGTGCATCGTGATAGAGACAGACGTCAGATATAATTCTTTATTTCTTAATAGTCCAATTTACAAATTTTAATAATAATGCACATGCAATGGGAACATCACAGATGGTACTAGGAAATGAGGCTTAATATGACAATATTGTCTGGAGACAGTACCTTGACAGCATAATATATGGTAAACAAGGCTATAACGATACGTAATAAACGGATGAACTCGGATGCTGGTACAAATTATCAATCAACATTGAATAATATTATAGGCACGTTTCTCACATAATTGTTGACTTGTGGCAGAATATGTACATGCAATAGGCATTTGAAAGAAATGAAAGCTTAACATAACAATATTGTCTGGCGGTAGTGTGTTAACAACGAGATATATGATAAACAAGGATATAAGAATTCATGCCTAATAAAACTTGGTTATTTGAAAAGAAAATGTTTTACACTTACTTTTACGAACTATAGCCATGCTGACTTAATTGTACTCGGATGTTGGTACAGATTAAAAGCCTACATTAAGACAGTAAATACAATAATATGTGGTAGTTTATCGGTACCAACAAAGTGAACATCGTTGAAATATACTTTCCCGATATCCTAGAATAATCAACAGTGTGAATTTATACACCAAAGTTACCTGGAAATTGACCAAAAGAAAGCAGTGGCACTGCTATCTACAAGTATGGATAGTTGCAGTACTGAAGCGTATCCTCGTCCCTAATTTGTCATATAGACGCCTTGGCTAGAACAACCACACACTTTCAAAACAAAGTTTAGTAAGACTGTACTGGTTTGAAAAAGAAACCGTCATCGCTGAAATAGTGCCATATGTATCTTAATCCTTGAATGAAAGCTTGGTCAGTAATGATAGATTTCAAACAGTTGTGTAAAGGATACGGATTAGGTCAGATAACCAATGTAGTGATGAAATGTAAGTCTATTTATATTACAAATTGCAATTAAGCCTGTCAGAAACTGATTTGAAGTGGTAAATTCAGGAACTGATATTCGTTCCAAAACATAAGGTGATAAATTAAAGGTAGTGACTCTCGTATTTCTCCGGAGAGGAAACGGGTCATAGTGCCCTTCCTAGCTGTGCCGGACGCATACAGTCAGCTGGTCCACCAGCTTTGTACTTGATGATGAACCGTCCCCACCACCAGCGTTAACAAAACGTTTTCTCTCCACAGAATCCAGAACAAAGGATATCTACAAGGGTTTCAGTACATGTGATGGAGAGATGACTTAAAAGAAGTACTGTTTTCAGAAGAACATTTTTTTAAAAATTATATGTCACGTAACGTTTGTCAGTAAAGTAGGTCTGAGTTGCGCAATGTATACAGAAGAAAACACTTACTTGAACAAACGCCGACAATGGACGAAAATATCCATACAAAATGAAATATCGAGTGATGAATGTGCATGGTTCTGTATGGTCCACCCTACGGCAATAAGTGAAGATCTTCTACGCATGCGTTGCTGAAGCAAAATGGTGGAGAGTGCGGAAGCTGGCTATGTAGTCAGTGGCGGAAGAGGCAGTGACTTCCGAGTGGTGTATGAAGTCCTGTGCCAGCGCGGTTATGTAAACTTGTCATGGTACTTCTGTTACTCAGGGGAAGGAGAGTGAGTAAGTGAGAGAGTGAGAGAGAGAGAGACAGAGAGAGAGAAAGAGAAAGAGAGAGTACTCAGTATTGAGTTAAGCTAGGGATTCGAGAGATACACAGGAGGATACACAATTGCATGGGTTACGGAAAGGGAGAATAAACAGTATTTGCTTGGGGATAGAGAGAATACACAGTAACACGTTGAGGATAGAGAGAATAAATAGTAACATGCTGCGGATAGCGAAAATACACAGTAACAGGTTGGGGATAGGGAGAATACACAGCTAGACTCTGGTGATAGAATACACAGTAACATGCTGGGTGGAAGGGAAAATACACAGTAACATGCTGGGATAGAGAGAATACACAGTAACATGTTGGGGATAGAGAGAATGCACAGTAACATGTTGGGGATAGAGAAAATACACCTATACCTATATATTTCTCCTCTCTTCAAAATGTTACTCTCTATTCTCCAGATGTATCTGTATCTTCTACATCACCAGTGTATATTACTATGTATTCCCCAATCCTCTAGATGTTACTGTGTAACATCATAATGACAGAGTACATACGGAATTTGGCAAAGTAACGTAAGGATTCAGGTTTAGTTATCTACAAGGGTTTCTATGGTCTATGTCCTATCCCCATCATTATGCCTTCCACATTTCAGAGATTTTGAGATAGCTGAATTTTCAGCCCTTTACTCAGATATCCATGATCACGAACCTTGGTTTGATATGTAATAGCTTTCATAACTCCAAACACAATTACTCTAGTTGGAAACCTGCGGGTGCCACCGATGCTGTAAAGAGTATAAGAAGTGTATGAACAAGCAGTACAAATTATTTTTTTTGGGTGGTGTAAATTGACCCCGAAACAGACCGTGAAACCATCGAGAAAGGCTACAATGATTACATGCTTAATAAAGATATATCATTTGAAAAAAATAGCTTTTGTAATTGCAAATCTCAAAGCGCAATAAAGTTTCTGGGACTGATCAAATTGAAAATGATTAGCTTATAGATTCATTTGATTTACTTGCCGTTACGTTGAATACTTTAAGTTGGATTTTTATCCACGGGAATATCATCGGACGCATGGTTGACGTGCTTTATCAGACCCATCTACTTAGGAAAGGGAGGTAAGTTAGACCCATAAGTTTATCGTTTAATTATGATGTTCTTGATGAGCTGTTTCGGCAAGATGTTCACAAGTACACGGAATAACAGACAAATAGATAATGTAGTAACCTCTGCCCAGGCGACTTTTAGGAATGATCACTCAACATATGATTTATAACATCTCTGTAATGAATATACTCAACCAGTTATTAAAACCTAGTAACAGAAAACTGTCTTGCGCTTTTGTTGACTTCTCGAAAGTGCTCGATAATGAATAGTGGTGGGAGGATGTGTGGGGGGGGTAGGGGGTGGGGTGAGCGTGGGGGTTGGGAGAGAGGGGGGTGACTCTAGCGTAAGCTACTCAGCAATGGTATTAATGTTAGATCTTTACTCTTGTTCAAGATATGTTGAAGACATCAAATGTGAGTATTATCAAACAATAACATGTTGGATTACTTCCCATGCCAAGCACCATGTGGTCTGCGCCAAGGTAAAAACCTTTCCCCACTTTTGTTCTGTTTATTCACAAATGACTTGTACGAATTTCTTACTATTGGTGGCTGTACATCTGTGGAAGAGTCTTCCTATCATCCCAGATATTGATATGAACCAACATATTTCATTTATGATACTACTTTATGCAGATGACACAGTCCTTTTTGCTGATTCAGCCCCTGAACTTCAACGGACCTTTACCTCATTCCGTACATATTGTAACATGTGACATCCAGAAGTAACCCGGTATGAAACAAAGGGACTTATATTTGGGAGAGGTCCTGCAAAATGCTCTACGTTATGGAAATACTTTGATTGTCACTGTAGATGAATACATTTATTTTGGAGTGACTTTCAATTGAAATCGCAAATTCAACAAATCCATGAATATTCTTTCAGACAGAGCATCTAAAGCATGTTTTGACTTTCGGAAAAAACCAAATCACTTTAATACACCTATAGATTGTTTACTGAAGGCATTTGACTGTATGAGTTCACCGATTTTTGTTCTCTGGCTGTAAGACATGGACATATGGGAATTTCCATGTTATGGAGAAGATTCATTTGGGACTATTGGTTTACGCAGCTTTACCTAGGGAGAGTTCCCCTATATATATAAATATTAACCCTTAAAAAGGTAATCTGTTATTGGTATAAGCTAAATCTGTTGGAACTACTCCAAAACTATAAGAATTCATTTACAGTTATGCAGTTATCCAATGTGCTGGAGAAAACTGATGTATTTGTAAAATGTATACTTGATAAATGTGGCCTATGTTATATATAAATATATAAATATTATATTAAATAAATATTTTATGCCAGTGGTTAACTTCTCAGATGGAATCAATCCTAAAACATCAATTTTAAGAAAACTGGAAAGTTGAGATAGAAAACAGTCGTAAAGGTTTTCATTACAAATATATTGAAAATCTCCCGGTCTTAAAAATTTATCTCCTGTCGGCCGATGTTTATCTAACACGTTTAAAATACAGAACATGTAACCATAACCTACCTGTTGAAGATGGCCGTTGACATGGCAGTGATCGTTAAAATAGAACCTGCAGCCTCTGTAAATCACCTGCTGTAGCAGAGGAATTTCAGTATTTATTTAGATGTGAAGCTTTAACTGAACAGAGTAAGAAATACATTCCCATTTAATGTTTATCCTTCCTTAATCTAACAGCGTATGAAAACATTCCTGAAGCGAAATCTTGCACAATCGTAAAACCGAGTTGATACAAGTGTGAAAAAAGACTAAAATATATCGTAAATTGTAACTATGTTGTGTTTATATTGTAAAACTATAACAGTAGTTTCTGCCATCTTGACTTTATGTATACGTATTGTAAATGTTTCTCTTGTACCATCAAGATTGGGGTTGGGGATTAGAATAAAACAGTGTGAGTTTTAATTGTTGTCCCAATCCACGATTATGATGCAATTGCTCGGAGTACAAAACTCCGCTCCCTGATGGAGCCGCTATCGTTGATCAAACATCATGCATGTTTGAGAAGCACATCGCTGTCTTGTCGCCACTGATAACAACTGGGAAGGATAACAACAACCGTGGCGTTCTCAAAGTCCTCAGACGCTAACAAATATGTAAACGCAAACAGGCTCGAGTCACACCAATTACCCAAAAGACATGATTAAAAAGGTTACCAAGCAGAAAATAGTTGTGAAAACACTGCAGACTCAAGGTCCACCACACCACTAAACTGAAGTGCTACAGTAATCTTAACTCTTAGTAGATTATATATGACTGCCATGTCAGAAAAAATGAATAGTTCTAACTCTAAGTCAACATTTCTATGTAACTTGTACCTTTAAACCATTTAGACATTCTGATTTTTGACAACAGCTGATGTTTATTTGATACGTTTGGCACATCTTTGAACAGCCACAATTTGAGGGGGCGGGACAGAAATTTACACCATTTCAAGCATGATAAAAATCACGCTTCTTATACGTATACGTTTTCATTGAACCAGTCTATGTTTATACAAAATTCCCACCCACAAATTACGTTTTATAAACTCTAGTTGGATGCGTGACGTAATTCATTTTCAGTTTTGTAGAAAATCGATATATTTTCTCCAGCCAACATTTACCTCACGAAATGGATGAAATTTGTTTCATCTCCAATCACGTTCCGACATGTATAATTCCTTGTGCCCATAGTTTACTACGGTTCAGTTACAAGTAATATTACACTTAATCAATAACCAAAATGACAGCAACAGTAATCAAAGTAATAGCCAGAAAAACGAAAGTAATAATAACAATAATCAATAACTAAAGTAATTAAACAGCCAAAATAATAACAACGATAACCACAGCAATAACAACGATAACAAATGAGTAACAATTATAACCAAAGTGATAATAATAACCAAAGTAATAGCAATAATAACGAGCCAAGGGCGCTGTTGGTTCAGCACTGCTGGTACAGAGATGAATGCTTTCCAGTGCAACGTCGAGCAACCATACAGAGTTTAATGCAGTTCACCCGTCTAAGCTTAGCTTTACTCAGTATCGGTACTGAATGCTAAACCCATGTGTGTATAGTAAGTCTATCCTTCTAAGAGGCACGTCCAGATAAACGGACAGTTTTGAAGGACTCCAGTATGTTATTTTAAATTATCATTTATTAAATATCATTCAAACTATTACTATTTATCTTAGAGATTTGCCTGTAAATAATCGAGTCTGGACCAGACAATCCAGTGACCAACAAGATGAGCATCGATCTGCGCAATTGGGAACCGATGACATATGTCAACCAAGTCAGCGAGTCTGACCACCCGACCCCGTTAGTGGCCCCTTACGACAAGCATAGTCGCTTTTTATGGCAAGCATGTTTTACTGAAGGTCTATTCTACCCCGGGACCTTCACGGGTCAATTGGTGACGAATTGCTGCTGACTAATATTAACTAAATATTTTATAATCAATACACTTTACATCATATTCAGATGGAAATGACGTCAATACTTTCCTTTGTGCTTTCATTTGATATTTGAAGATATTTAAGCCATCATTTTTAAAAGTAGTTCGACGACAAGGATCAATAGTAGGACCAAATAATATACAACTGTTGCTAGGTGTTTGTTATGCCTAGTAACCAAGTAAATTGCTGCAAAAGATCGTGTTACATCTAGGTTCTCTTACATTCAATATATATGCATAGATCATAATTACTGAAAACAGCTACTTTTTGAAATGAAGTGGTGTAATGAGTTGAGAATATCACTATATATTACGTTATTCAGTGCACCTTTGAGGTATTAATTTTGTTAACATCATATTCTTGAGTATAAAAATACATAGTTGACCTTAGATTCGTACAGTTCTGCTATCTAGATAACTTTCAAACCATTCTAAAAGAGTGCCCCTTATACCGTAAGCATGAAGTTTATGAACAATTGCACGGTGCCAAACTCTGTTAAATGCTTTGCTTATGGGTGATTGTAAACATTCACGATAGCTGGGTTGACAGAATTCTATATTAACTACATGTACTTATTATATATGTGTAGATTTTCTATTCACGGCATGGCTGAAGTACTACAAACGGTAAATTTCAGCTCACTTGCGATTCAACTTTACCATATCGTACAGTCAAACTCTTACAATTTCTCTAGTCACAAGATGCAGATGAACTCAATGTTCCCAAAGTTGCTTCAATTTGCTGTATGCAAATTCAGCCAATAAAACAGTAATTTAAACAAGTATTATGTTGGTTGTGATCATTATATGACACTGTATGATATATGATACACAATACTCTTATTCCCATCGTATCAAATATGATGCATTTTGTAAATCCCTGAATTGTTCACATATTTTCAAAAACCTTGTAGATGTGTTCAGAATTGACTAAAAGAGATATTTTAACACAGTTTTAAAATTTTCCAGTAAATATTTCATATAGTGACCTCTAGAAGGACAGATAACTAGACCGACACGTTTACCGCGCGCTACCCACGGCGATAACACAGCTCGCGTGACATCTCATGATGATCCTGGCGGTAGGTGATGTGACATCATAATTATCTGTTATCCTCAGCAGGAGGATGGGTTGTTATCAGGGAGTAGTGACAGTGAATCAGGAAATTCCCCAGATTCCACTCCGGAAGAGTTTTGATGCAACCGCTTAATGTTACCAACCTAATTTAGCTGCACGTGTTTCCGGTCCTTGAAACTATTCCTCAAGCAGTTTACCCTCGCAACGCTTCACACGTAAAGTCAAAAGATAATAGTTTGTTAAGTAGCCTTTTTATTTTGGAGAAAAACGTATGAAACTTTTTTTTCCAGAGTTAGTATGATGTTTTCATTACATACTGCGTTGAAATGAATTTTTGATCATGAACCGACCCTGACTTAGATTGTGATTCATCGGTATCATTTGAATCAAACCGACTGTAGTGTCAAAATAGTACCATCACTGGGCTGCCCTGCTGTCTCTTTAGTATGACCTGAACTCCACATGAGTACAGGCGTACAGGAATCTCACTCAAAATTCACCTGTGCTCTAGTGGGTGAATCTCACTCAACATTCACCTGTGCTCTGGTGGGTGAATCTCACTCAACATTCACCTGTGCCCTGGTGGGTGAATCTCACTCAACATTCACCTGTGCCCTGGTGGGTGAATCTCACTCAACATTCACCTGTGCCCTGGTGGGTGAATCTCACTCAACATTTTCATACGTTGTTGTGGGTGAATCTCAATCAGATTTCACAGATACTGCGATGGGTGATACTCAGTTAGCATTCACCTAAGTTGTGGTGGGTGAATCTCAGTAAACATTCACTTGTGTTGTGATGGTTTGGCGATTCCTTTTGCTTTCGTTTCTGGCAAAATGCGATATTTTACGGTACTTCAGACAGATATATCGCCTTGTACGATAACAAGGATTGTCTCGACACTACCACCTGGGGTTCACTGGTACAAATCCTACAATATTAGTAACCCACTGTGGTTCAACGTTCCCTGTAATTTAAGGAGAAATAGTGAATCATAACTTCATGAAATTTGTTATAAAGGATCAAAGTACATATCCACACAAATAAATGACGTGGCATGTCCTTTCATTGTATTCTAAAGGCAAGAAACAACTGCCCAAGTCCGGCAGCAAGCGCGAGTACCTATTGTTATGCCTACTTCGTGTGAAGTCTGGCTGTGACGTCATAGATGCCAAACGAGTCATTTTCTGTTGTTTACAGTGCTTGTATCTAAGTGTTTAATCAGCGTTCTAGAAGTTGGTGAGTTAAGATGCACGACTTTATGGGTGTTTTCATTGTCAATATGAGCTTTGAGAAAATCTTCGCCTCGCTAGTTATGATGAGGCCTGTACGAGAGTGAATTCTGATTACTGTCTCCTTATGTCCGAAGACGGTCACAACCAAGTCAGGCGAGATTCTGAGCCAATAAGCTCGATCTATGAGTGTGCGTGCGTGCGTCTGTGTGCGCGCATGTGTTGTTGTGTTCATATCATGGTGTGTGTGTTATGGTGCATGAAAGCAGGGATAATCTACAACAGGGATAGGTCACTCGCATGCTCTCTTTACCATTTGTACTAATAAACGTTCTTGGCCTGTTCCTGGCGCTTCTTCAGCTGTGTTTAACAGAACTTCAGCCAGTTTATTGTATCAGTCGGAATTTTACAATGAATTAATGAGTTATAATAAAAATTAAGAGCAAGAATTATGTAAATGAATGAAAGGAAGAAAAACAATAAAGGAAAGAAGTACATATGTGAATGCATGAAAGAATAAATGATACACCCCGGCCTTCCCTCCCAAAGCATGTTAAAGAACGCAAAAGCATCGCGAGAACACGTGTTAACTCCAGCCGTCCTTTTTAAAAATTCTACTTTGAGACATTTGTGTTTACATGAATAATTAATTCATATATCTTATTGCGTGTGGGGAATGGAATGGACATCAACAAAATGTTAACTGACACTGTCACACTGTCATATACCCAAAACACACCGTAACATTCTTTTTTAAATTATGAAACTATCACTATTACTTGCAAACACACTGCACCTGATAGTATATTCCCCTCATAAGAATTAAAGGTGTATGTGAAAGATGGTTTTTTTTCAAAATAACTTGAAACACTGAAACAACGGCGTGTAGTATTTCAATGGCGGATCAGAACAGATCGGCGATATAACAATTTTTTAAGCCATAAACCTATTATATTGCTTGGAAATACCTTTCAACTGAAGGTTTTTTTCCCTTCTAAAAATTAAACGAATGTGTGAAAGAAGTTATAATAGGCACAATTTAGTCAATATTCGCGGTGAAACGAGAATGGAAGCCAGTGAGCTATAACATACCGACTTGAAACTTTACTACAAATCTACTATCCTGACACGGGCACTAATACCAATTATTTCACTAAACCGAAGTGGCAAAATAGTTAAGTTATTTTCAACATGTAGGATTTCAGTTGTTACAACTCTCAGCGAATATAATCAGCTGCTGAAAATAAAGCGTGCTCAATCTTAAATACTACACTGTCGCCACATTGGCTACACTGGTTAAATAAGGGCCCGAGACATACGTTCAGCGGCTTTTCGGGGAGTTTCGTCTCCCTGTATATACATCTATATACTCTCCCTGATGAAAGATATTGTTGTACACACCACGTATTTGACATCTCATTTCTCGTGGCAAATGAAATTAAAGGGAGGTAACTCTTTCTTTCCTCCCGTGTGTCTTGCCTCCATGTCCATGTAGCCAATTCCTAGTGTCCCTCAACGTGATTCTGCTGGAATAGTGCTAAAAGCGACGTAAAGCTAAACTCACTCACGTGTATTAATTAATTCTTAGTCTCTACTGTTGTATCGCACTCTTTTGTATTATCTTTTTGTGGAACATTCACGCTCATGTTGAATGTTAAGTCTGAATATTCACGCACATGGTGAAAATAATGTCGGAACATTCACGCGCATGGTGAAATGTATGTCGAAACATTCACGCGCATGGCGAAATTTATCTGCGGACATTCACAATCATGGTGAAATGTATGTCGGGACATTCACAATCACGGTGAGATGTATGTCGGGACATTCACAATCATGGTGAAATGTATGTCAAAACATTCACAATCATGGTGAAATGTATGTCGGGACATTCACAATCATGGTGAAATGTATGTCAAAACATTCACAATCATGGTGAAATGTATGTCAAAACATTCACAATCGTGGTGAAATGTATGTCAAAACATTCACAATCATGGTGAAATGTATGTCGGAACATTCACAATCATGGTGAAATGTACGTCGAATTTGCCCGTCAACGTTTTCTGACTACAACGTTGTATATACTCTTGTGGTAATAAGCATCTATCCATCCGGGTTCTCTGTACACGGAATGTTGATATTGTATGATTATCTTGCTCTGAAGTTATGAACACGTGTAGAAAAAAAAATACATACCTTTTATAGTCTTAAAGCACAGTCTCTGCGACAACTTACCTTATGGACGCAACGAAGGGACTGGACAGTTTGAGTGCGGTCGCCAAGTCAAATCACTGACTACACAACAGTCTCGTTTCCCGTTTACTGGGTACCTAGCGCAATAACTAGACCAGAATTTTTACACTAATTCAGTTAAATGGATGCACGAATGTTAATCTGTATGATTTGATAGAACTGAGCACTTGTATGTTGCAACACTACGCTTCTTCTAATCCTTGCAAACATGTCGTACAACGTGCCCTGTCGTACAACGTGCTCTGTCGTACAACGTGCTCTGTCGTACAACGTGCTCTGTCGTACAGCCAGCTCAGACGTAAGGAATCTGGAAATCGTGGGAAGTCCCAAAACGAGGCTCTCCCTCTAGGATCGTGTGGCGGTCTGGTGCGGAATTAATGTTATATCAGTATCATCATGTCAGTTACAGAATAACGCTGAATAAGCCCAAACAACACGTAACAGGTGGAACCAGTGAGCCAGATACACTGTGAATCATTTTACGACCTCATCAAACAGGAACCGACTGTGACGTCTCAGTTAAGGTCATGCTGCCTACACATCGCCATAAAATTTAGAAATACGATGTTATTACAGTTTAAAATCAAAATTCATTTGTAAATACCATTTTCTTATAACATAGCGACTGGAATTCAGTGTAAGTAGAGTTGTTTGTGATGTCTATGTTCACATTCTCACGAGAAAATTCGGATCGGCTGAAAAGTATGTTATATTCTTAATAGGTTTATGACACTCATGTTAATTTTTAGACACATTCACAATAGTTTTCAAGCAGACAGTACGTTTCTTGTGATTTTAGAAATGTGCAGGTTTTCTTGGCGACTGAACATTGAACACTGAAACATCTTTCGCCCGCTAGGTTCAAAGGGATGCAACTCCGTCGCTCTTACCCATGTGTAAATATTGATATTTTTAGCTGTGACCTAGATGTATATAGAGACAAACCACGGGGCTGGCTGATAATTATTCATGAGCGTTCCGCCATGATGTTCCTTGAATGACATCCGCGCTAGTTAGAAGCGATCGGTTTTAGTTGTGTCCAGTAACTGGCAACTTGACCCGCAGTATATCGCGACCACTGGAGTCGTCGTAATTCGCCGATCCTCAGAGAGACATGTGAGGGCATTAAACGTGAGTACCATCAACGTCCTTGAAAGAGCAGTGATTGCACTATGTGTACAAAATATGAGGCAAGCCATGGTTCGAAAACTGTTGTTTGCCGCATCACCTTTTACCACAGATTTGCAGCAGATTTATCAGACCGATCGCATTTGAACCGTCTACTCACGGTGGGACATTTTCACGGAACAATTAGCTCTATACGTTTGAGAGCCATCTGTCTGTGGTGGTACCGATATATTGTCTGTATGGAACCTACAGAAGTGTGATAAAATCACTCAGCATGTGAGTGTTTACATTTGTGTGTTAGGGATATATTATCAACGGCAGCCTTTGTGGCAGGTGGTGTGACATCGGCTGTTTTACAGTAATACCAGATCTGGCGAGTTGTGTTAGTGACAACTGATATTGTGGCACCTCGCGCTGAGAATATCATATGTTAGGTGACACGTGTTTACAAGCTAGATATACCATTGTGTTGTTTAATTCCCCGCTGTATACAGCAGCTATGTGAACAGCTATGTCAATTGTGTAACATTACGTCGCAGCTCAGTATGTTCAAATGACCGCTTTGTTTGATCTTTGCCCCGACCAGCCAACCGAAGACTAATTAAGCACATGTTGACCTACTTTCGTAATGCCTGCTCGCCATATGTGACAGGATAGTACAACCTGCTCGGACGGCTATCGTGTATGCGTCCAGGCGCTCAGCAAAACCAGGTCAAATGGAAGCTCTGTTCAGGTCGGATAAGAGTGATTAGATTCTAAATGAAATTGTCAAGATATGACTACAAAACATTATAATTGACTTACTCTTGGGTGTTGAAAAAGTCGTGTCATTAAGGTTCAAGTCCCACAATGCTTTGTTAGTCATGACGACTGAACATACACATTTGGTCAAGGCGATGCTTCACAGGTTATCTCAAGGCAGAGGTCAAGTATTAGTTTGTTATCCTTTACCTATGGCAGAAAAAATACGTATAAAAGTATCATATCCTACACTTGTTTCGGAGCGGTATGATAGCTCAGTGGTTAAATCATCGTCAGGATGAAGATCCTGGTTCGATTCCCCAGATGAGTACTATATCTGGAGGCCAATTCTTGTGTCTCCAGCCGTGATACTGCTGAAATATTGCTCACAGCGACGTAAAACCATGCTCACTCACATTGCTTGTTTTGCCATGAAAATATTATCACAATATATCGCAATACGTTATAAACAGATCCAATGAGAAACCGATACCCTTACAGGTACGATGTCAGAATAAAGACCAATGGACGCCACAACATATAGTCTTCGAAATAAACAGTTCATAAATTTCTAAGTCGATTCTCACACTCAGTGATAGATTGTCTATGCTTGCAGGAAACAATCATGCATTCTTTTAGTTTGTTAGAGAGGGAAATCCTGTTTTCAATGTGCTGTGTCAGTGTAAGAAGAGAGGTTTTAGGGATATCAACGTCTTCATTATGAGGAACGCAATTTTTCATATTATATCCTCACTTCGCCGTCATGTGAATGTAGAAGTAAGGATATACACCGAAACGTTGTGTTCCTCATAATAAGGAAGTCGATATCCATGAAAACACTCTTCCTTAATATTTGCAGCCCTTCTAAATGTCATTCAACGATATGCTATAGGGCGTGTTACCAGTTCTAAAGAGTGAGCTTATCAATCAAGAAATGAATGTTTTGTACATTAATATTACTTATGCTTTATGACATATATACATGACGTTCCTACGACTTTGCAGGGTTATATATTTCACTATATGACCGAATTACTTCCAATATGACGTAAACTTTTACTAAATCGATAAGAATGAGTAAGCTTCCTTTACTGATGGCAGCACTTCAAATATGTTAGATAACACGAGTCAATTATTCATGTACTAGAATCTATGTGCACTTCCATGACCTGCTACACACGCACAGGCTTTAGCGAGCATTGCCTGGACTGTCTGACACCACCTGTCACCTGTCATCCATGTACTCCCATTATTTGATTGCTAGTTACTTGGCGTCGTGTGTCATGTAGACGCACATCCATCGCCACATGACGCGGTCAACTCTAATCGATGTTTTTTTATATTTATTTATTTATTTATTTATTTATTTATTTATTTATTTATTTATTTATTTATTTATTTATTTATTTATTTATTTATTTATTTATTTGTGCTGGTTTCATTTGACCAATCAACCAACCCACCAACCGACCGACCGACCGATCGACCAAACAATGCCATGCTATTTTCATGTCATTTGTGATGTCTGTACGTCTCCATCCCACTAGAACAGATTTTACATCCCACGAGAGCAGATTTCTACTTGATCGACTAATGCATACAGCAAGCATTAGCGTGTTTGTGGTCCATGGCTATCATCTGAATCTGCCATTCATAAGTCATAACCCATCAAGGATATTACATGCAGAAGTCTGTGACCCAGGGAGCACGTCCTCCTGTGTACACAGACCGCCGTGCATGGGATGTACAACCTAGATATGGTGTGGAGTAGCTGGACTGGAATATGCAGCGTGTCATGGTGTGAGATAGCTGGGCTGGAATATGCAGCGTGAAATGGTGTGGGGTAGCTGGGCTGGAATATGCAGCGTGAAATGGTGTGGGGTAGCTGGGCTGGAATATGCAGCGTGACATGGTGTGGGGTAGCTAGGTCGGATGTACAACGTGACATGGTGTGGGGTAGCTGGGCTGGAATATGCAGCGTGACATGGTGTGGAGTAGCTGGGCTGGAATATGCAGCGTGACATGGTATGGGGTAGCTAGGTCGAGTGTAAAGCGTGTCATGGTGTGGAGTAGCTGGTTGGGATGTAAAGCGTGTCATGGTGTGGAGTAGCTGGTAGGGGTGTAAAGTGTGACATGGTATGGTGTAGCTGGTAGGGGTGTAAAGCGCGACTTGATGTGGAGTAGCTGGTTGGCGTGTAAAGTGTGACATGGTGTGGAGTAGCTGGTTGGGGTGTAAAACGTGTCATGGTGTGGAGTAGCTGGTTGGCGTGTAAAGTGTGACATGGTATGGGGTAGCTGGTTGGGGTGTAAAGTGTGACATGGTATGGGGTAGCTGGTTGGGGTGTAAAACGTGTCATGGGGGTGGAGTAGCTGCTAGGGGTGTAAAGCGTGTCATGATGTAGAGTAGTTGGTAGGGGTGTACGACGTGACATGGTATGGGGTAGCTGGGTTCGGGTGTGCAGTGTGTCTTGATGTGGACTTGGGTGTACGACGTGACATGCTGTAAAGTTGCTGGACTGGGGAGTGCGGTGTACTGCACGCTTAGGAATGTAGTAATGGAGGCCACCGGTTTGCAGCGTCATCACCTTTTGAGTGTATGCGGGAGTGTACTACTGGATATCTCGTGTCTATCATGCCATCAGTCTTGGAGCGTATTCGAGAGTGTCATCACCCCCAGGAGCCTACCGCTGGAGGTCATGGATCTGTTACACATCCATATTAAGAAGAATTTATTTGTCACTGTTGACACTGGCAAGTATTATCGGTTAAGCTGGACTGTTGCCAGTGCCGATTAAAGTTTCTCCCATACGTTGAATGGAAAATGAGTCAAATGGGTATTGGGTCTAATGGTGCAGTAAACAACGATCAGTTAAATGTCAGTAGGTACAAGGGTTCAGCATTAGTTGCAGTTCATTGATTTCCTGTAGACACTCTCTTATACCGAGGATGTGCAGTTTTGCGGATGTAACAGTTCTCGTCTAGGGAGGCAGTGTGTTCGTTCACAACGAATGCTTCAACCAACGTTGTCAAGTTGGGTCTTTGTAGTTCCACATGACGCCCGTATCTGCTACAGGCTTCAGTGCGACGTCTATGGGCTGCCATCTAATACAAATGATAGTCAAACGAAAACGATAATATTTTTGCATAACCAGTGGCGACCATATTGGATTTTTGATTGGCCAACGTTATTTTCTGAACGGGGAGGCCATGGTGAGCAATCATTAGAGTTTTGGTGCTTGTATCACAAAGTGAATAACGCGGCCTAGTTTGTTCTGATATCCTCTCTGCTATTGTTTGACACCATCTGTTCCGGCATGATGTCCGCTGAGTACCAGGATTTTGTCTAGTCAGTTCTACAATATCGCCTGCCAACATCGATCATGTTGTCTGTGGAACTATGGACACTGTCAAATGAGTTCCGTGACCTTGATTACCGAATTAGAGGGCAATGCCTGAAGAAACTTTTGGGCGAGTGCAAATCTCCCCATAATGTGTATCTAGTTTAAGAAGCACTCATGAGTCACATTTATGTCATGAAACCTGTACTGTAGACCTTCAAGAATGTGGTGCCTTGCCAGATATCATCCTTGACCTGACCTGTTCTGACCTAACTTAGTCACATAGTCACTCTTGTCCTGTACATGGACCACGTGTTTAAATCACCTGAGTGATAGGCTGTTTTAACATGGCGTAATTGCCAGTAAGGACACTTCTGGTAATTTGTAACAACAATCAAATCCTTACTGGGCAATGGTCAGTGCCTGATCAGCCCAGGCCTGCACTGACGCAACTTTACTGAAAACACGTTTCTAGCTAAGCTTTCAGTCCTATCTGATAAGATGAATCTGTTATGGAGACGTTTAATGGAAATGTTTAACGAGGTCATTATTTTTTCCAGACCTCTGGCAGGTAAGGTCTTTACCAGGCATTCAGACGTGTGTTTAGGTGCATATAATTAAAACATAATTGGAAATCATATGCAATGACAATTTTCTGACTAAATATTACTACAATTCGGAACAAAATCCCTAGCTACACCTTTGGGATATTTGGTGCAGTAAAACCTCCTTTGGCATTACGGTTTCGTCCTGCTGTATTCTTTGTTATGTGCACGGCACCCAGGTTCACGAGATTTATATCAACGTACTGTGTCACTTGTTGATGTCTGAGGTGAGGTGAAGGCTTTTGAATGACATTTATTAGTTTTAGACACAAGTTCTTTTTATAGATATCAACTCCTTTATTTGAGGAACACAACTTGTCGGAGTACACCCTTACTCCTACATTCCCCTAATGAAGGAGTAAGGGTGTGCTTTATCATGGTCTTCAGTAACCCATGCTCTTCGTAAGGGTTACAAACGGGTTCGGTTGGTAAAGCTTGCTGACATGGTTAGCGTAGACTGAAGCTAGTGCCGTCAATCACTGGATGGTGTGCCAAATATCTACAGACAGCCGCCACCTGGAACATTGCTCAGTGCGATGTTGAACAACAAACCAACCAACAGAGGTGCAATCATTAATTGTACGCATTTTCTGAACCAGCACAGCGATTGTACGACTACTGATATTATAGAAATATCTCCATGTTGAATACCAGCATGACTTTGACCTGATGACGGTCTATTGTCTCTTACAGTTTCAAAAGAAACACAAACATTTCAGCTTCACATATTGTGTTCGTCTTGCCGTTACAGCCTGCAGCTGTGCCCGTCAGCGTGTGCGGAATCTTGTTAGATAATCGCTGTTCTTTGTGGCGCTAATTTCCTAGCCCTGCAGCATACAAGACGTTTCATTTAGTTATGTCGCAGATGTCTTCTGCATGAGCCCAGGTATTACACAGCCCGAGGTCGTTGTATCCTTCAGTTGTGAGTGCAGAGCTGCAATTATCTGCAGTTGCCAATGGTTATGTCGCCGTCAGCTCTCTGCAAATGCTAGTTCCACTGTTTCCACCGTGGACTCGTAGAATGATACAGTCTCGTTGTAAGTGGGTTAGTGGTGGGTGTGATAACTAATATTCACTTTCGATGTAATTTGTCCATCCCCAGGTTTGTTAACCGCTTCCATGTCGGACCATTTAGCCATATATCGCTCTGATATTGTTGCGGTGGTGATTTAAGTGGCGGCAAGCCTCTCCCTCTAGGTTCCTCATCCCTACTGCAGTATTATTGGTTTTGCTGAAACATCAAACGCTGATTTGCAGAGAATCATGTTAAAGTGTTACGCTGCTGCAAATAGTGAAGATGCATTGGTTCTCCTGTCTGGGTGTTGACAGCCCGAGATATCGTTATTGTGTACATGGGCGATGCCAAGACAGATTGGATATGCTAGAGTTTTACCAGGGGTTAATTTTTTGTAGGAGTGGACGTGGCATTCTCCTGATCTGGGTCATAGATTTTACGCCAAGACAAATGTCAAAATAAATTGGTAGATTGTACAAATAGGCTGTTTTGTAAAATAACAAAACTGGTTTCCTCTTTTGAGTCACATAACACAGACAAAGGCTGTTTCATGCTGTGATGTCACATGACACAGGTTGTTTTCTGTCGTAGTGTCACATGACAAGAAAAGACTGTTTTCTGCTGTGGTGTCATATGACACAGACTGTTTCCTATCGTGGTGTCACATGACCAAAACGGACCATTTTCTGCTGTGGTGTCACATGGCACAGACTGTTTCGTGGTGTCACATGACAAAAACAGACGGTTTTTCTGATGTGGTGTCGCATGGCACACATATGAAAGTTTTCCTCTGATTAGAAGTCTGAGAATTTATTGTATCTTTTTCTGCTTGTGTTTAATCTGAACGGTCTACGTTTATTACCTATTAGGTGGTCCGTTACGTGTTTAGTCGTGCATAGTCGTTCAATGTGAGTGTGGTGTGTAGAATGAATAATCCCGAACTGTCAGTGTGGGATATGGTGACACTAGCGGCCAATTCTCTTCACAAGTGGGCATTTCCGTGTGTCGACGCTAGTGTCACAGCGACGGGGTTGAAGTCCACCTCGGTGGATGAGATCGAGTCACGCCGGGGTTTACTACGTCGTGGAGACCTCGTTACCGGTACAAATTAGATTAGTCTGTGAATCAGTATAACTTTGATTGAAACAAATAATTCGGTTCATATTGACAAGAAGACTTACTTCATTTAGGGCTTAACATTGTGAGAAGGTGTAGGCAGTAGAGAAATTAATGTGATACAGGGAGTGTGAGGCAGACTAAGTTTGCGAAATACTCGGGTCTGGGTTCATCATCATGACAGAAATAACAGTGCCCACTGTACTTACTAGACTTAGAGCTAATCTCTGAAATGAACATATTTTACTGAAAACAACGTCCACAGTGAATAAAAAAATAAGATGATGAAATGGAACCTTGAGATTTCTTCATTCTTCATTTATTGAAGCTGTGGAAATCTAGACTTGCCACATTTTCTAGACATGCGTGGGCTTTCTAGGATATTTATACTTCAGGGTCTGTACGACAGACTATGTACGTACTGCACCATAACCGTCTTTGTTTTTCTCAGGTGCAGGTTCTGAATCTTCAGTTTCAGTTTAAACAGAGGTATGGATGCATTCAAAATTTTGTGTTTTCAGATACACAACGTCAGTTTAACATATCTGTGTTCACTTAGGGTGAAGGGTTACCTTCCGCCGATAGCCATAATCCAATGTCTGTTTTCATTTAATTGCACATGAAAATATTACGTAATATTATGAATCACTACTTGTCGCGGCTTAATGATGATCAAACATGAAACTATGTGGACAACGGCCTGCTTGGAGTTTGTTACTGTTTTGTTGATGGTTAGCATCACATGCTTCTTTTAGTCCATTTTGCATGGGGAAATGCATTTCCTCAAAGCGTGTGTTTTCACAAATGTGCTTGACAAAATGGCCATTTATAAATCCGTTTAACAAAGGCAATGTGAAGAATATCCGGGTGGCTACTAGGCAGTCAGTATTACCAAATCGTATTGCATGTATATCCCCCAAGACAAGAGGAAGTTTATTTTAGTTGTTTGTGTTCACGTGAGTCGACAGTGTCAATAAAATCCCAGTATTTACTCATTTACAGATACATTTTATAGCCATGAAAAATAACATGTAACAGAAACTCCTCGAATGTAAAGTCGGTATGGATATGGTCTGGTGAGATGGTGTTATGAGATTATGCGGGAGAAAAAGCAGATTATGTAAGATCTCAGCCACCCTGCTAGAGTTACGTCCCTTTGAAGCAATTTGCTGTGATGACGTCAATCTCAAATATAGCTGGCACTTCTCCAGCAGCGATTAACAAAGGGGCAGGGTGCATAACGCCTTGTTAACTGGTCGTCATGTTACAATCCATGCTTATCAAATGGTTTTATGACGTTGACAAACGTGCAGAGATTTGAGTAAGTGGTTCTAAACTGAATGAAACATTTTGTCACGTGGTATGGTGACCTTTGACCCCCACAACATAAACACTGATGTCAGCTGTGTCGAAGTGTTGACTCTGTGCTGTGGATGGGCGACCTCTTCACAAACTGGATATGTTATGTATGAGGAGAGATAACACTTTCTTGTATTCCTTAATAGCAGTTTGAGTTTTAGTTCCCGCTGACGAAGGACAAACTGGAATACTCGCCTCGTCGCTCATAGTGTTCTCGTATCGAGGAATGTTCTCACACAAAGGTAAGCCGTGCTAATGGCTGTCACGGGCACGACCTCCGTCCTTCATTGAGCGACTGCGAAACACCAGGCTGTGTTTTTGTGGGTGTTTGTGTTTATGAGGGTCACTCCTCTTTCTTGTTGTAAGATTTGACCAGTTTTCATGATGTATATCCGGATATAGCTGGTTGTGAATCGACAGACCTACAAGACGAGAGTGTGGTGTACAGGTGTTGTTACAAAGACGGCGATACAGTGATGTGTGTTGTAAGGCAGACACAGTTAGACCTAGTCATCACCTCCATGCGTGATGTTTGTTATATATGGGACAGAAATAAGTCACAGAAATAAACTATGCATGTGCGTGCAGATGTCACCGTCTGCCGGAGAAGCCAAAATAAGAAATGCATGTCGATCTGTGAAGTGGGGAACAGGTGTGACGTGGGTGTGTAGGGAGTGAGGCGATGTAACTCGACATTAAGTGGAGCAGCAAGTACTAGTACTAGTAAATGATTTCATATAGTAGTTCATCATAACACTTTATGATACAATATAGTAGTTCATGATACCAGTATATGATGTGACATAGTGGTGCATGATACCAGTAAATGTGATATACTAGCTCATCATACCAGTTTATGATACAGTTCATGACACTAGCATATGATGTGACATGGTAGTTCATGGTAGCAGTAAGTGATGTGATAATATAGTACATGATAGCGGTAAATGTGATATAGTAGTACATGATACCAGTAAACGTGATATAGTAGTACATGATACCAGTAAATGATGTGATAATATAGTACATGATAGCGGCAAATGATGTAATGTAGTTCATGATACCATAAAATGTGATATAGTTGTACATGATACCAGTAAATGTGATATAGTAGTACATGATACCAGTAAATGTGATATAGTAGTACATGGTGCAGTAGATATGCTGATATATTATGGTACATAATATATGATTAGATACAGCAGGGCATAATACCAGTATGTGTTGGGAAGTACACGTATTGTATGACAGAACAACAATCAGAATGAGGTTGATGTGATAGCTATGGCGACGACAAGACGGGCATTGACGGACTTTAATGGACTTTGCACCAGGACCACTACCCAGCAACAAATAGAGATCTCCATAAACGACTGGTCTATTGTTCCAGGGCATGTAGGCCGGGCCTATATGGTTAGTACTTCTACCAAATCGCCATGTTTGTTTATTTGAATCGCTATCCGCAGTAATTATGTGATCCTTGGTAAAGGCCACGCTGAACTTCCGTCATCCTGACGTAAGTTTCAGTAACGCGGGGAAATATTTAGGGAAGAGTTAATCTTGCCAGTAAGTCAAACATGTCTTGTCCTGCATATATATAGGAGTTAATTATGGCCCCCTTTAATAGCGAAATACATCTCGACTATGCACTTCAAACAGCCCCCGATTGTAAGATCAAGTAAACTAACACCTTCTTACATTAGGAGTTCGGGAACGGTTTCTTATCCACAACGATCATATACGTTATATGACACACACATCATACTAGCCTATCGTTAACATATCTCATTTGAGTTTCAAACATTATGTTACATCGGGGTCAAACTGGCACAACTGCTAATGCCAGTTACTGACTTAGATTTAATTTTATCTGTGGACGGAAATGCGCCCACAAAACGTCATCATCTACCACCCCACCACTGACTGAAGAACGATATGATTTACGGCCTAACCTGTGTATATTATGGCCTCCAGGTTTGTGTTGGCTGAGGGTGTGTGGTCAGTTTCTGTTGTGGCCTGCAGTGGACGACGTGTGACCACTGGCGACTACAACTCAAAATCTAACCTCTCTGCGGTTTGATAACAGTAACTCTTGACGATCTTTGTGTGACTGCCTTCTGGTTACTTACTAAATAGACACTATGTTTCCTTCCTATGTCGGTCGTGGCATCGATTTTCTTATTCTATTCTAATCCCAGTTAGTCCTTAGTTTAACAAGAATGTTGTAGAGGTAGCCCGTCAGGGGTCGCCTCTGTAGACACATCTTTACCAATCACGCTATCTTATTGATTATGTACTTATAGGCATCAGTGACTTCGAGTGACCGGCCTGAACCGTTGTCATTAGCCTAGATAGAGGCCTCGGAGATACTGTAGTGACCAGGAGATATGGTCGTAGATGATGGTGACAGGTACCTGCAGCATTCCCTCTCTCAGCAGGTGGATAATCCCAGATTAGCTAGCTGGTGAACCTCATTTTCGTGGTCGAGGAACTGAGATGAAACTTGACACCTTCAGGCCCCCCTAAGTAATTGAAGGAATTACAGCAAATTTGAAGGAATTGCATCTCAAATGTAAACAAACGCAGCCCACTCGCGAAACAATTGCAGCGATATCGGTAGTTTAGCGGTAATAACAGAAATACATCGGCCCTATCGGAAGCAATGTCGGTAATACTGGAAACACGATCGGCCATCTTCGGAGATTTTTCGGTCGCGAGCGGAAACTCACGCAGCAAAACATGGCGTCGTTGGAAGAAGCACCCGTCTCGGTGAGATTTGTTTTTAGTTTCTACTATTACATTTTTATACTTATCCCATCTTTGACCACCCGTGTTGAATGCGTTTAGGTATGAGGTGTTGTCGGGGCAATAACTTATGTTTTTAGGAAAAGATAGTCACTCTAGGAGAGCGTCACAAGTCATGCCCCTGTAGTTTGATTACATCTGAACATCGAAGTCGTGCCGATGATTACGAACGTGCGCGAGATATAACATCATTTTTTTTTGTAAAATGTGTTTAAATTTGTCAATTGCACTTCGTAGCAAGAAAAATTATGGCTCATAAACTTCTTCATGGCGCACGTTCATGATGTTCGTAATCATCGGCACGACTTCGATGTTCAGATGTGAACAATCTCCAGGGGCATGACTTGTGACACTCTTCTGCAGTGACAATCTTTTCCTAAAAACATAAGCTATTGTCCCGACAACACCTCATACCTAAACGCATTCAACACGGGTGGTCAAAGATGGATAAGTATGAAAATGTAATAGTAGGAACTAAAAACAAATCTCACCGAGACGGGTGCTTCTTCCAACGACGCCATGTTTTGCTGCGTGAGTTTCCGCTCGCGACCGAAAAATCTCCGAAGATGGCCGATCGTGTTTCCAGTATTACCGACATTGCTTCCGATAGGGCCGATGTATTTCTGTTATTACCGCTAAACTACCGATATCGCTGCAATTGTTTCGCGAGTGGGCTGCGTTTGTTTACATTTGAGATGCAATTCCTTCAAATTTGCTGTAATTCCTTCAATTACTTAGGGGGGCCTGACCTTGATGTTCGTGTGGACACATTGTTTTCAGATCTTCAGTGAATAAGATCCTCCACTGAACCTTATTTGGAGACCTTCAACAGGCGCATTATACTTAGATCACAGAGTCTCGAAAACAGAATGTTCTCAGATTTTCACCGGAAACATAAACATGTCAGGCCTTGTGGGCTTTCAACAGATGAAGTCTGACATACTGGACAGTGGCATTGTCCCGAGGTGGTCTTCAGCAATCACACAAATCTGTTATTTCCTCTGTGGTGGACGTGTGGTCAGTCAGTGTGATGGGAAACAGGAAGCTCACCAGTCCGTCTAGCTCCACGTGTCATCAGCTTGACGATGCCAGGGCTCCATAGACCAAAGCTCCATAGTCCCATAGCGTTATTAAAAGTAAGCAAAGCATGCCGTTGCCCCTTGTCCTCCCACTGCCTGATGATAAACAGTGCACAGAGATTTAAGTTTTGTACAATATTCCCGGCTGATTCCAGTAATGACTTTCAACAAGCAAGACAAGGCAGCTGTAAGGAGGAATCCTCTGTAGAGTGGAGTCATGCAGAAATACATTCCCATCATTCTAATCTATACGTGTTTCACGGTAATGTTTGACATGCAATTTTACACTTACTGTATTTTTTATGCCTTGACATCGTCGATGGACGTGATGTGTGGAAGCTGGACGGTAGGATGACTATTGATTGGAGGGAGAGGACTACGCAGGTGTTAAAATCTTCATTACACCTGTGTGACAAACCAGCCGTGTGTGTGTGTGTGTGCGTGCGTGCGTGCGTGCGTGCGTGCGTGCGTGCGTGTGTGTTTATTATTTTTTTTTTTGGTAGTGTTTTGGTTTTGGGTTTTTTTCGTTGGTAATTTCTCATTTAGTTAAACTCGACCGTGTTTATTGGAAAGAACTGATCATACTGCAGTAAAGCACGTCTATTTCGGCTCACATCTGTAGGCCCATTAAAATGGAACACAATTTGCAAAATTACATCCATTACCGCAGCCTTAAACGTTTTATTAGAATACCAGATAGTCTCCAGTATAACGTCCCACCTGATACAGCTGGGATGATGCTCACATCACAGACATAGATCTTCTGACACTGTAGGTTTTAAAGGATTGTGTCAACGAGTGACTGAGGTTAGTTTTATACCTCTATATTCCAGCAATATTCCAGCAGTATCACGGCGAAGGTACGAGAAATGGTCTTCGCACATTGTACTCATGTGGGGAATCGAACCCGGTTCTTCGGTGGGTCGAACGAACGCTTTAACCACTAGATTACCCTTCCACCATTTCAAAAGGTAGATTCACGGCTTGTTCTGAATACACTGACTTTGTATTCTACGAGTTGTGTAAGTCATTCAACTCAGTCTATTTTTAAGACTGGCTCCTCTCGCTATCTGAGGTAGGGCCTAAATAGATAATACTGATATGTTTCAACACCCATGTAGCACATTCAGGACCACTATCATATCGTGTCCATAGCGTGATACTGCTGCTGCCGGAATGTAGGTAATTGTGCCATCTCTGCATTGAAACACGTGCCGAATATCAGACCGTATTGCATAAACCAATCGCCGTCAGTGAGTAGTGACATGAACGACGAATCTTGAACAATGAGGCTGGATACTGATATGTTAAGTTAAGGGGTCACAATTCACTGTGGCGGACGGGTTCAGGCGCAAAGGTAGACGAAGGAAACACAATATGTGTTGGTAAATGTTGTGCTTAATATGTACGTCCGGCTGGGACATGTTACCCAGGCAACGATAACATTATGTCGTTACTGCTATCGACCGACTTCCGTTAGCGGTTTTGTTGTCACAAATAAATTGTCTGGTATAACATATCCTAGCATGGGTCCTTGTCCGTTAGGCCAGACTACGGCGTTCCCGGATTTGTAGGTGATGTTAGCAGTGTCCACTGATGGCACCATGGGTGTCTAAGGAAATGAGATGATGTATTGTGGGCGTGTTGTATGGCGACGGACTGTAATCAATCGAGTCTCTACAATCCAGTGATTGACAGCATGAACTTCAATCTACGGAATTGGAATACCATGACATGTGTCGGTCAAGACTCACTCATGACTGACATCTCTCCCGATCGCCTCTTGCGACAAGCAGGGATAACTATTGACAAAGTGTAACCAGAAGCCCTTCTTATATTAGAAATGATGTTGTAGGAAAGGGTTGTGACTGAGTATGAGTGTAGATGTGTTACCACCTGATTTAGTAGAATTACGGGTCTTTGAAAGAGGTGCGCAAGACTATGACCTAAGATAAAGCTCTTAATTAATCAACTAGATTGAGTTACACATGTCCAGAAAGTGCGTCATAATGGCCATCCGGTCTCTGCCCCCGTGCTACAGGCGTGTTGTTATCTGTTATGTGTCCGAGGTACAGTTGTTGATCTGGGTCCATTTGCACAAAGCAATCTTAGAGCTACGACTATCTTAAGCCCATTTTGAAGAATGGGAATTACAGTCATTGTAGCGCTAAGATAGCTTTGTGCAAGTCAGCCCTGAACCTTCACTTCTAGCATTGTTGAGTCTGTCCTCCGCATAATGCAGCATTACCTCACTGGTTGAACATGGGCCGGCCCCATGTACATTTCCAAACCTTTCTTGGCAATACGACTACGACTAAGCTCTGATGAGTGGTTGCTTGATGTTCTTGTTGTTCGTGAGGACTTGACTGACCACTGTTGGGCCCTGATAACCTTACTGTTTTCGATTGACCATTGTTGGGCCTTGATAACCTTACTATTTTTTATAGACCATTGTTGGGCCTTGATAACCTTACTATTTTTTATAGACCATTGTTGGGCCTTGATAACCTTACTATTTTTTATAGACCATTGTTGGGCCTTGATAACCTTACTGTATTTGATTGACCATCGTTGGGCCTTGATAACCTTACTATTTTTGATAGACCATTGTTGGGCCGTGATAACCTTACTTTTTTATTGACCATTGTTGGGCCTTGATAACCTTACTGTATTTGATTGACCATTGTTGGGCCGTGATAACCTTACTATTTTCGATTGACCATTGTTGGGCCTTGATAACCTTGCTATTTTTAATTGAGTATTGTTGGGCTTTGATATCCCTACTATTTTTGCTGGATCACTGAAACGTCCTATGTCACTCGTAGACGTACATCATGTCGGCAATAACGTTGAAGATCTCATTAAGAATGAGCTTCATGAGTGAGTCTAATCAAATATACCTTTGTCACTGCCATATCAGGTGCCTCAAATATGACTGGCATCCCCATGAAAAAGGTTCTGACTCTGTGGGGGTCTCTATCAGTGACCGACTTGCGATGTTTCCACAGTCTGTTTGAAGATCGATACTGTGGCTATTGAGGGCAAACCGTCATTGAAAGGACAAGCTTGCATGCAACGTTTCGTCTCGTATCGGCTAAACAGATATATTAATTATTATTATTGCATTATATTCTGTTAAACGCCCACCAATATGGAGAATCGTCTCCTTTATTGAAATCCATTTTTGTCTCTCTCTCTCTCTCTTTCTCTCTCTCTCTCTCTCTCTGTGTGTGTGTTTGTGGTTTTATGGCTATTCTCAGGTATAATAAAGCGGACCTGATGTGGATCGTTCTGCTATGTATTAAAGACTACTGCATTGCAAGCAGTGAATGTGTCGAACCTCATCAGTTCACAAACACATCTAAGCTCGGATTTATTTTGTTTGGGTTTTTATTAAACATTTCAATCACAGTTTTGTGTCAGTTTACTCCGTTGTTGTTTCAGAGACTAAATGATCGTCGTTACTATTAAGCGGAAGTCCACGATGAACGAGGAGGATGGCTACCGGAAGTGGGTCGTCGTCATTGCCGCCTTCTTTACACAGTTCATAGTGTGCGGTATCACGTATAGTCTCGGCGTCTTCCACGTCATCTTCAGGGACATCTTTCAGAAGAACCACTTCGATACGTCATGGGTTGGGTCGGTGCTGCTGTACGTCACCGCACTCTCCAGTACGTCAACCTATATTTGCTCACAAACACTTTCTAAATTTACGAATAATATCATATAAATATATGATTTTAACACACGAAATATTTTTCAAGGCCAATTGAACATTTGCCTTCTGGAATTACGCCAGTTTTGTTGTAGCTCCTATGAGATCAAACCCTGTGCAGTGTTGTACCACATGGCAACATTTGTTGATCGCTGGGTCGAATTCCAAATCCACCCTGATTACGAGCCTTGGCTTGTTAACGAAGTGCCCGCGCCGGTTGGCAGCGAAATGCTCCAATTCACATTTCATGTAACTGAAAGTGCTTTTCGAAATGCCATTAAAGCTGACTCGCTGACTCATGTTGTGCAACTGTTCTACTGCAGGTGTGATGCTACGGTTTGTAGCCAGCATGTGGGGGTGCCGTGTCAGCGTTATGATCGGGGGGCTTCTTGCGGCTACAGGGCTGTCTCTAGGACTCGTCGTCAATGAGCTGTATCAAGTGTATCTCACTTTCGGACTGCTCACAGGTACGTTCATCAGACTTTTCCTGAAACTTATTCAGCTTTGTATTGTGAAGTCGAGTAGGGGGAATTTGAGCCAAAGGGTTTTCGAGTCTGTATTGGAAGACCAGCAACGGTGGGTAAGGCTGTGTTTGAAGACGATTAAGGGTGCGTAGGGACGTATAAGATGGATTTGAAGAAATGAGGTATGGCTTACTAGAGGAAATGATGTGTATGGATGTTCATATTTGGACGTGTGGTCTGTTTGGGAGTTCTTGTGATGGAGTAAGTTGTGAAGTAGTATCAGGGGTAGGTATATAGAGGGCTGGAACGGTTTCATCCTGTGTAACAATAGTGAAATGTGTTAGTAGACTTTGCGAACTGACAATATGGATTCCATGCACACAACCTTATTGGTATCTTAATCGTTTGAATGTAGTTACAGTAGTCGGAGAGAGCCTTATGAAACATCCAGCCTCAGGGGCATGAGTGTAAACTGGGACATACTTGCAATATATGTCAAGTTCCACTCGACACGACAGGGACTTCCAGTCTATCAGTCTTCATTGCACTCCTATCCACTGATCAGTGTGAGTGAGCGAGTTTATGCTGCACTCAGCAATGTTCCAGCTATGTGCATGCGGTCTGTAAATAAACGAGTAAGGACCAGGCAATCCAGTGATCAACAGCGTGAGCATCAATCTACGCAGGTGGGAACCGATGACGTGTCCCCCATGTCAGCGAGACTGATCACAGGATCTTGTTAATAGCCTCTTACGACAAGCATGGGTTTCTGAAGACCGGATCTTCACGGGTTCGTGGACAGATATGGACTGATGGACGCTAGACCATTTGCTATCAGGACACCTTATGGACAGGCATAGCCTCATTAGCTAGAGAATTAGCTATAGCCACACTGACCTTAGAAAGGTGTTATCCGATGAAAGTTGGAGCATAAGCCATTTGACACACAATCCTGAGACAGGGGTTGACTGGTGAAATCTTCAGCATTAGCCTTCTGAGATTGGGCAAGTGTACATAGCATTGGAAAGTTGTGGTCAATGAAGTTCCTGCGGTCGATACCAGCTGTCATGGCCGAGTAGATGACCTAACAGACCATGTAACCAAAAGCACACAACCGATCTGTTATTCTCATAGTCACTGAACCACGTGATTTTCTCTTCCACTCACTCTTTTTGCTATACGAAAAGAAGGAATTCCAAGTTTTTCAGAGGTGAGACGAGACTCCTGTGTAATGTAAATGAAATTGTTATGTTTCAGTTAGAAATCCATCAAACTGAGTATTAGCGTTAGTGTTGTGTACACAAATCAAGCCATTAAACACGGAAGACATTGGTTGATTCGTTATCATTAATTAGCCGTTGGGCAGACTGGCATAAGGATGTAAATACGTTGAACTGATAACGAATACCTCTTCTGACAGGTTAGCTTGACGTTTAGTCATGTTAATAATTATAGGGGATAGGCCACCGCCTTATTAGCTGCGCCCGTGCATCTTTCAAACCGTTCCTATAAATCATGTCAATACATTTACAAAATGGCAACAGAGTCCCTTTGACGGCCTTAAGGACACATTAGACTGTGTTAATAAGTCAGGGCTACTGTCAACTGTCCAAGGAATAGCTTGCAAATTGCAGTTCAGACTGCTCATATGTATTCAGGCTCATAGATTTTGCTTCACTTGATAATTATGTCTATTTCTTAAGAAATATCTGATCTCCATACACAATTTCAGCACCCTATAAGCTGAATATCAAATACTCAGTACACTGGTCTTCGTGTGGACTCATATTAGTCATCTTACCCAATAACGATTTGGATGAAATCTCTTACAGAACACACGTACAACGTTGTAGATAAACGTATTATCCTCTAACTTTATCTATTCCACGGACCTTCTTTCCTGTATCCAACATAATTGCTTCTGCCACATTTTCGCATGTACAAGTGAAGTCAGTACTAAGTGTGATGACTCCAATGACTCTTTATATTGCAGGTATTGGCTTCGGACTGGCGTGCTCTCCCTCTATAGTTGCCGTAGAGCGTTACTTCATCCATGGGCGATTCCAGGCGTTGAGCATCGTGGTTGGTGGTGTTGGGGCCGGCATCATCACCTTCCCCATCATCATCAGACACATGCTGGACATGTTTGCGTGGAGGGGAACTCTCCTCCTCCTCGGTGGGGTGTCGCTCAACCTGTGCGTGTGTGGTGCCCTGCTCAAGCCTCTACCCGGGAAGAAGGAGGTACGCCTCCTGCCCCTCCTATCGTGCCTCCCCCTCCGACACCCTCTGTTTCACGGCATGTGTATCGCCAACCTCTTCTGGAGCTTCGGCTCCACCATTATCTACATGTATTTGCCATCCTATGCAATATCGCAAGGAACGGATTTCGAGAGCTCCACGTTTCTTGTGGCATGTGTCGGCATGGCTAGCTTCACCAGCAGGATGATATTCGCATTTATGGGGCACAACAGCACGCTTGATGACGTGACGTCTGTGTTGTGCCCCGTAGGACTGGGAGTGGTTGTCACCGGCATCTGTCCACTATTGTTCAAAGACTTCACGGGTCAGATCGGATACACGTTATTATTCGGCTTCTACAGTGGATATTGGACAACATTCCTCTCTCAAGCATCCCGGGAGCTTCTCGGCCCGGAATATATTGCCATGGGCAACGGGTACCTGTGTTTCATGATAGCCTTGGGCTGTCTTACAGGAGGACCAGCGGCAGGTACGATTATTTATCTCCACTCGTGTGACTATGCAAACTTGAGTTAATGATTGTATGTTGTATGTAGATCTAGTGTGACTCGTGGATTATTTACAGACCGCCACCATACAGCTGGAATATTGGAGTGCGGCGTTAGTTCCAATGTCACTTGTATGCCCTTTGATAGGGTTATTTTAGTTTGATTTTTCAATGATATATTTAGGGCGTTATGATAACTAAATTCGCGTCATGTTAACAAAATGATGAGGAATAGTAATGACATTTTGAACCGCATGATGTGCTTCACGATATCATGAATGCATATTAGCACCTAATGTGGAGTTAAGGCAAAGCTTAGTGTGATTTCCTCAGGAGGCCATATGTGCTTGCCCTGAGGCCCATGTCCATAAGAGATGTGAAGACGAACAGCACAAACATATTGTAACATTGACTTCTGCGACTATGGATGTTCTCATAGTTTGCTTTTCGCCAGAATGTGAAAACTGGTTTATTGTGTATTGTCATATCAGAAACCCAAACGCGTAATGTCTTACAACCAAAGCTTAAGATTTGGGTTTTGTGACAAGCAGTATTCATGGTAGGTCGTAATTGTTAAAAGTAGTTCCCTACACGTGGTGTTTTGCCATGGTAAAAAGACACTAACGGCAGAAGGTCGTCATGGTAACAGGGGGTTCAGGTGACAACTCTTCATGGTAACTAGCAGTACACTATTTAGGTCTTTATGGTAATTACCAGTGGACGTGGCTGGTCGTCATGGCAATGAACGCTTCATCTACGTGGAAGGAGTGTATGTACCTTAGTTGATCTCAGTGTTTGTCAGTATTTGACGTGCCAAGCAGGGGGCACCAATGTCTGGATGTTCTGTATGTTGACGTTGATGTTTATCTGCGCAGGTTTGCTGATTCAGCAGGAAATGGAATACAAGTATGCCTTCTACCTAGCAGGTACAGTACCCGGCCAATGATGATTACTTCCACGTCACCTATTGTCTGTCACTTTCTTCTTTTTTTGTCTAAAATTGTTTTCATGGAAAATAAATATTAAAAAAGATAAATTCTATTCAAAATAAACAGAAAGGGTTAGATCTGATCTCCAGCAGCTCATGTTTGTCATAACAGGCGAATGACGGTATCTTGTCTTCAGGCTCGCTGACTTGGTTAACAGGTGTCACCATACCCCATTTGCGTAGATCGATGCTCATGCTGTTGATCACTGAATTGTCTGGTCCAGTTACAGTTATATAATCATATAACTGGAATACTGATGTACGCAACAAACAAACCCGAAACAAAACATACTGTGGAAAAACGATAACGTGGAATCAGGTCAGATTCAGGTATTTGTATGTCTGTAAGCCGTATCACACCGGTCCACAACTAACTGGCTTCTTTCTCTTTTCTTCTCTTTTATTTTTGCAATTAGTGTGTGTGTATGTGTGTGTGTGTGTGCGTGCATGCTAGCGTGCCGACTCTCGTGTTTATAAAGCACAATTAAAACGGTCGTATGTATGTATAAAAGCCCTGTCATATCTACTTTTGACCTACTTTCTTCCTTCTTGCTCTACTCACCCCAGGGGCGTGTCTGCTGTGGAGCTCCGTCATCATGGTGTTGTTTAAGATCAAGCGTTGCGTGGTGGCCAACAAGCCCCTCACTGACCACAAGGTGCCCCTCATGGAGGGCGAGGAGGACTACAAGGACACAGAGAAGACTCCCCCAGCGGCAGATGACATCGTTGTGTGGGTAGCACATGGTCTTTAAATATGTCCCCGACACCAGGACCCTCTTTGTCTTGTTCTCTATGTCGCTAGAACATGATAAGATAATGACATTATCGTTATTTACGTTCTTCATGTTTGACTGTGTGAGGATGTTTTAGGCACCCACACCCGTTTCCGTCAATCAGTAAATGATCAAACGGGCAAACAAATAATAAATGTTAAACTTAAAACATGTTTCAGGATAACGCACATATGACCTCGATCTATTCGCTGTACTGCAGTAAAGACTTTATTATCACTGTTTTTGAGAAAAAAATCAAGCAAACATGGAATTTGTTTTTAACTTGGTAGCAGTGTTTTGCTTACTTTAATCTGTTCCATTTGTCAATCGGGGTCATATATTTTACATAGCAGCGGGAATAATTAACAATTAATTCAGGACCGGGAAACGTCCAATCTACTTCCACTGAAATGAAACGGACATGGAATAAACTACTTCTTTCGGATGTGTGTACATATGTTTGTGAGGCTGAGACCTGTCTTGGCCACTGGGATATCATGAAGGTAGCATCTTGTTGGATCTAGTCACAATATCCTTTGTGTCTGCTGCCTAGTGTGGCGGGTGGATGTCTATTCCATGGGATGACACATACATTGCACCTCTTCAGTTTTACTGGCTCATCACAATTTCCAGACATTTCTGTTTCCCGCCAAGCTTGTGCCTGAACCACCACTTGTATATTAAATGACAAGTATTAGTGAAGCGTTATGAACATATTTCTATTTTGGAGATATAGTAATCATTAACATATATACTTTAAGCCAAAACTGTATTCTTTCCCAAGAATGTAAGAGATAGAAAACCTTCAAATAAAAAATTATTTTCATTATTATCACCTTTACAGCAATATTTAGATCGATGTTTTCTTACTTCCAGACATGCTGTGGTAACCTCGGTATGAGGTTAAGGTCAACCGCATTACCAAATATACTGTTCCGCTTGGGGAAGGGCTCCGAGATAGAGACCGAATGGAAGATGCCAAGTTTGGTTTGGCGATTGTGCCACGTGTGGAGACTCCCGGCTGTGCTGGCTGCAGCGGGCTATCTGTGGAGCTGCCGTCGACGCCGCATGTATATGTGGCACAATCCAAATTATTTCTCAAGCCGTTTCAGTGGCGACATTTAACATCTTTGTTCTTAGCCTACTCCACGCTGGATGGAGAATACATGGTTCTTCTTTATGCCATGTTGAATACATGACGTCAATCACTATGCAAGCCGATCTCGGGCAGATGGGATTCGGCCAATGTAGATATGTGTGCGTGGATTTGGGACGAGGTTTAGTGGGTGCCATTTTGTGTGGGTGTGATTGTCCATCTGCCTAGTTCATTGTCACTTGCGTGTAACGAAATACAACTGGACCAATTATTTTTTTCCTGTTGATTACCTTGTTCACTAAATCTTCAAATGGCGCCGAGATGAAACCAGATTAGAGCTCTCTCTTTATAAAAATTACAAAAGCAGTTTTGGGCCAACCACCATTGATATTTCTTTGAATACTTTTAGTAAAATTATTTGACTAATTGTGTTCAGTTGCTTTCAGTGTAACAAGCACTGGTTTGAAATACATACACGTTTAGTCACGGGTTCCTAATACTCTGTTCCATTTGGTAAAGTTAAAACAATAAACACGTTGGTCTGGAGTTTATGGGCTATATTTGAAAGCGTGAAACTACAACAGGAGATTCTTTATGATTTACCAATGGTGTTGTTCCTTTAGTATTCTGGTTCCTATGAATATTTCTGTTGGAATCCATTGTTGATTATGATTTATGTGGACATATGCCTGTTGCTGTCTATAGTTCATTTATGTAAACAAAGTCAACATCGTGACCAGTCTGATGTTCTGCGTGATAGGGTCCGTGCCGAAGGATTCATTGTTATTAACATTTGTAGTGAACATTGTAGAATTTACTCATCACAGTCTTGGTTATCCCCTATATGTCTTTTTAATTTTTAAATATACTGCCTGCTTCACAACTAATCTATAACAATGATGAACTTTAATGTTACGGTGAACGCTGATGGATCTAAACAGAAATACATTCATCTAAGAACAGAGGCTCTCCTTGTCGATTTGGTTATCAAAGGGAGGTAATCAATCGATTTTTGCCATGAACTTGCGATCAGACGTAAGTGCAGTTAACTCCGTTGTGCAGAAACAATGCAGGGTAGCTGTGAGTTACCCACGTATTTATAATGACATGTCAATAGTTCATATATATATATATATATATATATATATTCTCGATATCATAGTCAAGCAGTTTCGTTTATACTTAAGGTAATACGTTCATCTACTGTTTTGGTAAGTGTTGCATTCTTAAAGACATTTTTGTTTACATAAATAGTGGAACTTAACTACAGCGTACGTACATGTATAAATTCAAAAAACGATATTGCAGCAAGAGAAGTAGTACAAAATTGGGTTTACTAATGTCGACAATGTTCCATAGGATGACGTGCTTGAAGTGTGCCCTGTTGGTAAGTACCCGGATGTAGTAGGTATTTGAGCGTGTAAAAGTATAATGTGTTATCAGCAGTACACCAATGTTACAACGGCGCCATACGTTCCAGTAACGCCTCCCCACCGCCATAGTGAAATACATGGAGCAGACTCCGACCTTCCCCCAAAGGTGTTTATGACGAGACAATCTGTGAGTGACAATCAAAGTCTCTCTTCAACATGCAGGTCGCATGGACACAGTTTTAACTTGGGTCTTGAGGTACATCCCTTGCTGTCACTTTCCATGCTCCCTACACCCATTGAATCTAGCAACGTACGGTCTCATAGAACCCTATGTCCCAGTGTCAATGTAGGGCTAGATTGTGCAAGACTTGTCAAGCGTCAGCACAATTCCTCGGGTGGCCGATATACATCTTGACTAGCTACAGCTCGCAGAGATGTTGATGGACCACCTTCAGGCCGCCTAGGTATAGTTCGACCAACTATACGGTATTGAGGTACTGTCTAACTGAACAGGCTGTCGATATCTAGTGTCACAAGATACAGCTTGCCGACATAGTTTGACATATGACTGATTGCTGATACGGAGCTCGACCACGTGGGGTCGATGACATATAACATGGCAAAGTGCAGCTGGCAAGATACAGTCGACTGTGTGCAGGGCTCCTAACATATTGCATGGGTGTGTTCAGGTTGACGGCGTACAGGTTGCCTGTACATATTGCCAGGATGTAGCCCTACCGAAAAGGGATCGTCGACATAATTGCCACGGAATACTGCCTGCAAACGCTAGAAGCAGATTCCGACATTGAGTGCAGCTGGCTGTGCACACCGTATACTCACCATCTCCTGTTCCTATCGTCCACAGTATATCCAGTGTTGTCTATAGATTAATAAGAGTCAAGCGTGAAGTACTTATACCATGTAGTATTCTGTTGTGCTATCGGTCCATATGATTCCTGCGTCTTCAGCCGGCTGAAGTTAGTCATGTACTTTACTGATGTTCTGATGGTGGAGGAAGTGAACACAGTCGATGGAGGCCTTGGAGGTGACGAGTTCAGTAGGGAACATGAGTGTAAACCCAGAAACTGTTGCTGTGTAGATACTACAATTGAACTGGACGCGAGACATTTACAAAGGCAACGATTTATACTTTGTTTATGTAACGGATCGGTTTGGTATGTACGTCACTCTTAAAGAATGGTGTCTTCCTTCTTGCACGATTTCTCATTGTCACGCAAGGGACACGTCGAGCGGGTAACGATGTCCACGTGCATGTAAATGTAGCTCTTGTGCCCCGGGTCACTCCGAGGTCTGGAACGACCGTTGTCGTAAAGGTGTACTTTGGAGGTGACTGAGATTACGCTGTATATAGAGTGGTGCTGGCGACGTGTATGAGTGTCAAGGATATACGTGACTGTACATACTTTCTTCATGTTTGAGATTATCTGTCATTTGGGACATTAATAAAACAAGTTGGTATTTGTCAATGTGTTGTCATTGTTTAAGGATATGTACTCGTCATCGGTCATGCGACATAGGCGCTGCACATATACTCTTCAAAACAATAGGAGTATTCGAAAAAGAACAACATTGATAAAAATGCGAGCAATGGTAGCGAATGGTTTAGAAAAGCAAATACAACGTGTAACATGACAAGCAGCAGAAATTAACTTTCCCAACACATAAGTGTCGCTTTTTGATTGGCTTAGCGCGCTTTTTCAATGTATCCCGCTTACAAGCGAGTAGCATTTCTATGTACCCCGCTGGGAAAACCAAATTCATTTCGTACGTCGTGATTGTCTCGAATAACCTGGAATCACGTATGATGTGTGTAAATTACCAATTGTTTTGCAAATGCTAATCGTTGTAATGGAGACAACTCCAAATGTTTCTGTCTTATCTGCAAAATCTAACGATGGCAACAAAAGGTTTTGTGCCCGTGCCTCAAACAATTCAACAAAAAGATTGAGGTGTTCGGTACAATAAATACAGCGTTCACTGGTACATCAATCCGTGGACCAGCTTACTGAAACCTCAATATTAATTTTGAATTGTTTCAAGGGATTCCCTGAGGGGTACATAAACAAACATCAATGTTAGATAAATCCATGTTCCCTCGTGATCAGGGAACGACTTTTAATGTGGCAGTGTATTGACAGGGTATAAACATCCAGGAACATGAATGTCATCAACAGGTAGACGTTAAGCTCGCTCTAGCCATCCAAGGACAATAGACAGTAGTATTTCTGTGCGAAACTAAAGAAAATGTTTCTTTTGTTTTGTTTTTTTTTCATTTTTTCGTTTTTTCGTTTTACGCGGAATAATAAAAGTGAAAATTTGACAGGTCAGTCTCTGTGGGATGGTTTAGTATAGTTGATATATTTCCTTAAGTAAAGTCACTTTTAAGTGACTTGATAAGAAAACCGTTTGCAAATGAAAACTGTAAACAGAAGTCTCTATTCTTGTTCGAACACCATTCTTGTCATAAGCCTTTTTCCAATGGAGATATCTTTCCTCGCACATTTTGGAACAACTGTCTTAATACATATAGAGATTGTTCAAAACAAACGTTTACCAAATGTATTTGAAAGTTTACTGCCATAAAGCCTGCTTTTAACTTTAACATCGTTATTTGCAAACATACATTCTTTAATAAATTAATTATCATTAATTATCAAATGATAGACATGCTATGTCAAGATTTATGTCCTTTAAAGAATTTAAAGAATGTCGTAATGTAAAGGTGAATGACTAGAAATACCTTGGAGTGAAAAGTTTTGCAAATATTTTTTAGAAGAAAGCTAAATCTGATTTACAAATCCTGTCAACATATGCGAAATATCTGTTTTACAGGGACACGTAGCTGTCAGAAATGGTTCCATGAGATAGATATCACGCTTTGCTTTCTTCCAAATAACATCACATCACTGCTTAAATAGCAAAACGACACTTCGTAACTCAAATTTTTGATTGGCCAAATATTAAATAAAAATCCTTTCAATACATCACGCGAGGCAATGGTTCCAATGGTTCCAATATAGACTGCTGCATATGTTTATCCCTACAAATGTATACTTATTTACTATTAGTAGGGCAGAGAGTTCATTATGCAATTTCTGTAGTAAATCTCTTTTGGGGCGTGTCAAGAAAGCAAGACTTTATGGAATTTACGTCAGTGGATAAAAAAATGTGTTGATATCTGCGGCATGACTATTTTTGCATAAATAATTTCTCCTGGATTACGGGGAAACATTGTACCTGATAGTGTCTTTTACTTGATGTTAACGCTACCTATTTATTAATGTAACCTGGAATAACTGAAACATCACCAAAGAATTTTCAGATTGGACTCCAAAAAGGTACATTTATCTATCTCTGTTTAGATAGAAGTGAACACAATAATTTACATACACAATAGACATTCCATCACTGTTTGTTTGACGCTTCACGGACTCTTGGCTAAGCGTGTTAATAGTTGCCAGGGCCTAGTTTCAAATCTTTCTTAGCGCTAAGATAGTCGTAAGTTAATGTCAATGTATGGTACTTACGACAATCTTAGGGCTAAGAAAGACAATCTAGGCCCAGATTATTAACATTTATTTTTCGATTTTATCAACACAGTCATATTTGACTGTAACTGAAAATTTTTCCCTCATCATTTTCTTTTTTCAACATTGTGTGAATAATAATGTTAGGAATAAAATAGAACATAATAATGACACGGAGTAATTTAACCACTAGTCATCGAAGTATCAAAATCAAGACTGAACCGTTCGGCCCCGTTGCGGTTCACGGAGGAATTGCACGCTTCTGGTTTGTTGCGGCACCAGGTTTGGGTCTTTAAGACGGTTCTATCTGGCAGTCATGTTTCACAGCTGATCTCTTTTCTGACAAGCGGTCATAAATGTAATAGTATTTGAGCGCCATTTACTTTCTTAATTGGTTTGCCAAGATCGGTCTTCATGTCAGTTTTGAGAAATTATGGATCTCTCAAGCAGAGAATGTTATGGCAATGTTTCCTAATTTTGTTGAAGTCATCAAATATACACATGGAACTTAATCAAGCACCCCCTGTTTGGGAACAATGACATGAACCGAAAGGTGCCAGACGTGTTGGAAACTGAATAATTGATCCCAGACAAAGCAATATAATATTGGCAGTATTCGTCTGTGAGAAATATCAATACTGTTAAACTGGGTGAAAACAGCAGGATGAATACTCCTCGGCAGCGTTAATGGTTTCAGACAGCCATGGCGTCATGGAGGAACCTGCTTTCTTTTTGTCAATGGATCCGCCTCCAGGTCCGAAGATTCCAGCGCCGTCAACTGCAGACAGTGTCTGTGATGTCCATATCTATTTGGAATGGATAGCATGCTTGCATGTGACTTGTGTTTTGTCAAACCCTTTCAAACTGAAACCTTGTTTTTCATCACCTGTAATGTACTATACTCCACCAGAAAAGTTTAGCACGCTGCACGAAAATGTCCTCAACAAAAATAATTAAATGTTCTCATTGATCTGGAACTGATGCCTGTAAACTTGAGACACGTGTGGAATTGCCCTGTAGCGAGAGAATTGAATTCAAGTGATCTTCGTGGAATTCACGTCATTTTCCTTGTTTCCAAACCAATGAAAATCATCTAATGGCCGATGCATTTTGCATACCTGTTGACACTCTCCCGAAGGGGAAAAGCATTTTAAAAGTTTGTAAATCAACCATGGGACGCAGTAGAGGCACGCCTTGAAATCAGCGATAGGGAGACTGGACGCAGGTCAAACAATTAAAGACGTAGCGCGTCATTTCAACGTGTACTCGAGCAGTTTCACTTCTCAAAACACAAGTATAGCAGACCGGCCGTGTCAGAGGTCGGCCATGCTCCAGCAGACCCCGTAAGACCACACCCAGGGAAGACCGACTATTTTGTGACGTAATCACGACGTTGTGACGCCAATCATCTCATCGGACGTGACTGCTCTGGAGACGACAGCGTCTTGTTTGGGGGCAGTGATCCATGCACGTGGAAGGACAGACTCAATTGTTGTCCCAGGAAGCCGGAATGCACAACGATATTGCGATGAGATCATGAAACCAACTGTCATCCCACTCATGCTAAAAATCCCGGCTTTATGATTCAACTTGACAACCCTAGACCGCACAAAGCCTTTCGACCAAGATATATTCATCTTCATCCGCAACACAACATTCAACCTTTACATTTTCCAGCAGGATCCACAGACCTCTCTCCCATAGTGCATGTATGGGACATTCTCGGCAACAGGATCGGAGAACATCACCCCCATATCATAATCATCATTGTCATCAATAACTACATGTGATGAAATATATTAGGGATTTTAGTAAATCAAGTTCTATGCATATACATTGCATGTGTTCATATTCCCGGTACGTTCAACTAAACGGCCCTAAACCACATACATTCATTCTTCCTTGTCGCTCCCTTTCCTAAAATATTGAATATGAAGTGATTTTATTTCAGTGACGAAATACGAGGATTGTAACACTTTCAGATGGTAGTAACTTTGCAACAAATTTCATTACAAGATGAACCGAATTCACAATCTCAACCTGAATGTTGCTAATTAGGTTTCTTTCTAGATTGCGTTGACCTATGATGATATTCTAGCATACTGGCACCAAAGACAGCGTCTCATGCCTCTCTCGAAGGATTTCATATTGGCGTAAGAACATCAGAACTACTTCAAACAGGAACAGTGATTAATGTCACCGAAGTACCCATATATTGTATTGTTATTTTTGTTTTTGCGTACTTATTTCAAAGAATTGAACCTCCTTGATACACCTAAAAGAATGAGAAAATATATTTGGTAAAGACATATTCTGACGTAATTATTGCCAGATGTTCCCCTTACATTTTGAATTATATTTCTGAAAAAGGTTTAATAATTACAAACGGGATTTACTTTGTTGAATATGCAAATAATGCTTTTTGTTAAATAAAACAATATAAAAAAACCCCAAAAAACAAGATACATTAAATCTAAAGCAGAAACTCCAAGATGTCACCTTTCTGTCATACCCCAAGTGGAATTTTGAGTTACATACAGATATATTATTGTTTTGAAACTCGGAGCGATTTATAAATACATTTCATTACAGGGCTTGAAGCGCACGTACAATCATAAGATCGTCAGCAATACACCAATCAGTCGTTATGTCAACACACGCACGTGTATTTGAATGGCTCACTGTCAATAGCATGACTAATAATAATAATAGTCCATTTATCATGCGCGTTACTCCATGCACAATGCATGCTCGAAGCACCCAATCAAATCTGATTATTATTACCCCGATTTAACCAAAGGAGTCTGTTAGGCGCTAGGAGATTAGTGGTTACATGACTATTCCATCGGGTACCCATTTTTTGCTGGGTGAACAGAGGCAATTTTTAACTCACTCGCCTATGGCGAGACCACTGGTTTTATGTGCTCCGTTGTGGGGCAGGACTGAAATGAAGCTGAGAAACACGGTCACCCATCCAAGGACTGTCGACGGCGCTTGATTTCAACTAATTCATGACCTGAGCTTTGCACGCAGGACCACACGCCACCACGTTTTATTCTCATAAAAACTTCACATTAGACAGCACAATTCTGTCCGCTACGTTCGTACTGCTTTCAATTTTTTTAAATATTTTTTTTAAACGATAACATAAAGTCATCAACGATTTAAGTAGTCAGGATTATTTTTATCCAAGTACTGCACTTATTTCGAGCGTTCGGACTGGTTTGTCGTATTTTCACACATAACAAGCATCGGAAGAAGGACGAGTCTTCGTGTAGGTTACGGAAAAGGACGAGTAGTGACGAATGTTCCATGTGTATATGTATTGACGCCTGGGTGTGACGTCACGTGACCGTCTACCCCAGTGTCTTGGCGAAAAGTGCTTTCGAAGGACGTGCGTCTTAGATTCACAATATATGCTGTGTAATGAAATATTACTGTTTATAACTGCATTTGGTGTGTGTTATATGTCTCTAGACTCATTGCTAGATCCAAGGAAGAGTGTACCCCATACCAACGATCTACGACGATGAGGTTTCACTTCTCCGGCGCAACCATGACAGATTTCCAGACGGATTGCTGCCAGAGATTCCATCTTTCAACTCTGTGAAGACAATCATGTATAGACAGAGACACAGGACTGTTCCCAGACTGCCTGCTTCCAGATCTGAGATTCATCTTGAGGACAAGTGGGCTGAGACAGAAGCTGGCGAGTGATTCCTTCATCGGATCAGCAACGATGTCCTCCTCTTCACCAGAGACAAGAACATGAAGATCCTGTGTGACGCAGATACAATATATTGTGACGGAACATTCTTTGCTGCACCTCGCCTCTTCGACAAGATATATACAAGTCAAGCCCAGTTCCGACACATGTTTCCCCTAGTGTATGGACTGCTACCAGATAGAAAGGAGACAACTTACTCTGCTGTGTTCGAGTACCTTCATCAGTTGGCTGAGACCCTGAACTTGCATTTCAGTCCTCCTGTTGTTCAGCTGGATTTTGAACTGGCAGCCCATAATGCAGTAAGATCGGCTTTACCCCCAACAACCCATCTTCGGGGGTCCTTTTTTCATTATTGTCAGTGCCTTTGGAGAAGAGTCCAGAAAGAGAACCTCGTCAACGGCTACAAGGAGGACGATGATGTGCGGAGGATAGTACGTTGAGCTGCTGCTCTTCCCCGGTGCCCCCTTGACAAAGTAGATAATATTTGGTTAGAACGTATTGCTGACAGCCCCGATGACCTCAAAGTGCGATCATTCATGGATTATGTGACTGCTTCGTGGGTGGAGGGTAACCAGTTTTCCCCATTGGTATGGAACCATCTCGGAAACGAAGGACCAAGGACAAATAACCACCTAGAAGGGTTCCATCATAAACTTAATCAGCAAGACAGAAAGAGTCACCCCAATATTTTTAAGTCGTTAGACTTTTCCAAAGGGAGCAGTCAGTGAGCGAAGTGTCCTGTGCCCGATTAACAGCCTATCCTAGTGCTCCACAGAGGAAACGCCGCTACCGGCAGATAGACTGTCGTCTTAGATCCCTGAGTCAAGATCTATGCGTACGGACCCAGGACATAGATGATATGGAATATGTTGACTGTGTATCTGAACTGTTAAAACTGGAGTGATGTGAGGATTACGATGATGAAATGGCAGTAACTGCTTACAGGAATATTTTTTGTGTAAACTTACATTTTACATGTATATACATTTATTTCATTTAAATTGTTTGTAATATATTGCAAGCAAAACCGAACAAATTAAATATGGTGAATACGGTAACTTAGTTTTTTTATTGCCTTCATTCAAGGTAAAGGTACATCTCCGTAATCACATACCGTGACGCACCCCATCCTCTATGACCGGTAAAGCTACCCCTACTTTCCTCTTTATAATTAAGAAAGTAGCTTTCCCGGCCCATAACTAAGTGATCATTAAGGTGGAATACAAACAATGCATAGAGCACAGGCGCCCACCGCAGGTCTGAAAATCGATGAACTAAGTCCCGGTTTACTATGCAACCCCTTTACTATATAACCTGTAAAGGTGCATCACCAAATCAAGGCGACGTGATCGAAAACCGGACAATTACGTACTCGTCATTGAATATATCGTATTTTAAAAGTCTCACGAGTATCTAAAGCTTTTGTCCACTTTGCCGATGTGTGTGGGAGGCATATACACAGGCCTTCCGAGGGGGTGCACTTGTTGTTTTTTGATAAACCGCCAAGGACCGAGTTGCTACGTCGGCGTGTTAGGGCCACGGTGAAAATTCTTTTGGTGTCACTAGCTCCTACGTAGGACTTAATATCACCTACGTAGGACTTAGTATCTCCTACTTAGGACTTACAGGACTTAGTATCTCCTACGTAGGATTTACTATCTCCTATTCCTAATCTTCCTTAGATGTTAAGTCCTACGTGGGTGATAGTAAGTCCTATGTAGGAGATAGTAAGTCCTACGTTGCCCTTGTATTCTCCAAGAGCAAAGTCCAGTGTAAACATGTGCGACGTCGTCATTGACACAGGTTATGCATCAATCATTAGGTAGACTTGAGAGTGAGTGAGTGAGTGAGTGAGTGAGTGAGTGAGTGGGTGAGTTAATATCAGCTATTTTGTGACTAAAGAAGAGTATAGATTTATGATGATCTAATGATAATGATAATGATAACGAGCAAATATTTAACTGAACGATTCAGCACGGCGTAGACAAAATTCGATGAAGACAAATCAGAGAGAATTGTATATTTTGATGATATAATATACAATTATGAAATACACATATCATAATATAGTCCGCTTTCGAATTCTAAATTTAATTTCCTGAGTCCCAGTAGATGACTAATGAACTGATGCTAGCATATTTGTGAAACATATTACTAAAAATACTGTAGTGTTCAGCCTTTTATCATTGCATTTTATGAAGAAATAACATTCAGTTACAATGTGTTTGTGCATAATTAATGCCTCAGTTATTCGTCCTTGACTATTATCTCCTACAAATGTAAATAATATGAACTACAGTTGAGGTGAGGTAACATCTTTTCCCTCTTCTGTCAACCAGGTATTCCTCTCCCCTCCTTGGGCATTCATGTAGACATACATGAACGTTACATGTACACATTCTCGAATGGTACATGTAGACATGCAGGAACGTTACCTGTAGACATACTGGCGCGTTCATGTAGACATGCTGGAACGTTACATGTAGCCAGTCTTGAATGAGACATATAGACATGCTGGAACGTTACATGTAGACATGTGAATGTATATTTAGAAAAGCTGGAACGTTCATGTATACATGCTGGAACATTTATGTAGATATGCTGGAACATTCATATCGACATACTAGAACGTTACATGTAGGCATGGTGGAATGTTCATGCAGACAAGCTGGAATGTACATGTAGACAAGCTGGATAATTTATGTAAGCATGCTGGACCGTACATATAGACATGCTGGAACGTTAGAGGTAGACACACTGGAACGTTACATGTAGACATGGTGAGACGTTACAAGTAGACATGATGGAACATCCATGTAGACATGCTGGGACTTACATGTATTCATGATGAAATGTCACATGAAGAAAACGTTACATGTAGACATGGTGGAATGTATATCTAAACCGGCTGGAACGTTACATGTAGACATGGTGGAATGTACATGTAAACAGTGGAAAGTAAAATGTAGACCTGCTGGAATCTACATGTAGACATGCTGCAACGTTCATTTAGATATGCTGGATCGTTATTTGAAGATATGCTGCAACATTCAGGTAGACATATTGGAAAGCAGGAAAATTCAATGCACACATGTTGGAACGCACATGTAGAGACTCTGGAATGTAATCGAGGTATGCTGGAGCGTTTCATGTAGACATGCTGGAACATTCATGTTGACACGTTTTAGCGCTACATATAGACATGATGGAATGTACATGCAGAAAAAGTGGAAAGTACATACAGACATGCTGGAACGTTAAAATGTGGACATGGTGGAATGTACATCTAGACATACTGAAGCGTTCAAGTAGACATGCTGGGCCATTTAATTTTAATAAACGTTACATATAGACATGCTGGAATGTACATGTAGACACGCTGGAAAGTTCTTGTAGACAGAATGAAATGTTACATGCAGACATAATGAAATGTTACATGTAGACATTCTGAAATGTTTATGCAGACATGCTGGAGTATTACATGTAGACATTCTAAAACGTAGACATGTTGGAGAGTTCATGTAGACGTGCTGGATCGATACATGTAGACATGCTGGAGTGTTCATAGAGACACGCTTTAAGTTTACATGTAGACATGTTTAAACGTAGATGTAGACATTATTTAATGTACATCTATATATATTGGAAGGTTACTTGGAGACACGCTGGGATATTCATCAGACTTGCTTAATCGTTACATATAGGCATGCTGGAATGTACATGGAGACATTGTACATACTGGAAAAGCACATGAAGACATGCTGGAGTGTACATGTATATATGCTGAAACGTTACATGTAGACATTCTGGAACGTATATGTAGACATGCTGGAGCGTTACATGTGGGCATGCTGGAACGGTAAATGAAGAAATGCTGGAACACTCGTGTATACATTGTGGAAGGTTACAAGTAGACATGCTTAACCGTTATATGTAGTCATTCTTTAACGTTACTGAAACGTTACATGTAGACATGCTGAAACGCCACGTTTAGACATACTGGAAAGTTACATGTTGTCATGATGGAATCTACCTGTAGACATGCTGGATTGTTCATGTAGACATACTAAAATGTACATGTAGACATGCTGGATCATTATATCATCACATGCTGAAACGTTACATGCAGACATTGTGGAACGTTACATGTAGACATGCTGGAACGTTACGTGTAGACATGCTGGAACATTCATATAGACATGTTGGAACGTAACATGTAGACATTGTGGAAGATGACATGTACACTTGCTGGAATGTTACATGTAGACATGTTGGAACGTACATGTAGACGTGCTTGAACGTTGCATGTAGACATGCTGGAATGTATATGTAAACATGCTAGAATGTATATTCAGACAAGCTGGATCATTACATGTAGACATGCTGCAACATTTATGTAGACTTAGTTGAAAGTACATGTAGGCATGCTGGCGAGTCACATGAAGACATGCTGGCGAGTCACATGAAGACATGCTGGAGCGTTGCATGTAGGCACGTTGGAGGGTTACCAGTAGACATGTTTAAACGGATTTGTAGACATTCTGGAATGTACGTCCAGAGATGCTGGAACGTTACATGTAGACATTCTGGAACGTTGCATATAGGTATGCTGACACGTTACATGTAACATTCATATAAACATGATTTACACGTAGGCACGAAGAAACATTACACGTACATCAATACATGTAGATATGGTGTAATGTACATGCACTTAACAGTAAACTGGAACGTTACATGTAGACATGCTGGAACGTTACATGTAGACATGCAGGAATGTACATGTAAACAAAGTGGAACGTTATATGTGTAGCAGTGTGGCATATGTTTGTAAATAAATTTGGCATAAAGTTAGCATGTTTGGTTATACATACTACCTTAAATGTCAATTGGGTGGTGCAATAACACCCATGTCATCCATGTCATTGTGGTGTCTTTTCTATGTTTACTAGCACTGGCCTCCATCTTGAATTTTCTAAAAATAACCACCAGCTTTTTCGGAATTGGGAATCATCCTAATTCATTTCATTTCCTGTTTTCTGCCCATAACCTTACTTCCTTCTTAGTATTTACCTGTCCTTGATTGGCTCCTTATGGCAACAACTGTTTTTGCCCACCTGTATGTTGCCTCTCAGTGGGTGCCTGCTCCTTTGAGAGACCTTCTCTTTTGTACACGTGAGTCAATCTTCTTCAATGATTCATCCTAAATTAGGTTAGGCATCAGTTAAATTCATTAAATAGCAACATATAGTTAACAGTAAATATTCAAATTTATTAGCTATTAATTACAACATATAAAAACATTAACTTATACAACTGTCTCGTTATTTGTTTCACATGCAGGCTGTTTGAGTTGTGAATCTGACCATGACCATGTGCTTATTTTGTCGACCATGACAGTAATCCCATTACTTGGTACAGTGACAGACTGTCTATGAATTAGTGAATTAAATGTCTGTGATATTGACATAATGTCGTGATATTTAACCATGAGGTTGTATTATATATATTTTGGCCATATTGTCCATATGTCCATATATTTTGCTCATCAGTGGGTTCCTGCTCCTTTGGGAGACCTTCTCTTTTATACAGTTTCCCCACAACACCTCATCACCATTGCAACAAACTGTAGAATGTTGGTTAGACTTTCAGACTTTCATTTTTTTCGGCGTCGTCCAGAGACCCGAAATCACACCCCTGGACCACGGTCGCATATGTATACAAGCTGGAATATTTATATATACATGCTGGAATGTTACATATCGACATGTTGGAATGTACATGTAAACATGCTGCAATGTACATGTAGGTATGCTGGAGCGTACATGTAGACGTTCTGGAACGATACATGTAGACATGCTGGAACATTCATGTAGACACGCTTTATCGTTACATTTAGACATGCTGGAATGTACATGTAGAGATGCTGAAGCAAACTTGTAGTGAGCAAGTCTTGAGGGCGTGTGAAATTTAAATTGACCTCTATATTCTTATGCTTAATTTATGACAATGGAATTAAGGAAATTAAACGGCGTTTTCAACTGTTGCGTTTCCAATAGATTCCAGGACATAATGAGTTTACACTATGTATATGTAAGTGTCAAATGTTCCATACACTCACATGAACTAAATCACTTATTCAATTTATTGTACAAAATGCAACGTAGTTCCGTCTTTGTGCACAGATGTACACATAAAATATAACATAATGTATTTCACATTGCTGCAATATTGCACGAAATGAGGAATATTTAAAAGTTTTAATAAGATACTATATATAGGTGTCGTCAGTGTCGATTCATGCACTCGTCCATGATAGGAGAGCAAACAGACCAGTAACATGGTCATAATACAATGCTCCCCTGAATATTTGAATTTGAGCAGAATAATCTCTGGACGTCTGAAATATGAATACTAGCATATATGAAAACGAATCGCCGTACAACTAACAAAGTGCAAACTTAGAAATATTACCAACATTCGATTGATTATCAACCTAACATTTCTCACAGGGGGAAGTGTAATTACATTTATACTGGGTACAGGAACACTTGAGACCCTAGGACTGCCTAGTGTTCCTTATGACACGACATCGACGTAGGGGTAGCCTAGTGGTTTGAGCGTTTGCTCGTCACACCAGCCATACGAGTTCGATTTTTCATATAGGTAAATTGTTTCAACCTCATTTGAGTCGTTCCCCGCCGTGATGTAGCTGCTATATTGCTAACAACAGGGTGATACAAAAGTCACTCACATCGGTGGGAAGGAAGAACCAACTGCAACACCTTTTTGACTGGAATGTTCAGAGGATTCTTTGAGTACATCAAGGTAAAGGTGCGCTGACAGCAAAATCCAGTTTCTCTAAATAAGGCAATCGCCGCGTGATTCTCGACGTATGAATTCACAACCATGACGTCTCCTTCCGAGACTTTATCATAGAGCGTTCTGAAGAGTTTGTATCCCACTTCATCATTATCAGCGTACGTTGGACCCGGTTTCCATCCCCCATCGGCTTTCCGAAGAACACCATGACCGATGACGTCATTAGAAAGTGTATCCACAGCTATGTACACATAGGCTGCACTTGCAATGATGCATTTATGAAAGAAAATAGTTCTCTTGACTGGATGTATCCGTGCATCGTAATCCTCGACAGGTCCAAGGAGGGCACCAGTTACCGGAAATACGCGAAACTTTGTGTCCAGTAAAAGTGGAATCTTGACATTCATCTTTTCCTTTGTCAGCATTTGTATTTCATGTAAGGGTTTGAAACCTTCTTCAGCGGCAGGATTGAAATGTTTTTCTCCCTACATTTTGATAGTGATGATGTTTTCAGTTTCTTCCCGATCATTTGATTGTGATAGTCTTCATCAACGTCGTGACATCCTCCGTGAGAAGCAGCATCGTCGAAGTCAAACACGCTGCAACAACATAGACTTATGAAGAAAACACACGTGACTGAATGACTGATTTAACATTTAAAGTAATATCCGTAATTGTTCTTGACTAACCTTCGTGCTTGTTTTCATACTATACATATATTCTACAGTGTGGTACAGGACAAGAATTATGTAAAGACAACTATAGCATTGCGGAGGCTACAAAATAAAATGAATGCAATCATTCAATTCAGAGATTCTGTTTTCTAGTTTAAACTATCCTATGATTAACTAAAACTATATGGACTTTAGGTTTTGTTTTTACTAACGTCACACTCAGCAATATTCCAGCTGTATGGTGGCGGTCTATAAAGAACGAGTAGGATCCAGACAAGTATATATTGACAATAACATAACCAGTACACACAAATATATTTGTATTCACAATTATCTCTGTTGTGTTTCATTTAATATTTGCACACTTTACGACAGGCAATAATCTGTATTTGTCTCAAAATTCATTATGTTTGAGAGTTTAGTAGGCCATGTAATATGCTGTTAATTAACGTTCAGATATTAAGCTGATGAGTTAAGCAGTCTACATGAATGACACATCCATTGCGAGCAGTGATGATTTCTTGAGAGCCCCGGGCTAGTGGGGTTGGGTGGTCAGGCTCGATGACTTGGTTGACACATATCAGTTGCGCAGATCGATGCTCATGCTGTTGGATTCCTGGATTGTCTGGTGGTCCAGGCTCCATTGTCTACAGACCACCGCCATTCAGCTGAAATATTGTTGAGTGCGGCGTAAAATTAAACTTACTCACTCATTCACTTGAGAGAACTGGTTCCGAATAATCTCTGTAATCTGCAGTAGAGATATGTGCTGGTGAAGGCGTTCATCGTCAAACAGTGTGGAAGGACAGGGATGTGTCCGAGCTCCATATGTCGAACATTGTCAGACAGATCCATGTAAACATCACAAGGCCAAGTCGTAGTGCAGACTGCTTTCCGCAGAAATGCGTATGGATTCAGAAAAAAATGTTGTTTTTCTATTTGTGATGATTATAAGTGTCATTCTGAGGTAACTGAATATGGATACCTATAATCGAGCTGTAATGCCAATGTGAGAAAAACATATCTTTATAAACCTATCACAACATAGGCATGAAGTATATACAAATTACTAGGTTCATAGTGCCCCCCACCCCCCCCTCTCTCTCTCTCTGTCAGTCTGTCTGTCTGTCCCTCTTACAATTCGAACTGGTTCCAAAATGAACATGTAGTAATTTCCATAGCATTGAAATGCAGGAGGTGTCAGTACAGTCTAGTTAACGTGTGATAATAATATAAGGAATCTTTGTGGAACCAAACTACTCATTCACCGTGATATATTTCTTTAGGTACATTGCGAATGTATAATCGTATTGATTGCACTAAGATCCACATTATCAGAGTGGCGCATATGCATGTCTTTACCTCACTGTTTACACATGCTGTACTGTTAGCCTCATGACCATCTATGCGTAATAAAAAATCAGAATGAAAAAATCTGCCTTTTTATGCGTTCTATTCCTCACATGAGCACAATGGGTAAAGGCAATGTCCACAACCGTGATAATGATTGAATATTGCTAAATGCGACACCACACTCACCCATATCTATCCACTGAATTCAACTTTTTTTTTCATTCAGGGAACTTAAGAGGCTACAGGCCTTTAGTACAATACATGTGAGCACACACATATAACATTTCAAACAGATTTGCTATTGTTCAATTAAGGATAGGTATACCTATAGAAATTTGACTATTTGTAAATTTGTTGCTTTCAAGAATGCCTCTAATATATATTCACTATGATTGATACGGCAAAATGGTGGAATATATATTGTTCTTGAATTGTGAAAACGGATATAAAATGATCTTCTATGAAAATATGAATATGAAAATATCGTCTAGCACCTCATAACATTCATAGTCTTTTTTTCTGATGGAACATTATTTTATCTGGCTTTTTCCTGTCTTTTTGTTGGATTCACTTGATGTGCATCGTGCTGTTGATGTCCTAAAAGTTTAAAATGCAATGTCGACATCAACGACGTAATGCTCTCTTATTAGGTCTGATTTAAAGGGGCTGTGGGGTAGCCTAATGGTTTCAGCATCTGCTTGTCACGCTGAAGACCTGTGTTCTAATCCCAACACGTGAAGCCCATTTCTGGTGTCCACCACCGTGATATTGTTGGAATATTGCTAAATGCGGCATTAAACCACGATCACTGATTCTACTATAAAAGTTCGGTATAATTTTAGGTGATAGAGGTTGCAAGGCAGGCCAGAAATGCAAGTAAATGTTTTTAAACCTTTGAGTTACAGATTTTGATAAAAATAGATTAAAAACTAATGACATCTCGTCGCCTCGTCTCGTTGACAGGCAGTACTGACACTTACACTATACCGTTACAGACAACGACGAGAGACAACGACGCCACAGTCGAAAAACGCTGTGGTACACGCTGTTCAAGGCTGTTACATATTTCATATATAGTATAAAACAGCGTTGGAACCATCTGTTGTGGCAAGTTTTACCAGCCACCTCCACATCAAAAGGCCTCGGTCAAGCATTGAAATCCATTCAGGTTGTGCCTACCCGAAGAGGGCTGGTGTTTTCAACTATACTATCATGGCAGGAGTTGTGATCAGACGTTTGGTTGGCCGATCTGAAGTGAAATATGTAGCTGTGCTAGCTAAACATGAAGGCTGGAGTAGTTCACTCCCATATCTGCTCAAATGTTTTGATATCGATCACTCGATTTGGTGGGTAGCAGAAAAGAAAGATGGAAGAACCGTTGGTGAGTCAGTTGTCTCTGTGACGAATTGTGCTAATTATTGCTAGGCCTGATTATCAGGAGTGATAATAATGATCTACTGCTGGACGGTACAGCGATGGGAGTAGACCAGGTGAGGTCCTTCACCAAGTCTGCCCAGAGTCAGCCCTTTGTGGAAAAACTGTCTGAGAAGCCATTGCATCGTATGTGCATGCAGTGCGTGGAACAGAACAGCAATCCAACCGACTCCTTCGCCTGGATGAAGTCGGCTGGTCTCAAATGTGAAACTGAGGGCTTTCTTTTTGCTGCTCAGGACCAGTCACTTCCCACTCGCAATCGCCATAATGCGATTCTTAACCAAAATGTGAACGAAATGTCGTCTTTGTAATGAATTTACAGAGACTGTCCAACACCTTGTCAGTGGATGCCCTTCCTTGGCACAAACACCATATCTTAAAAGACATGATGGCATGGCTCGCTGCTTTTATTATTGTCTCCACCATGTCTGTGGCTTTGACCCCTAGGTCCATCCATGGTACGACCCTGAACATGTCCACGGCGTCCTGGAAAATGATGTTTTTAAAATTCTCTGGAATAGGCCAATATGCAGCCTGAGACGAATTCAGCCAACAAACCTGATCTTGTCCTGTTTGATAAAACCAATGTAATTATTTATATCACTGAATTTTCTGTCCCTTTTGACATCAATATGATTGGCAAGATTCAGGAAAAGCATGATATATATGCGGACCTCGCCTTTGAAATGTCTCGCTTGCATCCCGTGTACACTGTCGTTAGGCTACCCATTGTTCACAGTGCCCATGGTTTGGTACCTTCTGATCTCTTGGCGCAGATCAGGAGCGTGCACGGGTTCTCCATCAGGAGCACAGCCCTTCTGACAATCTGGGTAATGCAGAAGGCTGCAGTGTTGGGGAGCCTCCAAATTATCCGGAAAGGTCTTGGTGAGTTTGACTGGGCAGTGTTTTCTGGGAGAAGTCTCATTCGCTGTCTGGGCTGCGTGTGGAGGGGGCAAGGGCACTGAGCTGATGATGAGCTTTACCAGCCTGACTGTGCCAGGATCACCCGAACCCTCTCTTCTGCATTTCTATCTCAATCTGTAAAACATAAAAATGGCATGATGATGTACGCCTCTCCGTGGTGGGCCTAGATAGGGCAATTTTATTTATTTTTTTTATCACCCAGCTAAGGCTGATCCCCCGAAGCTTGTTATCTAACGACTTTACAGACAGATAAGGGGAAAATATTCTTTAACTTCCGCAGCCCAGTCAGCCTTCCTCCGGTAGTCAAACTTACTGGAGATGGGACTTGCCCCAGGGGAAGGCACAGAACCCGGCCAAGTATATCTTGGTCAAAACATCTCAAATCCACACTACTTGAGTGTGCGATGGCGGCTGGATGGCCTGATAATCCACGCATTAATGGCAAGTCGCTTAAGCTACATTAGGACAATGCCATGCCCATGTACGCTTAACTGACGGAGCAAAATCTCCCAGATCAACACCGGAGGTCTAAACATCTTATGCCCCGTGAGCCAGTTCAACCCAAAACTGGTGCCTATCAGGAACCTTTGCATGAGCAAACTGCTCAAGTGGCAGCAGATCCAAAACATCTGATGGACGTCATCGTGAACCTCTTTCATCTTTCCAGAAACAAACTCTTCCAGCGTCGAGCCAATTGGCCCCGACCGAAATTTTGGACCCTCACTCTTCCTCTTCCTAAATTGCTGACCTCCAGAAAACCCTGTGTATATTTTGTTTCACTTTGTTTATGATGAAATATCTGTTACACCTTTGGAAAGACGGAGGCCAATTAAACAAACCAGTCAATCTTTTCCCAAAACTGGAACTGATTTATTAAATGACATTATTTCCTTGAAACATTCTGTCGACTGTTCATTAAATGAAGTAAACTGTTGTGTTTATGTTGCCGCTCGGACCTTGTAAGAACTTCACGAGGTTTCCAAAGAAAGGTCTTCTAATACTAAGAACAATAAACCAAGGGAAAACCGGTTTCAAGTAAAATTAACAGAAACTAGAAAATCTCTTTCCTGGATAGAGTTGTGCCTGATATTACTTTTCTGCAGTTATTACATAGAAATAAAATACATGGATACCATACTACTATGTGTAGCGTGACTGCTACCACTATACCACAGTTATTCCAAGAAACTCTAAGACATGTTTACTTCTGCCATGTGTGGCGTGACTTTCTACAGTTATCACATAGAAATACAATACATGGATACCATTCTACCACGTGTAGCTTGATTTCTACTACTATACTAAAGTTATTACATGAAACCCTGAATTATGTACAGGATTCTGACATGTGTGGAGTGACTAATTTCTGTATACCACAGTTATTCCTTGAAACACTAAGATATGTATGCCGTTCTGGTAAGTGTGGTGTGACTTCTACTACTATTCTCCAGTTAAAAAGTGAAAATAAAACACATTTATACCATTCTTCCACGTGTAGAGAGACATCTGCCACTTTTCTACAGTTATTACATACAAATACAATACATGGATACCATTCCACCATGTGTAGCTTGATTTCTACCACTCTAACACAGTTTTTACATAAAACCGTTATCTATGTATACCATACTGCCATGTTTGACATAACTTCTTTCACTATACCACAATTATTCCATGAAAGACTGAGATATGTATACCGTTCTGCTAAGTGTGGTGTGACTTCTACTACTATTCTGCAGTTAAAACGTGAAAATTAAATACACGTATGCCATTCTTTCATGTGTAGGGAGGAATCTGCCACTTTTCTACGGTTATTACATAGAAATAAAACACATCGATATCATTCTTCAACCTGTAGCCTGATTTCTACTACTATACCACAGTTATTACATAAAAATCTGAATTATGTATACCATTCTGACATGTGGGGAGTGACTGCTTTCAGTATACCATAGTTATTCCATAAAACACTAAGACATGTATATCGTTCTGCTAGCGATACATCTGCCACTGTTCTACAGATATTACATAGAAATACAATACATGGATACCATTCTACCATGTGTAGCTTAATTTCTACCACTATCCCAAAGCTATTACATAAAACCCTAAATGATGTGTGCCATTCTACTTCTATTCTGCAGTTAATGCATGAAAATAAAATATATAGGTACCAATCTTGCATGTGTAGCTTGATTTCTACCACTATACCACAGTTATTACATAAAACCGTTATCTATGTATACCATTCTCCCATGTGTGGCGTGACGTCTGTCACTACATGTACAGTTATTCCATGAACCTCTAAGACATGTGACCCGTGAAGGTCCCGGGGTAGAATAGGCCTTCAGCAACCCATGCTTGCCATAAAAGGTGACTATGCTTGTCGTAAGAGGCGACTAACGGGATCGGGTGGTCAGACTAGCTGACTTGGTTGACACATGTCATCGGTTCCCCATTGCGCAGATCGATGCTCATGTTGTTGATCACTGGATTGTCTGGTCCAGACTCGATTATTCACAGACCGTCGCCATATAGCTGGAATATTGCTAAGTGCAACGTAAAACTAAACTCACTCACTCACTCACTCACTCTAAGACATGTATACCATTCTGTCATGTGTAACGTGACTTCTACTACTATTCTTCAGTTAATACATGGAAATAAATTACATAGACACCATTCGTGCATGTGTAGCTTGATTTCTACCACTATCCCAAAGCTATTACATAAAACCCTAAATGATGTGTACCATTCTGCCATGTGTGACGTGACTTCTACTTCTATTCTGCAGTTAATACATGAAAATAAAATATATAGATACCATTCTTGCATGTGTAGTTTGAAACCGTTATCTATGTATACCATTCTCCCATGTGTGGCGTGACTTCTTTCACTATATCACATGTACAGTTATTCCATGAATCTCTAATCCATGTATACCATTCTGCCATGTGTAGCGTGAATTCTAACACTATACCACGGTTATTACATAAAACCCTAATTTATGTATATCATTCTGCCATGTGTGGCGTGATTTCTAATGCTATACCACACTTATTACATGAAACTCTAAGGCATGTATGCCATTCTGCAATGAGACAGACTCATTCATAATGATGATGCTGACAGAGACAAGATGATCTTCCTGGCAAACAAGAGACATCGTCATCCAACTTGACGATGGAACGTTCCGGTCCTGCCCGACATCTTCAACTAGATTTACATCATCCAAACCCATGTCAACACTACAACGTTTCCCGTAGCATATGCTCTGTGTGTTGACAAGGACAGACAATACATACAACAGACTTTTCCACACAGTGAGAGATGCGCTGCTGCCAAACCAGTCGCTATGTATAGTTTTCATGGACTATAAACTCAAGAAACAGTGTTAAATCCGTATTCCCAAACGCTGAGATAAAGTCCTGTTATTTTCAGGGCGCTCAGATTGAGGAAGGTCAAGGCAGTTGGCGTACGGGAGACTTACTACAACAACGTCGTTGCACACAGATTCGCCAAAAGAGCTGTAGCTCTGCCGCATGTTCCGATCGATTTAGTTGAGGACGTTTTGTTTGAATCCCCGAACAACGCGCCACCACAACATTCTGTCTGAAACTATGCTGATTGTGTAACTGAGCGGTGGAAGGAGGTGTCAGTTGTCAAGAATGGCGTGGTACCATTACGAGACGCTGGGTCCATGCACCACATACCACGTTGATGGGTGGCACAGTAGGTTGAATAGGATTGTTGGCCATCCCCACCCTAATTTGTACCAACACTTTTGCAGGGAGAGCATGCCTATGTAGAGGCAAGATGATATTTTTGTTGAATACAACTGTTGGTATCCTTTGGGTCATCAATCATTAAATACAACTAGTATTAAAGTAGTTTTGACGAAATCTTGTTCTGTCGTGAAAGCGAGGTAGGTGTCGAGCCATCCTATTCCAATTTATCACACGATATTTCGGTTTACGAGTTGGCCATCAGGGCCTGCTGCCACATGCAAACTTTAAAAGCCCACGAATCAAATCTGTAGGCCCAGAATGTGGAAGTCAAACCAGTTAAAACAAGTTAAACTACGGAAATCTGTATTTAAGTAAAGACTGGTTTTGCCATTCCTCTACGCGAAGCTCTGAAATACCAGGAAGAACTGTTAGTTATCGTAACGTGATGAATCATGGGTGGTTCTCGAACGTGAATAAATAGATATGGGAAAGATTCTTTTGAAAAAAATGACAGATAATTTACTTAGGGACACGATAGGTTCGCCGGCGATTATCTCAAACGCTGTGTGCAAATCTTGAAATCTGTGCATCACACCATCACATGACCCCTGGCAGCAATTGACGGCAATGCAACAATTTGGCATGTCTTTGTTGACGTATAGAAATCAACAAAATGACGAACGTGCTGTATACAACTAGCTGGGAATGCTTCCTCATATTACGTCAATTCCGGATTGCTGCAGTGTTCTGGCGACAGCGTTATACCTTGTCCATGGTGTCGTTGGCAGACGAGAGAGAAGCAGACGATGTTTGGGCAGCTCGCTCGGTATTTATTAACCACAAGTTTTAAAGATGTATTATAAGAGCAACTGAAAAAATAAATACAGAACAGTTTTCGATATGGCCGTGATACATTCTATGTATCTCATTCCCAGTAAATAATCCAGTCACGGGGTATTTCGATTGTTCCACGCTTGACTGAGGTGGAAGAACGCATGTCCTCGTCCGTTTCGGGAACCTCCTTACCTGGGCATCATATACATTTTCTCACGTACAGTCTTAATTGTTGTTTGTTCCTCGTCTGTATTACCTTCTTTATACATTGTTCAAACCTCACATGTCATCAACTCTGTCTACACACAGGGAGAAATACAGAACTTTGAATTTATTCCGAAGATACAAATGTAAAGACAATATTAGTAAGTATGTGGAAGCTAAAGCTAAGTTTAAAAAACTATGTGCTGTAAAGAGGGAAAATCTTGAAAAAAGCTTAGCCGAGGATCTGTGTAGAGCGGCTAAGATTGGTGACTGTAAGTCCTTCTGGAATAGTTTAAAACATTCATTAAGGAATAAAGTTAGAGGATGTCCACTGTCACCAGACAATCTTTACAGTTATTTTAAAGATCTCTTTAACCCAAGTAAACCCCAGGCAAATGAGGATTCCGATTAACATGTGTTTGACTTTATATCTAATCACGCTTGTGATGAGTGTGTAAATTCATCCGGTGTGGATCAACTGTTGTCGGATAGTATTTCCGATTATGAAATTACTGAAGCTATACAGAAGCTAAAAGCAGGAAAATCCCCTGGGGAGGATGGCATTCCCCCAGAAGTTTTCAAGATTGGTCAGTCTACTTTACTAACTTTCCTAAAACCTCTATTTTACGCAATATTTGACACTGGAATATTCCCAGAATCATGGAACTCTGCCTTAATTATACCTCTATTTAAGTCAGGCTGTGCAACCGACCCCAACAACTACAGGGGTATATCTCTCTTGAATGTATCAGGAAAAATATTTGTATCAATACTAGATAAGCGCCTGCGAACATGGATAGAATTGAATGATATTCTTACAGAAGCACAAGCGGGGTTCAGACCTGGGTACGCAACTACTGACAACATATTTACCCTCCAGGCTTTATGTTCCAAGTATTTATCAAAACCTAAAGGTCGATTCTTTTGTGCGTTTATTGATTTTAAAAAGGCTTTTGACTTTGTTGACAGAACCAAACTTTTATATCTATTACTTTAGTCAGGTTGCCATGGTAAATTATATAATCTTCTCCACAGTATGTATTCATCTGTAAAATGTTGTGTGAAAGTTGGAAATTGTTACAGAACTAATATGTTTTCTACAAGTACTGGGGTGCGCCAAGGCTGTATTTTAAGCCCCATTCTCTTCATCGTCTTTATAAATGAACTTTGTTCAGAAATTTGCAAATCTTGTAAACATGGTGTTTTTCTATCACAGGACATTGATGATATTATGATGTTATTATTTGCTGATGATGTAAACATGTTTTCCTATACTGTGGTTGGCTTACAGCAGCAACTCAATGTGTTACATCAATTTTGTATAACCTGGGGTTTGAGTGTTAATATTGAGAAAACGGATATTATTGTATTTAGAAATGGAGGTGTATTAAAGAAAGATGAAGTTTGGTATTATGGTAATACACAGCTTAAATGTGTTTCATATTACAAATACTTGGGGTTGATATTCTCTTCCAGACTGAACTGGACAACAGCCTGTAAAAGTTTGGCGACTCAAGCAGCTAAGGCTACACAATCTGTTTACCAGCTTTTAAAAAAAGAATCCCTTTATTTCATTTAAAATTGCCTGTACCATATTTGATTGTAAAACTTTACCTATCCTTTTATATGGATCCGAAATTTGGGGAACTAAATATTTTCACTGTTTAGAAAAGGTACACGCTTCAGTTTTTAAACATTTCCAAAAGCTTGGAAAATTTGCCTCTAATAAGGCTATCTTGGGTGAAACTGGGCGCTGTAATATATTTGTGTCAAGTAGAATAAGAGTAATAAAATATTGGCTTAAATTATTGAGAATGGAACCATTTAGATACCCAAGGCAAAGTTATATTTTCTTAAAAATGCAGGATGATAATGGCAAGCGAAATTGGACATCAGAGGTTAGACAATTACTTTTTTCAACTGGCTTCTCTTATGTGAGGATATCGCAGGATGTTGGAAATGAACAGAGTTTTCTATGTATGTTTAAGCAACGCCTTGAAGATATTTTTCGACAAGAATGGTTGATGTCACTTAATGACTCCATTTTTTTAGAATTTTATACCTCCCATAAAACTTTGTTAGAGCCTGAATTTTATATCACACACTTGCAAGATAAAGGTCTGATGAGGGCGTTTTGTAAATTACGAATAGGTGTCCATGATCTGAGAGTTAATCATGTACGTAAATCCAAAAGAGACTTGCCAGATCTAAGTGTATCCATTTGTAGACACTGTAATCTAGGGTATATTGAAAATGAATTTCATACATTGTTTGTGTGCACAATGTACTCCGACTTAAGAGCCAAATATCTGCCATTTATTTCATTGCCTGTTACAGATAAGCACACACTGTCCAATCTGATCAATGCTAGAAATATTGATGTTATTAAAGCAACCGCATTGTACTTAAAACATGTATTCAAAGCAAGAACTGTAAATCACAACACGTGAACTGCATAAAATGTACCTGTATTTGTACTGTAGGCCTCAAGGCCCTAAATACTGAATAAACAGAACTGAATTGAATTGAACTCTGTCTATACCATATGCTACGTTACAGTGTTATGCATCGTTCTGTTTTAAGTACACTCTCGTTTAGTGAAAGATACAAATATGGCATCCTTTACTTCCCTCCGTTTTGAAAACAGTATGTACTACTTTACAGTGTTCAATCAAACTTTATTCATACTGATAGCCACAAGTACAAAGTACGCTATATCATAGAAAGGAATAATATAGTCACAACACGTCATATCGCATCAAATGTATCACATCATATAACATCACATTACACATACTTTGTTGTATCACATCATATCATAACACCCCATATCATCATATCATATCATATCTCACATCATACCATACAATATCATGTCATAACACATCGCACAATATCATACCATATCACATCATATCGTTCCGTGTCATATCACACCACCTTATACCATATCATATCATATACACCAATATAAGTACATACTTTCTATACGTTAATATTTCTATTTCGTAGAGACAACGGCTGGTAGATAAATGTTGACAACTTACGGAGAAGGGCATTGTAATCAGTACTCATTAGCAAAGACAATTCAGGATATCCACAATAATACTTTCTTAACTCCCAATAGAATGGACAAATTAAAAGGAAGTGATATGAATCTTCCACACAATAAAAATCACAAAAATGGACAAAGTTTCTCTCTCTACTGTATGGTATCCCCCTGTTTTGATTACCAAGTCATGTGAGGAACACCTAAACCGATCAAATGCCTGTCGAAGTTTCTTGAAAACAGGACTTTCTGTACATAGGCTCTCCTTGAGCCTAAGGATGAGATGAGTGAGGAAACAGGCTAACGTAGAGGACGCAGAGGACGACGACGTAATGGTTTGGGGATCATTTTGTGGCAACGGTCGAACTCCCGTCATTCGATATTGTTTTGACCCCAGTACTTTGTAGGCTGACATTTGTAATTATAACAATGACAACGCTACATCTCTCACTACAGCTCTGACGCACTTCCGCCGTTACATACGGCTTGACTGCATTCAAACACATTTGGAATGAGATGGATGGTTGATTGAGGCAGTAGAGGAAGTAATGCACTATTTTTGAATAAATTGAAGCCGCAATGAACTTTTCATCTCGTGTATTGTTACATGCAACACCTGCATCTACCACAGCTTTGATCCATGTACCCAGTTTTTGGCTCCGATTCCTCACCATCAATAAGTGGCTAAATACATGCTGTACATACTGCTAGGGTAAAACGCAGCTAAAAGACGTCCCTGGCATGGTGACCAGGCTTTAGATGGTACTGAACGGTAGATCGTTTCCATAAGGAATGGCTCTGGACTGTCGTCTTATTACATGCTGGTCCTACTTGTTACAATGTCTATTTTATAACTTGCACGATGTTTACGTTCACTATTGGCACCCATGAAGAGCCACCTCCTCGTGGTGGGTGCTGGGTAACGCTAAGTGCTCTTCTCCCGTGTGGACCCGGGACAGAATGTGTCCACAGCACCCCATTGTTTGTCGTAAGAGGCGACTAAATTGGGCAACCTGTTTGCCGTGGGTTGCGTCCCGTGTCGGTGGAGGACGGGATCCTGGTGGTTGAGGGCAGTTGGGCTTTTAACTGTGTTCCATTTGCCCAACACACCACTTCGGCCCTTACTTCACCTAGACGGGTGGTTGAATGGGCCCGATTCAACCAATCGGCTGGTCATGCCAAGCCCTGTGCATAGACTACATGTGTGTCCTTGCAGAAATCTCATTTGGAATTATTTGGAAGTTTGATCTTGGCACTATTGTTAATCTGTAAACTTAAGTATTGTGAATTATGATCATATGAACTTTGCCTAGAGTCTTGTGCCAGAAGGCGATGGCTCAAGGGCCAATCTGGTAGATTAATTTCTTATAATTCTTCTACTAGAGTATATCATCCGGGTATCGTTGGTGCTGCAGGCTGGAGGCCCGCTTGCTTTAGCATTGTCCTTGTGATACTCCGTGGTGGGTGGGGAGCTCGGATGATGAACCGAATTAAACTAACCATGGCTTATGAAATTCCACCCAAGAAAACAAAACGTTTACTTGAAACTGACCCTTATGATACTGACCATAGACCGTCTGCATTGATTGAGTATTGGCCGCGTTTCGTTGTGATTGAGACTCCTGACAAGACACCTTTAAAGCTTAACCCCTTTGCTGTCTCCAAAGGTATTCAAGGTATTGCTGGGGATGTGAAAAATATTAGACGATTACGTTCCGGTGCACTATTAGTTGAATGTAGTAAAAAACAACAATCCACCAACCTGATGAACATCAAATCTTTCGTTGGCATTCCCGTCACAGTGTCTGCTCACAAAACCATGAACACAAGCAAAGGTATCGTTAGGGATCGAGACCGATTGTTTGACGATATGTCGGAACTTGATATAGGATCAGAAATGAAGGATCAAGGTGTACTCCACGTCAAGCGCTTTTCAACCCGGAGAAACAACGAAACCATCAAAACCAATACGTATCTGTTTACGTTTTCCTCTCCAAATGCACCCAAATCAGTGAAGGCAGGCTACTGTAATATTCAGGTTGATACATACATCCCCAACCCGCTCAGGTGTTTTAAATGCCAGAAATATGGACACGGTGTATCTACCTGCACATTGTCTGTTGTGTGTGCAGAAGATTGTGACAGTGACTTTAGAAAATGCACCAACTGCTCAGGCGACCATTCATCTTCGTCAAAACAGTGCCCAATATGGAAAGAGCAAATGGAAATAAACAGAATAAAATATACCCAAAACATCTCTTTTTCTGAAGCAAAAAAACTGGTGAAGAGATCTGACCATACAGAAAGTTACGCTACAGTCGCAAAACCACCATCTGAGTCCAGATCTAAAATAACAAAATCATCTACAGGCTGCCAAACTACCTTGACTTGGGTCAACTGCGATTCTCCACAGCTTTTATCCCCTACTACGTCATCTCAGACTGAGGAATCACTTCCTAGTACCTCAAAGTCGTCTTCTGATCATAAATCATCATCTCAGTCACACTCAAAGTCTCAATCCACAGCTGATAGTCAACAAACTGTAAAAAATAAATCGAAGCCAAAGCCTGATGCTTCAAAACAACAAAGTGGCAGAGCTCCTAAAGGGTAACAGAACAAAATTCAATTGTTCAATAAATACGGGTCTCTTGAAGACATGGACGTTTCTGAAAACGTCCATTCTAGGGCACATAGCTTGTCGCCCTCTAAAAGAGTGCGGGGTAGATCCCCAATAAATCCCCCCAAAAGATAGTTTATTCCACTAATATTGTACAGTGGAACTGCAGAGGATTAAGGACTAATTTACATGAATTACAGCTATTAGTCCAAGATTTTATACCTTCAGCGATATGTCTCCAAGAGACATATTTAAAACAAACAGATACATTTAACCTTCGTCATTTTAATGCATATCACTGTTTTGCACCTCCGGGTGATCGGGCCACTGGCGGATCATCCATTCTAGTCAAACAAAACGTTATTCAAAGCCCTGTTTCACTTAATACTAATATGCAGGCTGTTGCTGTGAGAATTACTTTACATGTAGCGTTTACGCTATGCTCTCTTTATATTTCTCCGTCGACGACGTTTGCCAAAACTGATCTTCAAGCTCTATATGATCAGCTCCCGAAGCCCTGTATTATAATGGGAGACTTAAATGGGCACAACCCACTCTGGGGTAGTGTAACTACAAACACTAAAGGTAAATTGTTGGAGGACTTTTGTTCTGACAATGATTTATGTATTTATAATGATGGTTCCAACACATATTTACACCCCGGTACAGGGACTTATTCTGCTCTTGACTTGTCACTCACAAATTCAGAACTACTAAATGAATTTGAATGGTCAGTCCACGATGACCTCTGTGGAAGTGACCATTTTCCTACTGTACTAAAATCTGTAACTCCAACTGATGTTCCTCCATCATCAAGGCGGAATTTTAGAAAGGCTAACTGGGCTTTATATGAAACACTGTGTGCTGAAAAACTTAAACCTGAACGTTTTATTGACGTTCTTGATGCTATTAAATGCTTTTCGGATGAATTGAACTCTATAGCTAATGAGTGTATACCAAATTCCTCTGCAGTTCCCCATATTTGAAAACCATGGTTCAACGATGAGTGCAAACAAGCTAGGAAGGCAAGGAAAAAAGCAGAACATTATTTCCGTCTCCATCCTATGGTGCATAATTTAAATAAATTTAAAATTGTAAATGCTAAAGCACGGCGTACTTTTAAACAGAACAAACGCCAATCTTGGCAAAATTATGTATCTAAAATAAACTCTCGGACACCCATGTCCAAGGTGTGGAACATGGTCCAGAAAATTAAAGGTAAAGGTACTAAATCTACTGTCCGTAATCTTAAACATGGAGATCAATTGCTTACTGATAAATCAGATATTGCTAATAAACTGGGTGAAACCCTTGCTAAACATTCTTCCTCTTCAAATTATGTACCAAAATTCCAGCAATATCAAAAACAAGAAGAAAAGAAAACTATTAATTTCAATTCCGATAACGGGGAAGATTATAATGAAACGTTTTCTATTCATGAACTCCATACTGCTCTTGATCAAGCTCATGATACTGCTACAGGAGCTGATAACATACATTATCAACTCCTGAAACATTTACCAGAATCCTGTCAAGAAACTCTCCTAAATATTTTTGATGATATTTGGACATCGGGTAACTTTCCTCCTTCATGGCGTGACGCCATAGTAGTACCAATACCTAAACCTGGACGTGATCATACGGATCCATCCAATTATCGTCCGATTTCATTAACTAGCTGTGTTTGCAAGACCATGGAACGCATGATAAATAATCGACTTGTTTGGTACTTGGAAACAAATAATCTCATAACAGATATACAGTGTGGTTTCCGCAAAAACAGAAGTACTGTTGATCACTTAGTGCGTTTAGAATCATTTGTTAAAAATGCACTAATTCATAAACAACATGCTGTGTCTATCTTTTTTTATCTCGAAAAAGCATATGACACAACCTGGAAATATGGTGTTTTAAGAGATTTACATGACTTTGGCTTGCGAGGTCGTTTACCTCAATTTATAGCCAACTTTTTAAATGATAGACAGTTTCAAGTTCGAGTGGGTTCTACCCTGTCTGATCATTACACTCAGGATCAGGGTGTTCCACAAGGCAGTATTCTGTCTGTCACACCTTTTAGCATAAAGATAAATAGTTTATCAAAAGTTTTAAACGATTCAATAGATGGATCGTTATTTGTGGATGATTTTAATATTTCTTGTCGTGGGAAAAACATGCATACTATTGAACGGCAACTGCAGTTGTGCTTAAACAAAATAAATAAATGGTGTCTTGAAAACGGCTTTAAATTTTCTAAATCGAAAACTAATTGTATACATTTTTGCAGAAAATATAAGCCACATAAAGACCCTGAACTATCTCTAGATGGCACTCCCATCAAAGTTGTAAAGGAGGCCAAGTTCTTGGGCCTAATCTTTGACTCCCACTTAACATTTCTCCCTCATATTAAGTCCCTTAAAACTAAATGCCTGAATGCTCTTGACTTGTTGAAAGTTGTTTCCAACTCAAAGTGGGGAGGGGATCAAGCAACCCTCTTACATCTATATCGATCACTCGTGCGTTCGAAACTTGATTATGGCTCCATCGTATATGGTGGAGGCTGCAAAAGCAATCTTAAACTTCTTGACTCCGTCCACCATCAAGGCTTAAGACTTTGTCTTGGGTCTTTCAGAACGTCACCTATTGATAGTCTCTACGTTGAGGCCGATGAACCATCTCTTACTCAACGTCGTATAAAACTGTCTTTACAATATATTACTAAATTATATTCTAATGAATCTAACCCTGCCTTTAACTGTGTGTTCAATCCCCTTTATGAGGATTTGTATAACAAAAAATCTTCTCTTGTTCCACCTCTTGGGCACAGAATTAAACCATTTATTTCTTCTGCCGGTATTGAACTGGAAGGTATATCACCTTTCCGTCTTCTTTCTTCTCCTCCTTGGCAATTAGTTAGGCCACAAGTTGACCTAACACTAACTACATTTAGAAAATCAGAAACTAATGACTTACAATATAAACAAGAATATCATCAATTAAAACATAAATATAGCAATTACAAACCCTTAGTTACAGATGGATCCAAGGACGGTGGCGCAGTGGCTTGTGCCACTGTCATTGGATCCAGAACAATATCTTCTAGATTACCCGATAATAGTTCTATTTTTACAGCTGAAGCTAACGCCATATTAACAGCTCTTAAATATATTCAAAGACACCCTAAACGTAAACAATATATAATCTATTCCGATTCTCTTTCTTGCCTTCAGGCTATTAAAAATATTTCTTGTAAACATCCACTTTTAATTCAAATTATTGAATTGTATAATACTCTTGCTACTGGCCAATACGACATCGTCTTCTGTTGGTTACCCAGCCACGTGGGCATTTCTGGTAACGCAATGGCCGATCTTGCTGCCAAGGCGGCACTCAAGAAATCTGTGACACCACTTCTTATTCCATACACTGATTATAAAGCTAACATTAGATCTTATATCCGTGATCTGATGCAGACGAAGTGGCACACCCAATTGGGTATAAATAAATTACATGAGATAAAACCTTACATTGGTTAAACCCATTTGGGTTGTCAGTCCAGATTTGAAGAGGTTATTTTACGACGATGTCGCATTGGCCACACTAGATATACTCATTCATACCTATTGAAAGGTGAGGATCCTCCGTTTTGCATCCCTTGTGATGAGAGAACCACGGTCAAGCATATCCTGCTTGACTGTGTTGAATTCTCCATCATAAGGGACAGATATTTCAATGTCAAAACAATTAAGGACCTTTTTAACACCGTAAGTTCTCATTTAATTCTTGGCTTTTTAAAAGAAATTGATTTCATCACTGAATTTTGATTATTATATTCTGTACATAGCTGCATTTTAATTCATGGTAGTTTAGATTAGTAACTTGAATTGTTAGTGGCTGTACCCTCAAAGGGGGTTGAAGTACCGTAAAATTATTGTCCTCCTGAGAGGGTACGTAAGTCCCTACACATTTCCTGTACGTTTAAACTTCCAGTGTTTTTAATCGTAGCATATGTGTATTTTTAATTTTTGGCTAGATGGGACTAAATTGCTAACAGCTGAGGGGATGATGGAAATCCAACTAGGGTCCATGCAGGTAGCAAAGGTACTGTAAGTCCCCATGGTCCCTAGTATGGTGATCTACCTTCAGTTGTTGGCAATCTATAGCCGGATTTTATGTTGTATTGTCCGAATAGTGATATTAGTTTTATCTTTCCACGCTAGTTTTAATTTAAATTGTGATATTCTAGTTCTTTTACTGTCCTTCGCCGACAGATTTTATAATATACATATAATCCTTTTCTTTGTTAAATGTTCTCGTCACAATATGGCTGAAATATTGCCGATGTGACGTTAAATATTAACTCACTCACTTACGTTCACTATTAATGTATATTGCGTTCAACACTCGAAAGACCTGTGAAGGTCTTGGTTACAAATGATCTTCACCAACCCATGCTTATCGTACGAGGCGACTAACGTGATCGGGCGGTCAGCCTCGCTGACTTGGTTGACACGTGTTATCGTATCCTAGTTGTAGCTGATGTTTATGTTGTTGATCACTGTATTGTCTGGTCCAGACTTGATTATTTACATATGGCTCCAATATGACTTGCATGTGGCTGAGTGCGGAGTAAAACTAAACACACTCACTTTACTCTCTTCGGCAGAACAATTACGGAGTGAGTGAGTGAGTGAATTTAGTTTTACGCCACACTCAGCAATATTTCAGCTATATGGCGGAGGTCTGTAAATAATCGAGTCGGGACCAGACAATCCAGTGATCAATAACATGAGCATCGATCTGCCCATCTGGGCACCGAGGACATGTGTCAACCAAGTCAGCGAGCCTGACCACCCGATCCCGTTAGTCGCCTCTTACGACAAGCATAGTCGCCTTTTATGGCAAGCATGGGGTGCTGAATGCTTATTCTACCCCGGGACCTTCATGGGTAAGAACAATTACGGATATTACTTTAAATGTTAAATCAGTCATTCAGTCACGTGTGTTTTCTTCATAAGTCTATGTTGTTGTACCGTGTTTGACTTCGACGATACTGCTTCTCACGGAGGATGTCTCGTCGTTGATGATGACTATCACAATCAAATGATCGGGACGAAACTGAAAACAACATCACTATGAAAATGTAGGGAGAAAAACATTTCAATCCTGCCGCTGAATCCTAAATTTCAAGAAGGTTTCAAACCCTTACATGAAATACAAATGCTGACAAAGGAAAAGATGAATGTCAAGATTCCACTTTTACTGGACACAAAGTTTCGCGTATTTCCGGTAACTGGTGCCCTACTTGGACCTGTCGAGGAGTACGATGCACGGATACATCCAGTCAAGAGAACTATTTTCTTTCATAAATGCATCATTGCAAGTGCAGCCTATGTGTACATAGCTGTGGATACACTTTCTAATGACGTCATAAGTTATGGTGTTCTTCGGAAAGCCGATGGGGGATGGAAACCGGGTCCAACGTACGCTGATAATAAAGAAGTGGGATACAAACTTTTCAGATCTCTCTATGATGAAGTCTCTAGAGGAGAGCAGTGTTTGATAGAGTTGATGTTAATAGATATATACTTGCCTTTAATGGTCTCAGTCGGTATGGTGACAGTCGCTCATCGTCCCTCCCGTCCATGCAGTGTCTTCGTGGCAGTCGTCACTGCCTCTAGGGGACTTCACGGTCCATTGCTGCCCCAGAATGATGATGTCCAGGGTCCTGAGAGTAAAGATAATGAAGAGTTTAGTGTCTGAAAGAGTTGATGTTAATAGATATATACTTGCCTTTATGGGCTTCTGTCGGTATGGTGGCAGTCGTCCCTAGTCCCTCCCGTCCATGCAGTGTCTTCGTGGCAGTAGTCACTGCCTCTGGGGGACTTCACGCTCCATTTCTGCCCCCGGGATGATGATGTCCAGGGTCCTGAGAGTAAAGATAATAAAGAGTTTAGTGTTTGAAAGAGTTGATGTTAATAGATATATATACTTGCCTTTATGGGCTTCTGTCGGTATGGTGGCAGTCGCCCATCGTCCCTCCCGTCCATGCAGCGTCTTCGTGGCAGTCGTCACTGCCTCTGGGGGACTTCACGCTCCATTTCTGCCCCCAGGATGATGATGTCCAGGGTCCTGAGAGTAAAGATAATAAAGAGTTTAGTGTTTGAAAGAGTTGATGTTAATAGATATATACTTGCCTTTATGGGCTTCTGTCGGTATGGTGGCAGTCGTCCATCGTCCCTCCCGTCCATGCAGCGTCTTCGTGGCAGTCGTCACTGCCTCTGGGGGACTTCACGGTCCATTTGTGCCCCCAGGATGATGATGTCCAGGGTCCTGAGAGTAAAGACAACAAAGAGTTTAGTGTTTGAAAGAGCTGATGTTAATAGATATATATACTTGCCTTTACGGGCTTCTGTCGGTATGGTGGCAGTCGTCCATCGTCCCTCCCGTCCATGCAGCGTCTTCGTGGCAGTCGTCACTGCCTCTGGGGGACTTCACGCTCCATTTCTGCCCCCAGGATGATGATGTCTAGGGTCCTAAGTGTAAAGACAATAAAGAGTTTAGTGTTTGAAAGAGTTGATGTTAATAGATATATACTTGCCTTTATGGGCTTCTGTCGGTATGGTGGCAGTCGTCCATCGTCAATCCCGTCCATGCAGCGTCTTCGTGGCAGTCGTCACTGCCTCTGGGGGACTTCACGCTCCATTTCTGCCCCCAGGATGATGATGTCCAGGGTCCTGAGAGTAAAGATAATAAAGAGTTTAGTGTTTGAAAGATATGATGTTAATAGATATATACTTGCCTTTATGGCCTTCTGTCGGTATGGTGGAAGTTGTCCATCGTCCCTCCCGTCCATGCAGCGTCTTCGTGGCAGTCGTCACTGCCTCTGGGGGACTTCACGCTCCATTTCTGCCACCAGAATGATGATGTCCAGGGTCCTAAGTGTAAAGATAATAAAGAGTTTAGTGTTTGAAAGAGTTGATGTTAATAGATATATACTTGCCTTTATGGGCTTCTGTCGGTATGGTGGCAGTCGTCCATCGTCCCTCCCGTCCATGCAGCGTCTTCGTGGCAGTCGTCACTGCCTCTGGGGGACTTCACGCTCCATTTCTGCCCCCAGGATGATGATGTCCAGGGTCCTGAGAGTAAAGATAATAAAGAGTTTAGTGTTTGAAAGAGTTGATGTAAATAGATATATACTTGCCTTTATGGGCTTCTGTCGGTATGGTGGCAGTCGTCCCTCGTCCCTCCCGTCCATGCAGCGTCTTCGTGGCAGTCGTCACTGCCTCTGGGGGACTTCACGGTCCATTTCTACCAACAGGATGATGATGTCCAGGGTCCTGAGAGTAAAGATAATAAAGAGTTTAGTGTTTGAAAGAGTTGATGTAAATAGATATATATACTTGCCTTTATGGGCTTCTGTCGGTATGGTGGCAGTCGTCCATCGTCCCTCCCGTCCATGCAGCGTCTTCGTGGCAGTCGTCACTGCCTCTGGGGGACTTCCCGCTCCATTTCTGCCCCCAGGATGATGATGTCCAGGGTCCTAAGTGTAAAAATATAAACAAGAGTTTAGTGTTTGAAAGAGTTGATGTTAATAGATATATACTTGCCTTTATGGGCTTCTGTCGGTATGGTGGCAGTCGTCCATCCTCCCTCCCGTCCATGCAGCGTCTTTGTGGCAGTCGTTTCAGCCTCTGGGGGACTTCACGGTCCATTTCTGCCCCCAGGATGATGATGTCCAGGGTCCTGAGAGTAAAGATAATATAGAGTTTAGTGTTTGAAAGAGTTGATGTTAATAGATATATACTTGCCTTTATGGGCTTCTGTCGGTGTGGTGGCAGTCGTCCATCGTCCCTCCCGTCCATGCAGCGTCTTCGTGGCAGTCGTCACTGCCTCTGGGGGACTTCACGGTCCATTTCTGCCCCCAGGATGATGATGTCCAGGGCCCTGAGAGTAAAGATAATAAAGAGTTTAGTGTTTGAAAGAGTTGATGTTAATAGATATATATACTTGCCTTTATGGGCTTCTGTCGGTATGGTGGCAGTCGTCCATCGTCCCTCCCGTCCATGCAGTGTCTTCGTGGCAGTCGTCACTGCCTCTGGGTGACTTCCCTCTCCATTTCTGCCCCCAGGATGATGATGTCCAGGGTCCTAAGTGTAAAGATAACAAAGAGTTTAGTGTTTGAAAGAGTTGATGTTAATAGATATATACTTGCCTTTATGGGCTTCTGTCGGTATGGTGGCAGTCGTCCATCCTCCCTCCCGTCCATGCAGCGTCTTTGTGGCAGTCGTCACTGCCTCTGGGGGACTTCACGGTCCATTTGTGCCCCAAGGATGATGATGTCCAGGGTCCTGAGAGTAAAGATAATAAAGAGTTTAGTGTTTGAAAGAGTTGATGTTAATAGATATATACTTGATTTTATGGGCTTCTGTCGGTGTGGTGGCAGTCGTCCATCGTCCCTCCCGTCCATGCAGCGTCTTCGTGGCAGTCGTCACTGCCTCTGGGGGACTTCACGCTCCATTTCTGCCCCCAGGATGATGATGTCCAGGGTCCTGAGAGTAAAGATAATAAAGAGTTTAGTGTTTGAAAGAGTTGATGTTAATAGATATATACTTGCCTTTATGGGCTTCTGTCGGTATGGTGGCAGTCGTCCATCGTCCCTCCCGTCCATGCAGCGTCTTCGTGGCAGTCGTCACTGCCTCTGGGGGACTTCACGGTCCATTTGTGCCCCCAGGATGATGATGTCCAGGGTCCTGAGAGTAAAGACAACAAAGAGTTTAGTGTTTGAAAGAGCTGATGTTAATAGATATATATACTTGCCTTTACGGGCTTCTGTCGGTATGGTGGCAGTCGTCCATCGTCCCTCCCGTCCATGCAGCGTCTTCGTGGCAGTCGTCACTGCCTCTGGGGGACTTCACGCTCCATTTCTGCCCCCAGGATGATGATGTCTAGGGTCCTAAGTGTAAAGACAATAAAGAGTTTAGTGTTTGAAAGAGTTGATGTTAATAGATATATACTTGCCTTTATGGGCTTCTGTCGGTATGGTGGCAGTCGTCCATCGTCAATCCCGTCCATGCAGCGTCTTCGTGGCAGTCGTCACTGCCTCTGGGGGACTTCACGCTCCATTTCTGCCCCCAGGATGATGATGTCCAGGGTCCTGAGAGTAAAGATAATAAAGAGTTTAGTGTTTGAAAGATATGATGTTAATAGATATATACTTGCCTTTATGGCCTTCTGTCGGTATGGTGGAAGTTGTCCATCGTCCCTCCCGTCCATGCAGCGTCTTCGTGGCAGTCGTCACTGCCTCTGGGGGACTTCACGCTCCATTTCTGCCACCAGAATGATGATGTCCAGGGTCCTAAGTGTAAAGATAATAAAGAGTTTAGTGTTTGAAAGAGTTGATGTTAATAGATATATACTTGCCTTTATGGGCTTCTGTCGGTATGGTGGCAGTCGTCCATCGTCCCTCCCGTCCATGCAGCGTCTTCGTGGCAGTCGTCACTGCCTCTGGGGGACTTCACGCTCCATTTCTGCCCCCAGGATGATGATGTCCAGGGTCCTGAGAGTAAAGATAATAAAGAGTTTAGTGTTTGAAAGAGTTGATGTAAATAGATATATACTTGCCTTTATGGGCTTCTGTCGGTATGGTGGCAGTCGTCCCTCGTCCCTCCCGTCCATGCAGCGTCTTCGTGGCAGTCGTCACTGCCTCTGGGGGACTTCACGGTCCATTTCTACCAACAGGATGATGATGTCCAGGGTCCTGAGAGTAAAGATAATAAAGAGTTTAGTGTTTGAAAGAGTTGATGTAAATAGATATATATACTTGCCTTTATGGGCTTCTGTCGGTATGGTGGCAGTCGTCCATCGTCCCTCCCGTCCATGCAGCGTCTTCGTGGCAGTCGTCACTGCCTCTGGGGGACTTCCCGCTCCATTTCTGCCCCCAGGATGATGATGTCCAGGGTCCTAAGTGTAAAAATATAAACAAGAGTTTAGTGTTTGAAAGAGTTGATGTTAATAGATATATACTTGCCTTTATGGGCTTCTGTCGGTATGGTGGCAGTCGTCCATCCTCCCTCCCGTCCATGCAGCGTCTTTGTGGCAGTCGTTTCAGCCTCTGGGGGACTTCACGGTCCATTTCTGCCCCCAGGATGATGATGTCCAGGGTCCTGAGAGTAAAGATAATATAGAGTTTAGTGTTTGAAAGAGTTGATGTTAATAGATATATACTTGCCTTTATGGGCTTCTGTCGGTGTGGTGGCAGTCGTCCATCGTCCCTCCCGTCCATGCAGCGTCTTCGTGGCAGTCGTCACTGCCTCTGGGGGACTTCACGGTCCATTTCTGCCCCCAGGATGATGATGTCCAGGGCCCTGAGAGTAAAGATAATAAAGAGTTTAGTGTTTGAAAGAGTTGATGTTAATAGATATATATACTTGCCTTTATGGGCTTCTGTCGGTATGGTGGCAGTCGTCCATCGTCCCTCCCGTCCATGCAGTGTCTTCGTGGCAGTCGTCACTGCCTCTGGGTGACTTCCCTCTCCATTTCTGCCCCCAGGATGATGATGTCCAGGGTCCTAAGTGTAAAGATAACAAAGAGTTTAGTGTTTGAAAGAGTTGATGTTAATAGATATATACTTGCCTTTATGGGCTTCTGTCGGTATGGTGGCAGTCGTCCATCCTCCCTCCCGTCCATGCAGCGTCTTTGTGGCAGTCGTCACTGCCTCTGGGGGACTTCACGGTCCATTTGTGCCCCAAGGATGATGATGTCCAGGGTCCTGAGAGTAAAGATAATAAAGAGTTTAGTGTTTGAAAGAGTTGATGTTAATAGATATATACTTGATTTTATGGGCTTCTGTCGGTGTGGTGGCAGTCGTCCATCGTCCCTCCCGTCCATGCAGCGTCTTCGTGGCAGTCGTCACTGCCTCTGGGGGACTTCACGCTCCATTTCTGCCCCCAGGATGATGATGTCCAGGGTCCTGAGAGTAAAGATAATAAAGAGTTTAGTGTTTGAAAGAGTTGATGTTAATAGATATATACTTGCCTTTATGGGCTTCTGTCGGTATGGTGGCAGTCGTCCCTCGTCCCTCCCGTCCATGCAGCGTCTTCGTGGCAGTCGTCACTGCCTCTGGGGGACTTCACGGTCAATTTCTGCCCCCAGGATGATGATGTCCAGGGTCCTGAGAGTAAAGATAATAAAGAGTTTAGTGTTTGAAAGAGTTGATGTTAATAGATATATATACTTGCCTTTATGGGCTTCTGTCGGTATGGTGGCAGTCGTCCCTCGTCCCTCCCGTCCATGCAGCGTCTTCGTGGCAGTCGTCACTGCCTCTGGGGGACTTCACGCTCCATTTTTGCCCCCAAGGATGATGATGTCCAGGGTCCTGAGAGTAAAGATAATAAAGAGTTTAGTGTTTGAAAGAGTTGATGTTAATAGATATATACTTGCCTTTATGGGCTTCTGTCGGTATGGTGGCAGTCGTCCCTCGTCCCTCCCGTCCATGCAGCATCTTCGTGGCAGTCGTCACTGCCTCTGGGGGACTTCACGGTCCATTTCTTCCCCCAGGATGATGATGTCCAGGGTCCTGAGAGTAAAGATAATAAAGAGTTTAGTGTTTGAAAGAGTTGATGTTAATAGATATATACTTGCCTTTATGGGCTTCTGTCGGTATGGTGGCAGTCGTCCATCCTCCCTCCCGTCCATGCAGCGTCTTCGTGGCAGTCGTTACAGCCTCTGGGGGACTTCACGGTCCATTTCTGCCCCCAGGATGATGATGTCCAGGGTCCTGAGAGTAAAGATAATATAGAGTTTAGTGTTTGAAAGAGTTGATGTTAATAGATATATACTTGCCTTTATGGGCTTCTGTCGGTGTGGTGGCAGTCGTCCATCGTCCCTCCCGTCCATGCAGCGTCTTCGTGGCAGTCGTCACTGCCTCTGGGGGACTTCACGGTCCATTTCTGCCCCCAGGATGATGATGTCCAGGGCCCTGAGAGTAAAGATAATAAAGAGTTTAGTGTTTGAAAGAGTTGATGTTAATAGATATATATACTTGCCTTTATGGGCTTCTGTCGGTATGGTGGCAGTCGTCCATCGTCCCTCCCGTCCATGCAGCGTTCTTCGTGGCAGTCGTCACTGCCTCTGGGGGACTTCACGCTCCATTTCTGCCCCCAAGGATGATGATGTCCAGGGTCCTGAGAGTAAAGATAATAAAGAGTTTAGTGTTTGAAAGAGTTGATGTTAATAGATATATACTTGCCTTTATGGGCTTCTGTCGGTATGGTGGCAGTCGTCCCTCGTCCCTCCCGTCCATGCAGCATCTTCGTGGCAGTCGTCACTGCCTCTGGGGGACTTCACGGTCCATTTCTTCCCCCAGGATGATGATGTCCAGGGTCCTGAGAGTAAAGATAATAAAGAGTTTAGTGTTTGAAAGAGTTGATGTTAATAGATATACATACATGCCTTTATGGGCTTCTGTCGGTATGGTGGCAGTCGTCCATCGTCCCTCCCGTCCATGCAGCGTCTTCGTGGTAGTCGTCACTGCCTCTGGGGGACTTCACGGTCGATTTCTGCCCCCAGGATGATGATGTCCAGGGTCCTGAGAGTAAAGATAATAAAGAGTTTAGAGTTTGAAAGAGTTGATGTTAATAGATATATACTTGCCTTTATGGCCTTCTGTCGGTATGGTGGCAGTCGTCCATCGTCCCTCCCGTCCATGCAGCGTCTTCGTGGCAGTCGTCACTGCCTCTGGGGGACTTCACGGTCCATTTCTGCCCCCAGGATGATGATGTCCAGGGTCATAAGTGTAAAGATAATAAAGAGTTTAGTGTTTGAAAGAGTTGATGTTAATAGATATATACTTGCCTTTATGGGCTTCTGTCGGTATGGTGGCAGTCGTCCATCGTCCCTCCCGTCCATGCAGCGTCTTCGTGGCAGTCGTCACTGCCTCTGGGGGACTTCACGCTCCATTTCTGACCCCAGGATGATGATGTCCAGGGTCCTGAGAGTAAAGATAATAAAGAGTTTAGTGTTTGAAAGAGTTGATGTTAATAGATATATACTTGCCTTTATGGGCTTCTGTCGGTATGGTAGCAGTCGTCCATCGTCAATCCCGTCCATGCAGCGTCTTCGTGGCAGTCGTCACTGCCTCTGGGGGACTTCACGCTCCATTTCTGCCCCCAGGATGATGATGTCCAGGGTCCTGAGAGTAAAGATAATAAAGAGTTTAGTGTTTGAAAGATATGATGTTAATAGATATATACTTGCCTTTATGGCCTTCTGTCGGTATGGTTGAAGTTGTCCATCGTCCCTCCCGTCCATGCAGCGTCTTCGTGGCAGTCGTCACTGCCTCTGGGGGACTTCACGCTCCATTTCTGCCACCAGGATGATGATGTCCAGGGTCCTAAGTGTAAAGATAATAAAGAGTTTAGTGTTTGAAAGAGTTGATGTTAATAGATATATACTTGCCTTTATGGGCTTCTGTCGGTATGGTGGCAGTCGTCCATCGTCCCTCCCGTCCATGCAGCGTCTTCGTGGCAGTCGTCACTGCCTCTGGGGGACTTCACGCTCCATTTCTACCCCCAGGATGATGATGTCCAGGGTCCTGAGAGTAAAGATAATAAAGAGTTTAGTGTTTGAAAGAGTTGATGTAAATAGATATATATACTTGTCTTTATGGGCTTCTGTCGGTATGGTGGCAGTCGTCCATCGTCCCTCCCGTCCATGCAGCGTCTTCGTGGCAGTCGTCACTGCCTCTGGGGGACTTCACGGTCCATTTCTACCCCCAGGATGATGATGTCCAGGGTCCTAAGTGTAAAAATATAAACAAGAGTTTAGTGTTTGAAAGAGTTGATGTTAATAGATATATACTTGCCTTTATGGGCTTCTGTCGGTATGGTGGCAGTCGTCCATCCTCCCTCCCGTCCATGCAGCGTCTTTGTGGCAGTCGTTACAGCCTCTGGGGGACTTCACGGTCCATTTTTGCCCCCAGGATGATGATGTCCAGGGTCCTGAGAGTAAAGATAATATAGAGTTTAGTGTTTGAAAGAGTTGACGTTAATAGATATATACTTGCCTTTATGGGCTTCTGTCGGTGTGGTGGCAGTCGTCCATCGTCCCTCCCGTCCATGCAGCGTCTTCGTGGCAGTCGTCACTGCCTCTGGGGGACTTCACGGTCCATTTCTGCCCCCAGGATGATGATGTCCAGGGCCCTGAGAGTAAAGATAATAAAGAGTTTAGTGTTTGAAAGAGTTGATGTTAATAGATATATATACTTGCCTTTATGGGCTTCTGTCGGTATGGTGGCAGTCGTCCATCGTCCCTCCCGTCCATGCAGCGTCTTCGTGGCAGTCGTCACTGCCTCTGGGTGACTTCCCTCTCCATTTCTGCCCCCAGGATGATGATGTCCAGGCTCCTAAGTGTAAAGATAACAAAGAGTTTAGTGTTTGAAAGAGTTGATGTTAATAGATATATACTTGCCTTTATGGGCTTCTGTCGGTATGGTGGCAGTCGTCCATCCTCCCTCCCGTCCATGCAGCGTCTTTGTGGCAGTCGTCACTGCCTCTGGGGGACTTCACGGTCCATTTGTGCCCCAAGGATGATGATGTCCAGAGTCCTGAGAGTAAAGATAATAAAGAGTTTAGTGTTTGAAAGAGTTGATGTTAATAGATATATACTTGCCTTTATGGGCTTCTGTCGGTATGGTGGCAGTCGTCCATCGTCCCTCCCGTCCATGCAGCGTCTTCGTGGCAGTCGTCACTGCCTCTGGGGGACTTCACGCTCCATTTCTGCCCCCAAGGATGATGATGTCCAGGGTCCTGAGAGTAAAGATAATAAAGAGTTTAGTGTTTGAAAGAGTTGATGTTAATAGATATATACTTGCCTTTATGGGCTTCTGTCGGTATGGTGGCAGTCGTCCCTCGTCCCTCCCGTCCATGCAGCATCTTCGTGGCAGTCGTCACTGCCTCTGGGGGACTTCACGGTCCATTTCTTCCCCCAGGATGATGATGTCCAGGGTGCTGAGAGTAAAGATAATAAAGAGTTTAGTGTTTGAAAGAGTTGATGTTAATAGATATATATACTTGCCTTTATGGGCTTCTGTCGGTATGGTGGCAGTCGTCCATCGTCCCTCCCGTCCATGCAGCGTCTTCGTGGCAGTCGTCACTGCCTCTGGGGGACTTCACGGTCCATTTTATTCCCCCAGGATGATGATGTCCAGGGTGCTGAGAGTAAAGATAATAAAGAGTTTAGTGTTTGAAAGAGTTGATGTTAATAGATATATATACTTGCCTTTATGGGCTTCTGTCGGTATGGTGGCAGTCGTCCATCCTCCCTCCCGTCCATGCAGCGTCTTCGTGGCAGTCGTTACAGCCTCTGGGGGACTTCACGGTCCATTTCTGCCCCCAGGATGATGATGTCCAGGGTCCTGAGAGTAAAGATAATATAGAGTTTAGTGTTTGAAAGAGTTGATGTTAATAGATATATACTTGCCTTTATGGGCTTCTGTCGGTGTGGTGGCAGTCGTCCATCGTCCCTCCCGTCCATGCAGCGTCTTCGTGGCAGTCGTCACTGCCTCTGGGGGACTTCACGGTCCATTTCTGCCCCCAGGATGATGATGTCCAGGGCCCTGAGAGTAAAGATAATAAAGAGTTTAGTGTTTGAAAGAGTTGATGTTAATAGATATATATACTTGCCTTTATGGGCTTCTGTCGGTATGGTGGCAGTCGTCCATCGTCCCTCCCGTCCATGCAGCGTCTTCGTGGCAGTCGTCACTGCCTCTGGGGGACTTCACGCTCCATTTCTGCCCCCAAGGATGATGATGTCCAGGGTCCTGAGAGTAAAGATAATAAAGAGTTTAGTGTTTGAAAGAGTTGATGTTAATAGATATATACTTGCCTTTATGGGCTTCTGTCGGTATGGTGGCAGTCGTCCCTCGTCCCTCCCGTCCATGCAGCATCTTCGTGGCAGTCGTCACTGCCTCTGGGGGACTTCACGGTCCATTTCTTTCCCCAGGATGATGATGTCCAGGGTCCTGAGAGTAAAGATAATAAAGAGTTTAGTGTTTGAAAGAGTTGATGTTAATAGATATACATACATGCCTTTATGGGCTTCTGTCGGTATGGTGGCAGTCGTCCATCGTCCCTCCCGTCCATGCAGCGTCTTCGTGGTAGTCGTCACTGCCTCTGGGGGACTTCACGGTCGATTTCTGCCCCCAGGATGATGATGTCCAGGGTCCTGAGAGTAAAGATAATAAAGAGTTTAGAGTTTGAAAGAGTTGATGTTAATAGATATATACTTGCCTTTATGGCCTTCTGTCGGTATGGTGGCAGTCGTCCATCGTCCCTCCCGTCCATGCAGCGTCTTCGTGGCAGTCGTCACTGCCTCTGGGGGACTTCACGGTCCATTTCTGCCCCCAGGATGATGATGTCCAGGGTCATAAGTGTAAAGATAATAAAGAGTTTAGTGTTTGAAAGAGTTGATGTTAATAGATATATACTTGCCTTTATGGGCTTCTGTCGGTATGGTGGCAGTCGTCCATCGTCAATCCCGTCCATGCAGCGTCTTCGTGGCAGTCGTCACTGCCTCTGGGGGACTTCACGCTCCATTTCTGCCCCCAGGATGATGATGTCCAGGGTCCTGAGAGTAAAGATAATAAAGAGTTTAGTGTTTGAAAGATATGATGTTAATAGATATATACTTGCCTTTATGGCCTTCTGTCGGTATGGTGGAAGTTGTCCATCGTCCTTCCCGTCCATGCAGCGTCTTCGTGGCAGTCGTCACTGCCTCTGGGGGACTTCACGGTCCATTTCTGCCACCAGAATGATGATGTCCAGGGTCCTAAGTGTAAAGATAATAAAGAGTTTAGTGTTTGAAAGAGTTGATGTAAATAGATATATACTTGCCTTTATGGGCTTCTGTCGGTATGGTGGCAGTCGTCCATCGTCCCTCCCGTCCATGCAGCGTCTTCGTGGCAGTCGTCACTGCCTCTGGGGGACTTCACGCTCCATTTCTGCCCCCAGGATGATGATGTCCAGGGTCCTGAGAGTAAAGATAATAAAGAGTTTAGTGTTTGAAAGAGTTGATGTAAATAGATATATACTTGCCTTTATGGGCTTCTGTCGGTATGGTGGCAGTCGTCCCTCGTCCCTCCCGTCCATGCAGCGTCTTCGTGGCAGTCGTCACTGCCTCTGTGGGACTTCACGGTCCATTTCTACCCCCAGGATGATGATGTCCAGGGTCCTGAGAGTAAAGATAATAAAGAGTTTAGTGTTTGAAAGAGTTGATGTAAATAGATATATATACTTGCCTTTATGGGCTTCTGTCGGTATGGTGGCAGTCGTCCATCGTCCCTCCCGTCCATGCAGCGTCTTCGTGGCAGTCGTCACTGCCTCTGGGGGACTTCACGGTCCATTTCTACCCCCAGGATGATGATGTCCAGGGTCCTGAGAGTAAAGATAATAAAGAGTTTAGTGTTTGAAAGAGTTGATGTAAATAGATATATATACTTGCCTTTATGGGCTTCTGTCGGTATGGTGGCAGTCGTCCATCGTCCCTCCCGTCCATGCAGCGTCTTCGTGGCAGTCGTCACTGCCTCTGGGGGACTTCACGGTCCATTTCTACCCCCAGGATGATGATGTCCAGGGTCCTAAGTGTAAAAATATAAACAAGAGTTTAGTGTTTGAAAGAGTTGATGTTAATAGATATATACTTGCCTTTATGGGCTTCTGTCGGTATGGTGGCAGTCGTCCATCGTCCCTCCCGTCCATGCAGCGTCTTTGTGGCAGTCGTTACAGCCTCTGGGGGACTTCACGGTCCATTTCTGCCCCCAGGATGATGATGTCCAGGGTCCTGAGAGTAAAGATAATATAGAGTTTAGTGTTTGAAAGAGTTGATGTTAATAGATATATACTTGCCTTTATGGGCTTCTGTCGGTGTGGTGGCAGTCGTCCATCGTCCCTCCCGTCCATGCAGCGTCTTCGTGGCAGTCGTCACTGCCTCTGGGGGACTTCACGGTCCATTTCTGCCCCCAGGATGTTGATGTCCAGGGCCCTGAGAGTAAAGATAATAAAGAGTTTAGTGTTTGAAAGAGTTGATGTTAATAGATATATATACTTGCCTTTATGGGCTTCTGTCGGTATGGTGGCAGTCGTCCATCGTCCCTCCCGTCCATGCAGCGTCTTCGTGGCAGTCGTCACTGCCTCTGGGTGACTTCCCTCTCCATTTCTGCCCCCAGGATGATGATGTTCAGGGTCCTAAGTGTAAAGATAACAAAGAGTTTAGTGTTTGAAAGAGTTGATGTTAATAGATATATACTTGCCTTTATGGGCTTCTGTCGGTATGGTGGCAGTCGTCCCTCCTCCCTCCCGTCCATGCAGCGTCTTTGTGGCAGTCGTCACTGCCTCTGGGGGACTTCACGGTCCATTTCTGCCCCAAGGATGATGATGTCCAGGGTCCTGAGAGTAAAGATAATAAAGAGTTTAGTGTTTGAAAGAGTTGATGTTAATAGATATATACTTGATTTTATGGGCTTCTGTCGGTGTGGTGGCAGTCGTCCATCGTCCCTCCCGTCCATGCAGCGTCTTCGTGGCAGTCGTCACTGCCTCTGGGGGACTTCACGCTCCATTTCTGCCCCCAGGATGATGATGTCCAGGGTCCTGAGAGTAAAGATAATAAAGAGTTTAGTGTTTGAAAGAGTTGATGTTAATAGATATATACTTGCCTTTATGGGCTTCTGTCGGTATGGTGGCAGTCGTCCCTCGTCCCTCCCGTCCATGCAGCGTCTTCGTGGCAGTCGTCACTGCCTCTGGGGGACTTCACGGTCAATTTCTGCCCCCAGGATGATGATGTCCAGGGTCCTGAGAGTAAAGATAATAAAGAGTTTAGTGTTTGAAAGAGTTGATGTTAATAGATATATATACTTGCCTTTATGGGCTTCTGTCGGTATGGTGGCAGTCGTCCATCGTCCCTCCCGTCCATGCAGCGTCTTCGTGGCAGTCGTCACTGCCTCTGGGGGACTTCACGCTCCATTTTTGCCCCCAAGGATGATGATGTCCAGGGTCCTGAGAGTAAAGATAATAAAGAGTTTAGTGTTTGAAAGAGTTGATGTTAATAGATATATACTTGCCTTTATGGGCTTCTGTCGGTATGGTGGCAGTCGTCCCTCGTCCCTCCCGTCCATGCAGCATCTTCGTGGCAGTCGTCACTGCCTCTGGGGGACTTCACGGTCCATTTCTTCCCCCAGGATGATGATGTCCAGGGTGCTGAGAGTAAAGATAATAAAGAGTTTAGTGTTTGAAAGAGTTGATGTTAATAGATATATACTTGCCTTTATGGGCTTCTGTCGGTATGGTGGCAGTCGTCCATCCTCCCTCCCGTCCATGCAGCGTCTTCGTGGCAGTCGTTACAGCCTCTGGGGGACTTCACGGTCCATTTCTGCCCCCAGGATGATGATGTCCAGGGTCCTGAGAGTAAAGATAATATAGAGTTTAGTGTTTGAAAGAGTTGATGTTAATAGATATATACTTGCCTTTATGGGCTTCTGTCGGTATGGTGGCAGTCGTCCATCGTCCCTCCCGTCCATGCAGCGTCTTCGTGGCAGTCGTCACTGCCTCTGGGGGACTTCACGGTCCATTTCTGCCCCCAGGATGATGATGTCCAGGGCCCTGAGAGTAAAGATAATAAAGAGTTTAGTGTTTGAAAGAGTTGATGTTAATAGATATATATACTTGCCTTTATGGGCTTCTGTCGGTATGGTGGCAGTCGTCCATCGTCCCTCCCGTCCATGCAGCGTCTTCGTGGCAGTCGTCACTGCCTCTGGGGGACTTCACGCTCCATTTCTGCCCCCAAGGATGATGATGTCCAGGGTCCTGAGAGTAAAGATAATAAAGAGTTTAGTGTTTGAAAGAGTTGATGTTAATAGATATATACTTGCCTTTATGGGCTTCTGTCGGTATGGTGGCAGTCGTCCCTCGTCCCTCCCGTCCATGCAGCATCTTCGTGGCAGTCGTCACTGCCTCTGGGGGACTTCACGGTCCATTTCTGCCCCCAGGATGATGATGTCCAGGGTCCTGAGAGTAAAGATAATAAAGAGTTTAGTGTTTGAAAGAGTTGATGTTAATAGATATATACTTGCCTTTATGGGCTTCTGTCGGTATGGTGGCAGTCGTCCATCCTCCCTCCCGTCCATGCAGCGTCTTCGTGGCAGTCGTTACAGCCTCTGGGGGACTTCACGGTCCATTTCTGCCCCCAGGATGATGATGTCCAGGGTCCTGAGAGTAAAGATAATATAGAGTTTAGTGTTTGAAAGAGTTGATGTTAATAGATATATACTTGCCTTTATGGGCTTCTGTCGGTATGGTGGCAGTCGTCCATCGTCCCTCCCGTCCATGCAGCGTCTTCGTGGCAGTCGTCACTGCCTCTGGGGGACTTCACGGTCCATTTCTGCCCCCAGGATGATGATGTCCAGGGCCCTGAGAGTAAAGATAATAAAGAGTTTAGTGTTTGAAAGAGTTGATGTTAATAGATATATATACTTGCCTTTATGGGCTTCTGTCGGTATGGTGGCAGTCGTCCATCGTCCCTCCCGTCCATGCAGCGTCTTCGTGGCAGTCGTCACTGCCTCTGGGGGACTTCACGGTCCATTTCTGCCCCCAGGATGATGATGTCCAGGGTCCTGAGAGTAAAGATAATATAGAGTTTAGTGTTTGAAAGAGTTGATGTTAATAGATATATACTTGCCTTTATGGGCTTCTGTCGGTATGGTGGCAGTCGTCCATCGTCCCTCCCGTCCATGCAGCGTCTTCGTGGCAGTCGTCACTGCCTCTGGGGGACTTCACGGTCCATTTCTGCCCCCAGGATGATGATGTCCAGGGCCCTGAGAGTAAAGATAATAAAGAGTTTAGTGTTTGAAAGAGTTGATGTTAATAGATATATATACTTGCCTTTATGGGCTTCTGTCGGTATGGTGGCAGTCGTCCATCGTCCCTCCCGTCCATGCAGCGTCTTCGTGGCAGTCGTCACTGCCTCTGGGGGACTTCACGCTCCATTTCTGCCCCCAAGGATGATGATGTCCAGGGTCCTGAGAGTAAAGATAATAAAGAGTTTAGTGTTTGAAAGAGTTGATGTTAATAGATATATACTTGCCTTTATGGGCTTCTGTCGGTATGGTGGCAGTCGTCCCTCGTCCCTCCCGTCCATGCAGCATCTTCGTGGCAGTCGTCACTGCCTCTGGGGGACTTCACGGTCCATTTCTTCCCCCAGGATGATGATGTCCAGGGTCCTGAGAGTAAAGATAATAAAGAGTTTAGTGTTTGAAAGAGTTGATGTTAATAGATATATACTTGCCTTTATGGGCTTCTGTCGGTATGGTGGCAGTCGTCCATCCTCCCTCCCGTCCATGCAGCGTCTTCGTGGCAGTCGTTACAGCCTCTGGGGGACTTCACGGTCCATTTCTGCCCCCAGGATGATGATGTCCAGGGTCCTGAGAGTAAAGATAATATAGAGTTTAGTGTTTGAAAGAGTTGATGTTAATAGATATATACTTGCCTTTATGGGCTTCTGTCGGTATGGTGGCAGTCGTCCATCGTCCCTCCCGTCCATGCAGCGTCTTCGTGGCAGTCGTCACTGCCTCTGGGGGACTTCACGGTCCATTTCTGCCCCCAGGATGATGATGTCCAGGGCCCTGAGAGTAAAGATAATAAAGAGTTTAGTGTTTGAAAGAGTTGATGTTAATAGATATATATACTTGCCTTTATGGGCTTCTGTCGGTATGGTGGCAGTCGTCCATCGTCCCTCCCGTCCATGCAGCGTCTTCGTGGCAGTCGTCACTGCCTCTGGGGGACTTCACGCTCCATTTCTGCCCCCAAGGATGATGATGTCCAGGGTCCTGAGAGTAAAGATAATAAAGAGTTTAGTGTTTGAAAGAGTTGATGTTAATAGATATATACTTGCCTTTATGGGCTTCTGTCGGTATGGTGGCAGTCGTCCCTCGTCCCTCCCGTCCATGCAGCATCTTCGTGGCAGTCGTCACTGCCTCTGGGGGACTTCACGGTCCATTTCTTCCCCCAGGATGATGATGTCCAGGGTCCTGAGAGTAAAGATAATAAAGAGTTTAGTGTTTGAAAGAGTTGATGTTAATAGATATACATACATGCCTTTATGGGCTTCTGTCGGTATGGTGGCAGTCGTCCATCGTCCCTCCCGTCCATGCAGCGTCTTCGTGGTAGTCGTCACTGCCTCTGGGGGACTTCACGGTCGATTTCTGCCCCCAGGATGATGATGTCCAGGGTCCTGAGAGTAAAGATAATAAAGAGTTTAGAGTTTGAAAGAGTTGATGTTAATAGATATATACTTGCCTTTATGGCCTTCTGTCGGTATGGTGGCAGTCGTCCATCGTCCCTCCCGTCCATGCAGCGTCTTCGTGGCAGTCGTCACTGCCTCTGGGGGACTTCACGGTCCATTTCTGCCCCCAGGATGATGATGTCCAGGGTCCTGAGAGTAAAGATAATAAAGAGTTTAGTGTTTGAAAGAGTTGATGTTAATAGATATATACTTGCCTTTATGGGCTTCTGTCGGTATGGTGGCAGTCGTCCCTCGTCCCTCCCGTCCATGCAGCGTCTTCGTGGCAGTCGTCACTGCCTCTGGGGGACTTCACGGTCCATTTCTGCCACCAGAATGATGATGTCCAGGGTCCTAAGTGTAAAGATAATAAAGAGTTTAGTGTTTGAAAGAGTTGATGTTAATAGATATATACTTGCCTTTATGGGCTTCTGTCGGTATGGTGGCAGTCGTCCCTCGTCCCTCCCGTCCATGCAGCGTCTTCGTGGCAGTCGTCACTGCCTCTGTGGGACTTCACGGTCCATTTCTACCCCCAGGATGATGATGTCCAGGGTCCTGAGAGTAAAGATAATAAAGAGTTTAGTGTTTGATAGAGTTGATGTAAATAGATATATATACTTGCCTTTATGGGCTTCTGTCGGTATGGTGGCAGTCGTCCATCGTCCCTCCCGTCCATGCAGCGTCTTCGTGGCAGTCGTCACTGCCTCTGGGGGACTTCACGCTCCATTTCTACCCCCAGGATGATGATGTCCAGGGTCCTGAGAGTAAAGATAATAAAGAGTTTAGTGTTTGAAAGAGTTGATGTAAATAGATATATATACTTGCCTTTATGGGCTTCTGTCGGTATGGTGGCAGTCGTCCATCCTCCCTCCCGTCCATGCAGCGTCTTCGTGGCAGTCGTCACTGCCTCTGGGGGACTTCACGGTCCATTTCTACCCCCAGGATGATGATGTCCAGGGTCCTAAGTGTAAAAATATAAACAAGAGTTTAGTGTTTGAAAGAGTTGATGTTAATAGATATATACTTGCCTTTATGGGCTTCTGTCGGTATGGTGGCAGTCGTCCATCGTCCCTCCCGTCCATGCAGCGTCTTTGTGGCAGTCGTTACAGCCTCTGGGGGACTTCACGGTCCATTTCTGCCCCCAGGATGATGATGTCCAGGGTCCTGAGAGTAAAGATAATATAGAGTTTAGTGTTTGAAAGAATTGATGTTAATAGATAGATACTTGCCTTTATGGGCTTCTGTCGGTGTGTTGGCAGTCGTCCATCGTCCCTCCCGTTCATGCAGCGTCTTCGTGGCAGTCGTCACTGCCTCTGGGGGACTTCACGGTCCATTTCTGCCCCCAGGATGATGATGTCCAGGGCCCTGAGAGTAAAGATAATAAAGAGTTTAGTGTTTGAAAGAGTTGATGTTAATAGATATATATACTTGCCTTTATGGGCTTCTGTCGGTATGGTGGCAGTCGTCCATCGTCCCTCCCGTCCATGCAGCGTCTTCGTGGCAGTCGTCACTGCCTCTGGGTGACTTCCCTCTCCATTTCTGCCCCCAGGATGATGATGTCCAGGGTCCTAAGTGTAAAGATAACAAAGAGTTTAGTGTTTGAAAGAGTTGATGTTAATAGATATATACTTGCCTTTATGGGCTTCTGTCGGTATGGTGGCAGTCGTCCATCGTCCCTCCCGTCCATGCAGCGTCTTCGTGGTAGTCGTCACTGCCTCTGGGGGACTTCACGGTCGATTTCTGCCCCCAGGATGATGATGTCCAGGGTCCTGAGAGTAAAGATAATAAAGAGTTTAGAGTTTGAAAGAGTTGATGTTAATAGATATATACTTGCCTTTATGGGCTTCTGTCGGTATGGTGGCAGTCGTCCCTCGTCCCTCCCGTCCATGCAGCGTCTTCGTGGCAGTCGTCACTGCCTCTGTGGGACTTCACGGTCCATTTCTACCCCCAGGATGATGATGTCCAGGGTCCTGAGAGTAAAGATAATAAAGAGTTTAGTGTTTGATAGAGTTGATGTAAATAGATATATATACTTGCCTTTATGGGCTTCTGTCGGTATGGTGGCAGTCGTCCATCGTCCCTCCCGTCCATGCAGCGTCTTCGTGGCAGTCGTCACTGCCTCTGGGGGACTTCACGCTCCATTTCTACCCCCAGGATGATGATGTCCAGGGTCCTGAGAGTAAAGATAATAAAGAGTTTAGTGTTTGAAAGAGTTGATGTAAATAGATATATATACTTGCCTTTATGGGCTTCTGTCGGTATGGTGGCAGTCGTCCATCCTCCCTCCCGTCCATGCAGCGTCTTCGTGGCAGTCGTCACTGCCTCTGGGGGACTTCACGGTCCATTTCTACCCCCAGGATGATGATGTCCAGGGTCCTAAGTGTAAAAATATAAACAAGAGTTTAGTGTTTGAAAGAGTTGATGTTAATAGATATATACTTGCCTTTATGGGCTTCTGTCGGTATGGTGGCAGTCGTCCATCGTCCCTCCCGTCCATGCAGCGTCTTTGTGGCAGTCGTTACAGCCTCTGGGGGACTTCACGGTCCATTTCTGCCCCCAGGATGATGATGTCCAGGGTCCTGAGAGTAAAGATAATATAGAGTTTAGTGTTTGAAAGAGTTGATGTTAATAGATATATACTTGCCTTTATGGGCTTCTGTCGGTGTGGTGGCAGTCGTCCATCGTCCCTCCCGTCCATGCAGCGTCTTCGTGGCAGTCGTCACTGCCTCTGGGGGACTTCACGGTCGATTTCTGCCCCCAGGATGATGATGTCCAGGGCCCTGAGAGTAAAGATAATAAAGAGTTTAGAGTTTGAAAGAGTTGATGTTAATAGATATATATACTTGCCTTTATGGGCTTCTGTCGGTATGGTGGCAGTCGTCCATCGTCCCTCCCGTCCATGCAGCGTCTTCGTGGCAGTCGTCACTGCCTCTGGGTGACTTCCCTCTCCATTTCTGCCCCCAGGATGATGATGTCCAGGGTCCTAAGTGTAAAGATAACAAAGAGTTTAGTGTTTGAAAGAGTTGATGTTAATAGATATATACTTGCCTTTATGGGCTTCTGTCGGTATGGTGGCAGTCGTCCCTCCTCCCTCCCGTCCATGCAGCGTCTTTGTGGCAGTCGTCACTGCCTCTGGGGGACTTCACGCTCCATTTCTGCCCCCAGGATGATGATGTCCAGGGTCCTGAGAGTAAAGATAATAAAGAGTTTAGTGTTTGAAAGAGTTGATGTTAATAGATATATACTTGCCTTTATGGGCTTCTGTCGGTATGGTGGCAGTCGTCCCTCGTCCCTCCCGTCCATGCAGCGTCTTCGTGGCAGTCGTCACTGCCTCTGGGGGACTTCACGGTCAATTTCTGCCCCCAGGATGATGATGTCCAGGGTCCTGAGAGTAAAGATAATAAAGAGTTTAGTGTTTGAAAGAGTTGATGTTAATAGATATATATACTTGCCTTTATGGGCTTCTGTCGGTATGGTGGCAGTCGTCCATCGTCCCTCCCGTCCATGCAGCGTCTTCGTGGCAGTCGTCACTGCCTCTGGGTGACTTCCCTCTCCATTTCTGCCCCCAGGATGATGATGTCCAGGGTCCTAAGTGTAAAGATAACAAAGAGTTTAGTGTTTGAAAGAGTTGATGTTAATAGATATATACTTGCCTTTATGGGCTTCTGTCGGTATGGTGGCAGTCGTCCCTCCTCCCTCCCGTCCATGCAGCGTCTTTGTGGCAGTCGTCACTGCCTCTGGGGGACTTCACGCTCCATTTCTGCCCCCAGGATGATGATGTCCAGGGTCCTGAGAGTAAAGATAATAAAGAGTTTAGTGTTTGAAAGAGTTGATGTTAATAGATATATACTTGCCTTTATGGGCTTCTGTCGGTATGGTGGCAGTCGTCCCTCGTCCCTCCCGTCCATGCAGCGTCTTCGTGGCAGTCGTCACTGCCTCTGGGGGACTTCACGGTCAATTTCTGCCCCCAGGATGATGATGTCCAGGGTCCTGAGAGTAAAGATAATAAAGAGTTTAGTGTTTGAAAGAGTTGATGTTAATAGATATATATACTTGCCTTTATGGGCTTCTGTCGGTATGGTGGCAGTCGTCCATCGTCCCTCCCGTCCATGCAGCGTCTTCGTGGCAGTCGTCACTGCCTCTGGGGGACTTCACGCTCCATTTTTGCCCCCAAGGATGATGATGTCCAGGGTCCTGAGAGTAAAGATAATAAAGAGTTTAGTGTTTGAAAGAGTTGATGTTAATAGATATATACTTGCCTTTATGGGCTTCTGTCGGTATGGTGGCAGTCGTCCCTCGTCCCTCCCGTCCATGCAGCATCTTCGTGGCAGTCGTCACTGCCTCTGGGGGACTTCACGGTCCATTTCTTCCCCCAGGATGATGATGTCCAGGGTGCTGAGAGTAAAGATAATAAAGAGTTTAGTGTTTGAAAGAGTTGATGTTAATAGATATATACTTGCCTTTATGGGCTTCTGTCGGTATGGTGGCAGTCGTCCATCCTCCCTCCCGTCCATGCAGCGTCTTCGTGGCAGTCGTTACAGCCTCTGGGGGACTTCACGGTCCATTTCTGCCCCCAGGATGATGATGTCCAGGGTCCTGAGAGTAAAGATAATATAGAGTTTAGTGTTTGAAAGAGTTGATGTTAATAGATATATACTTGCCTTTATGGGCTTCTGTCGGTGTGGTGGCAGTCGTCCATCGTCCCTCCCGTCCATGCAGCGTCTTCGTGGCAGTCGTCACTGCCTCTGGGGGACTTCACGGTCCATTTCTGCCCCCAGGATGATGATGTCCAGGGCCCTGAGAGTAAAGATAATAAAGAGTTTAGTGTTTGAAAGAGTTGATGTTAATAGATATATATACTTGCCTTTATGGGCTTCTGTCGGTATGGTGGCAGTCGTCCATCGTCCCTCCCGTCCATGCAGCGTCTTCGTGGCAGTCGTCACTGCCTCTGGGGGACTTCACGCTCCATTTCTGCCCCCAAGGATGATGATGTCCAGGGTCCTGAGAGTAAAGATAATAAAGAGTTTAGTGTTTGAAAGAGTTGATGTTAATAGATATATACTTGCCTTTATGGGCTTCTGTCGGTATGGTGGCAGTCGTCCCTCGTCCCTCCCGTCCATGCAGCATCTTCGTGGCAGTCGTCACTGCCTCTGGGGGACTTCACGGTCCATTTCTTCACCCAGGATGATGATGTCCAGGGTGCTGAGAGTAAAGATAATAAAGAGTTTAGTGTTTGAAAGAGTTGATGTTAATAGATATATACTTGCCTTTATGGGCTTCTGTCGGTATGGTGGCAGTCGTCCCTCGTCCCTCCCGTCCATGCAGCATCTTCGTGGCAGTCGTCACTGCCTCTGGGGGACTTCACGGTCCATTTCTTCCCCCAGGATGATGATGTCCAGGGTGCTGAGAGTAAAGATAATAAAGAGTTTAGTGTTTGAAAGAGTTGATGTTAATAGATATATACTTGCCTTTATGGGCTTCTGTCGGTATGGTGGCAGTCGTCCATCCTCCCTCCCGTCCATGCAGCGTCTTCGTGGCAGTCGTTACTGCCTCTGGGGGACTTCACGGTCCATTTCTGCCCCCAGGATGATGATGTCCAGGGTCCTGAGAGTAAAGATAATATAGAGTTTAGTGTTTGAAAGAGTTGATGTTAATAGATATATACTTGCCTTTATGGGTTTCTGTCGGTGTGGTGGCAGTCGTCCATCGTCCCTCCCGTCCATGCAGCGTCTTCGTGGCAGTCGTCACTGCCTCTGGGGGACTTCACGGTCCATTTCTGCCCCCAGGATGATGATGTCCAGGGCCCTGAGAGTAAAGATAATAAAGAGTTTAGTGTTTGAAAGAGTTGATGTTAATAGATATATATACTTGCCTTTATGGGCTTCTGTCGGTATGGTGGCAGTCGTCCATCGTCCCTCCCGTCCATGCAGCGTCTTCGTGGCAGTCGTCACTGCCTCTGGGGGACTTCACGCTCCATTTCTGCCCCCAAGGATGATGATGTCCAGGGTCCTGAGAGTAAAGATAATAAAGAGTTTAGTGTTTGAAAGAGTTGATGTTAATAGATATATACTTGCCTTTATGGGCTTCTGTCGGTATGGTGGCAGTCGTTCCTCGTCCCTCCCGTCCATGCAGCATCTTCGTGGCAGTCGTCACTGCCTCTGGGGGAGTTCACGGTCCATTTCTTCACCCAGGATGATGATGTCCAGGGTGCTGAGAGTAAAGATAATAAAGAGTTTAGTGTTTGAAAGAGTTGATGTTAATAGATATATACTTGCCTTTATGGGCTTCTGTCGGTATGGTGGCAGTCGTCCCTCGTCCCTCCCGTCCATGCAGCATCTTCGTGGCAGTCGTCACTGCCTCTGGGGGACTTCACGGTCCATTTCTTCCCCCAGGATAATGATGTCCAGGGTGCTGAGAGTAAAGATAATAAAGAGTTTAGTGTTTGAAAGAGTTGATGTTAATAGATATATACTTGCCTTTATGGGCTTCTGTCGGTATGGTGGCAGTCGTCCATCCTCCCTCCCGTCCATGCAGCGTCTTCGTGGCAGTCGTTACAGCCTCTGGGGGACTTCACGGTCCATTTCTGCCCCCAGGATGATGATGTCCAGGGTCCTGAGAGTAAAGATAATATAGAGTTTAGTGTTTGAAAGAGTTGATGTTAATAGATATATACTTGCCTTTATGGGCTTCTGTCGGTGTGGTGGCAGTCGTCCATCGTCCCTCCCGTCCATGCAGCGTCTTCGTGGCAGTCGTCACTGCCTCTGGGGGACTTCACGGTCCATTTCTGCCCCCAGGATGATGATGTCCAGGGCCCTGAGAGTAAAGATAATAAAGAGTTTAGTGTTTGAAAGAGTTGATGTTAATAGATATATATACTTGCCTTTATGGGCTTCTGTCGGTATGGTGGCAGTCGTCCATCGTCCCTCCCGTCCATGCAGCGTCTTCGTGGCAGTCGTCACTGCCTCTGGGGGACTTCCCGCTCCATTTCTGCCCCCAAGGATGATGATGTCCAGGGTCCTGAGAGTAAAGATAATAATGAGTTTAGTGTTTGAAAGAGTTGATGTTAATAGATATATACTTGCCTTTATGGGCTTCTGTCGGTATGGTGGCAGTCGTCCCTCGTCCCTCCCGTCCATGCAGCATCTTCGTGGCAGTCGTCACTGCCTCTGGGGGACTTCACGGTCCATTTCTTCACCCAGGATGATGATGTCCAGGGTGCTGAGAGTAAAGATAATAAAGAGTTTAGTGTTTGAAAGAGTTGATGTTAATAGATATATACTTGCCTTTATGGGCTTCTGTCGGTATGGTGGCAGTCGTCCATCCTCCCTCCCGTCCATGCAGCGTCTTCGTGGCAGTCGTTACAGCCTCTGGGGGACTTCACGGTCCATTTCTGCCCCCAGGATGATGATGTCCAGGGCCCTGAGAGTAAAGATAATAAAGAGTTTAGTGTTTGAAAGAGTTGATGTTAATATATATATATACTTGCCTTTATGGGCTTCTGTCGGTATGGTGGCAGTCGTCCATCGTCCCTCCCGTCCATGCAGCGTCTTCGTGGCAGTCGTCACTGCCTCTGGGGGACTTCACGGTCCATTTCTTCCCCCAGGATGATGATGTCCAGGGTCCTGAGAGTAAAGATAATAAAGAGTTTAGTGTTTGAAAGAGTTGATGTTAATAGATATACATACATGCCTTTATGGGCTTCTGTCGGTATGGTGGCAGTCGTCCATCGTCCCTCCCGTCCATGCAGCGTCTTCGTGGTAGTCGTCACTGCCTCTGGGGGACTTCACGGTCGATTTCTGCCCCCAGGATGATGATGTCCAGGGTCCTGAGAGTAAAGATAATAAAGAGTTTAGAGTTTGAAAGAGTTGATGTTAATAGATATATACTTGCCTTTATGGCCTTCTGTCGGTATGGTGGCAGTCGTCCATCGTCCCTCCCGTCCATGCAGCGTCTTCGTGGCAGTCGTCACTGCCTCTGGGGGACTTCACGGTCCATTTCTGCCCCCAGGATGATGATGTCCAGGGTCATAAGTGTAAAGATAATAAAGAGTTTAGTGTTTGAAAGAGTTGATGTTAATAGATATATACTTGCCTTTATGGGCTTCTGTCGGTATGGTGGCAGTCGTCCATCCTCCCTCCCGTCCATGCAGCGTCTTCGTGGCAGTCGTCACTGCCTCTGGGGGACTTCACGCTCCATTTCTGACCCCAGGATGATGATGTCCAGGGTCCTGAGAGTAAAGATAATAAAGAGTTTAGTGTTTGAAAGAGTTGATGTTAATAGATATATACTTGCCTTTATGGGCTTCTGTCGGTATGGTGGCAGTCGTCCATCGTCCCTCCCGTCCATGCAGCGTCTTCGTGGCAGTCGTCACTGCCTCTGGGGGACTTCACGCTCCATTTCTGCCCCCAGGATGATGATGTCCAGGGTCCTGAGAGTAAAGATAATAAAGAGTTTAGTGTTTGAAAGAGTTGATGTTAATAGATATATATACTTGCCTTTATGGGCTTCTGTCGGTATGGTGGCAGTCGTCCATCGTCCCTCCCGTCCATGCAGCGTCTTCGCGGCAGTCGTCACTGCCTCTGGGGGACTTCACGCTCCATTTCTGCCCCCAGGATGATGATGTCCAGGGTCCTGAGAGTAAAGATAATAAAGAGTTTAGAGTTTGAAAGAGTTGATGTTAATAGATATATACTTGCCTTTATGGCCTTCTGTCGGTATGGTGGCAGTCGTCCATCGTCCCTCCCGTCCATGCAGCGTCCTCGTGGTAGTCGTCACTGCCTCTGGGGGACTTCACGCTCCATTTCTGCCCCCAGGATGATGATGTCCAGGGTCCTGAGAGTAAAGATAATAAAGAGTTTAGTGTTTGAAAGAGTTGATGTTAATAGATATATACTTGCCTTTATGGGCTTCTGTCGGTATGGTGGTAGTCGCCCATCGTCCCTCCCGTCCATGCAGCGTCTTCGTGGCAGTCGTCACTGCCTCTGGGGGACTTCACGCTCCATTTCTGCCCCCAGGATGATGATGTCCACGGTCATAAGTGTAAAGATAATAAAGAGTTTAGAGTTTGAAAGAGTTGATGTTAATAGATATATACTTGCCTTTATGGGCTTCTGTCGGTATGGTGGCAGTCGTCCATCGTCCCTCCCGTCCATGCAGCGTCTTCGTGGCAGTCGTCACTGCCTCTGGGGGACTTCACGCTCCATTTCTGCCCCCAAGGATGATGATGTCCAGGGTCCTGAGAGTAAAGATAATAAAGAGTTTAGTGTTTGAAAGAGTTGATGTTAATAGATATATACTTGCCTTTTTTGGGCTTCTGTCGGTATGGTGGCAGTCGTCCCTCGTCCCTCCCGTCCATGCAGCATCTTCGTGGCAGTCGTCACTGCCTCTGGGGGACTTCACGGTCCATTTCTTCACCCAGGATGATGATGTCCAGGGTGCTGAGAGTAAAGATAATAAAGAGTTTAGTGTTTGAAAGAGTTGATGTTAATAGATATATACTTGCCTTTATGGGCTTCTGTCGGTATGGTGGCAGTCGTCCCTCGTCCCTCCCGTCCATGCAGCATCTTCGTGGCAGTCGTCACTGCCTCTGGGGGACTTCACGGTCCATTTCTTCCCCCAGGATGATGATGTCCAGGGTGCTGAGAGTAAAGATAATAAAGAGTTTAGAGTTTGAAAGAGTTGATGTTAATAGATATATACTTGCCTTTATGGGCTTCTGTCGGTATGGTGGCAGTCGTCCATCCTCCCTCCCGTCCATGCAGCGTCTTCGTGGCAGTCGTTACAGCCTCTGGGGGACTTCACGGTCCATTTCTGCCCCCAGGATGATGATGTCCAGGGTCCTGAGAGTAAAGATAATATAGAGTTTAGTGTTTGAAAGAGTTGATGTTAATAGATATATACTTGCCTTTATGGGCTTCTGTCGGTGTGGTGGCAGTCGTCCATCGTCCCTCCCGTCCATGCAGCGTCTTCGTGGCAGTCGTCACTGCCTCTGGGGGACTTCACGGTCCATTTCTGCCCCCAGGATGATGATGTCCAGGGCCCTGAGAGTAAAGATAATAAAGAGTTTAGTGTTTGAAAGAGTTGATGTTAATAGATATATATACTTGCCTTTATGGGCTTCTGTCGGTATGGTGGCAGTCGTCCATCGTCCCTCCCGTCCATGCAGCGTCTTCGTGGCAGTCGTCACTGCCTCTGGGGGACTTCACGCTCCATTTCTGCCCCCAAGGATGATGATGTCCAGGGTCCTGAGAGTAAAGATAATAAAGAGTTTAGTGTTTGAAAGAGTTGATGTTAATAGATATATACTTGCCTTTATGGGCTTCTGTCGGTATGGTGGCAGTCGTCCCTCGTCCCTCCCGTCCATGCAGCATCTTCGTGGCAGTCGTCACTGCCTCTGGGGGAGTTCACGTTCCATTTCTTCACCCAGGATGATGATGTCCAGGGTGCTGAGAGTAAAGATAATAAAGAGTTTAGTGTTTGAAAGAGTTGATGTTAATAGATATATACTTGCCTTTATGGGCTTCTGTCGGTATGGTGGCAGTCGTCCCTCGTCCCTCCCGTCCATGCAGCATCTTCGTGGCAGTCGTCACTGCCTCTGGGGGACTTCACGGTCCATTTCTTCCCCCAGGATGATGATGTCCAGGGTGCTGAGAGTAAAGATAATAAAGAGTTTAGTGTTTGAAAGAGTTGATGTTAATAGATATATACTTGCCTTTATGGGCTTCTGTCGGTATGGTGGCAGTCGTCCATCCTCCCTCCCGTCCATGCAGCGTCTTCGTGGCAGTCGTCACTGCCTCTGGGGGACTTCACGCTCCATTTCTGACCCCAGGATGATGATGTCCAGGGTCCTGAGAGTAAAGATAATAAAGAGTTTAGTGTTTGAAAGAGTTGATGTTAATAGATATATACTTGCCTTTATGGGCTTCTGTCGGTATGGTGGCAGTCGTCCATCGTCCCTCCCGTCCATGCAGCGTCTTCGTGGCAGTCGTCACTGCCTCTGGGGGACTTCACGCTCCATTTCTGCCCCCAGGATGATGATGTCCAGGGTCCTGAGAGTAAAGATAATAAAGAGTTTAGTGTTTGAAAGAGTTGATGTTAATAGATATATATACTTGCCTTTATGGGCTTCTGTCGGTATGGTGGCAGTCGTCCATCGTCCCTCCCGTCCATGCAGCGTCTTCGCGGCAGTCGTCACTGCCTCTGGGGGACTTCACGCTCCATTTCTGCCCCCAGGATGATGATGTCCAGGGTCCTGAGAGTAAAGATAATAAAGAGTTTAGAGTTTGAAAGAGTTGATGTTAATAGATATATACTTGCCTTTATGGCCTTCTGTCGGTATGGTGGCAGTCGTCCATCGTCCCTCCCGTCCATGCAGCGTCCTCGTGGTAGTCGTCACTGCCTCTGGGGGACTTCACGCTCCATTTCTGCCCCCAGGATGATGATGTCCAGGGTCCTGAGAGTAAAGATAATAAAGAGTTTAGTGTTTGAAAGAGTTGATGTTAATAGATATATACTTGCCTTTATGGGCTTCTGTCGGTATGGTGGTAGTCGCCCATCGTCCCTCCCGTCCATGCAGCGTCTTCGTGGCAGTCGTCACTGCCTCTGGGGGACTTCACGCTCCATTTCTGCCCCCAGGATGATGATGTCCACGGTCATAAGTGTAAAGATAATAAAGAGTTTAGAGTTTGAAAGAGTTGATGTTAATAGATATATACTTGCCTTTATGGGCTTCTGTCGGTATGGTGGCAGTCGTCCATCGTCCCTCCCGTCCATGCAGCGTCTTCGTGGCAGTCGTCACTGCCTCTGGGGGACTTCACGCTCCATTTCTGCCCCCAAGGATGATGATGTCCAGGGTCCTGAGAGTAAAGATAATAAAGAGTTTAGTGTTTGAAAGAGTTGATGTTAATAGATATATACTTGCCTTTTTTGGGCTTCTGTCGGTATGGTGGCAGTCGTCCCTCGTCCCTCCCGTCCATGCAGCATCTTCGTGGCAGTCGTCACTGCCTCTGGGGGACTTCACGGTCCATTTCTTCACCCAGGATGATGATGTCCAGGGTGCTGAGAGTAAAGATAATAAAGAGTTTAGTGTTTGAAAGAGTTGATGTTAATAGATATATACTTGCCTTTATGGGCTTCTGTCGGTATGGTGGCAGTCGTCCCTCGTCCCTCCCGTCCATGCAGCATCTTCGTGGCAGTCGTCACTGCCTCTGGGGGACTTCACGGTCCATTTCTTCCCCCAGGATGATGATGTCCAGGGTGCTGAGAGTAAAGATAATAAAGAGTTTAGAGTTTGAAAGAGTTGATGTTAATAGATATATACTTGCCTTTATGGGCTTCTGTCGGTATGGTGGCAGTCGTCCATCCTCCCTCCCGTCCATGCAGCGTCTTCGTGGCAGTCGTTACAGCCTCTGGGGGACTTCACGGTCCATTTCTGCCCCCAGGATGATGATGTCCAGGGTCCTGAGAGTAAAGATAATATAGAGTTTAGTGTTTGAAAGAGTTGATGTTAATAGATATATACTTGCCTTTATGGGCTTCTGTCGGTGTGGTGGCAGTCGTCCATCGTCCCTCCCGTCCATGCAGCGTCTTCGTGGCAGTCGTCACTGCCTCTGGGGGACTTCACGGTCCATTTCTGCCCCCAGGATGATGATGTCCAGGGCCCTGAGAGTAAAGATAATAAAGAGTTTAGTGTTTGAAAGAGTTGATGTTAATAGATATATATACTTGCCTTTATGGGCTTCTGTCGGTATGGTGGCAGTCGTCCATCGTCCCTCCCGTCCATGCAGCGTCTTCGTGGCAGTCGTCACTGCCTCTGGGGGACTTCACGCTCCATTTCTGCCCCCAAGGATGATGATGTCCAGGGTCCTGAGAGTAAAGATAATAAAGAGTTTAGTGTTTGAAAGAGTTGATGTTAATAGATATATACTTGCCTTTATGGGCTTCTGTCGGTATGGTGGCAGTCGTCCCTCGTCCCTCCCGTCCATGCAGCATCTTCGTGGCAGTCGTCACTGCCTCTGGGGGAGTTCACGTTCCATTTCTTCACCCAGGATGATGATGTCCAGGGTGCTGAGAGTAAAGATAATAAAGAGTTTAGTGTTTGAAAGAGTTGATGTTAATAGATATATACTTGCCTTTATGGGCTTCTGTCGGTATGGTGGCAGTCGTCCCTCGTCCCTCCCGTCCATGCAGCATCTTCGTGGCAGTCGTCACTGCCTCTGGGGGACTTCACGGTCCATTTCTTCCCCCAGGATGATGATGTCCAGGGTGCTGAGAGTAAAGATAATAAAGAGTTTAGTGTTTGAAAGAGTTGATGTTAATAGATATATACTTGCCTTTATGGGCTTCTGTCGGTATGGTGGCAGTCGTCCATCCTCCCTCCCGTCCATGCAGCGTCTTCGTGGCAGTCGTTACAGCCTCTGGGGGACTTCACGGTCCATTTCTGCCGCCAGGATGATGATGTCCAGGGTCCTGAGAGTAAAGATAATATAGAGTTTAGTGTTTGAAAGAGTTGATGTTAATAGATATATACTTGCCTTTATGGGCTTCTGTCGGTGTGGTGGCAGTCGTCCATCGTCCCTCCCGTCCATGCAGCGTCTTCGTGGCAGTCGTCACTGCCTCTGGGGGACTTCACGGTCCATTTCTGCCCCCAGGATGATGATGTCCAGGGCCCTGAGAGTAAAGATAATAAAGAGTTTAGTGTTTGAAAGAGTTGATGTTAATAGATATATATACTTGCCTTTATGGGCTTCTGTCGGTATGGTGGCAGTCGTCCATCGTCCCTCCCGTCCATGCAGCGTCTTCGTGGCAGTCGTCACTGCCTCTGGGGGACTTCCCGCTCCATTTCTGCCCCCAAGGATGATGATGTCCAGGGTCCTGAGAGTAAAGATAATAATGAGTTTAGTGTTTGAAAGAGTTGATGTTAATAGATATATACTTGCCTTTATGGGCTTCTGTCGGTATGGTGGCAGTCGTCCCTCGTCCCTCCCGTCCATGCAGCATCTTCGTGGCAGTCGTCACTGCCTCTGGGGGACTTCACGGTCCATTTCTTCACCCAGGATGATGATGTCCAGGGTGCTGAGAGTAAAGATAATAAAGAGTTTAGTGTTTGAAAGAGTTGATGTTAATAGATATATACTTGCCTTTATGGGCTTCTGTCGGTATGGTGGCAGTCGTCCATCCTCCCTCCCGTCCATGCAGCGTCTTCGTGGCAGTCGTCACTGCCTCTGGGGGACTTCACGGTCCATTTCTGCCCCCAGGATGATGATGTCCAGGGCCCTGAGAGTAAAGATAATAAAGAGTTTAGTGTTTGAAAGAGTTGATGTTAATATATATATATACTTGCCTTTATGGGCTTCTGTCGGTATGGTGGCAGTCGTCCATCGTCCCTCCCGTCCATGCAGCGTCTTCGTGGCAGTCGTCACTGCCTCTGGGGGACTTCACGGTCCATTTCTGCCCCCAGGATGATGATGTCCAGGGCCCTGAGAGTAAAGATAATAAAGAGTTTAGTGTTTGAAAGAGTTGATGTTAATAGATATATATACTTGCCTTTATGGGCTTCTGTCGGTATGGTGGCAGTCGTCCATCGTCCCTCCCGTCCATGCAGCGTCTTCGTGGCAGTCGTCACTGCCTCTGGGGGACTTCACGCTCCATTTCTGCCCCCAAGGATGATGATGTCCAGGGTCCTGAGAGTAAAGATAATAAAGTGTTTAGTGTTTGAAAGAGTTGATGTTAATAGATATATACTTGCCTTTATGGGCTTCTGTCGGTATGGTGGCAGTCGTCCCTCGTCCCTCCCGTCCATGCAGCATCTTCGTGGCAGTCGTCACTGCCTCTGGGGGAGTTCACGGTCCATTTCTTCACCCAGGATGATGATGTCCAGGGTGCTGAGAGTAAAGATAATAAAGAGTTTAGTGTTTGAAAGAGTTGATGTTAATAGATATATACTTGCCTTTATGGGCTTCTGTCGGTATGGTGGCAGTCGTCCCTCGTCCCTCCCGTCCATGCAGCATCTTCGTGGCAGTCGTCACTGCCTCTGGGGGACTTCACGGTCCATTTCTTCCCCCAGGATGATGATGTCCAGGGTGCTGAGAGTAAAGATAATAAAGAGTTTAGTGTTTGAAAGAGTTGATGTTAATAGATATATACTTGCCTTTATGGGCTTCTGTCGGTATGGTGGCAGTCGTCCATCCTCCCTCCCGTCCATGCAGCGTCTTCGTGGCAGTCGTTACAGCCTCTGGGGGACTTCACGGTCCATTTCTGCCCCCAGGATGATGATGTCCAGGGTCCTGAGAGTAAAGATAATATAGAGTTTAGTGTTTGAAAGAGTTGATGTTAATAGATATATACTTGCCTTTATGGGCTTCTGTCGGTGTGGTGGCAGTCGTCCATCGTCCCTCCCGTCCATGCAGCATCTTCGTGGCAGTCGTCACTGCCTCTGGGGGACTTCACGGTCCATTTCTGCCCCCAGGATGATGATGTCCAGGGCCCTGAGAGTAAAGATAATAAAGAGTTTAGTGTTTGAAAGAGTTGATGTTAATAGATATATATACTTGCCTTTATGGGCTTCTGTCGGTATGGTGGCAGTCGTCCATCGTCCCTCCCGTCCATGCAGCGTCTTCGTGGCAGTCGTCACTGCCTCTGGGGGACTTCCCGCTCCATTTCTGCCCCCAAGGATGATGATGTCCAGGGTCCTGAGAGTAAAGATAATAATGAGTTTAGTGTTTGAAAGAGTTGATGTTAATAGATATATACTTGCCTTTATGGGCTTCTGTCGGTATGGTGGCAGTCGTCCCTCGTCCCTCCCGTCCATGCAGCATCTTCGTGGCAGTCGTCACTGCCTCTGGGGGACTTCACGGTCCATTTCTTCACCCAGGATGATGATGTCCAGGGTGCTGAGAGTAAAGATAATAAAGAGTTTAGTGTTTGAAAGAGTTGATGTTAATAGATATATACTTGCCTTTATGGGCTTCTGTCGGTATGGTGGCAGTCGTCCATCCTCCCTCCCGTCCATGCAGCGTCTTCGTGGCAGTCGTCACTGCCTCTGGGGGACTTCACGGTCCATTTCTTCCCCCAGGATGATGATGTCCAGGGTCCTGAGAGTAAAGATAATAAAGAGTTTAGTGTTTGAAAGAGTTGATGTTAATAGATATACATACATGCCTTTATGGGCTTCTGTCGGTATGTTGGCAGTCGTCCATCGTCCCTCCCGTCCATGCAGCGTCTTCGTGGTAGTCGTCACTGCCTCTGGGGGACTTCACGGTCGATTTCTGCCCCCAGGATGATGATGTCCAGGGTCCTGAGAGTAAAGATAATAAAGAGTTTAGAGTTTGAAAGAGTTGATGTTAATAGATATATACTTGCCTTTATGGCCTTCTGTCGGTATGGTGGCAGTCGTCCATCGTCCCTCCCGTCCATGCAGCGTCTTCGTGGCAGTCGTCACTGCCTCTGGGGGACTTCACGGTCCATTTCTGCCCCCAGGATGATGATGTCCAGGGTCATAAGTGTAAAGATAATAAAGAGTTTAGTGTTTGAAAGAGTTGATGTTAATAGATATATACTTGCCTTTATGGGCTTCTGTCGGTATGGTGGCAGTCGTCCATCCTCCCTCCCGTCCATGCAGCGTCTTCGTGGCAGTCGTCACTGCCTCTGGGGGACTTCACGCTCCATTTCTGACCCCAGGATGATGATGTCCAGGGTCCTGAGAGTAAAGATAATAAAGAGTTTAGTGTTTGAAAGAGTTGATGTTAATAGATATATACTTGCCTTTATGGGCTTCTGTCGGTATGGTGGCAGTCGTCCATCGTCCCTCCCGTCCATGCAGCGTCTTCGTGGCAGTCGTCACTGCCTCTGGGGGACTTCACGCTCCATTTCTGCCCCCAGGATGATGATGTCCAGGGTCCTGAGAGTAAAGATAATAAAGAGTTTAGTGTTTGAAAGAGTTGATGTTAATAGATATATATACTTGCCTTTATGGGCTTCTGTCGGTATGGTGGCAGTCGTCCATCGTCCCTCCCGTCCATGCAGCGTCTTCGCGGCAGTCGTCACTGCCTCTGGGGGACTTCACGCTCCATTTCTGCCCCCAGGATGATGATGTCCAGGGTCCTGAGAGTAAAGATAATAAAGAGTTTAGAGTTTGAAAGAGTTGATGTTAATAGATATATACTTGCCTTTATGGCCTTCTGTCGGTATGGTGGCAGTCGTCCATCGTCCCTCCCGTCCATGCAGCGTCCTCGTGGTAGTCGTCACTGCCTCTGGGGGACTTCACGCTCCATTTCTGCCCCCAGGATGATGATGTCCAGGGTCCTGAGAGTAAAGATAATAAAGAGTTTAGTGTTTGAAAGAGTTGATGTTAATAGATATATACTTGCCTTTATGGGCTTCTGTCGGTATGGTGGTAGTCGCCCATCGTCCCTCCCGTCCATGCAGCGTCTTCGTGGCAGTCGTCACTGCCTCTGGGGGACTTCACGGTCGATTTCTGCCCCCAGGATGATGATGTCCACGGTCATAAGTGTAAAGATAATAAAGAGTTTAGAGTTTGAAAGAGTTGATGTTAATAGATATATACTTGCCTTTATGGGCTTCTGTCGGTATGGTGGCAGTCGTCCATCGTCCCTCCCGTCCATGCAGCGTCTTCGTGGCAGTCGTCACTGCCTCTGGGGGACTTCACGGTCCATTTCTGCCCCCAGGATGATGATGTCCAGGGCCCTGAGAGTAAAGATAATAAAGAGTTTAGTGTTTGAAAGAGTTGATGTTAATAGATATATATACTTGCCTTTATGGGCTTCTGTCGGTATGGTGGCAGTCGTCCATCGTCCCTCCCGTCCATGCAGCGTCTTCGTGGCAGTCGTCACTGCCTCTGGGGGACTTCCCGCTCCATTTCTGCCCCCAAGGATGATGATGTCCAGGGTCCTGAGAGTAAAGATAATAATGAGTTTAGTGTTTGAAAGAGTTGATGTTAATAGATATATACTTGCCTTTATGGGCTTCTGTCGGTATGGTGGCAGTCGTCCCTCGTCCCTCCCGTCCATGCAGCATCTTCGTGGCAGTCGTCACTGCCTCTGGGGGACTTCACGGTCCATTTCTTCACCCAGGATGATGATGTCCAGGGTGCTGAGAGTAAAGATAATAAAGAGTTTAGTGTTTGAAAGAGTTGATGTTAATAGATATATACTTGCCTTTATGGGCTTCTGTCGGTATGGTGGCAGTCGTCCATCCTCCCTCCCGTCCATGCAGCGTCTTCGTGGCAGTCGTCACTGCCTCTGGGGGACTTCACGGTCCATTTCTTCCCCCAGGATGATGATGTCCAGGGTCCTGAGAGTAAAGATAATAAAGAGTTTAGTGTTTGAAAGAGTTGATGTTAATAGATATACATACATGCCTTTATGGGCTTCTGTCGGTATGTTGGCAGTCGTCCATCGTCCCTCCCGTCCATGCAGCGTCTTCGTGGTAGTCGTCACTGCCTCTGGGGGACTTCACGGTCGATTTCTGCCCCCAGGATGATGATGTCCAGGGTCCTGAGAGTAAAGATAATAAAGAGTTTAGAGTTTGAAAGAGTTGATGTTAATAGATATATACTTGCCTTTATGGCCTTCTGTCGGTATGGTGGCAGTCGTCCATCGTCCCTCCCGTCCATGCAGCGTCTTCGTGGCAGTCGTCACTGCCTCTGGGGGACTTCACGGTCCATTTCTGCCCCCAGGATGATGATGTCCAGGGTCATAAGTGTAAAGATAATAAAGAGTTTAGTGTTTGAAAGAGTTGATGTTAATAGATATATACTTGCCTTTATGGGCTTCTGTCGGTATGGTGGCAGTCGTCCATCCTCCCTCCCGTCCATGCAGCGTCTTCGTGGCAGTCGTCACTGCCTCTGGGGGACTTCACGCTCCATTTCTGACCCCAGGATGATGATGTCCAGGGTCCTGAGAGTAAAGATAATAAAGAGTTTAGTGTTTGAAAGAGTTGATGTTAATAGATATATACTTGCCTTTATGGGCTTCTGTCGGTATGGTGGCAGTCGTCCATCGTCCCTCCCGTCCATGCAGCGTCTTCGTGGCAGTCGTCACTGCCTCTGGGGGACTTCACGCTCCATTTCTGCCCCCAGGATGATGATGTCCAGGGTCCTGAGAGTAAAGATAATAAAGAGTTTAGTGTTTGAAAGAGTTGATGTTAATAGATATATATACTTGCCTTTATGGGCTTCTGTCGGTATGGTGGCAGTCGTCCATCGTCCCTCCCGTCCATGCAGCGTCTTCGCGGCAGTCGTCACTGCCTCTGGGGGACTTCACGCTCCATTTCTGCCCCCAGGATGATGATGTCCAGGGTCCTGAGAGTAAAGATAATAAAGAGTTTAGAGTTTGAAAGAGTTGATGTTAATAGATATATACTTGCCTTTATGGCCTTCTGTCGGTATGGTGGCAGTCGTCCATCGTCCCTCCCGTCCATGCAGCGTCCTCGTGGTAGTCGTCACTGCCTCTGGGGGACTTCACGCTCCATTTCTGCCCCCAGGATGATGATGTCCAGGGTCCTGAGAGTAAAGATAATAAAGAGTTTAGTGTTTGAAAGAGTTGATGTTAATAGATATATACTTGCCTTTATGGGCTTCTGTCGGTATGGTGGTAGTCGCCCATCGTCCCTCCCGTCCATGCAGCGTCTTCGTGGCAGTCGTCACTGCCTCTGGGGGACTTCACGCTCCATTTCTGCCCCCAGGATGATGATGTCCACGGTCATAAGTGTAAAGATAATAAAGAGTTTAGAGTTTGAAAGAGTTGATGTTAATAGATATATACTTGCCTTTATGGGCTTCTGTCGGTATGGTGGCAGTCGTCCATCGTCCCTCCCGTCCATGCAGCGTCTTCGTGGCAGTCGTCACTGCCTCTGGGGGACTTCACGCTCCATTTCTGCCCCCAGGATGATGATGTCCAGGGTCCTGAGAGTAAAGATAATAAAGAGTTTAGTGTTTGAAAGAGTTGATGTTAATAGATATATACTTGCCTTTATGGGCTTCTGTCGGTATGGTGGCAGTCGTCCATCGTCCCTCCCGTCCATGTAGCGTCTTCGTGGCAGTCGTCACTGCCTCTGGTGGACTTCACGGTCCATTTCTGCCCCCAGGATGATGATGTCCAGGGTCCTGAGAGTAAAGATAATAAAGAGTTTAGTGTTTGAAAGAGTTGATGTTAATAGATATATATACTTGCCTTTATGGGCTTCTGTCGGTATGGTGGCAGTCGCCCATCGTCCCTCCCGTTCATGCAGCGTCTTCGTAGCAGTCGTCACTGCCTCTGGGGGACTTCACGCTCCATTTCTGCCCCCAGGATGATGATGTCCAGGGTCCTGAGAGTAAAGATAATAAAGAGTTTAGTGTTTGAAAGAGTTGATGTTAATAGATATATACTTGCCTTTATGGGCTTCTGTCGGTATGGTGGCAGTCGTCCATCGTCCCTCCAATCCATGCAGCGTCTTCGTGGCAGTCGTCACTGCCTCTGGGGGACTTCCCGCTCCATTTCTGCCCCCAGGATGATGATGTCCAGGGTCCTGAGTGTAAATATAACAAAGAGTTTAGTGTTTGAAAGAGTTGATGTTAATAGATATATATACTTGCCTTTATGGGCTTCTGTCGGTATGGTGGCAGTCGTCCATCGTCCCTCCAGTCCATGTAGCGTCTTCGTGGCAGTCGTCACTGCCTCTGGGGGACTTCACGGTCCATTTTTGCCCCCAGGATGATGATGTCCAGGGTCCTGAGAGTAAAGATAACAAAGAGTTTAGTGTTTGAAAGAGTTGATGTTAATAGATATATATACTTGCCTTTATGGGCTTCTGTCGGTATGGTGGCAGTCGTCCATCGTCCCTCCCGTCCATGCAGCGTCTTCGTGGCAGTCGTCACTGCCTCTGGGGGACTTCACGCTCCATTTCTGCCCCCAGGATGATGATGTCCAGGGTCCTGAGAGTAAAGATAATAAAGAGTTTAGATTTTGAAAGAGTTGATGTTAATAGATATATACTTGCCTTTATGGGCTTCTGTCGGTATGGTGGCAGTCGTCCATCGTCCCTCCCGTCCATGCAGCGTCTTCGTGGCAGTCGTCACTGCCTCTGGGGGACTTCACGCTCCATTTCTGCCCCCAGGATGATGATGTCCAGGGTCCTGAGAGTAAAGATAATAAAGAGTTTAGTGTTTGAAAGAGTTGATGTTAATAGATATATATACTTGCCTTTATGGGCTTCTGTCGGTATGGTGGCAGTCGTCCATCGTCCCTCCCGTCCATGCAGCGTCTTCGCGGCAGTCGTCACTGCCTCTGGGGGACTTCACGCTCCATTTCTGCCCCCAGGATGATGATGTCCAGGGTCCTGAGAGTAAAGATAATAAAGAGTTTAGAGTTTGAAAGAGTTGATGTTAATAGATATATACTTGCCTTTATGGCCTTCTGTCGGTATGGTGGCAGTCGTCCATCGTCCCTCCCGTCCATGCAGCGTCCTCGTGGTAGTCGTCACTGCCTCTGGGGGACTTCACGCTCCATTTCTGCCCCCAGGATGATGATGTCCAGGGTCCTGAGAGTAAAGATAATAAAGAGTTTAGTGTTTGAAAGAGTTGATGTTAATAGATATATACTTGCCTTTATGGGCTTCTGTCGGTATGGTGGTAGTCGCCCATCGTCCCTCCCGTCCATGCAGCGTCTTCGTGGCAGTCGTCACTGCCTCTGGGGGACTTCACGCTCCATTTCTGCCCCCAGGATGATGATGTCCACGGTCATAAGTGTAAAGATAATAAAGAGTTTAGAGTTTGAAAGAGTTGATGTTAATAGATATATACTTGCCTTTATGGGCTTCTGTCGGTATGGTGGCAGTCGTCCATCGTCCCTCCCGTCCATGCAGCGTCTTCGTGGCAGTCGTCACTGCCTCTGGGGGACTTCACGCTCCATTTCTGCCCCCAGGATGATGATGTCCAGGGTCCTGAGAGTAAAGATAATAAAGAGTTTAGTGTTTGAAAGAGTTGATGTTAATAGATATATACTTGCCTTTATGGGCTTCTGTCGGTATGGTGGCAGTCGTCCATCGTCCCTCCCGTCCATGTAGCGTCTTCGTGGCAGTCGTCACTGCCTCTGGTGGACTTCACGGTCCATTTCTGCCCCCAGGATGATGATGTCCAGGGTCCTGAGAGTAAAGATAATAAAGAGTTTAGTGTTTGAAAGAGTTGATGTTAATAGATATATATACTTGCCTTTATGGGCTTCTGTCGGTATGGTGGCAGTCGCCCATCGTCCCTCCCGTTCATGCAGCGTCTTCGTAGCAGTCGTCACTGCCTCTGGGGGACTTCACGCTCCATTTCTGCCCCCAGGATGATGATGTCCAGGGTCCTGAGAGTAAAGATAATAAAGAGTTTAGTGTTTGAAAGAGTTGATGTTAATAGATATATACTTGCCTTTATGGGCTTCTGTCGGTATGGTGGCAGTCGTCCATCGTCCCTCCAATCCATGCAGCGTCTTCGTGGCAGTCGTCACTGCCTCTGGGGGACTTCCCGCTCCATTTCTGCCCCCAGGATGATGATGTCCAGGGTCCTGAGTGTAAATATAACAAAGAGTTTAGTGTTTGAAAGAGTTGATGTTAATAGATATATATACTTGCCTTTATGGGCTTCTGTCGGTATGGTGGCAGTCGTCCATCGTCCCTCCAGTCCATGTAGCGTCTTCGTGGCAGTCGTCACTGCCTCTGGGGGACTTCACGGTCCATTTTTGCCCCCAGGATGATGATGTCCAGGGTCCTGAGAGTAAAGATAACAAAGAGTTTAGTGTTTGAAAGAGTTGATGTTAATAGATATATATACTTGCCTTTATGGGCTTCTGTCGGTATGGTGGCAGTCGTCCATCGTCCCTCCCGTCCATGCAGCGTCTTCGTGGCAGTCGTCACTGCCTCTGGGGGACTTCACGCTCCATTTCTGCCCCCAGGATGATGATGTCCAGGGTCCTGAGAGTAAAGATAATAAAGAGTTTAGATTTTGAAAGAGTTGATGTTAATAGATATATACTTGCCTTTATGGGCTTCTGTCGGTATGGTGGCAGTCGTCCATCGTCCCTCCCGTCCATGCAGCGTCTTCGTGGCAGTCGTCACTGCCTCTGGGGGACTTCACGCTCCATTTCTGCCCCCAGGATGATGATGTCCAGGGTCCTAAGTGTAAAGATAATAAAGAGTTTAGTGTTTGAAAGAGTTGATGTTAATAGATATATACTTGCCTTTATGGGCTTCTGTCGGTATGGTGGCAGTCGTCCATCGTCCCTCCCGTCCATGCAGCGTCTTCGTGGCAGTCGTCACTGCCTCTGGGGGACTTCACGCTCCATTTCTTCCCCCAGGATGATGATGTCCAGGGTTCTGAGAGTAAAGATAATAAAGAGTTTAGTGTTTGAAAGAGTTGATGTTAATAGATATATACTTGCCTTTATGGGCTTCTGTCGGTATGGTGGCAGTCGTCTCTCGTCCCTCCCGTCCATGCAGCGTCTTCGTGGCAGTCGTCACTGCCTCTGGGGGACTTCACGGTCCATTTCTGCCCCCAGGATGATGATGTCCAGGGTCCTGAGAGTAAAGATAATAAAGAGTTTAGATTTTGAAAGAGTTGATGTTAATAGATATATACTTGCCTTTATGGGCTTCTGTCGGTATGGTGGCAGTCGTCCATCGTCCCTCCCGTCCATGCAGCGTCTTCGTGGCAGTCGTCACTGCCTCTGGGGGACTTCACGCTCCATTTCAGCCCCCAGGATGATGATGTCCAGGGTCCTGAGAGTAAAGATAATAAAGAGTTTAGTGTTTGAAAGAGTTGATGTTAATAGATATATACTTGCCTTTATGGGCTTCTGTCGGTATGGTGGCAGTCGTCCATCGTCCCTCCCGTCCATGTAGCGTCTTCGTGGCAGTCGTCACTGCCTCTGGGGGACTTCACGGTCCATTTCTGCCCCCAGGATGATGGTGTCCAGGGTCCTGAGAGTAAAGATAATAAAGAGTTTAGTGTTTGAAAGAGTTGATGTTAATAGATATATATACTTGCCTTTATGGGCTTCTGTCGGTATGGTGGCAGTCGCCCATCGTCCCTCCCGTCCATGCAGCGTCTTCGTGGCAGTCGTCACTGCCTCTGGGGGACTTCACGCTCCATTTCTGCCCCCAGGATGATGATGTCCAGGGTCCTGAGAGTAAAGATAATAAAGAGTTTAGTGTTTGAAAGAGTTGATGTTAATAGATATATACTTGCCTTTATGGGCTTCTGTCGGTATGGTGGCAGTCGTCCCTCGTCCCTCCAGTCCATGTAGCGTCTTCGTGGCAGTCGTCACTGCCTCTGGGGGACTTCACGCTCCATTTCTGCCCCCAGGATGATGATGTCCAGGGTCCTGAGAGTAAAGATAATATAGAGTGTAGTGTTTGAAAGAGTTGATGTTAATAGATATATACTTGCCTTTATGGGCTTCTGTCGGTATGGTGGCAGTCGTCCCTCGTCCCTCCCGTCCATGCAGCGTCTTCGTGGCAGTCGTCACTGCCTCTGGGGGACTTCACGCTCCATTTCTGCCCCCAGGATGATGATGTCCAGGGTCCTGAGAGTAAAGATAATAAAGAGTTTAGTGTTTGAAAGAGTTGATGTTAATAGATATATATACTTGCCTTTATGGGCTTCTGTCGGTATGGTGGCAGTCGTCCATCGTCCCTCCCGTCCATGCAGCGTCTTCGTGGCAGTCGTCACTGCCTCTGGGGGACTTCACGCTCCATTTCTGCCCCCAGGATGATGATGTCCAGGGTCCTGAGAGTAAAGATAATAAAGAGTTTAGTGTTTGAAAGAGTTGATGTTAATAGATATATACTTGCCTTTATGGGCTTCTGTCGGTATGGTGGCAGTCGTCCATCGTGCCTCCCGTCCATGTAGCGTCTTCGTGGCAGTCGTCACTGCCTCTGGGGGACTTCACGGTCCATTTCTGCCCCCAGGATGATGATGTCCAGGGTCCTGAGAGTAAAGATAATAAAGAGTTTAGTGTTTGAAAGAGTTGATGTTAATAGATATATATACTTGCCTTTATGGGCTTCTGTCGGTATGGTGGCAGTCGCCCATTGTCCCTCCCGTCCATGCAGCGTCTTCGTGGCAGTCGTCACTGCCTCTGGGGGACTTCACGCTCCATTTCTGCCCCCAGGATGATGATGTCCAGGGTCCTGAGAGTAAAGATAATAAAGAGTTTAGTGTTTGAAAGAGTTGATGTTAATAGATATATACTTGCCTTTATGGGCTTCTGTCGGTATGGTGGCAGTCGTCCCTCGTCCCTCCAGTCCATGTAGCGTCTTCGTGGCAGTCGTCACTGCCTCTGGGGGACTTCACGCTCCATTTCTGCCCCCAGGATGATGATGTCCAGGGTCCTGAGAGTAAAGATAATATAGAGTGTAGTGTTTGAAAGAGTTGATGTTAATAGATATATACTTGCCTTTATGGGCTTCTGTCGGTATGGTGGCAGTCGTCCCTCGTCCCTCCCGTCCATGCAGCGTCTTCGTGGCAGTCGTCACTGCCTCTGGGGGACTTCACGGTCAATTTCTGCCCCCAGGATGATGATGTCCAGGGTCCTGAGAGTAAAGATAATAAAGAGTTTAGTGTTTGAAAGAGTTGATGTTAATAGATATATATACTTGCCTTTATGGGCTTCTGTCGGTATGGTGGCAGTCGTCCATCGTCCCTCCCGTCCATGCAGCGTCTTCGTGGCAGTCGTCACTGCCTCTGGGGGACTTCACGCTCCATTTCTGCCCCCAAGGATGATGATGTCCAGGGTCCTGAGAGTAAAGATAATAAAGAGTTTAGTGTTTGAAAGAGTTGATGTTAATAGATATATACTTGCCTTTATGGGCTTCTGTCGGTATGGTGGCAGTCGTCCCTCGTCCCTCCCGTCCATGCAGCGTCTTCGTGGCAGTCGTCACTGCCTCTGGGGGACTTCACGCTCCATTTCTGCCCCCAGGATGATGATGTCCAGGGTCCTGAGAGTAAAGATAATAAAGAGTTTAGTGTTTGAAAGAGTTGATGTTAATAGATATATACTTGCCTTTATGGGCTTCTGTCGGTATGGTGGCAGTCGTCCCTCGTCCCTCCAGTCCATGTAGCGTCTTCGTGGCAGTCGTCACTGCCTCTGGGGGACTTCACGCTCCATTTCTGCCCCCAGGATGATGATGTCCAGGGTCCTGAGAGTAAAGATAATATAGAGTGTAGTGTTTGAAAGAGTTGATGTTAATAGATATATACTTGCCTTTATGGGCTTCTGTCGGTATGGTGGCAGTCGTCCCTCGTCCCTCCCGTCCATGCAGCGTCTTCGTGGCAGTCGTCACTGCCTCTGGGGGACTTCACGCTCCATTTCTGCCCCCAGGATGATGATGTCCAGGGTCCTGAGAGTAAAGATAATAAAGAGTTTAGTGTTTGAAAGAGTTGATGTTAATAGATATATATACTTGCCTTTATGGGCTTCTGTCGGTATGGTGGCAGTCGTCCATCGTCCCTCCCGTCCATGCAGCGTCTTCGTGGCAGTCGTCACTGCCTCTGGGGGACTTCACGCTCCATTTCTGCCCCCAGGATGATGATGTCCAGGGTCCTGAGAGTAAAGATAATAAAGAGTTTAGTGTTTGAAAGAGTTGATGTTAATAGATATATACTTGCCTTTATGGGCTTCTGTCGGTATGGTGGCAGTCGTCCATCGTGCCTCCCGTCCATGTAGCGTCTTCGTGGCAGTCGTCACTGCCTCTGGGGGACTTCACGGTCCATTTCTGCCCCCAGGATGATGATGTCCAGGGTCCTGAGAGTAAAGATAATAAAGAGTTTAGTGTTTGAAAGAGTTGATGTTAATAGATATATATACTTGCCTTTATGGGCTTCTGTCGGTATGGTGGCAGTCGCCCATCGTCCCTCCCGTCCATGCAGCGTCTTCGTGGCAGTCGTCACTGCCTCTGGGGGACTTCACGCTCCATTTCTGCCCCCAGGATGATGATGTCCAGGGTCCTGAGAGTAAAGATAATAAAGAGTTTAGTGTTTGAAAGAGTTGATGTTAATAGATATATACTTGCCTTTATGGGCTTCTGTCGGTATGGTGGCAGTCGTCCCTCGTCCCTCCAGTCCATGTAGCGTCTTCGTGGCAGTCGTCACTGCCTCTGGGGGACTTCACGCTCCATTTCTGCCCCCAGGATGATGATGTCCAGGGTCCTGAGAGTAAAGATAATATAGAGTGTAGTGTTTGAAAGAGTTGATGTTAATAGATATATACTTGCCTTTATGGGCTTCTGTCGGTATGGTGGCAGTCGTCCATCGTCCCTCCCGTCCATGCAGCGTCTTCGTGGCAGTCGTCACTGCCTCTGGGGGACTTCACGGTCAATTTCTGCCCCCAGGATGATGATGTCCAGGGTCCTGAGAGTAAAGATAATAAAGAGTTTAGTGTTTGAAAGAGTTGATGTTAATAGATATATATACTTGCCTTTATGGGCTTCTGTCGGTATGGTGGCAGTCGTCCATCGTCCCTCCCGTCCATGCAGCGTCTTCGTGGCAGTCGTCACTGCCTCTGGGGGACTTCACGCTCCATTTCTGCCCCCAAGGATGATGATGTCCAGGGTCCTGAGAGTAAAGATAATAAAGAGTTTAGTGTTTGAAAGAGTTGATGTTAATAGATATATACTTGCCTTTATGGGCTTCTGTCGGTATGGTGGCAGTCGTCTCTCGTCCCTCCCGTCCATGCAGCGTCTTCGTGGCAGTCGTCACTGCCTCTGGGGGACTTCACGGTCCATTTCTGCCCCCAGGATGATGATGTCCAGGGTCCTGAGAGTAAAGATAATAAAGAGTTTAGATTTTGAAAGAGTTGATGTTAATAGATATATACTTGCCTTTATGGGCTTCTGTCGGTATGGTGGCAGTCGTCCATCGTCCCTCCCGTCCATGCAGCGTCTTCGTGGCAGTCGTCACTGCCTCTGGGGGACTTCACGCTCCATTTCTGCCCCCAGGATGATGATGTCCAGGGTCCTGAGAGTAAAGATAATAAAGAGTTTAGTGTTTGAAAGTGTTGATGTTAATAGATATATACTTGCCTTTATGGGCTTCTGTCGGTATGGTGGCAGTCGTCCATCGTCCCTCCCGTCCATGTAGCGTCTTCGTGGCAGTCGTCACTGCCTCTGGGGGACTTCACGGTCCATTTCTGCCCCCAGGATGATGATGTCCAGGGTCCTGAGAGTAAAGATAATAAAGAGTTTAGTGTTTGAAAGAGTTGATGTTAATAGATATATATACTTGCCTTTATGGGCTTCTGTCGGTATGGTGGCAGTCGCCCATCGTCCCTCCCGTCCATGCAGCGTCTTCGTGGCAGTCGTCACTGCCTCTGGGGGACTTCACGCTCCATTTCTGCCCCCAGGATGATGATGTCCAGGGTCCTGTGAGTAAAGATAATAAAGAGTTTAGTGTTTGAAAGAGTTGATGTTAATAGATATATACTTGCCTTTATGGGCTTCTGTCGGTATGGTGGCAGTCGTCCCTCGTCCCTCCAGTCCATGTAGCTTCTTCGTGGCAGTCGTCACTGCCTCTGGGGGACTTCACGCTCCATTTCTGCCCCCAGGATGATGATGTCCAGGGTCCTGAGAGTAAAGATAATATAGAGTGTAGTGTTTGAAAGAGTTGATGTTAATAGATATATACTTGCCTTTATGGGCTTCTGTCGGTATGGTGGCAGTCGTCCCTCGTCCCTCCCGTCCATGCAGCGTCTTCGTGGCAGTCGTCACTGCCTCTGGGGGACTTCACGGTCAATTTCTGCCCCCAGGATGATGATGTCCAGGGTCCTGAGAGTAAAGATAATAAAGAGTTTAGTGTTTGAAAGAGTTGATGTTAATAGATATATATACTTGCCTTTATGGGCTTCTGTCGGTATGGTGGCAGTCGTCCATCGTCCCTCCCGTCCATGCAGCGTCTTCGTGGCAGTCGTCACTGCCTCTGGGGGACTTCACGCTCCATTTCTGCCCCCAGGATGATGATGTCCAGGGTCCTGAGAGTAAAGATAATAAAGAGTTTAGTGTTTGAAAGAGTTGATGTTAATAGATATATACTTGCCTTTATGGGCTTCTGTCGGTATGGTGGCAGTCGTCCATCGTGCCTCCCGTCCATGTAGCGTCTTCGTGGCAGTCGTCACTGCCTCTGGGGGACTTCACGGTCCATTTCTGCCCCCAGGATGATGATGTCCAGGGTCCTGAGAGTAAAGATAATAAAGAGTTTAGTGTTTGAAAGAGTTGATGTTAATAGATATATATACTTGCCTTTATGGGCTTCTGTCGGTATGGTGGCAGTCGCCCATCGTCCCTCCCGTCCATGCAGCGTCTTCGTGGCAGTCGTCACTGCCTCTGGGGGACTTCACGCTCCATTTCTGCCCCCAGGATGATGATGTCCAGGGTCCTGAGAGTAAAGATAATAAAGAGTTTAGTGTTTGAAAGAGTTGATGTTAATAGATATATACTTGCCTTTATGGGCTTCTGTCGGTATGGTGGCAGTCGTCCCTCGTCCCTCCAGTCCATGTAGCGTCTTCGTGGCAGTCGTCACTGCCTCTGGGGGACTTCACGCTCCATTTCTGCCCCCAGGATGATGATGTCCAGGGTCCTGAGAGTAAAGATAATATAGAGTGTAGTGTTTGAAAGAGTTGATGTTAATAGATATATACTTGCCTTTATGGGCTTCTGTCGGTATGGTGGCAGTCGTCCCTCGTCCCTCCCGTCCATGCAGCGTCTTCGTGGCAGTCGTCACTGCCTCTGGGGGACTTCACGGTCAATTTCTGCCCCCAGGATGATGATGTCCAGGGTCCTGAGAGTAAAGATAATAAAGAGTTTAGTGTTTGAAAGAGTTGATGTTAATAGATATATATACTTGCCTTTATGGGCTTCTGTCGGTATGGTGGCAGTCGTCCATCGTCCCTCCCGTCCATGCAGCGTCTTCGTGGCAGTCGTCACTGCCTCTGGGGGACTTCACGCTCCATTTCTGCCCCCAAGGATGATGATGTCCAGGGTCCTGAGAGTAAAGATAATAAAGAGTTTAGTGTTTGAAAGAGTTGATGTTAATAGATATATACTTGCCTTTATGGGCTTCTGTCGGTATGGTGGCAGTCGTCCCTCGTCCCTCCCGTCCATGCAGCATCTTCGTGGCAGTCGTCACTGCCTCTGGGGGACTTCACGGTCCATTTCTTCACCCAGGATGATGATGTCCAGGGTCCTGAGAGTAAAGATAACATAGAGTTTAGTGTTTGAAAGAGTTGATGTTAATAGATATATACTTGCCTTTATGGGCTTCTGTCGGTGTGGTGGCAGTCGTCCATCGTCCCTCCCGTCCATGCAGCGTCTTCGTGGCAGTCGTCACTGCCTCTGGGGGACTTCACGGTCCATTTCTGCCCCCAGGATGATGATGTCCAGGGCCCTGAGAGTAAAGATAATAAAGAGTTTAGTGTTTGAAAGAGTTGATGTTAATAGATATATATACTTGCCTTTATGGGCTTCTGTCGGTATGGTGGCAGTCGTCCATCGTCCCTCCCGTCCATGCAGCGTCTTCGTGGCAGTCGTCACTGCCTCTGGGGGACTTCACGCTCCATTTCTGCCCCCAAGGATGATGATGTCCAGGGTCCTGAGAGTAAAGATAATAAAGAGTTTAGTGTTTGAAAGAGTTGATGTTAATAGATATATACTTGCCTTTATGGGCTTCTGTCGGTATGGTGGCAGTCGTCCATCGTCCCTCCCGTCCATGCAGCATCTTCGTGGCAGTCGTCACTGCCTCTGGGGGACTTCACGGTCCATTTCTTCCCCCAGGATGATGATGTCCAGGGTCCTGAGAGTAAAGATAATAAAGAGTTTAGTGTTTGAAAGAGTTGATGTTAATAGATATACATACATGCCTTTATGGGCTTCTGTCGGTATGGTGGCAGTCGTCCATCGTCCCTTCCGTCCATGCAGCGTCTTCGTGGTAGTCGTCACTGCCTCTGGGGGACTTCACGGTCGATTTCTGCCCCCAGGATGATGATGTCCAGGGTCCTGAGAGTAAAGATAATAAAGAGTTTAGAGTTTGAAAGAGTTGATGTTAATAGATATATACTTGCCTTTATGGCCTTCTGTCGGTATGGTGGCAGTCGTCCATCGTCCCTCCCGTCCATGCAGCGTCTTCGTGGCAGTCGTCACTGCCTCTGGGGGACTTCACGCTCCATTTCTGCCCCCAGGATGATGATGTCCAGGGTCATAAGTGTAAAGATAATAAAGAGTTTAGTGTTTGAAAGAGTTGATGTTAATAGATATATATACCTGCCTTTATGGGCTTCTGTCGGTATGGTGGCAGTCGTCCATCGTCCCTCCCGTCCATGCAGCATCTTCGTGGCAGTCGTCACTGCCTCTGGGGGACTTCACGGTCAATTTCTGCCCCCAGGATGATGATGTCCAGGGTCCTGAGAGTAAAGATAATAAAGAGTTTAGTGTTTGAAAGAGTTGATGTTAATAGATATATATACTTGCCTTTATGGGCTTCTGTCGGTATGGTGGCAGTCGTCCATCGTCCCTCCCGTCCATGCAGCGTCTTCGTGGCAGTCGTCACTGCCTCTGGGGCACTTCACGCTCCATTTCTGCCCCCAGGATGATGATGTCCAGGGTCCTGAGAGTAAAGATAATAAAGAGTTTAGTGTTTGAAAGAGTTGATGTTAATAGATATATACTTGCCTTTATGGGCTTCTGTCGGTATGGTGGCAGTCGTCCATCGTGCCTCCCGTCCATGTAGCGTCTTCGTGGCAGTCGTCACTGCCTCTGGGGGACTTCACGGTCCATTTCTGCCCCCAGGATGATGATGTCCAGGGTCCTGAGAGTAAAGATAATAAAGAGTTTAGTGTTTGAAAGAGTTGATGTTAATAGATATATATACTTGCCTTTATGGGCTTCTGTCGGTATGGTGGCAGTCGCCCATCGTCCCTCCCGTCCATGCAGCGTCTTCGTGGCAGTCGTCACTGCCTCTGGGGGACTTCACGCTCCATTTCTGCCCCCAGGATGATGATGTCCAGGGTCCTGAGAGTAAAGATAATATAGAGTGTAGTGTTTGAAAGAGTTGATGTTAATAGATATATACTTGCCTTTATGGGCTTCTGTCGGTATGGTGGCAGTCGTCCCTCGTCCCTCCCGTCCATGCAGCGTCTTCGTGGCAGTCGTCACTGCCTCTGGGGGACTTCACGGTCAATTTCTGCCCCCAGGATGATGATGTCCAGGGTCCTGAGAGTAAAGATAATAAAGAGTTTAGTGTTTGAAAGAGTTGATGTTAATAGATATATATACTTGCCTTTATGGGCTTCTGTCGGTATGGTGGCAGTCGTCCATCGTCCCTCCCGTCCATGCAGCGTCTTCGTGGCAGTCGTCACTGCCTCTGGGGGACTTCACGCTCCATTTCTGCCCCCAAGGATGATGATGTCCAGGGTCCTGAGAGTAAAGATAATAAAGAGTTTAGTGTTTGAAAGAGTTGATGTTAATAGATATATACTTGCCTTTATGGGCTTCTGTCGGTATGGTGGCAGTCGTCCCTCGTCCCTCCCGTCCATGCAGCATCTTCGTGGCAGTCGTCACTGCCTCTGGGGGACTTCACGGTCCATTTCTTCACCCAGGATGATGATGTCCAGGGTCCTGAGAGTAAAGATAATAAAGAGTTTAGTGTTTGAAAGAGTTGATGTTAATAGATATATACTTGCCTTTATGGGCTTCTGTCGGTGTGGTGGCAGTCGTCCATCGTCCCTCCCGTCCATGCAGCGTCTTCGTGGCAGTCGTCACTGCCTCTGGGGGACTTCACGGTCCATTTCTGCCCCCAGGATGATGATGTCCAGGGCCCTGAGAGTAAAGATAATAAAGAGTTTAGTGTTTGAAAGAGTTGATGTTAATAGATATATATACTTGCCTTTATGGGCTTCTGTCGGTATGGTGGCAGTCGTCCATCGTCCCTCCCGTCCATGCAGCGTCTTCGTGGCAGTCGTCACTGCCTCTGGGGGACTTCACGCTCCATTTCTGCCCCCAAGGATGATGATGTCCAGGGTCCTGAGAGTAAAGATAATAAAGAGTTTAGTGTTTGAAAGAGTTGATGTTAATAGATATATACTTGCCTTTATGGGCTTCTGTCGGTATGGTGGCAGTCGTCCATCGTCCCTCCCGTCCATGCAGCATCTTCGTGGCAGTCGTCACTGCCTCTGGGGGACTTCACGGTCCATTTCTTCCCCCAGGATGATGATGTCCAGGGTCCTGAGAGTAAAGATAATAAAGAGTTTAGTGTTTGAAAGAGTTGATGTTAATAGATATACATACATGCCTTTATGGGCTTCTGTCGGTATGGTGGCAGTCGTCCATCGTCCCTTCCGTCCATGCAGCGTCTTCGTGGTAGTCGTCACTGCCTCTGGGGGACTTCACGGTCGATTTCTGCCCCCAGGATGATGATGTCCAGGGTCCTGAGAGTAAAGATAATAAAGAGTTTAGAGTTTGAAAGAGTTGATGTTAATAGATATATACTTGCCTTTATGGCCTTCTGTCGGTATGGTGGCAGTCGTCCATCGTCCCTCCCGTCCATGCAGCGTCTTCGTGGCAGTCGTCACTGCCTCTGGGGGACTTCACGGTCCATTTCTGCCCCCAGGATGATGATGTCCAGGGTCATAAGTGTAAAGATAATAAAGAGTTTAGTGTTTGAAAGAGTTGATGTTAATAGATATATACTTGCCTTTATGGGCTTCTGTCGGTATGGTGGCAGTCGTCCATCGTCCCTCCCGTCCATGCAGCGTCTTCGTGGCAGTCGTCACTGCCTCTGGGGGACTTCACGCTCCATTTCTGCCCCCAAGGATGATGATGTCCAGGGTCCTGAGAGTAAAGATAATAAAGAGTTTAGTGTTTGAAAGAGTTGATGTTAATAGATATATACTTGCCTTTATGGGCTTCTGTCGGTATGGTGGCAGTCGTCCATCGTCCCTCCCGTCCATGCAGCATCTTCGTGGCAGTCGTCACTGCCTCTGGGGGACTTCACGGTCCATTTCTTCCCCCAGGATGATGATGTCCAGGGTCCTGAGAGTAAAGATAATAAAGAGTTTAGTGTTTGAAAGAGTTGATGTTAATAGATATACATACATGCCTTTATGGGCTTCTGTCGGTATGGTGGCAGTCGTCCATCGTCCCTTCCGTCCATGCAGCGTCTTCGTGGTAGTCGTCACTGCCTCTGGGGGACTTCACGGTCGATTTCTGCCCCCAGGATGATGATGTCCAGGGTCCTGAGAGTAAAGATAATAAAGAGTTTAGAGTTTGAAAGAGTTGATGTTAATAGATATATACTTGCCTTTATGGCCTTCTGTCGGTATGGTGGCAGTCGTCCATCGTCCCTCCCGTCCATGCAGCGTCTTCGTGGCAGTCGTCACTGCCTCTGGGGGACTTCACGGTCCATTTCTGCCCCCAGGATGATGATGTCCAGGGTCATAAGTGTAAAGATAATAAAGAGTTTAGTGTTTGAAAGAGTTGATGTTAATAGATATATACTTGCCTTTATGGGCTTCTGTCGGTATGGTGGCAGTCGTCCATCCTCCCTCCCGTCCATGCAGCGTCTTTGTGGCAGTCGTCACGGCCTCTGGGGGACTTCACGCTCCATTTCTGACCCCAGGATGATGATGTCCAGGGTCCTGAGAGTAAAGATAATAAAGAGTTTAGTGTTTGAAAGAGTTGATGTTAATAGATATATACTTGCCTTTATGGGCTTCTGTCGGTATGGTGGTAGTCGCCCATCGTCCCTCCCGTCCATGCAGCGTCTTCGTGGCAGTCGTCACTGCCTCTGGGGGACTTCACGCTCCATTTCTGCCCCCAGGATGATGATGTCCACGGTCATAAGTGTAAAGATAATAAAGAGTTTAGAGTTTGAAAGAGTTGATGTTAATAGATATATACTTGCCTTTATGGGCTTCTGTCGGTATGGTGGCAGTCGTCCATCGTCCCTCCCGTCCATGCAGCGTCTTCGTGGCAGTCGTCACTGCCTCTGGGGGACTTCACGCTCCATTTCTGCCCCCAGGATGATGATGTCCAGGGTCCTGAGAGTAAAGATAATAAAGAGTTTAGTGTTTGAAAGAGTTGATGTTAATAGATATATACTTGCCTTTATGGGCTTCTGTCGGTATGGTGGCAGTCGTCCATCGTCCCTCCCGTCCATGTAGCGTCTTCGTGGCAGTCGTCACTGCCTCTGGGGGACTTCACGGTCCATTTCTGCCCCCAGGATGATGATGTCCAGGGTCCTGAGAGTAAAGATAATAAAGAGTTTAGTGTTTGAAAGAGTTGATGTTAATAGATATATATACTTGCCTTTATGGGCTTCTGTCGGTATGGTGGCAGTCGCCCATCGTCCCTCCCGTCCATGCAGCGTCTTCGTGGCAGTCGTCACTGCCTCTGGGGGACTTCACGCTCCATTTCTGCCCCCAGGATGATGATGTCCAGGGTCCTGAGAGTAAAGATAATAAAGAGTTTAGTGTTTGAAAGAGTTGATGTTAATAGATATATACTTGCCTTTATGGGCTTCTGTCGGTATGGTGGCAGTCGTCCATCGTCCCTCCAATCCATGCAGCGTCTTCGTGGCAGTCGTCACTGCCTCTGGGGGACTTCCCGCTCCATTTCTGCCCCCAGGATGATGATGTCCAGGGTCCTGAGTGTAAATATAACAAAGAGTTTAGTGTTTGAAAGAGTTGATGTTAATAGATATATATACTTGCCTTTATGGGCTTCTGTCGGTATGGTGGCAGTCGTCCATCGTCCCTCCCGTCCATGTAGCGTCTTCGTGGCAGTCGTCACTGCCTCTGGGGGACTTCACGGTCCATTTCTGCCCCCAGGATGATGATGTCCAGGGTCCTGAGAGTAAAGATAACAAAGAGTTTAGTGTTTGAAAGAGTTGATGTTAATAGATATATATACTTGCCTTTATGGGCTTCTGTCGGTATGGTGGCAGTCGTCCATCGTCCCTCCCGTCCATGCAGCGTCTTCGTGGCAGTCGTCACTGCCTCTGGGGGACTTCACGGTCCATTTCTGCCCCCAGGATGATGATGTCCAGGGTCCTGAGAGTAAAGATAATAAAGAGTTTAGATTTTGAAAGAGTTGATGTTAATAGATATATACTTGCCTTTATGGGCTTCTGTCGGTATGGTGGCAGTCGTCCATCGTCCCTCCCGTCCATGCAGCGTCTTCGTGGCAGTCGTCACTGCCTCTGGGGGACTTCACGGTCCATTTCTGCCCCCAGGATGATGATGTCCAGGGTCCTAAGTGTAAAGATAATAAAGAGTTTAGTGTTTGAAAGAGTTGATGTTAATAGATATATACTTGCCTTTATGGGCTTCTGTCGGTATGGTGGCAGTCGTCCATCGTCCCTCCCGTCCATGCAGCGTCTTCGTGGCAGTCGTCACTGCCTCTGGGGGACTTCACGCTCCATTTCTTCCCCCAGGATGATGATGTCCAGGGTTCTGAGAGTAAAGATAATAAAGAGTTTAGTGTTTGAAAGAGTTGATGTTAATAGATATATACTTGCCTTTATGGGCTTCTGTCGGTATGGTGGCAGTCGTCTCTCGTCCCTCCCGTCCATGCAGCGTCTTCGTGGCAGTCGTCACTGCCTCTGGGGGACTTCACGGTCCATTTCTGCCCCCAGGATGATGATGTCCAGGGTCCTGAGAGTAAAGATAATAAAGAGTTTAGATTTTGAAAGAGTTGATGTTAATAGATATATACTTGCCTTTATGGGCTTCTGTCGGTATGGTGGCAGTCGTCCATCGTCCCTCCCGTCCATGCAGCGTCTTCGTGGCAGTCGTCACTGCCTCTGGGGGACTTCACGCTCCATTTCTGCCCCCAGGATGATGATGTCCAGGGTCCTGAGAGTAAAGATAATAAAGAGTTTAGTGTTTGAAAGAGTTGATGTTAATAGATATATACTTGCCTTTATGGGCTTCTGTCGGTATGGTGGCAGTCGTCCATCGTCCCTCCCGTCCATGTAGCGTCTTCGTGGCAGTCGTCACTGCCTCTGGGGGACTTCACGGTCCATTTCTGCCCCCAGGATGATGATGTCCAGGGTCCTGAGAGTAAAGATAATAAAGAGTTTAGTGTTTGAAAGAGTTGATGTTAATAGATATATATACTTGCCTTTATGGGCTTCTGTCGGTATGGTGGCAGTCGCCCATCGTCCCTCCCGTCCATGCAGCGTCTTCGTGGCAGTCGTCACTGCCTCTGGGGGACTTCACGCTCCATTTCTGCCCCCAGGATGATGATGTCCAGGGTCCTGAGAGTAAAGATAATAAAGAGTTTAGTGTTTGAAAGAGTTGATGTTAATAGATATATACTTGCCTTTATGGGCTTCTGTCGATATGGTGGCAGTCGTCCATCGTCCCTCCCGTCCATGTAGCGTCTTCGTGGCAGTCGTCACTGCCTCTGGGGGACTTCACGGTCCATTTTTGCCCCCAGGATGATGATGTCCAGGGTCCTGAGAGTAAAGATAACAAAGAGTTTAGTGTTTGAAAGAGTTGATGTTAATAGATATATATACTTGCCTTTATGGGCTTCTGTCGGTATGGTGGCAGTCGTCCATCGTCCCTCCCGTCCATGCAGCGTCTTCGTGGCAGTCGTCACTGCCTCTGGGGGACTTCACGGTCCATTTCTGCCCCCAGGATGATGATGTCCAGGGTCCTGAGAGTAAAGATAATAAAGAGTTTAGATTTTGAAAGAGTTGTTGTTAATAGATATATACTTGCCTTTATGGGCTTCTGTCGGTGTGGTGGCAGTCGTCCATCGTCCCTCCCGTCCATGCAGCGTCTTCGTGGCAGTCGTCACTGCCTCTGGGGGACTTCACGGTCCATTTCTGCCCCCAGGATGATGATGTCCAGGGTCCTGAGTGTAAAGATAATAAAGAGTTTAGTGTTTGAAAGAGTTGATGTTAATAGATATATACTTGCCTTTATGGGCTTCTGTCGGTATGGTGGCAGTCGTCCATCGTCCCTCCCGTCCATGCAGCGTCTTCGTGGCAGTCGTCACTGCCTCTGGGGGACTTCACGCTCCATTTCTTCCCCCATGATGATGATGTCCAGGGTTCTGAGAGTAAAGATAATAAAGAGTTTAGTGTTTGAAAGAGTTGATGTTAATAGATATATACTTGCCTTTATGGGCTTCTGTCGGTATGGTGGCAGTTGTCTCTCGTCCCTCCCGTCCATGCAGCGTGTTCGTGGCAGTCGTCACTGCCTCTGGGGGACTTCACGGTCAATTTCTGCCCCCAGGATGATGATGTCCAGGGTCCTGAGAGTAAAGATAATAAAGAGTTTAGATTTTGAAAGAGTTGATGTTAATAGATATATACTTGCCTTTATGGGCTTCTGTCGGTATGGTGGCAGTCGTCCATCGTCCCTCCCGTCCATGCAGCGTCTTCGTGGCAGTCGTCACTGCCTCTGGGGGACTTCACGGTCCATTTCTGCCCCCAGGATGATGATGTCCAGGGTCCTCAGTGTAAAGATAATAAAGAGTTTAGTGTTTGAAAGAGTTGATGTTAATAGATATATACTTGCCTTTATGGGCTTCTGTCGGTATGGTGGCAGTCGTCCATCGTCCCTCCCCTCCATGCAGCGTCTTCGTGGCAGTCGTCACTGCCTCTGGGGGACTTCACGGTCCATTTCTGCCCCCAGGATGATGATGTCCAGGGTCCTGAGAGTAAAGATAATAAAGAGTTTAGTGTTTGAAAGAGTTGATGTTAATAGATATATATACTTGCCTTTATGGCCTTCTGTCGGTATGGTGGCAGTCGTCCATCGTCCCTCCCGTCCATGCAGCGTCTTCGTGGCAGTCGTCACTGCCTCTGGGGGACTTCACGGTCCATTTCTGAACCCAGGATGATGATGTCCAGGGTCCTGAGAGTAAAGATAACAAAGAGTTTAGTGTTTGAAAGAGTTGATGTTAATAGATATATACTTGCCTTTATGGCCTTCTGTCGGTATGGTGGCAGTCGTCCATCGTCCCTCCCGTCCATGCAGCGTCTTCGTGGCAGTCGTCACTGCCTCTGGGGGACTTCACGCTCCATTTCTGCCCCCAGGATGATGATGTCCAGGGTCCTGAGAGTAAAGATAACAAAGAGTTTAGTGTTTGAAAGAGTTGATGTTAATAGATATATACTTGCCTTTATGGGCTTCTGTCGGTATGGTGGCAGTCGTCCATCGTCCCTCCCGTCCACGCAGCGTCTTCGTGGCAGTCGTCACTGCCTCTGGGGGACTTCACGGTCCATTTCTGCCCCCAGGATGATGATGTCCAGGGTCCTAAGTGTAAAGATAATAAAGAGTTTAGTGTTTCAAAGAGTTGATGTTAATAGATATATACTTGCCTTTATGGGCTTCTGTCGGTATGGTGGCAGTCGTCCATCGTCCCTGCCGTCCATGCAGCGTCTTCGTGGCAGTCGTCACTGCCTCTGGGGGACTTCACGGTCCATTTCTGCCCCCAGGATGATGATGTCCAGTTTCCTGAGAGTAAAGATAATAAAGAGTTTAGTGTTTGAAAGAGTTGATGTTAATAGATATATATACTTGCCTTTATGGGCTTCTGTCGGTATGGTGGCAGTCGTCCATCGTCCCTCCCGTCCATGTAGCGTCTTCGTGGCAGTCGTCACTGCCTCTGGGGGACTTCACGGTCCATTTCTGCCCCCAGGATGATGATGTCCAGGGTCCTGAGAGTAAAGATAATAAAGAGTTTAGTGTTTGAAAGAGTTGATGTTAATTGATATATATACTTGCCTTTATGGGCTTCTGTTGGTATGGTGGCAGTCGTCCATCGTCCCTCCCGTCCATGCAGCGTGTTCGTGGCAGTCGTCACTGCCTCTGGGGGACTTCACGCTCCATTTCTGCCCCCAGGATGATGATGTCCAGGGTCCTGAGAGTAAAGATAATAAAGAGTTTAGAGTTTGAAAGAGTTGATGTTAATAGATATATACTTGCCTTTATGGGCTTCTGTCGGTATGGTGGCAGTCGTCTCTCGTCCCTCCCGTCCATGCAGCGTGTTCGTGGCAGTCGTCACTGCCTCTGGGGGACTTCACGGTCCATTTCTGCCCCCAGGATGATGATGTCCAGGGTCCTGAGAGTAAAGATAATAAAGAGTTTAGTGTTTCAAAGAGTTGATGTTAATAGATATATATACTTGCCTTTATGGGCTTCTGTTGGTATGGTGGCAGTCGTCCATCGTCCCTCCCGTCCATGCAGCGTCTTCGTGGCAGTCGTCCCTGCCTCTGGGGGACTTCACGCTCCATTTCTGCCCCCAGGATGATGATGTCCAGGGTCCTGAGAGTAAAGATAATAAAGAGTTTAGAGTTTGAAAGAGTTGATGTTAATAGATATATACTTGCCTTTATGGGCTTCTGTCGGTATGGTGGCAGTCGTCCATCGTCCCTCCCGTCCACGCAGCGTCTTCGTGGCAGTCGTCACTGCCTCTGGGGGACTTCACGGTCCATTTCTGCCCCCAGGATGATGATGTCCAGGGTCCTAAGTGTAAAGATAATAAAGAGTTTAGTGTTTGAAAGAGTTGATGTTAATAGATATATATACTTGCCTTTATGGGCTTCTGTCGGTATGGTGGCAGTCGTCCATCGTCCCTCCCGTCCATGCAGCGTCTTCGTGGCAGTCGTCACTGCCTCTGGGGGACTTCACGCTCCATTTCTGCCCCCAGGATGATGATGTCCAGGGTCCTGAGAGTAAAGATAACAAAGAGTTTAGTGTTTGAAAGAGTTGATGTTAATAGATATATACTTGCCTTTATGGCCTTCTGTCGGTATGGTGGCAGTCGTCCATCGTCCCTCCCGTCCATGCAGTGTCTTCGTGGCAGTCGTCACTGCCTCTGGGGGACTTCACGCTCCATTTCTGCCCCCAGGATGATGATGTCCAGGGTCCTGAGAGTAAAGATAATAAAGAGTTTAGAGTTTGAAAGAGTTGATGTTAATAGATACATACTTGCCTTTATGGGCTTCTGTCGGTATGGTGGCAGTCGTCCATCGTCCCTCCCGTCCATGCAGCGTGTTCGTGGCAGTCGTCACTGCCTCTGGGGGACTTCACGCTCCATTTCTGCCCCCAGGATGATGATGTCCAGGGTCCTGAGAGTAAAGATAATAAAGAGTTTAGTGTTTCAAAGAGTTGATGTTAATAGATATATATACTTGCCTTTATGGGCTTCTGTTGGTATGGTGGCAGTCGTCCATCGTCCCTCCCGTCCATGCAGCGTCTTCGTGGCAGTCGTCACTGCCTCTGGGGGACTTCACGCTCCATTTCTGCCCCCAGGATGATGATGTCCAGGGTCCTGAGAGTAAAGATAATAAAGAGTTTAGAGTTTGAAAGAGTTGATGTTAATAGATATATACTTGCCTTTATGGGCTTCTGTCGGTATGGTGGCAGTCGTCCATCGTCCCTCCCGTCCACGCAGCGTCTTCGTGGCAGTCGTCACTGCCTCTGGGGGACTTCACGGTCCATTTCTGCCCCCAGGATGATGATGTCCAGGGTCCTAAGTGTAAAGATAATAAAGAGTTTAGTGTTTGAAAGAGTTGATGTTAATAGATATATATACTTGCCTTTATGGGCTTCTGTCGGTATGGTGGCCGTCGTCCATCGTCCCTCCCGTCCATGCAGCGTCTTCGTGGCAGTCGTCACTGCCTCTGGGGGACTTCACGGTCCATTTCTGCCCCCAGGATGATGATGTCCAGGGTCCTGAGAGTAAAGATAACAAAGAGTTTAGTGTTTGAAAGAGTTGATGTTAATAGATATATACTTGCCTTTATGGCCTTCTGTCGGTATGGTGGCAGTCGTCCATCGTCCCTCCCGTCCATGTAGCGTCTTCGTGGCAGTCGTCCCTGCCTCTGGGGGACTTCACGGTCCATTTCTGCCCCCAGGATGATGATGTCCAGGGTCCTGAGAGTAAAGATAATAAAGAGTTTAGTGTTTGAAAGAGTTGATGTTAATTGATATATATACTTGCCTTTATGGGCTTCTGTTGGTATGGTGGCAGTCGTCCATCGTCCCTCCCGTCCATGCAGCGTCTTCGTGGCAGTCGTCACTGCCTCTGGGGGACTTCACGCTCCATTTCTGCCCCCAGGATGATGATGTCCAGGGTCCTGAGAGTAAAGATAATAAAGAGTTTAGTGTTTGAAAGAGTTGATGTTAATAGATATATACTTGCCTTTATGGGCTTCTGTCGGTATGGTGGCAGTCGTCTCTCGTCCCTCCCGTCCATGCAGCGTGTTCGTGGCAGTCGTCACTGCCTCTGGGGGACTTCACGGTCCATTTCTGCCCCCAGGATGATGATGTCCAAGGTCCTGAGAGTAAAGATAATAAAGAGTTTAGTGTTTCAAAGAGTTGATGTTAATAGATATATATACTTGCCTTTATGGGCTTCTGTTGGTATGGTGGCAGTCGTCCATCGTCCCTCCCGTCCATGCAGCGTCTTCGTGGCAGTCGTCACTGCCTCTGGGGGACTTCACGCTCCATTTCTGCCCCCAGGATGATGATGTCCAGGGTCCTGAGAGTAAAGATAATAAAGAGTTTAGAGTTTGAAAGAGTTGATGTTAATAGATATATACTTGCCTTTATGGGCTTCTGTCGGTATGGTGGCAGTCGTCCATCGTCCCTCCCGTCCACGCAGCGTCTTCGTGGCAGTCGTCACTGCCTCTGGGGGACTTCACGGTCCATTTCTGCCCCCAGGATGATGATGTCCAGGGTCCTAAGTGTAAAGATAATAAAGAGTTTAGTGTTTGAAAGAGTTGATGTTAATAGATATATATACTTGCCTTTATGGGCTTCTGTCGGTATGGTGGCAGTCGTCCATCGTCCCTCCCGTCCATGCAGCGTCTTCGTGGCAGTCGTCACTGCCTCTGGGGGACTTCACGCTCCATTTCTGCCCCCAGGATGATGATGTCCAGGATCCTGAGAGTAAAGATAACAAAGAGTTTAGTGTTTGAAAGAGTTGATGTTAATAGATATATACTTGCCTTTATGGCCTTCTGTCGGTATGGTGGCAGTCGTCCATCGTCCCTCCCGTCCATGCAGTGTCTTCGTGGCAGTCGTCACTGCCTCTGGGGGACTTCACGCTCCATTTCTGCCCCCAGGATGATGATGTCCAGGGTCCTGAGAGTAAAGATAATAAAGAGTTTAGAGTTTGAAAGAGTTGATGTTAATAGATATATACTTGCCTTTATGGGCTTCTGTCGGTATGGTGGCAGTCGTCTCTCGTCCCTCCCGTCCATGCAGCGTGTTCGTGGCAGTCGTCACTGCCTCTGGGGGACTTCACGCTCCATTTCTGCCCCCAGGATGATGATGTCCAGGGTCCTGAGAGTAAAGATAATAAAGAGTTTAGTGTTTGAAAGAGTTGATGTTAATAGATATATATACTTGCCTTTATGGGCTTCTGTTGGTATGGTGGCAGTCGTCCATCGTCCCTCCCGTCCATGCAGCGTCTTCGTGGCAGTCGTCACTGCCTCTGGGGGACTTCACGCTCCATTTCTGCCCCCAGGATGATGATGTCCAGGGTCCTGAGAGTAAAGATAATAAAGAGTTTAGAGTTTGAAAGAGTTGATGTTAATAGATATATACTTGCCTTTATGGGCTTCTGTCGGTATGGTGGCAGTCGTCCATCGTCCCTCCCGTCCACGCAGCGTCTTCGTGGCAGTCGTCACTGCCTCTGGGGGACTTCACGGTCCATTTCTGCCCCCAGGATGATGATGTCCAGGGTCCTAAGTGTAAAGATAATAAAGAGTTTAGTGTTTGAAAGAGTTGATGTTAATAGATATATATACTTGCCTTTATGGGCTTCTGTCGGTATGGTGGCCGTCGTCCATCGTCCCTCCCGTCCATGCAGCGTCTTCGTGGCAGTCGTCACTGCCTCTGGGGGACTTCACGGTCCATTTCTGCCCCCAGGATGATGATGTCCAGGGTCCTGAGAGTAAAGATAACAAAGAGTTTAGTGTTTGAAAGAGTTGATGTTAATAGATATATACTTGCCTTTATGGCCTTCTGTCGGTATGGTGGCAGTCGTCCATCGTCCCTCCCGTCCATGCAGTGTCTTCGTGGCAGTCGTCACTGCCTCTGGGGGACTTCACGCTCCATTTCTGCCCCCAGGATGATGATGTCCAGTTTCCTGAGAGTAAAGATAACAAAGAGTTTAGTGTTTGAAAGAGTTGATGTTAATAGATATATACTTGCCTTTATGGGCTTCTGTCGGTATGGTGGCAGTCGTCCATCGTCCCTCCCGTCCATGTAGCGTCTTCGTGGCAGTCGTCCCTGCCTCTGGGGGACTTCACGGTCCATTTCTGCCCCCAGGATGATGATGTCCAGGGTCCTGAGAGTAAAGATAATAAAGAGTTTAGTGTTTGAAAGAGTTGATGTTAATAGATATATATACTTGCCTTTATGGGCTTCTGTCGGTATGGTGGCAGTCGTCCATCGTCCCTCCCGTCCATGCAGCGTCTTCGTGGCAGTCGTCACTGCCTCTGGGGGACTTCACGGTCCATTTCTGCCCCCAGGATGATGATGTCCAGGGTCCTGAGAGTAAAGATAATAAAGAGTTTAGATTTTGAAAGAGTTGATGTTAATAGATATATACTTGCCTTTATGGGCTTCTGTCGGTATGGTGGCAGTCGTCCATCGTCCCTCCCGTCCATGCAGCGTCTTCGTGGCAGTCGTCACTGCCTCTGGGGGACTTCACGCTCCATTTCTGCCCCCAGGATGATGATGTCCAGGGTCCTGAGAGTAAAGATAATAAAGAGTTTAGTGTTTGAAAGAGTTGATGTTAATAGATATATACTTGCCTTTATGGGCTTCTGTCGGTATGGTGGCAGTCGTCTCTCGTCCCTCCCGTCCATGCAGCGTGTTCGTGGCAGTCGTCACTGCCTCTGGGGGACTTCACGGTCCATTTCTGCCCCCAGGATGATGATGTCCAAGGTCCTGAGAGTAAAGATAATAAAGAGTTTAGTGTTTCAAAGAGTTGATGTTAATAGATATATATACTTGCCTTTATGGGCTTCTGTTGGTATGGTGGCAGTCGTCCATCGTCCCTCCCGTCCATGCAGCGTCTTCGTGGCAGTCGTCACTGCCTCTGGGGGACTTCACGCTCCATTTCTGCCCCCAGGATGATGATGTCCAGGGTCCTGAGAGTAAAGATAATAAAGAGTTTAGAGTTTGAAAGAGTTGATGTTAATAGATATATACTTGCCTTTATGGGCTTCTGTCGGTATGGTGGCAGTCGTCCATCGTCCCTCCCGTCCACGCAGCGTCTTCGTGGCAGTCGTCACTGCCTCTGGGGGACTTCACGGTCCATTTCTGCCCCCAGGATGATGATGTCCAGGGTCCTAAGTGTAAAGATAATAAAGAGTTTAGTGTTTGAAAGAGTTGATGTTAATAGATATATATACTTGCCTTTATGGGCTTCTGTCGGTATGGTGGCAGTCGTCCATCGTCCCTCCCGTCCATGCAGCGTCTTCGTGGCAGTCGTCACTGCCTCTGGGGGACTTCACGCTCCATTTCTGCCCCCAGGATGATGATGTCCAGGATCCTGAGAGTAAAGATAACAAAGAGTTTAGTGTTTGAAAGAGTTGATGTTAATAGATATATACTTGCCTTTATGGCCTTCTGTCGGTATGGTGGCAGTCGTCCATCGTCCCTCCCGTCCATGCAGTGTCTTCGTGGCAGTCGTCACTGCCTCTGGGGGACTTCACGCTCCATTTCTGCCCCCAGGATGATGATGTCCAGGGTCCTGAGAGTAAAGATAATAAAGAGTTTAGAGTTTGAAAGAGTTGATGTTAATAGATATATACTTGCCTTTATGGGCTTCTGTCGGTATGGTGGCAGTCGTCTCTCGTCCCTCCCGTCCATGCAGCGTGTTCGTGGCAGTCGTCACTGCCTCTGGGGGACTTCACGCTCCATTTCTGCCCCCAGGATGATGATGTCCAGGGTCCTGAGAGTAAAGATAATAAAGAGTTTAGTGTTTGAAAGAGTTGATGTTAATAGATATATATACTTGCCTTTATGGGCTTCTGTTGGTATGGTGGCAGTCGTCCATCGTCCCTCCCGTCCATGCAGCGTCTTCGTGGCAGTCGTCACTGCCTCTGGGGGACTTCACGCTCCATTTCTGCCCCCAGGATGATGATGTCCAGGGTCCTGAGAGTAAAGATAATAAAGAGTTTAGAGTTTGAAAGAGTTGATGTTAATAGATATATACTTGCCTTTATGGGCTTCTGTCGGTATGGTGGCAGTCGTCCATCGTCCCTCCCGTCCACGCAGCGTCTTCGTGGCAGTCGTCACTGCCTCTGGGGGACTTCACGGTCCATTTCTGCCCCCAGGATGATGATGTCCAGGGTCCTAAGTGTAAAGATAATAAAGAGTTTAGTGTTTGAAAGAGTTGATGTTAATAGATATATATACTTGCCTTTATGGGCTTCTGTCGGTATGGTGGCCGTCGTCCATCGTCCCTCCCGTCCATGCAGCGTCTTCGTGGCAGTCGTCACTGCCTCTGGGGGACTTCACGGTCCATTTCTGCCCCCAGGATGATGATGTCCAGGGTCCTGAGAGTAAAGATAACAAAGAGTTTAGTGTTTGAAAGAGTTGATGTTAATAGATATATACTTGCCTTTATGGCCTTCTGTCGGTATGGTGGCAGTCGTCCATCGTCCCTCCCGTCCATGCAGTGTCTTCGTGGCAGTCGTCACTGCCTCTGGGGGACTTCACGCTCCATTTCTGCCCCCAGGATGATGATGTCCAGTTTCCTGAGAGTAAAGATAACAAAGAGTTTAGTGTTTGAAAGAGTTGATGTTAATAGATATATACTTGCCTTTATGGGCTTCTGTCGGTATGGTGGCAGTCGTCCATCGTCCCTCCCGTCCATGTAGCGTCTTCGTGGCAGTCGTCCCTGCCTCTGGGGGACTTCACGGTCCATTTCTGCCCCCAGGATGATGATGTCCAGGGTCCTGAGAGTAAAGATAATAAAGAGTTTAGTGTTTGAAAGAGTTGATGTTAATAGATATATATACTTGCCTTTATGGGCTTCTGTCGGTATGGTGGCAGTCGTCCATCGTCCCTCCCGTCCATGCAGCGTCTTCGTGGCAGTCGTCACTGCCTCTGGGGGACTTCACGGTCCATTTCTGCCCCCAGGATGATGATGTCCAGGGTCCTGAGAGTAAAGATAATAAAGAGTTTAGATTTTGAAAGAGTTGATGTTAATAGATATATACTTGCCTTTATGGGCTTCTGTCGGTATGGTGGCAGTCGTCCATCGTCCCTCCCGTCCATGCAGCGTCTTCGTGGCAGTCGTCACTGCCTCTTGGGGACTTCACGGTCTATTTGTGCCCCCAGGATGATGATGTCCAGGGTCATAAGTGTAAAGATAATAAAGAGTTTAGAGTTTGAAAGAGTTGATGTTAATAGATATATACTTGCCTTTATGGGCTTCTGTCGGTATGGTGGCAGTCGTCCATCGTCCCTCCCGTCCATGCAGTGTCTTCGTGGCAGTCGTCACTGCCTCTGGGGGACTTCACGCTCCATTTCTGCCCCCAGGATGATGATGTCCAGGGTCCTGAGAGTAAAGATAACAAAGAGTTTAGTGTTTGAAAGAGTTGATGTTAATAGATATATACTTGCCTTTATGGGCTTCTGTCGGTATGGTGGCAGTCGTCCATCGTCCCTCCCGTCCATGCAGTGTCTTCGTGGCAGTCGTCACTGCCTCTGGGGGACTTCACGCTCCATTTCTGCCCCCAGGATGATGATGTCCAGGGTCCTGAGAGTAAAGATAACAAAGAGTTTAGTGTTTGAAAGAGTTGATGTTAATAGATATATACTTGCCTTTATGGGCTTCTGTCGGTATGGTGGCAGTCGTCCATCGTCCCTCCCGTCCATGTAGCGTCTTCGTGGCAGTCGTCCCTGCCTCTGGGGGACTTCACGGTCCATTTCTGCCCCCAGGATGATGATGTCCAGGGTCCTGAGAGTAAAGATAATAAAGAGTTTAGAGTTTGAAAGAGTTGATGTTAATAGATATATACTTGCCTTTATGGGCTTCTGTCGGTATGGTGGCAGTCGTCCATCGTCCCTCCCGTCCACGCAGCGTCTTCGTGGCAGTCGTCACTGCCTCTGGGGGACTTCACGGTCCATTTCTGCCCCCAGGATGATGATGTCCAGGGTCCTAAGTGTAAAGATAATAAAGAGTTTAGTGTTTGAAAGAGTTGATGTTAATAGATATATATACTTGCCTTTATGGGCTTCTGTCGGTATGGTGGCAGTCGTCCATCGTCCCTCCCGTCCATGCAGCGTCTTCGTGGCAGTCGTCACTGCCTCTGGGGGACTTCACGCTCCATTTCTGCCCCCAGGATGATGATGTCCAGGATCCTGAGAGTAAAGATAACAAAGAGTTTAGTGTTTGAAAGAGTTGATGTTAATAGATATATACTTGCCTTTATGGCCTTCTGTCGGTATGGTGGCAGTCGTCCATCGTCCCTCCCGTCCATGCAGTGTCTTCGTGGCAGTCGTCACTGCCTCTGGGGGACTTCACGCTCCATTTCTGCCCCCAGGATGATGATGTCCAGGGTCCTGAGAGTAAAGATAATAAAGAGTTTAGAGTTTGAAAGAGTTGATGTTAATAGATATATACTTGCCTTTATGGGCTTCTGTCGGTATGGTGGCAGTCGTCTCTCGTCCCTCCCGTCCATGCAGCGTGTTCGTGGCAGTCGTCACTGCCTCTGGGGGACTTCACGCTCCATTTCTGCCCCCAGGATGATGATGTCCAGGGTCCTGAGAGTAAAGATAATAAAGAGTTTAGTGTTTGAAAGAGTTGATGTTAATAGATATATATACTTGCCTTTATGGGCTTCTGTTGGTATGGTGGCAGTCGTCCATCGTCCCTCCCGTCCATGCAGCGTCTTCGTGGCAGTCGTCACTGCCTCTGGGGGACTTCACGCTCCATTTCTGCCCCCAGGATGATGATGTCCAGGGTCCTGAGAGTAAAGATAATAAAGAGTTTAGAGTTTGAAAGAGTTGATGTTAATAGATATATACTTGCCTTTATGGGCTTCTGTCGGTATGGTGGCAGTCGTCCATCGTCCCTCCCGTCCACGCAGCGTCTTCGTGGCAGTCGTCACTGCCTCTGGGGGACTTCACGGTCCATTTCTGCCCCCAGGATGATGATGTCCAGGGTCCTAAGTGTAAAGATAATAAAGAGTTTAGTGTTTGAAAGAGTTGATGTTAATAGATATATATACTTGCCTTTATGGGCTTCTGTCGGTATGGTGGCCGTCGTCCATCGTCCCTCCCGTCCATGCAGCGTCTTCGTGGCAGTCGTCACTGCCTCTGGGGGACTTCACGGTCCATTTCTGCCCCCAGGATGATGATGTCCAGGGTCCTGAGAGTAAAGATAACAAAGAGTTTAGTGTTTGAAAGAGTTGATGTTAATAGATATATACTTGCCTTTATGGCCTTCTGTCGGTATGGTGGCAGTCGTCCATCGTCCCTCCCGTCCATGCAGTGTCTTCGTGGCAGTCGTCACTGCCTCTGGGGGACTTCACGCTCCATTTCTGCCCCCAGGATGATGATGTCCAGTTTCCTGAGAGTAAAGATAACAAAGAGTTTAGTGTTTGAAAGAGTTGATGTTAATAGATATATACTTGCCTTTATGGGCTTCTGTCGGTATGGTGGCAGTCGTCCATCGTCCCTCCCGTCCATGTAGCGTCTTCGTGGCAGTCGTCCCTGCCTCTGGGGGACTTCACGGTCCATTTCTGCCCCCAGGATGATGATGTCCAGGGTCCTGAGAGTAAAGATAATAAAGAGTTTAGTGTTTGAAAGAGTTGATGTTAATAGATATATATACTTGCCTTTATGGGCTTCTGTCGGTATGGTGGCAGTCGTCCATCGTCCCTCCCGTCCATGCAGCGTCTTCGTGGCAGTCGTCACTGCCTCTGGGGGACTTCACGGTCCATTTCTGCCCCCAGGATGATGATGTCCAGGGTCCTGAGAGTAAAGATAATAAAGAGTTTAGATTTTGAAAGAGTTGATGTTAATAGATATATACTTGCCTTTATGGGCTTCTGTCGGTATGGTGGCAGTCGTCCATCGTCCCTCCCGTCCATGCAGCGTCTTCGTGGCAGTCGTCACTGCCTCTGGGGGACTTCACGCTCCATTTCTGCCCCCAGGATGATGATGTCCAGGGTCCTGAGAGTAAAGATAATAAAGAGTTTAGTGTTTGAAAGAGTTGATGTTAATAGATATATACTTGCCTTTATGGGCTTCTGTCGGTATGGTGGCAGTCGTCTCTCGTCCCTCCCGTCCATGCAGCGTGTTCGTGGCAGTCGTCACTGCCTCTGGGGGACTTCACGGTCCATTTCTGCCCCCAGGATGATGATGTCCAAGGTCCTGAGAGTAAAGATAATAAAGAGTTTAGTGTTTCAAAGAGTTGATGTTAATAGATATATATACTTGCCTTTATGGGCTTCTGTTGGTATGGTGGCAGTCGTCCATCGTCCCTCCCGTCCATGCAGCGTCTTCGTGGCAGTCGTCACTGCCTCTGGGGGACTTCACGCTCCATTTCTGCCCCCAGGATGATGATGTCCAGGGTCCTGAGAGTAAAGATAATAAAGAGTTTAGAGTTTGAAAGAGTTGATGTTAATAGATATATACTTGCCTTTATGGGCTTCTGTCGGTATGGTGGCAGTCGTCCATCGTCCCTCCCGTCCACGCAGCGTCTTCGTGGCAGTCGTCACTGCCTCTGGGGGACTTCACGGTCCATTTCTGCCCCCAGGATGATGATGTCCAGGGTCCTAAGTGTAAAGATAATAAAGAGTTTAGTGTTTGAAAGAGTTGATGTTAATAGATATATATACTTGCCTTTATGGGCTTCTGTCGGTATGGTGGCAGTCGTCCATCGTCCCTCCCGTCCATGCAGTGTCTTCGTGGCAGTCGTCACTGCCTCTGGGGGACTTCACGCTCCATTTCTGCCCCCAGGATGATGATGTCCAGGATCCTGAGAGTAAAGATAACAAAGAGTTTAGTGTTTGAAAGAGTTGATGTTAATAGATATATACTTGCCTTTATGGCCTTCTGTCGGTATGGTGGCAGTCGTCCATCGTCCCTCCCGTCCATGCAGTGTCTTCGTGGCAGTCGTCACTGCCTCTGGGGGACTTCACGCTCCATTTTTGCCCCCAGGATGATGATGTCCAGGGTCCTGAGAGTAAAGATAATATAGAGTTTAGAGTTTGAAAGAGTTGATGTTAATAGATATATACTTGCCTTTATGGGCTTCTGTCGGTATGGTGGCAGTCGTCTCTCGTCCCTCCCGTCCATGCAGCGTGTTCGTGGCAGTCGTCACTGCCTCTGGGGGACTTCACGCTCCATTTCTGCCCCCAGGATGATGATGTCCAGGGTCCTGAGAGTAAAGATAATAAAGAGTTTAGTGTTTGAAAGAGTTGATGTTAATAGATATATATACTTGCCTTTATGGGCTTCTGTTGGTATGGTGGCAGTCGTCCATCGTCCCTCCCGTCCATGCAGCGTCTTCGTGGCAGTCGTCACTGCCTCTGGGGGACTTCACGCTCCATTTCTGCCCCCAGGATGATGATGTCCAGGGTCCTGAGAGTAAAGATAATAAAGAGTTTAGAGTTTGAAAGAGTTGATGTTAATAGATATATACTTGCCTTTATGGGCTTCTGTCGGTATGGTGGCAGTCGTCCATCGTCCCTCCCGTCCACGCAGCGTCTTCGTGGCAGTCGTCACTGCCTCTGGGGGACTTCACGGTCCATTTCTGCCCCCAGGATGATGATGTCCAGGGTCCTAAGTGTAAAGATAATAAAGAGTTTAGTGTTTGAAAGAGTTGATGTTAATAGATATATATACTTGCCTTTATGGGCTTCTGTCGGTATGGTGGCCGTCGTCCATCGTCCCTCCCGTCCATGCAGCGTCTTCGTGGCAGTCGTCACTGCCTCTGGGGGACTTCACGGTCCATTTCTGCCCCCAGGATGATGATGTCCAGGGTCCTGAGAGTAAAGATAACAAAGAGTTTAGTGTTTGAAAGAGTTGATGTTAATAGATATATACTTGCCTTTATGGCCTTCTGTCGGTATGGTGGCAGTCGTCCATCGTCCCTCCCGTCCATGCAGTGTCTTCGTGGCAGTCGTCACTGCCTCTGGGGGACTTCACGCTCCATTTCTGCCCCCAGGATGATGATGTCCAGTTTCCTGAGAGTAAAGATAACAAAGAGTTTAGTGTTTGAAAGAGTTGATGTTAATAGATATATACTTGCCTTTATGGGCTTCTGTCGGTATGGTGGCAGTCGTCCATCGTCCCTCCCGTCCATGTAGCGTCTTCGTGGCAGTCGTCCCTGCCTCTGGGGGACTTCACGGTCCATTTCTGCCCCCAGGATGATGATGTCCAGGGTCCTGAGAGTAAAGATAATAAAGAGTTTAGTGTTTGAAAGAGTTGATGTTAATAGATATATATACTTGCCTTTATGGGCTTCTGTCGGTATGGTGGCAGTCGTCCATCGTCCCTCCCGTCCATGCAGCGTCTTCGTGGCAGTCGTCACTGCCTCTGGGGGACTTCACGGTCCATTTCTGCCCCCAGGATGATGATGTCCAGGGTCCTGAGAGTAAAGATAATAAAGAGTTTAGATTTTGAAAGAGTTGATGTTAATAGATATATACTTGCCTTTATGGGCTTCTGTCGGTATGGTGGCAGTCGTCCATCGTCCCTCCCGTCCATGCAGCGTCTTCGTGGCAGTCGTCACTGCCTCTTGGGGACTTCACGGTCCATTTGTGCCCCCAGGATGATGATGTCCAGGGTCATAAGTGTAAAGATAATAAAGAGTTTAGAGTTTGAAAGAGTTGATGTTAATAGATATATACTTGCCTTTATGGGCTTCTGTCGGTATGGTGGCAGTCGTCCATCGTCCCTCCCGTCCATGCAGTGTCTTCGTGGCAGTCGTCACTGCCTCTGGGGGACTTCACGCTCCATTTCTGCCCCCAGGATGATGATGTCCAGGGTCCTGAGAGTAAAGATAACAAAGAGTTTAGTGTTTGAAAGAGTTGATGTTAATAGATATATACTTGCCTTTATGGGCTTCTGTCGGTATGGTGGCAGTCGTCCATCGTCCCTCCCGTCCATGTAGCGTCTTCGTGGCAGTCGTCCCTGCCTCTGGGGGACTTCACGGTCCATTTCTGCCCCCAGGATGATAATGTCCAGGGTCCTGAGAGTAAAGATAATAAAGAGTTTAGAGTTTGAAAGAGTTGATGTTAATAGATATATACTTGCCTTTATGGGCTTCTGTCGGTATGGTGGCAGTCGTCCATCGTCCCTCCCGTCCACGCAGCGTCTTCGTGGCAGTCGTCACTGCCTCTGGGGGACTTCACGGTCCATTTCTGCCCCCAGGATGATGATGTCCAGGGTCCTAAGTGTAAAGATAATAAAGAGTTTAGTGTTTGAAAGAGTTGATGTTAATAGATATATATACTTGCCTTTATGGGCTTCTGTCGGTATGGTGGCAGTCGTCCATCGTCCCTCCCGTCCATGCAGCGTCTTCGTGGCAGTCGTCACTGCCTCTGGGGGACTTCACGCTCCATTTCTGCCCCCAGGATGATGATGTCCAGGGTCCTGAGAGTAAAGATAACAAAGAGTTTAGTGTTTGAAAGAGTTGATGTTAATAGATATATACTTGCCTTTATGGCCTTCTGTCGGTATGGTGGCAGTCGTCCATCGTCCCTCCCGTCCATGCAGTGTCTTCGTGGCAGTCGTCACTGCCTCTGGGGGACTTCACGCTCCATTTCTGCCCCCAGGATGATGATGTCCAGGGTCCTGAGAGTAAAGATAATAAAGAGTTTAGAGTTTGAAAGAGTTGATGTTAATAGATATATACTTGCCTTTATGGGCTTCTGTCGGTATGGTGGCAGTCGTCTCTCGTCCCTCCCGTCCATGCAGCGTGTTCGTGGCAGTCGTCACTGCCTCTGGGGGACTTCACGGTCCATTTCTGCCCCCAGGATGATGATGTCCAGGGTCCTGAGAGTAAAGATAATAAAGAGTTTAGTGTTTCAAAGAGTTGATGTTAATAGATATATATACTTGCCTTTATGGGCTTCTGTTGGTATGGTGGCAGTCGTCCATCGTCCCTCCCGTCCATGCAGCGTCTTCGTGGCAGTCGTCACTGCCTCTGGGGGACTTCACGCTCCATTTCTGCCCCCAGGATGATGATGTCCAGGGTCCTGAGAGTAAAGATAATAAAGAGTTTAGAGTTTGAAAGAGTTGATGTTAATAGATATATACTTGCCTTTATGGGCTTCTGTCGGTATGGTGGCAGTCGTCCATCGTCCCTCCCGTCCATGCAGCGTCTTCGTGGCAGTCGTCACTGCCTCTGGGGGACTTCACGGTCCATTTCTGCCCCCAGGATGATGATGTCCAGGGTCCTAAGTGTAAAGATAATAAAGAGTTTAGTGTTTGAAAGAGTTGATGTTAATAGATATATATACTTGCCTTTATGGGCTTCTGTCGGTATGGTGGCCGTCGTCCATCGTCCCTCCCGTCCATGCAGCGTCTTCGTGGCAGTCGTCACTGCCTCTGGGGGACTTCACGGTCCATTTCTGCCCCCAGGATGATGATGTCCAGGGTCCTAAGTGTAAAGATAATAAAGAGTTTAGTGTTTGAAAGAGTTGATGTTAATAGATATATATACTTGCCTTTATGGGCTTCTGTCGGTATGGTGGCAGTCGTCCATCGTCCCTCCCGTCCATGCAGCGTCTTCGTGGCAGTCGTCACTGCCTCTGGGGGACTTCACGCTCCATTTCTGCCCCCAGGATGATGATGTCCAGGGTCCTGAGAGTAAAGATAACAAAGAGTTTAGTGTTTGAAAGAGTTGATGTTAATAGATATATACTTGCCTTTATGGCCTTCTGTCGGTATGGTGGCAGTCGTCCATCGTCCCTCCCGTCAAGGCAGTGTCTTCGTGGCAGTCGTCACTGCCTCTGGGGGGACTTCACGCTCCATTTCTGCCCCCAGGATGATGATGTCCAGGGTCCTGAGAGTAAAGATAATAAAGAGTTTAGAGTTTGAAAGAGTTGATGTTAATAGATATATACTTGCCTTTATGGGCTTCTGTCGGTATGGTGGCAGTCGTCTCTCGTCCCTCCCGTCCATGCAGCGTGTTCGTGGCAGTCGTCACTGCCTCTGGGGGACTTCACGCTCCATTTCTGCCCCCAGGATGATGATGTCCAGGGTCCTGAGAGTAAAGATAATAAAGAGTTTAGTGTTTCAAAGAGTTGATGTTAATAGATATATATACTTGCCTTTATGGGCTTCTGTTGGTATGGTGGCAGTCGTCCATCGTCCCTCCCGTCCATGCAGCGTCTTCGTGGCAGTCGTCACTGCCTCTGGGGGACTTCACGCTCCATTTCTGCCCCCAGGATGATGATGTCCAGGGTCCTGAGAGTAAAGATAACAAAGAGTTTAGTGTTTGAAAGAGTTGATGTTAATAGATATATACTTGCCTTTATGGGCTTCTGTCGGTATGGTGGCAGTCGTCCATCGTCCCTCCCGTCCATGTAGCGTCTTCGTGGCAGTCGTCCCTGCCTCTGGGGGACTTCACGGTCCATTTCTGCCCCCAGGATGATAATGTCCAGGGTCCTGAGAGTAAAGATAATAAAGAGTTTAGAGTTTGAAAGAGTTGATGTTAATAGATATATACTTGCCTTTATGGGCTTCTGTCGGTATGGTGGCAGTCGTCCATCGTCCCTCCCGTCCACGCAGCGTCTTCGTGGCAGTCGTCACTGCCTCTGGGGGACTTCACGGTCCATTTCTGCCCCCAGGATGATGATGTCCAGGGTCCTAAGTGTAAAGATAATAAAGAGTTTAGTGTTTGAAAGAGTTGATGTTAATAGATATATATACTTGCCTTTATGGGCTTCTGTCGGTATGGTGGCCGTCGTCCATCGTCCCTCCCGTCCATGCAGCGTCTTCGTGGCAGTCGTCACTGCCTCTGGGGGACTTCACGGTCCATTTCTGCCCCCAGGATGATGATGTCCAGGGTCCTGAGAGTAAAGATAACAAAGAGTTTAGTGTTTGAAAGAGTTGATGTTAATAGATATATACTTGCCTTTATGGCCTTCTGTCGGTATGGTGGCAGTCGTCCATCGTCCCTCCCGTCCATGCAGTGTCTTCGTGGCAGTCGTCACTGCCTCTGGGGGACTTCACGCTCCATTTCTGCCCCCAGGATGATGATGTCCAGTTTCCTGAGAGTAAAGATAACAAAGAGTTTAGTGTTTGAAAGAGTTGATGTTAATAGATATATATACTTGCCTTTATGGGCTTCTGTCGGTATGGTGGCAGTCGTCTATCGTCCCTCCCGTCCATGCAGCGTCTTCGTGGCAGTCGTCACTGCCTCTGGGGGACTTCACGGTCCATTTCTGCCCCCAGGATGATGATGTCCAGGGTCCTGAGAGTAAAGATAATAAAGAGTTTAGATTTTGAAAGAGTTGATGTTAATAGATATATACTTGCCTTTATGGGCTTCTGTCGGTATGGTGGCAGTCGTCCATCGTCCCTCCCGTCCATGCAGCGTCTTCGTGGCAGTCGTCACTGCCTCTTGGGGACTTCACGGTCCATTTGTGCCCCCAGGATGATGATGTCCAGGGTCATAAGTGTAAAGATAATAAAGAGTTTAGAGTTTGAAAGAGTTGATGTTAATAGATATATACTTGCCTTTATGGGCTTCTGTCGGTATGGTGGCAGTCGTCCATCGTCCCTCCCGTCCATGCAGTGTCTTCGTGGCAGTCGTCACTGCCTCTGGGGGACTTCACGCTCCATTTCTGCCCCCAGGATGATGATGTCCAGGGTCCTGAGAGTAAAGATAACAAAGAGTTTAGTGTTTGAAAGAGTTGATGTTAATAGATATATACTTGCCTTTATGGGCTTCTGTCGGTATGGTGGCAGTCGTCCATCGTCCCTCCCGTCCATGTAGCGTCTTCGTGGCAGTCGTCCCTGCCTCTGGGGGACTTCACGGTCCATTTCTGCCCCCAGGATGATGATGTCCAGGGTCCTGAGAGTAAAGATAATAAAGAGTTTAGTGTTTGAAAGAGTTGATGTTAATAGATATATATACTTGCCTTTATGGGCTTCTGTCGGTATGGTGGCAGTCGTCCATCGTCCCTCCCGTCCATGCAGCGTCTTCGTGGCAGTCGTCACTGCCTCTGGGGGACTTCACGGTCCATTTCTGCCCCCAGGATGATGATGTCCAGTTTCCTGAGAGTAAAGATAATAAAGAGTTTAGTGTTTGAAAGAGTTGATGTTAATAGATATATATACTTGCCTTTATGGGCTTCTGTCGGTATGGTGGCAGTCGTCCATCGTCCCTCCCGTCCATGTAGCGTCTTCGTGGCAGTCGTCACTGCCTCTGGGGGACTTCACGGTCCATTTCTGCCCCCAGGATGATGATGTCCAGGGTCCTGAGAGTAAAGATAATAAAGAGTTTAGTGTTTGAAAGAGTTGATGTTAATAGATATATATACTTGCCTTTATGGGCTTCTGTTGGTATGGTGGCAGTCGTCCATCGTCCCTCCCGTCCATGCAGCGTCTTCGTGGCAGTCGTCACTGCCTCTGGGGGACTTCACGCTCCATTTCTGCCCCCAGGATGATGATGTCCAGGGTCCTGAGAGTAAAGATAATAAAGAGTTTAGAGTTTGAAAGAGTTGATGTTAATAGATATATACTTGCCTTTATGGGCTTCTGTCGGTATGGTGGCAGTCGTCTCTCGTCCCTCCCGTCCATGCAGCGTGTTCGTGGCAGTCGTCCCTGCCTCTGGGGGACTTCACGGTCCATTTCTGCCCCCAGGATGATGATGTCCAGGGTCCTGAGAGTAAAGATAATAAAGAGTTTAGTGTTTCAAAGAGTTGATGTTAATAGATATATATACTTGCCTTTATGGGCTTCTGTTGGTATGGTGGCAGTCGTCCATCGTCCCTCCCGTCCATGCAGCGTCTTCGTGGCAGTCGTCACTGCCTCTGGGGGACTTCACGCTCCATTTCTGCCCCCAGGATGATGATGTCCAGGGTCCTGAGAGTAAAGATAATAAAGAGTTTAGAGTTTGAAAGAGTTGATGTTAATAGATATATACTTGCCTTTATGGGCTTCTGTCGGTATGGTGGCAGTCGTCCATCGTCCCTCCCGTCCACGCAGCGTCTTCGTGGCAGTCGTCACTGCCTCTGGGGGACTTCACGGTCCATTTCTGCCCCCAGGATGATGATGTCCAGGGTCCTAAGTGTAAAGATAATAAAGAGTTTAGTGTTTGAAAGAGTTGATGTTAATAGATATATATACTTGCCTTTATGGGCTTCTGTCGGTATGGTGGCCGTCGTCCATCGTCCCTCCCGTCCATGCAGCGTCTTCGTGGCAGTCGTCACTGCCTCTGGGGGACTTCACGGTCCATTTCTGCCCCCAGGATGATGATGTCCAGGGTCCTGAGAGTAAAGATAACAAAGAGTTTAGTGTTTGAAAGAGTTGATGTTAATAGATATATACTTGCCTTTATGGCCTTCTGTCGGTATGGTGGCAGTCGTCCATCGTCCCTCCCGTCCATGCAGTGTCTTCGTGGCAGTCGTCACTGCCTCTGGGGGACTTCACGCTCCATTTCTGCCCCCAGGATGATGATGTCCAGTTTCCTGAGAGTAAAGATAACAAAGAGTTTAGTGTTTGAAAGAGTTGATGTTAATAGATATATACTTGCCTTTATGGGCTTCTGTCGGTATGGTGGCAGTCGTCCATCGTCCCTCCCGTCCATGTAGCGTCTTCGTGGCAGTCGTCCCTGCCTCTGGGGGACTTCACGGTCCATTTCTGCCCCCAGGATGATGATGTCCAGGGTCCTGAGAGTAAAGATAATAAAGAGTTTAGTGTTTGAAAGAGTTGATGTTAATAGATATATATACTTGCCTTTATGGGCTTCTGTCGGTATGGTGGCAGTCGTCCATCGTCCCTCCCGTCCATGCAGCGTCTTCGTGGCAGTCGTCACTGCCTCTGGGGGAGTTCACGCTCCATTTCTGCCCCCAGGATGATGATGTCCAGGGTCCTGAGAGTAAAGATAATAAAGAGTTTAGATTTTGAAAGAGTTGATGTTAATAGATATATACTTGCCTTTATGGGCTTCTGTCGGTATGGTGGCAGTCGTCCATCGTCCCTCCCGTCCATGCAGCGTCTTCGTGGCAGTCGTCACTGCCTCTTGGGGACTTCACGGTCCATTTCTGCCCCCAGGATGATGATGTCCAGGGTCCTAAGTGTAAAGATAATAAAGAGTTTAGAGTTTGAAAGAGTTGATGTTAATAGATATATACTTGCCTTTATGGGCTTCTGTCGGTATGGTGGCAGTCGTCCATCGTCCCTCCCGTCCATGCAGCGTCTTCGTGGCAATCGTCACTGCCTCTGGGGGACTTCACGGTCCATTTCTGCCCCCAGGATGATGATGTCCAGTTTCCTGAGAGTAAAGATAATAAAGAGTTTAGTGTTTGAAAGAGTTGATGTTAATAGATATATATACTTGCCTTTATGGGCTTCTGTCGGTATGGTGGCAGTCGTCCATCGTCCCTCCCGTCCATGCAGCGTCTTCGTGGCAGTCGTCACTGCCTCTGGGGGACTTCACGCTCCATTTCTGCCCCCAGGATGATGATGTCCAGGGTCCTGAGAGTAAAGATAATAAAGAGTTTAGAGTTTGAAAGAGTTGATGTTAATAGATATATACTTGCCTTTATGGGCTTCTGTCGGTATGGTGGCAGTCGTCCATCGTCCCTCCCGTCCACGCAGCGTCTTCGTGGCAGTCGTCACTGCCTCTGGGGGACTTCACGCTCCATTTCTGCCCCCAGGATGATGATGTCCAGGGTCCTGAGAGTAAAGATAACAAAGAGTTTAGTGTTTGAAAGAGTTGATGTTAATAGATATATACTTGCCTTTATGGGCTTCTGTCGGTATGGTGGCAGTCGTCCATCGTCCCTCCCGTCCATGTAGCGTCTTCGTGGCAGTCGTCCCTGCCTCTGGGGGACTTCACGGTCCATTTCTGCCCCCAGGATGATGATGTCCAGGGTCCTGAGAGTAAAGATAATAAAGAGTTTAGTGTTTGAAAGAGTTGATGTTAATAGATATATATACTTGCCTTTATGGGCTTCTGTCGGTATGGTGGCAGTCGTCCATCGTCCCTCCCATCCATGCAGCGTCTTCGTGGCAGTCGTCACTGCCTCTGGGGGACTTCACGGTCCATTTCTGCCCCCAGGATGATGATGTCCAGGGTCCTGAGAGTAAAGATAATAAAGAGTTTAGATTTTGAAAGAGTTGATGTTAATAGATATATACTTGCCTTTATGGGCTTCTGTCGGTATGGTGGCAGTCGTCCATCGTCCCTCCCGTCCATGCAGCGTCTTCGTGGCAGTCGTCACTGCCTCTGGGGGACTTCACGGTCCATTTGTGCCCCCAGGATGATGATGTCCAGGGTCATAAGTGTAAAGATAATAAAGAGTTTAGAGTTTGAAAGAGTTGATGTTAATAGATATATACTTGCCTTTATGGGCTTCTGTCGGTATGGTGGCAGTCGTCCATCGTCCCTCCCGTCCATGCAGCGTCTTCGTGGCAGTCGTCACTGCCTCTGGGGGACTTCACGGTCCATTTCTGCCCCCAGGATGATGATGTCCAGTTTCCTGAGAGTAAAGTTAATAAAGAGTTTAGTGTTTGAAAGAGTTGATGTTAATAGATATATATACTTGCCTTTATGGGCTTCTGTCGGTATGGTGGCAGTCGTCCATCGTCCCTCCCGTCCATGTAGCGTCTTTGTGGCAGTCGTCACTGCCTCTGGGGGACTTCACGGTCCATTTCTGCCCCCAGGATGATGATGTCCAGGGTCCTGAGAGTAAAGATAATAAAGAGTTTAGTGTTTGAAAGAGTTGATGTTAATAGATATATATACTTGCCTTTATGGGCTTCTGTTGGTATGGTGGCAGTCGTCCATCGTCCCTCCCGTCCATGCAGCGTCTTCGTGGCAGTCGTCACTGCCTCTGGGGGACTTCACGCTCCATTTCTGCCCCCAGGATGATGATGTCCAGGGTCCTGAGAGTAAAGATAATAAAGAGTTTAGAGTTTGAAAGAGTTGATGTTAATAGATATATACTTGCCTTTATGGCCTTCTGTCGGTATGGTGGCAGTCGTCCATCGTCCCTCCCGTCCACGCAGCGTCTTCGTGGCAGTCGTCACTGCCTCTGGGGGACTTCACGGTCCATTTCTGCCCCCAGGATGATGATGTCCAGGGTCCTAAGTGTAAAGATAATAAAGAGTTTAGAGTTTGAAAGAGTTGATGTTAATAGATATATACTTGCCTTTATGGGCTTCTGTCGGTATGGTGGCAGTCGTCCATCGTCCCTCCCGTCCATGCAGCGTCTTCGTGGCAGTCGTCACTGCCTCTGGGGGAGTTCACGGTCCATTTCTGCCCCCAGGATGATGATGTCCAGGGTCCTGAGAGTAAAGATAATAAAGAGTTTAGTGTTTGAAAGAGTTGATGTTAATAGATATATATACTTGCCTTTATGGCCTTCTGTCGGTATGGTGGCAGTCGTCCATCTTCCCTCCCGTCCATGCAGCGTCTTCGTGGCAGTCGTCACTGCCTCTGGGGGACTTCACGGTCCATTTCTGCCCCCAGGATGATGATGTCTAGGGCCCTGAGAGTAAAGATAACAAAGAGTTTAGTGTTTGAAAGAGTTGATGTTAATAGATATATACTTGCCTTTATGGGCTTCTGTCGGTATGGTGGCAGTCGTCCATCGTCCCTCCCGTCCATGTAGCGTCTTCGTGGCAGTCGTCCCTGCCTCTGGGGGACTTCACGGTCCATTTCTGCCCCCAGGATGATGATGTCCAGGGTCCTGAGAGTAAAGATAATAAAGAGTTTAGTGTTTGAAAGAGTTGATGTTAATAGATATATATACTTGCCTTTATGGGCTTCTGTCGGTATGGTGGCAGTCGTCCATCGTCCCTCCCGTCCATGCAGCGTCTTCGTGGCAGTCGTCACTGCCTCTGGGGGACTTCACGGTCCATTTCTGCCCCCAGGATGATGATGTCCAGGGTCCTGAGAGTAAAGATAATAAAGAATTTAGATTTTGAAAGAGTTGATGTTAATAGATATATACTTGCCTTTATGGGCTTCTGTCGGTATGGTGGCAGTCGTCCATCGTCCCTCCCGTCCATGCAGCGTCTTCGTGGCAGTCGTCACTGCCTCTGGGGGACTTCACGGTCCATTTGTGCCCCCAGGATGATGATGTCCAGGGTCATAAGTGTAAAGATAATAAAGACTTTAGAGTTTGAAAGAGTTGATGTTAATAGATATATACTTGCCTTTATGGGCTTCTGTCGGTATGGTGGCAGTCGTCCATCGTCCCTCCCGTCCATGTAGCGTCTTCGTGGCAGTCGTCCCTGCCTCTGGGGGACTTCACGGTCCATTTCTGCCCCCAGGATGATGATGTCCAGGGTCCTGAGAGTAAAGATAATAAAGAGTTTAGTGTTTGAAAGAGTTGATGTTAATAGATATATATACTTGCCTTTATGGGCTTCTGTCGGTATGGTGGCAGTCGTCCATCGTCCCTCCCGTCCATGCAGCGTCTTCGTGGCAGTCGTCACTGCCTCTGGGGGACTTCACGGTCCATTTCTGCCCCCAGGATGATGATGTCCAGGGTCCTGAGAGTAAAGATAATAAAGAATTTAGATTTTGAAAGAGTTGATGTTAATAGATATATACTTGCCTTTATGGGCTTCTGTCGGTATGGTGGCAGTCGTCCATCGTCCCTCCCGTCCATGCAGCGTCTTCGTGGCAGTCGTCACTGCCTCTGGGGGACTTCACGGTCCATTTGTGCCCCCAGGATGATGATGTCCAGGGTCATAAGTGTAAAGATAATAAAGACTTTAGAGTTTGAAAGAGTTGATGTTAATAGATATATACTTGCCTTTATGGGCTTCTGTCGGTATGGTGGCAGTCGTCCATCGTCCCTCCCGTCCATGCAGCGTCTTCGTGGCAGTCGTCACTGCCTCTGGGGGACTTCACGGTCCATTTCTGCCCCCAGGATGATGATGTCCAGTTTCCTGAGAGTAAAGTTAATAAAGAGTTTAGTGTTTGAAAGAGTTGATGTTAATAGATATATATACTTGCCTTTATGGGCTTCTGTCGGTATGGTGGCAGTCGTCCATCGTCCCTCCCGTCCATGTAGCGTCTTTGTGGCAGTCGTCACTGCCTCTGGGGGACTTCACGGTCCATTTCTGCCCCCAGGATGATGATGTCCAGGGTCCTGAGAGTAAAGATAATAAAGAGTTTAGAGTTTGAAAGAGTTGATGTTAATAGATATATACTTGCCTTTATGGGCTTCTGTCGGTATGGTGGCAGTCGTCCATCGTCCCTCCCGTCCACGCAGCGTCTTCGTGGCAGTCGTCACTGCCTCTGGGGGACTTCACGGTCCATTTCTGCCCCCAGGATGATGATGTCCAGGGTCCTAAGTGTAAAGATAATAAAGAGTTTAGAGTTTGAAAGAGTTGATGTTAATAGATATATACTTGCCTTTATGGGCTTCTGTCGGTATGGTGGCAGTCGTCCATCGTCCCTCCCGTCCATGCAGCGTCTTCGTGGCAGTCGTCACTGCCTCTGGGGGAGTTCACGGTCCATTTCTGCCCCCAGGATGATGATGTCCAGGGTCCTGAGACTAAAGATAACAAAGAGTTTAGTGTTTGAAAGAGTTGATGTTAATAGATATATACTTGCCTTTATGGCCTTCTGTCGGTATGGTGGCAGTCGTCCATCGTCCCTCCCGTCCATGCAGTGTCTTCGTGGCAGTCGTCACTGCCTCTGGGGGACTTCACGCTCCATTTCTGCCCCCAGGATGATGATGTCCAGTTTCCTGAGAGTAAAGATAACAAAGAGTTTAGTGTTTGAAAGAGTTGATGTTAATAGATATATACTTGCCTTTATGGGCTTCTGTCGGTATGGTGGCAGTCGTCCATCGTCCCTCCCGTCCATGTAGCGTCTTCGTGGCAGTCGTCCCTGCCTCTGGGGGACTTCACGGTCCATTTCTGCCCCCAGGATGATGATGTCCAGGGTCCTGAGAGTAAAGATAATAAAGAGTTTAGTGTTTGAAAGAGTTGATGTTAATAGATATATATACTTGCCTTTATGGGCTTCTGTCGGTATGGTGGCAGTCGTCCATCGTCCCTCCCGTCCATGCAGCGTCTTCGTGGCAGTCGTCACTGCCTCTGGGGGACTTCACGGTCCATTTCTGCCCCCAGGATGATGATGTCCAGGGTCCTGAGAGTAAAGATAATAAAGAGTTTAGATTTTGAAAGAGTTGATGTTAATAGATATATACTTGCCTTTATGGGCTTCTGTCGGTATGGTGGCAGTCGTCCATCGTCCCTCCCGTCCATGCAGCGTCTTCGTGGCAGTCGTCACTGCCTCTTGGGGACTTCACGGTCCATTTGTGCCCCCAGGATGATGATGTCCAGGGTCATAAGTGTAAAGATAATAAAGAGTTTAGAGTTTGAAAGAGTTGATGTTAATAGATATATACTTGCCTTTATGGGCTTCTGTCGGTATGGTGGCAGTCGTCCATCGTCCCTCCCGTCCATGCAGCGTCTTCGTGGCAATCGTCACTGCCTCTGGGGGACTTCACGGTCCATTTCTGCCCCCAGGATGATGATGTCCAGTTTCCTGAGAGTAAAGATAATAAAGAGTTTAGTGTTTGAAAGAGTTGATGTTAATAGATATATATACTTGCCTTTATGGGCTTCTGTCGGTATGGTGGCAGTCGTCCATCGTCCCTCCCGTCCATGCAGCGTCTTCGTGGCAGTCGTCACTGCCTCTGGGGGACTTCACGCTCCATTTCTGCCCCCAGGATGATGATGTCCAGGGTCCTGAGAGTAAAGATAATAAAGAGTTTAGTGTTTGAAAGAGTTGATGTTAATAGATATATATACTTGCCTTTATGGGCTTCTGTTGGTATGGTGGCAGTCGTCCATCGTCCCTCCCGTCCATGCAGCGTCTTCGTGGCAGTCGTCACTGCCTCTGGGGGACTTCACGCTCCATTTCTGCCCCCAGGATGATGATGTCCAGGGTCCTGAGAGTAAAGATAATAAAGAGTTTAGAGTTTGAAAGAGTTGATGTTAATAGATATATACTTGCCTTTATGGGCTTCTGTCGGTATGGTGGCAGTCGTCCATCGTCCCTCCCGTCCACGCAGCGTCTTCGTGGCAGTCGTCACTGCCTCTGGGGGACTTCACGGTCCATTTCTGCCCCCAGGATGATGATGTCCAGGGTCCTAAGTGTAAAGATAATAAAGAGTTTAGAGTTTGAAAGAGTTGATGTTAATAGATATATACTTGCCTTTATGGGCTTCTGTCGGTATGGTGGCAGTCGTCCATCGTCCCTCCCGTCCATGCAGCGTCTTCGTGGCAGTCGTCACTGCCTCTGGGGGAGTTCACGGTCCATTTCTGCCCCCAGGATGATGATGTCCAGGGTCCTGAGAGTAAAGATAATAAAGAGTTTAGTGTTTGAAAGAGTTGATGTTAATAGATATATATACTTGCCTTTATGGCCTTCTGTCGGTATGGTGGCAGTCGTCCATCTTCCCTCCCGTCCATGCAGCGTCTTCGTGGCAGTCGTCACTGCCTCTGGGGGACTTCACGGTCCATTTCTGCCCCCAGGATGATGATGTCTAGGGCCCTGAGAGTAAAGATAACAAAGAGTTTAGTGTTTGAAAGAGTTGATGTTAATAGATATATACTTGCCTTTATGGGCTTCTGTCGGTATGGTGGCAGTCGTCCATCGTCCCTCCCGTCCATGTAGCGTCTTCGTGGCAGTCGTCCCTGCCTCTGGGGGAGTTCACGGTCCATTTCTGCCCCCAGGATGATGATGTCCAGGGTCCTGAGAGTAAAGATAATAAAGAGTTTAGTGTTTGAAAGAGTTGATGTTAATAGATATATATACTTGCCTTTATGGGCTTCTGTCGGTATGGTGGCAGTCGTCCATCGTCCCTCCCGTCCATGTAGCGTCTTTGTGGCAGTCGTCACTGCCTCTGGGGGACTTCACGGTCCATTTCTGCCCCCAGGATGATGATGTCCAGGGTCCTGAGAGTAAAGATAATAAAGAGTTTAGAGTTTGAAAGAGTTGATGTTAATAGATATATACTTGCCTTTATGGGCTTCTGTCGGTATGGTGGCAGTCGTCCATCGTCCCTCCCGTCCACGCAGCGTCTTCGTGGCAGTCGTCACTGCCTCTGGGGGACTTCACGGTCCATTTCTGCCCCCAGGATGATGATGTCCAGGGTCCTAAGTGTAAAGATAATAAAGAGTTTAGAGTTTGAAAGAGTTGATGTTAATAGATATATACTTGCCTTTATGGGCTTCTGTCGGTATGGTGGCAGTCGTCCATCGTCCCTCCCGTCCATGCAGCGTCTTCGTGGCAGTCGTCACTGCCTCTGGGGGAGTTCACGGTCCATTTCTGCCCCCAGGATGATGATGTCCAGGGTCCTGAGACTAAAGATAACAAAGAGTTTAGTGTTTGAAAGAGTTGATGTTAATAGATATATACTTGCCTTTATGGCCTTCTGTCGGTATGGTGGCAGTCGTCCATCGTCCCTCCCGTCCATGCAGTGTCTTCGTGGCAGTCGTCACTGCCTCTGGGGGACTTCACGCTCCATTTCTGCCCCCAGGATGATGATGTCCAGTTTCCTGAGAGTAAAGATAACAAAGAGTTTAGTGTTTGAAAGAGTTGATGTTAATAGATATATACTTGCCTTTATGGGCTTCTGTCGGTATGGTGGCAGTCGTCCATCGTCCCTCCCGTCCATGTAGCGTCTTCGTGGCAGTCGTCCCTGCCTCTGGGGGACTTCACGGTCCATTTCTGCCCCCAGGATGATGATGTCCAGGGTCCTGAGAGTAAAGATAATAAAGAGTTTAGTGTTTGAAAGAGTTGATGTTAATAGATATATATACTTGCCTTTATGGGCTTCTGTCGGTATGGTGGCAGTCGTCCATCGTCCCTCCCGTCCATGCAGCGTCTTCGTGGCAGTCGTCACTGCCTCTGGGGGACTTCACGGTCCATTTCTGCCCCCAGGATGATGATGTCCAGGGTCCTGAGAGTAAAGATAATAAAGAGTTTAGATTTTGAAAGAGTTGATGTTAATAGATATATACTTGCCTTTATGGGCTTCTGTCGGTATGGTGGCAGTCGTCCATCGTCCCTCCCGTCCATGCAGCGTCTTCGTGGCAGTCGTCACTGCCTCTTGGGGACTTCACGGTCCATTTGTGCCCCCAGGATGATGATGTCCAGGGTCATAAGTGTAAAGATAATAAAGAGTTTAGAGTTTGAAAGAGTTGATGTTAATAGATATATACTTGCCTTTATGGGCTTCTGTCGGTATGGTGGCAGTCGTCCATCGTCCCTCCCGTCCATGCAGCGTCTTCGTGGCAATCGTCACTGCCTCTGGGGGACTTCACGGTCCATTTCTGCCCCCAGGATGATGATGTCCAGTTTCCTGAGAGTAAAGATAATAAAGAGTTTAGTGTTTGAAAGAGTTGATGTTAATAGATATATATACTTGCCTTTATGGGCTTCTGTCGGTATGGTGGCAGTCGTCCATCGTCCCTCCCGTCCACGCAGCGTCTTCGTGGCAGTCGTCACTGCCTCTGGGGGACTTCACGCTCCATTTCTGCCCCCAGGATGATGATGTCCAGGGTCCTGAGAGTAAAGATAATAAAGAGTTTAGTGTTTGAAAGAGTTGATGTTAATAGATATATATACTTGCCTTTATGGGCTTCTGTTGGTATGGTGGCAGTCGTCCATCGTCCCTCCCGTCCATGCAGCGTCTTCGTGGCAGTCGTCACTGCCTCTGGGGGACTTCACGCTCCATTTCTGCCCCCAGGATGATGATGTCCAGGGTCCTGAGAGTAAAGATAATAAAGAGTTTAGAGTTTGAAAGAGTTGATGTTAATAGATATATACTTGCCTTTATGGGCTTCTGTCGGTATGGTGGCAGTCGTCCATCGTCCCTCCCGTCCACGCAGCGTCTTCGTGGCAGTCGTCACTGCCTCTGGGGGACTTCACGGTCCATTTCTGCCCCCAGGATGATGATGTCCAGGGTCCTAAGTGTAAAGATAATAAAGAGTTTAGAGTTTGAAAGAGTTGATGTTAATAGATATATACTTGCCTTTATGGGCTTCTGTCGGTATGGTGGCAGTCGTCCATCGTCCCTCCCGTCCATGCAGCGTCTTCGTGGCAGTCGTCACTGCCTCTGGGGGAGTTCACGGTCCATTTCTGCCCCCAGGATGATGATGTCCAGGGTCCTGAGAGTAAAGATAATAAAGAGTTTAGTGTTTGAAAGAGTTGATGTTAATAGATATATATACTTGCCTTTATGGCCTTCTGTCGGTATGGTGGCAGTCGTCCATCTTCCCTCCCGTCCATGCAGCGTCTTCGTGGCAGTCGTCACTGCCTCTGGGGGACTTCACGGTCCATTTCTGCCCCCAGGATGATGATGTCTAGGGCCCTGAGAGTAAAGATAACAAAGAGTTTAGTGTTTGAAAGAGTTGATGTTAATAGATATATACTTGCCTTTATGGGCTTCTGTCGGTATGGTGGCAGTCGTCCATCGTCCCTCCCGTCCATGTAGCGTCTTCGTGGCAGTCGTCCCTGCCTCTGGGGGACTTCACGGTCCATTTCTGCCCCCAGGATGATGATGTCCAGGGTCCTGAGAGTAAAGATAATAAAGAGTTTAGTGTTTGAAAGAGTTGATGTTAATAGATATATATACTTGCCTTTATGGGCTTCTGTCGGTATGGTGGCAGTCGTCCATCGTCCCTCCCGTCCATGCAGCGTCTTCGTGGCAGTCGTCACTGCCTCTGGGGGACTTCACGGTCCATTTCTGCCCCCAGGATGATGATGTCCAGGGTCCTGAGAGTAAAGATAATAAAGAATTTAGATTTTGAAAGAGTTGATGTTAATAGATATATACTTGCCTTTATGGGCTTCTGTCGGTATGGTGGCAGTCGTCCATCGTCCCTCCCGTCCATGCAGCGTCTTCGTGGCAGTCGTCACTGCCTCTGGGGGACTTCACGGTCCATTTGTGCCCCCAGGATGATGATGTCCAGGGTCATAAGTGTAAAGATAATAAAGACTTTAGAGTTTGAAAGAGTTGATGTTAATAGATATATACTTGCCTTTATGGGCTTCTGTCGGTATGGTGGCAGTCGTCCATCGTCCCTCCCGTCCATGCAGCGTCTTCGTGGCAGTCGTCACTGCCTCTGGGGGACTTCACGGTCCATTTCTGCCCCCAGGATGATGATGTCCAGTTTCCTGAGAGTAAAGTTAATAAAGAGTTTAGTGTTTGAAAGAGTTGATGTTAATAGATATATATACTTGCCTTTATGGGCTTCTGTCGGTATGGTGGCAGTCGTCCATCGTCCCTCCCGTCCATGTAGCGTCTTTGTGGCAGTCGTCACTGCCTCTGGGGGACTTCACGGTCCATTTCTGCCCCCAGGATGATGATGTCCAGGGTCCTGAGAGTAAAGATAATAAAGAGTTTAGTGTTTGAAAGAGTTGATGTTAATAGATATATATACTTGCCTTTATGGGCTTCTGTTGGTATGGTGGCAGTCGTCCATCGTCCCTCCCGTCCATGCAGCGTCTTCGTGGCAGTCGTCACTGCCTCTGGGGGACTTCACGCTCCATTTCTGCCCCCAGGATGATGATGTCCAGGGTCCTGAGAGTAAAGATAATAAAGAGTTTAGAGTTTGAAAGAGTTGATGTTAATAGATATATACTTGCCTTTATGGGCTTCTGTCGGTATGGTGGCAGTCGTCCATCGTCCCTCCCGTCCACGCAGCGTCTTCGTGGCAGTCGTCACTGCCTCTGGGGGACTTCACGGTCCATTTCTGCCCCCAGGATGATGATGTCCAGGGTCCTAAGTGTAAAGATAATAAAGAGTTTAGAGTTTGAAAGAGTTGATGTTAATAGATATATACTTGCCTTTATGGGCTTCTGTCGGTATGGTGGCAGTCGTCCATCGTCCCTCCCGTCCATGCAGCGTCTTCGTGGCAGTCGTCACTGCCTCTGGGGGAGTTCACGGTCCATTTCTGCCCCCAGGATGATGATGTCCAGGGTCCTGAGACTAAAGATAACAAAGAGTTTAGTGTTTGAAAGAGTTGATGTTAATAGATATATACTTGCCTTTATGGCCTTCTGTCGGTATGGTGGCAGTCGTCCATCGTCCCTCCCGTCCATGCAGCGTCTTCGTGGCAGTCGTCACTGCCTCTGGGGGACTTCACGCTCCATTTGTGCCCCCAGGATGATGATGTCCAGTTTCCTGAGAGTAAAGTTAATAAAGAGTTTAGTGTTTGAAAGAGTTGATGTTAATAGATATATATACTTGCCTTTATGGGCTTCTGTCGGTATGGTGGCAGTCGTCCATCGTCCCTCCCGTCCATGCAGCGTCTTCGTGGCAGTCGTCACTGCCTCTGGGGGACTTCACGGTCCATTTGTGCCCCCAGGATGATGATGTCCAGGGTCATAAGTGTAAAGATAATAAAGACTTTAGAGTTTGAAAGAGTTGATGTTAATAGATATATACTTGCCTTTATGGGCTTCTGTCGGTATGGTGGCAGTCGTCCATCGTCCCTCCCGTCCATGCAGCGTCTTCGTGGCAGTCGTCACTGCCTCTGGGGGACTTCACGGTCCATTTCTGCCCCCAGGATGATGATGTCCAGTTTCCTGAGAGTAAAGTTAATAAAGAGTTTAGTGTTTGAAAGAGTTGATGTTAATAGATATATATACTTGCCTTTATGGGCTTCTGTCGGTATGGTGGCAGTCGTCCATCGTCCCTCCCGTCCATGTAGCGTCTTTGTGGCAGTCGTCACTGCCTCTGGGGGACTTCACGGTCCATTTCTGCCCCCAGGATGATGATGTCCAGGGTCCTGAGAGTAAAGATAATAAAGAGTTTAGTGTTTGAAAGAGTTGATGTTAATAGATATATATACTTGCCTTTATGGGCTTCTGTTGGTATGGTGGCAGTCGTCCATCGTCCCTCCCGTCCATGCAGCGTCTTCGTGGCAGTCGTCACTGCCTCTGGGGGACTTCACGCTCCATTTCTGCCCCCAGGATGATGATGTCCAGGGTCCTGAGAGTAAAGATAATAAAGAGTTTAGAGTTTGAAAGAGTTGATGTTAATAGATATATACTTGCCTTTATGGGCTTCTGTCGGTATGGTGGCAGTCGTCCATCGTCCCTCCCGTCCACGCAGCGTCTTCGTGGCAGTCGTCACTGCCTCTGGGGGACTTCACGGTCCATTTCTGCCCCCAGGATGATGATGTCCAGGGTCCTAAGTGTAAAGATAATAAAGAGTTTAGAGTTTGAAAGAGTTGATGTTAATAGATATATACTTGCCTTTATGGGCTTCTGTCGGTATGGTGGCAGTCGTCCATCGTCCCTCCCGTCCATGCAGCGTCTTCGTGGCAGTCGTCACTGCCTCTGGGGGAGTTCACGGTCCATTTCTGCCCCCAGGATGATGATGTCCAGGGTCCTGAGACTAAAGATAACAAAGAGTTTAGTGTTTGAAAGAGTTGATGTTAATAGATATATACTTGCCTTTATGGCCTTCTGTCGGTATGGTGGCAGTCGTCCATCGTCCCTCCCGTCCATGCAGTGTCTTCGTGGCAGTCGTCACTGCCTCTGGGGGACTTCACGCTCCATTTCTGCCCCCAGGATGATGATGTCCAGGGTCCTGAGAGTAAAGATAATAAAGAGTTTAGAGTTTGAAAGAGTTGATGTTAATAGATATATACTTGCCTTTATGGGCTTCTGTCGGTATGGTGGCAGTCGTCCATCGTCCCTCCCGTCCACGCAGCGTCTTCGTGGCAGTCGTCACTGCCTCTGGGGGACTTCACGGTCCATTTCTGCCCCCAGGATGATGATGTCCAGGGTCCTAAGTGTAAAGATAATAAAGAGTTTAGAGTTTGAAAGAGTTGATGTTAATAGATATATACTTGCCTTTATGGGCTTCTGTCGGTATGGTGGCAGTCGTCCATCGTCCCTCCCGTCCATGCAGCGTCTTCGTGGCAGTCGTCACTGCCTCTGGGGGAGTTCACGGTCCATTTCTGCCCCCAGGATGATGATGTCCAGGGTCCTGAGAGTAAAGATAATAAAGAGTTTAGTGTTTGAAAGAGTTGATGTTAATAGATATATATACTTGCCTTTATGGCCTTCTGTCGGTATGGTGGCAGTCGTCCATCTTCCCTCCCGTCCATGCAGCGTCTTCGTGGCAGTCGTCACTGCCTCTGGGGGACTTCACGGTCCATTTCTGCCCCCAGGATGATGATGTCTAGGGCCCTGAGAGTAAAGATAACAAAGAGTTTAGTGTTTGAAAGAGTTGATGTTAATAGATATATACTTGCCTTTATGGGCTTCTGTCGGTATGGTGGCAGTCGTCCATCGTCCCTCCCGTCCATGTAGCGTCTTCGTGGCAGTCGTCCCTGCCTCTGGGGGACTTCACGGTCCATTTCTGCCCCCAGGATGATGATGTCCAGGGTCCTGAGAGTAAAGATAATAAAGAGTTTAGTGTTTGAAAGAGTTGATGTTAATAGATATATATACTTGCCTTTATGGGCTTCTGTCGGTATGGTGGCAGTCGTCCATCGTCCCTCCCGTCCATGCAGCGTCTTCGTGGCAGTCGTCACTGCCTCTGGGGGACTTCACGGTCCATTTCTGCCCCCAGGATGATGATGTCCAGGGTCCTGAGAGTAAAGATAATAAAGAATTTAGATTTTGAAAGAGTTGATGTTAATAGATATATACTTGCCTTTATGGGCTTCTGTCGGTATGGTGGCAGTCGTCCATCGTCCCTCCCGTCCATGCAGCGTCTTCGTGGCAGTCGTCACTGCCTCTGGGGGACTTCACGGTCCATTTGTGCCCCCAGGATGATGATGTCCAGGGTCATAAGTGTAAAGATAATAAAGACTTTAGAGTTTGAAAGAGTTGATGTTAATAGATATATACTTGCCTTTATGGGCTTCTGTCGGTATGGTGGCAGTCGTCCATCGTCCCTCCCGTCCATGCAGCGTCTTCGTGGCAGTCGTCACTGCCTCTGGGGGACTTCACGGTCCATTTCTGCCCCCAGGATGATGATGTCCAGTTTCCTGAGAGTAAAGTTAATAAAGAGTTTAGTGTTTGAAAGAGTTGATGTTAATAGATATATATACTTGCCTTTATGGGCTTCTGTCGGTATGGTGGCAGTCGTCCATCGTCCCTCCCGTCCATGTAGCGTCTTTGTGGCAGTCGTCACTGCCTCTGGGGGACTTCACGGTCCATTTCTGCCCCCAGGATGATGATGTCCAGGGTCCTGAGAGTAAAGATAATAAAGAGTTTAGTGTTTGAAAGAGTTGATGTTAATAGATATATATACTTGCCTTTATGGGCTTCTGTTGGTATGGTGGCAGTCGTCCATCGTCCCTCCCGTCCATGCAGCGTCTTCGTGGCAGTCGTCACTGCCTCTGGGGGACTTCACGCTCCATTTCTGCCCCCAGGATGATGATGTCCAGGGTCCTGAGAGTAAAGATAATAAAGAGTTTAGAGTTTGAAAGAGTTGATGTTAATAGATATATACTTGCCTTTATGGGCTTCTGTCGGTATGGTGGCAGTCGTCCATCGTCCCTCCCGTCCACGCAGCGTCTTCGTGGCAGTCGTCACTGCCTCTGGGGGACTTCACGGTCCATTTCTGCCCCCAGGATGATGATGTCCAGGGTCCTAAGTGTAAAGATAATAAAGAGTTTAGAGTTTGAAAGAGTTGATGTTAATAGATATATACTTGCCTTTATGGGCTTCTGTCGGTATGGTGGCAGTCGTCCATCGTCCCTCCCGTCCATGCAGCGTCTTCGTGGCAGTCGTCACTGCCTCTGGGGGAGTTCACGGTCCATTTCTGCCCCCAGGATGATGATGTCCAGGGTCCTGAGACTAAAGATAACAAAGAGTTTAGTGTTTGAAAGAGTTGATGTTAATAGATATATACTTGCCTTTATGGCCTTCTGTCGGTATGGTGGCAGTCGTCCATCGTCCCTCCCGTCCATGCAGTGTCTTCGTGGCAGTCGTCACTGCCTCTGGGGGACTTCACGCTCCATTTCTGCCCCCAGGATGATGATGTCCAGTTTCCTGAGAGTAAAGATAACAAAGAGTTTAGTGTTTGAAAGAGTTGATGTTAATAGATATATACTTGCCTTTATGGGCTTCTGTCGGTATGGTGGCAGTCGTCCATCGTCCCTCCCGTCCATGCAGCGTCTTCGTGGCAGTCGTCCCTGCCTCTGGGGGACTTCACGCTCCATTTCTGCCCCCAGGATGATGATGTCCAGGGTCCTGAGAGTAAAGATAATAAAGAGTTTAGTGTTTGAAAGAGTTGATGTTAATAGATATATATACTTGCCTTTATGGGCTTCTGTCGGTATGGTGGCAGTCGTCCATCGTCCCTCCCGTCCATGCAGCGTCTTCGTGGCAGTCGTCACTGCCTCTGGGGGACTTCACGGTCCATTTCTGCCCCCAGGATGATGATGTCCAGGGTCCTGAGAGTAAAGATAATAAAGAGTTTAGATTTTGAAAGAGTTGATGTTAATAGATATATACTTGCCTTTATGGGCTTCTGTCGGTATGGTGGCAGTCGTCCATCGTCCCTCCCGTCCATGCAGCGTCTTCGTGGCAGTCGTCACTGCCTCTTGGGGACTTCACGGTCCATTTGTGCCCCCAGGATGATGATGTCCAGGGTCATAAGTGTAAAGATAATAACGAGTTTAGAGTTTGAAAGAGTTGATGTTAATAGATATATACTTGCCTTTATGGGCTTCTGTCGGTATGGTGGCAGTCGTCCATCGTCCCTCCCGTCCATGCAGCGTCTTCGTGGCAATCGTCACTGCCTCTGGGGGACTTCACGGTCCATTTCTGCCCCCAGGATGATGATGTCCAGTTTCCTGAGAGTAAAGATAATAAAGAGTTTAGTGTTTGAAAGAGTTGATGTTAATAGATATATATACTTGCCTTTATGGGCTTCTGTCGGTATGGTGGCAGTCGTCCATCGTCCCTCCCGTCCATGCAGCGTCTTCGTGGCAGTCGTCACTGCCTCTGGGGGACTTCACGCTCCATTTCTGCCCCCAGGATGATGATGTCCAGGGTCCTGAGAGTAAAGATAATAAAGAGTTTAGAGTTTGAAAGAGTTGATGTTAATAGATATATACTTGCCTTTATGGGCTTCTGTCGGTATGGTGGCAGTCGTCCATCGTCCCTCCCGTCCACGCAGCGTCTTCGTGGCAGTCGTCACTGCCTCTGGGGGACTTCACGCTCCATTTCTGCCCCCAGGATGATGATGTCCAGGGTCCTGAGAGTAAAGATAACAAAGAGTTTAGTGTTTGAAAGAGTTGATGTTAATAGATATATACTTGCCTTTATGGGCTTCTGTCGGTATGGTGGCAGTCGTCCATCGTCCCTCCCGTCCATGTAGCGTCTTCGTGGCAGTCGTCCCTGCCTCTGGGGGACTTCACGGTCCATTTCTGCCCCCAGGATGATGATGTCCAGGGTCCTGAGAGTAAAGATAATAAAGAGTTTAGTGTTTGAAAGAGTTGATGTTAATAGATATATATACTTGCCTTTATGGGCTTCTGTCGGTATGGTGGCAGTCGTCCATCGTCCCTCCCATCCATGCAGCGTCTTCGTGGCAGTCGTCACTGCCTCTGGGGGACTTCACGGTCCATTTCTGCCCCCAGGATGATGATGTCCAGGGTCCTGAGAGTAAAGATAATAAAGAGTTTAGATTTTGAAAGAGTTGATGTTAATAGATATATACTTGCCTTTATGGGCTTCTGTCGGTATGGTGGCAGTCGTCCATCGTCCCTCCCGTCCATGCAGCGTCTTCGTGGCAGTCGTCACTGCCTCTGGGGGACTTCACGGTCCATTTGTGCCCCCAGGATGATGATGTCCAGGGTCATAAGTGTAAAGATAATAAAGAGTTTAGAGTTTGAAAGAGTTGATGTTAATAGATATATACTTGCCTTTATGGGCTTCTGTCGGTATGGTGGCAGTCGTCCATCGTCCCTCCCGTCCATGCAGCGTCTTCGTGGCAGTCGTCACTGCCTCTGGGGGACTTCACGGTCCATTTCTGCCCCCAGGATGATGATGTCCAGTTTCCTGAGAGTAAAGTTAATAAAGAGTTTAGTGTTTGAAAGAGTTGATGTTAATAGATATATATACTTGCCTTTATGGGCTTCTGTCGGTATGGTGGCAGTCGTCCATCGTCCCTCCCGTCCATGTAGCGTCTTTGTGGCAGTCGTCACTGCCTCTGGGGGACTTCACGGTCCATTTCTGCCCCCAGGATGATGATGTCCAGGGTCCTGAGAGTAAAGATAATAAAGAGTTTAGTGTTTGAAAGAGTTGATGTTAATAGATATATATACTTGCCTTTATGGGCTTCTGTTGGTATGGTGGCAGTCGTCCATCGTCCCTCCCGTCCATGCAGCGTCTTCGTGGCAGTCGTCACTGCCTCTGGGGGACTTCACGCTCCATTTCTGCCCCCAGGATGATGATGTCCAGGGTCCTGAGAGTAAAGATAATAAAGAGTTTAGAGTTTGAATGAGTTGATGTTAATAGATATATACTTGCCTTTATGGGCTTCTGTCGGTATGGTGACAGTCGTCCATCGTCCCTCCCGTCCACGCAGCGTCTTCGTGGCAGTCGTCACTGCCTCTGGGTGACTTCACGGTCCATTTCTGCCCCCAGGATGATGATGTCCAGGGTGCTAAGTGTAGAGATAATAAAGAGTTTAGAGTTTGAAAGAGTTGATGTTAATAGATATATACTTGCCTTTATGGGCTTCTGTCGGTATGGTGGCAGTCGTCCATCGTCCCTCCCGTCCATGCAGCGTCTTCGTGGCAGTCGTCACTGCCTCTGGGGGAGTTCACGGTCCATTTCTGCCCCCAGGATGATGATGTCCAGTTTCCTGAGAGTAAAGATAACAAAGAGTTTAGTGTTTGAAAGAGTTGATGTTAATAGATATATACTTGCCTTTATGGGCTTCTGTCGGTATGGTGGCAGTCGTCCATCGTCCCTCCCGTCCATGTAGCGTCTTCGTGGCAGTCGTCCCTGCCTCTGGGGGACTTCACGGTCCATTTCTGCCCCCAGGATGATGATGTCCAGGGTCCTGAGAGTAAAGATAATAAAGAGTTTAGTGTTTGAAAGAGTTGATGTTAATAGATATATATACTTGCCTTTATGGGCTTCTGTCGGTATGGTGGCAGTCGTCCATCGTCCCTCCCGTCCATGCAGCGTCTTCGTGGCAGTCGTCACTGCCTCTGGGGGACTTCACGGTCCATTTCTGCCCCCAGGATGATGATGTCCAGGGTCCTGAGAGTAAAGATAATAAAGAGTTTAGATTTTGAAAGAGTTGATGTTAATAGATATATACTTGCCTTTATGGGCTTCTGTCGGTATGGTGGCAGTCGTCCATCGTCCCTCCCGTCCATGCAGCGTCTTCGTGGCAGTCGTCACTGCCTCTTGGGGACTTCACGGTCCATTTGTGCCCCCAGGATGATGATGTCCAGGGTCATAAGTGTAAAGATAATAACGAGTTTAGAGTTTGAAAGAGTTGATGTTAATAGATATATACTTGCCTTTATGGGCTTCTGTCGGTATGGTGGCAGTCGTCCATCGTCCCTCCCGTCCATGCAGCGTCTTCGTGGCAATCGTCACTGCCTCTGGGGGACTTCACGGTCCATTTCTGCCCCCAGGATGATGATGTCCAGTTTCCTGAGAGTAAAGATAATAAAGAGTTTAGTGTTTGAAAGAGTTGATGTTAATAGATATATATACTTGCCTTTATGGGCTTCTGTCGGTATGGTGGCAGTCGTCCATCGTCCCTCCCGTCCATGCAGCGTCTTCGTGGCAGTCGTCACTGCCTCTGGGGGACTTCACGCTCCATTTCTGCCCCCAGGATGATGATGTCCAGGGTCCTGAGAGTAAAGATAATAAAGAGTTTAGAGTTTGAAAGAGTTGATGTTAATAGATATATACTTGCCTTTATGGGCTTCTGTCGGTATGGTGGCAGTCGTCCATCGTCCCTCCCGTCCACGCAGCGTCTTCGTGGCAGTCGTCACTGCCTCTGGGGGACTTCACGCTCCATTTCTGCCCCCAGGATGATGATGTCCAGGGTCCTGAGAGTAAAGATAACAAAGAGTTTAGTGTTTGAAAGAGTTGATGTTAATAGATATATACTTGCCTTTATGGGCTTCTGTCGGTATGGTGGCAGTCGTCCATCGTCCCTCCCGTCCATGTAGCGTCTTCGTGGCAGTCGTCCCTGCCTCTGGGGGACTTCACGGTCCATTTCTGCCCCCAGGATGATGATGTCCAGGGTCCTGAGAGTAAAGATAATAAAGAGTTTAGTGTTTGAAAGAGTTGATGTTAATAGATATATATACTTGCCTTTATGGGCTTCTGTCGGTATGGTGGCAGTCGTCCATCGTCCCTCCCATCCATGCAGCGTCTTCGTGGCAGTCGTCACTGCCTCTGGGGGACTTCACGGTCCATTTCTGCCCCCAGGATGATGATGTCCAGGGTCCTGAGAGTAAAGATAATAAAGAGTTTAGATTTTGAAAGAGTTGATGTTAATAGATATATACTTGCCTTTATGGGCTTCTGTCGGTATGGTGGCAGTCGTCCATCGTCCCTCCCGTCCATGCAGCGTCTTCGTGGCAGTCGTCACTGCCTCTGGGGGACTTCACGGTCCATTTGTGCCCCCAGGATGATGATGTCCAGGGTCATAAGTGTAAAGATAATAAAGAGTTTAGAGTTTGAAAGAGTTGATGTTAATAGATATATACTTGCCTTTATGGGCTTCTGTCGGTATGGTGGCAGTCGTCCATCGTCCCTCCCGTCCATGCACCGTCTTCGTGGCAGTCGTCACTGCCTCTGGGGGACTTCACGGTCCATTTCTGCCCCCAGGATGATGATGTCCAGTTTCCTGAGAGTAAAGTTAATAAAGAGTTTAGTGTTTGAAAGAGTTGATGTTAATAGATATATATACTTGCCTTTATGGGCTTCTGTCGGTATGGTGGCAGTCGTCCATCGTCCCTCCCGTCCATGTAGCGTCTTTGTGGCAGTCGTCACTGCCTCTGGGGGACTTCACGGTCCATTTCTGCCCCCAGGATGATGATGTCCAGGGTCCTGAGAGTAAAGATAATAAAGAGTTTAGTGTTTGAAAGAGTTGATGTTAATAGATATATATACTTGCCTTTATGGGCTTCTGTTGGTATGGTGGCAGTCGTCCATCGTCCCTCCCGTCCATGCAGCGTCTTCGTGGCAGTCGTCACTGCCTCTGGGGGACTTCACGCTCCATTTCTGCCCCCAGGATGATGATGTCCAGGGTCCTGAGAGTAAAGATAATAAAGAGTTTAGAGTTTGAATGAGTTGATGTTAATAGATATATACTTGCCTTTATGGGCTTCTGTCGGTATGGTGACAGTCGTCCATCGTCCCTCCCGTCCACGCAGCGTCTTCGTGGCAGTCGTCACTGCCTCTGGGTGACTTCACGGTCCATTTCTGCCCCCAGGATGATGATGTCCAGGGTCCTAAGTGTAAAGATAATAAAGAGTTTAGAGTTTGAAAGAGTTGATGTTAATAGATATATACTTGCCTTTATGGGCTTCTGTCGGTATGGTGGCAGTCGTCCATCGTCCCTCCCGTCCATGCAGCGTCTTCGTGGCAGTCGTCACTGCCTCTGGGGGAGTTCACGGTCCATTTCTGCCCCCAGGATGATGATGTCCAGGGTCCTGAGAGTAAAGATAATAAAGAGTTTAGTGTTTGAAAGAGTTGATGTTAATAGATATATATACTTGCCTTTATGGCCTTCTGTCGGTATGGTGGCAGTCGTCCATCTTCCCTCCCGTCCATGCAGCGTCTTCGTGGCAGTCGTCACTGCCTCTGGGGGACTTCACGGTCCATTTCTGCCCCCAGGATGATGATGTCTAGGGCCCTGAGAGTAAAGATAACAAAGAGTTTAGTGTTTGAAAGAGTTGATGTTAATAGATATATACTTGCCTTTATGGGCTTCTGTCGGTATGGTGGCAGTCGTCCATCGTCCCTCCCGTCCATGTAGCGTCTTCGTGGCAGTCGTCCCTGCCTCTGGGGGACTTCACGGTCCATTTCTGCCCCCAGGATGATGATGTCCAGGGTCCTGAGAGTAAAGATAATAAAGAGTTTAGTGTTTGAAAGAGTTGATGTTAATAGATATATATACTTGCCTTTATGGGCTTCTGTCGGTATGGTGGCAGTCGTCCATCGTCCCTCCCGTCCATGCAGCGTCTTCGGGGCAGTCGTCACTGCCTCTGGGGGACTTCACGGTCCATTTCTGCCCCCAGGATGATGATGTCCAGGGTCCTGAGAGTAAAGATAATAAAGAATTTAGATTTTGAAAGAGTTGATGTTAATAGATATATACTTGCCTTTATGGGCTTCTGTCGGTATGGTGGCAGTCGTCCATCGTCCCTCCCGTCCATGCAGCGTCTTCGTGGCAGTCGTCACTGCCTCTGGGGGACTTCACGGTCCATTTGTGCCCCCAGGATGATGATGTCCAGGGTCATAAGTGTAAAGATAATAAAGACTTTAGAGTTTGAAAGAGTTGATGTTAATAGATATATACTTGCCTTTATGGGCTTCTGTCGGTATGGTGGCAGTCGTCCATCGTCCCTCCCGTCCATGCAGCGTCTTCGTGGCAGTCGTCACTGCCTCTGGGGGACTTCACGGTCCATTTCTGCCCCCAGGATGATGATGTCCAGTTTCCTGAGAGTAAAGTTAATAAAGAGTTTAGTGTTTGAAAGAGTTGATGTTAATAGATATATATACTTGCCTTTATGGGCTTCTGTCGGTATGGTGGCAGTCGTCCATCGTCCCTCCCGTCCATGTAGCGTCTTTGTGGCAGTCGTCACTGCCTCTGGGGGACTTCACGGTCCATTTCTGCCCCCAGGATGATGATGTCCAGGGTCCTGAGAGTAAAGATAATAAAGAGTTTAGTGTTTGAAAGAGTTCATGTTAATAGATATATATACTTGCCTTTATGGGCTTCTGTTGGTATGGTGGCAGTCGTCCATCGTCCCTCCCGTCCATGCAGCGTCTTCGTGGCAGTCGTCACTGCCTCTGGGGGACTTCACGCTCCATTTCTGCCCCCAGGATGATGATGTCCAGGGTCCTGAGAGTAAAGATAATAAAGAGTTTAGAGTTTGAAAGAGTTGATGTTAATAGATATATACTTGCCTTTATGGGCTTCTGTCGGTATGGTGGCAGTCGTCCATCGTCCCTCCCGTCCACGCAGCGTCTTCGTGGCAGTCGTCACTGCCTCTGGGGGACTTCACGGTCCATTTCTGCCCCCAGGATGATGATGTCCAGGGTCCTAAGTGTAAAGATAATAAAGAGTTTAGAGTTTGAAAGAGTTGATGTTAATAGATATATACTTGCCTTTATGGGCTTCTGTCGGTATGGTGGCAGTCGTCCATCGTCCCTCCCGTCCATGCAGCGTCTTCGTGGCAGTCGTCACTGCCTCTGGGGGAGTTCACGGTCCATTTCTGCCCCCAGGATGATGATGTCCAGGGTCCTGAGACTAAAGATAATAAAGAGTTTAGTGTTTGAAAGAGTTGATGTTAATAGATATATATACTTGCCTTTATGGCCTTCTGTCGGTATGGTGGCAGTCGTCCATCTTCCCTCCCGTCCATGCAGCGTCTTCGTGGCAGTCGTCACTGCCTCTGGGGGACTTCACGGTCCATTTCTGCCCCCAGGATGATGATGTCTAGGGCCCTGAGAGTAAAGATAACAAAGAGTTTAGTGTTTGAAAGAGTTGATGTTAATAGATATATACTTGCCTTTATGGGCTTCTGTCGGTATGGTGGCAGTCGTCCATCGTCCCTCCCGTCCATGCAGCGTCTTCGTGGCAGTCGTCACTGCCTCTGGGGGACTTCACGCTCCATTTCTGCCCCCAGGATGATGATGTCCAGGGTCCTGAGAGTAAAGATAATAAAGAGTTTAGTGTTTGAAAGAGTTGATGTTAATAGATATATATACTTGCCTTTATGGGCTTCTGTCGGTATGGTGGCAGTCGTCCCTCGTCCCTCCCGTCCATGCAGCGTCTTCGTGGCAGTCGTCACTGCCTCTGGGGGACTTCACGGTCCATTTCTGCCCCCAGGATGATGATGTCCAGGGTCCTGAGAGTAAAGATAATAAAGAGTTTAGATTTTGAAAGAGTTGATGTTAATAGATATATACTTGCCTTTATGGGCTTCTGTCGGTATGGTGGCAGTCGTCCATCGTCCCTCCCGTCCATGCAGCGTCTTCGTGGCAGTCGTCACTGCCTCTGGGGGAGTTCACGGTCCATTTCTGCCCCCAGGATGATGATGTCCAGGGTCATAAGTGTAAAGATAATAAAGAGTTTAGAGTTTGAAAGAGTTGATGTTAATAGATATATACTTGCCTTTATGGGCTTCTGTCGGTATGGTGGCAGTCGTCCATCGTCCCTCCCGTCCATGCAGCGTCTTCGTGGCAGTCGTCACTGCCTCTGGGGGAGTTCACGGTCCATTTCTGCCCCCAGGATGATGATGTCCAGGGTCCTGAGACTAAAGATAATAAAGAGTTTAGTGTTTGAAAGAGTTGATGTTAATAGATATATATACTTGCCTTTATGGCCTTCTGTCGGTATGGTGGCAGTCGTCCATCTTCCCTCCCGTCCATGCAGCGTCTTCGTGGCAGTCGTCACTGCCTCTGGGGGACTTCACGGTCCATTTCTGCCCCCAGGATGATGATGTCTAGGGCCCTGAGAGTAAAGATAACAAAGAGTTTAGTGTTTGAAAGAGTTGATGTTAATAGATATATACTTGCCTTTATGGGCTTCTGTCGGTATGGTGGCAGTCGTCCATCGTCCCTCCCGTCCATGCAGCGTCTTCGTGGCAGTCGTCACTGCCTCTGGGGGACTTCACGCTCCATTTCTGCCCCCAGGATGATGATGTCCAGGGTCCTGAGAGTAAAGATAATAAAGAGTTTAGTGTTTGAAAGAGTTGATGTTAATAGATATATATACTTGCCTTTATGGGCTTCTGTCGGTATGGTGGCAGTCGTCCCTCGTCCCTCCCGTCCATGCAGCGTCTTCGTGGCAGTCGTCACTGCCTCTGGGGGACTTCACGGTCCATTTCTGCCCCCAGGATGATGATGTCCAGGGTCCTGAGAGTAAAGATAATAAAGAGTTTAGATTTTGAAAGAGTTGATGTTAATAGATATATACTTGCCTTTATGGGCTTCTGTCGGTATGGTGGCAGTCGTCCATCGTCCCTCCCGTCCATGCAGCGTCTTCGTGGCAGTCGTCACTGCCTCTGGGGGACTTCACGGTCCATTTCTGCAACCAGGATGATGATGTCCAGGGTCATAAGTGTAAAGATAATAAAGAGTTTAGAGTTTGAAAGAGTTGATGTTAATAGATATAAACTTGCCTTTATGGGCTTCTGTCGGTATGGTGGCAGTCGTCCATCGTCCCTCCCGTCCATGCAGCGTCTTCGTGGCAGTCGTCACTGCCTCTGGGGGACTTCACGGTCCATTTCTGCCCCCAGGATGATGATGTCCAGTTTCCTGATAGTAAAGATAATAAAGAGTTTAGTGTTTGAAAGAGTTGATGTTAATAGATATATATATACTTGCCTTTATGGGCTTCTGTCGGTATGATGGCAGTCGTCCATCGTCCCTCCCGTCCATGTAGCGTCTTCGTGGCAGTCGTCACTGCCTCTGGGGGACTTCACGCTCCATTTCTGCCCCCAGGATGATGATGTCCAGGGTCCTGAGAGTAAAGATAATAAAGAGTTTAGTGTTTGAAAGAGTTGATGTTAATAGATATATATACTTGCCTTTATGGCCTTCTGTCGGTATGGTGGCAGTCGTCCATCGTCCCTCCCGTCCATGCGGCGTCTTCGTGGCAGTCGTCACTGCCTCTGGGGGACTTCACGCTCTATTTCTGCCCCCAGGATGATGATGTCCAGGGTCCTGAGAGTAAAGATAATAAAGAGTTTAGTGTTTGAAAGAGTTGATGTTAATAGATATATACTTGCCTTTATGGGCTTCTGTCGGTATGGTGGCAGTCGCCCATCGTCCCTCCAATCCATGCAGCGTCTTCGTGGCAGTCGTCACTGCCTCTGGGGGACTTCCCGCTCCATTTCTGCCCCCAGGATGATGATGTCCAGGGTCCTGAGTGTAAAGATAACAAAGAGTTTAGTGTTTGAAAGAGTTGATGTTAATAGATATATATACTTGCCTTTATGGGCTTCTGTCGGTATGGTGGCAGTCGTCCATCGTCCCTCCCGTCCATGCAGCGTCTTCGTGGCAGTCGTCACTGCCTCTGGGGGAGTTCACGGTCCATTTCTGCCCCCAGGATGATGATGTCCGGGGTCCTGAGAGTAAAGATAATAAAGAGTTTAGTGTTTGAAAGAGTTGATGTTAATAGATATATACTTGCCTTTATGGGCTTCTGTCGGTATGGTGGCAGACGCCCATCGTCCCTCCCGTCCATGTAGCGTCTTCGTGGCAGTCGTCACTGCCTCTGGGGGACTTCACGGTCCATTTCTGCCCCCAGGATGATGATGTCCAGGGTCCTGAGAGTAAAGATAATAAAGAGTTTAGTGTTTGAAAGAGTTGATGTTAATAGATATATACTTGCCTTTATGGGCTTCTGTCGGTATGGTGGCAGTCGTCCATCGTCCCTCCCGTCCATGCAGCGTCTTCGTAGCAGTCGTCACTGCCTCTGGGGGACTTCACGCTCCATTTCTGCCCCCAGGATGATGATGTCCAGGGTCCTGAGAGTAAAGATAATAAAGAGTTTAGTGTTTGAAAGAGTTGATGTTAATAGATATATACTTGCCTTTATGGGCTTCTGTCGGTATGGTGGCAGTCGTCCATCGTCCCTCCCGTCCATGCAGCGTCTTCGGGGCAGTCGTCACTGCCTATGGGGGACTTCACGCTCCATTTCTGCCCCCAGGATGATGATGTCCAGGGTCCTGAGAGTAAAGATAATAAAGAGTTTAGTGTTTGAAAGAGTTGATGTTAATAGATATATATACTTGCCTTTATGGGCTTCTGTCGGTATGGTGGCAGTCGTCCATCGTCCCTCCCGTCGATGCAGCGTCTTCGTGGCAGTCGTCACTGCCTCTGGGGGACTTCACGGTCCATTTCTGCCCCCAGGATGATGATGTCCAGGGTCATAAGTGTAAAGATAATAAAGAGTTTAGAGTTTGAAAGAGTTGATGTTAATAGATATATACTTGCCTTTATGGGCTTCTGTCGGTATGGTGGCAGTCGTCCATCGTCCCTCCCGTCCATGCAGCGTCTTCGTGGCAGTCGTCACTGCCTCTGGGGGACTTCACGGTCCATTTCTGCCCCCAGGATGATGATGTCCAGTTTCCTGATAGTAAAGATAATAAAGAGTTTAGAGTTTGAAAGAGTTGATGTTAATAGATATATATATACTTGCCTTTATGGGCTTCTGTCGGTATGATGGCAGTCGTCCATCGTCCCTCCCGTCCATGCAGCGTCTTCGTGGCAGTCGTCACTGCCTCTGGGGGACTTCACGGTCCATTTCTGCCCCCAGGATGATGATGTCCAGGGTCCTGAGAGTAAAGATAATAAAGAGTTTAGTGTTTGAAAGAGTTGATGTTAATAGATATATATACTTGCCTTTATGGCCTTTGTCGGTCTGGTGGCAGTCGTCCATCGTCCCTCCCGTCCATGCAGCGTCTTCGTGGCAGTCGTCACTGCCTCTGGGGGACTTCACGCTCCATTTCTGCCCCCAGGATGATGATGTCCAGGGTCCTGAGAGTAAAGATAATAAAGAGTTTAGTGTTTGAAAGAGTTGATGTTAATAGATATATACTTGCCTTTATGGGCTTCTGTCGGTATGGTGGCAGTCGCCCATCGTCCCACCAATCCATGCAGCGTCTTCGTGGCAGTCGTCACTGCCTCTGGGGGACTTCCCGCTCCATTTCTGCCCCCAGGATGATGATGTCCAGGGTCCTGAGTGTAAAGATAACAAAGAGTTTAGTGTTTGAAAGAGTTGATGTTAATAGATATATATACTTGCCTTTATGGGCTTCTGTCGGTATGGTGGCAGTCGTCCATCGTCCCTCCCGTCCATGCAGCGTCTTCGTGGCAGTCGTCACTGCCTCTGGGGGAGTTCACGGTCCATTTCTGCCCCCAGGATGATGATGTCCGGGGTCCTGAGAGTAAAGATAATAAAGAGTTTAGTGTTTGAAAGAGTTGATGTTAATAGATATATACTTGCCTTTATGGGCTTCTGTCGGTATGGTGGCAGACGCCCATCGTCCCTCCCGTCCATGTAGCGTCTTCGTGGCAGTCGTCACTGCCTCTGGGGGACTTCACGCTCCATTTCTGCCCCCAGGATGATGATGTCCAGGGTCCTGAGAGTAAAGATAATAAAGAGTTTAGTGTTTGAAAGAGTTGATGTTAATAGATATATATACTTGCCTTTATGGCCTTCTGTCGGTATGGTGGCAGTCGTCCATCGTCCCTCCCGTCCATGCAGCGTCTTCGTGGTAGTCGTCAATGCCTCTGGGGGACTTCACGCTCCATTTTTTCCCCTCAGGATGATGATGTCCATGGTCCTGAGAGTAAAGATAATAAAGAGTTTAGTGTTTGAAAGAGTTGATGTTAATAGATATATACTTGCCTTTATGGGCTTCTGTCGGTATGGTGGCAGTCGTCCATCGTCCCTCCCGTCCATGCAGCGTCTTCGTGGCAGTCGTCACTGCCTCTGGGGGACTTCACGCTCCATTTCTGCCCCCAGGATGATGATGTCCAGGGTCCTGAGAGTAAAGATAATAAAGAGTTTAGTGTTTGAAAGAGTTGATGTTAATAGATATATACTTGCCTTTATGGGCTTCTGTCGGTATGGTGGCAGTCGTCCATCGTCCCTCCCGTCCATGCAGCGTCTTCGTGGCAGTCGTCACTGCCTCTGGGGGACTTCACGCTCCATTTCTGCCCCCAGGATGATGATGTCCAGGGTCCTGAGAGTAAAGATAATAAAGAGTTTAGATTTTGAAAGAGTTGATGTTAATAGATGTATACTTGCCTTTATGGGCTTCTGTCGGTATGGTGGCAGTCGTCCATCGTCCCTCCCGTCCATGCAGCGTCTTCGTGGCAGTCGTCACTGCCTCTGGGGGACTTCACGGTCCATTTCTGCCCCCAGGATGATGATGTCCAGGGTCCTAAGTGTAAAGATAATAAAGAGTTTAGTGTTTGAAAGAGTTGATGTTAATAGATATATACTTGCCTTTATGGGCTTCTGTCGGTATGGTGGCAGTCGTCCATCGTCCCTCCCGTCCATGCAGCGTCTTCGTGGCAGTCGTCACTGCCTCTGGGGGACTTCACGGTCCATTTCTGCCCCCAGGATGATGATGTCCAGGGTCCTGAGAGTAAATATAATAAAGAGTTTAGTGTTTGAAAGAGTTGATGTTAATAGATGTATACTTGCCTTTATGGGCTTCTGTCGGTATGGTGGCAGTCGTCCATCGTCCCTCCCGTCCATGCAGCGTCTTCGTGGCAGTCGTCACTGCCTCTGGGGGACTTCACGGTCCATTTGTGGCCCCAGGATGATGATGTCCAGGGTCCTGAGTGTAAAGATAATAAAGAGTTTAGTGTTTGAAAGAGTTGATGTTAATAGATATATACTTGCCTTTATGGGCTTCTGTCGGTATGGTGGCAGTCGTCCATCGTCCCTCCCGTCCATGCAGCGTCTTCGTGGCAGTCGTCACTGCCTCTGGGGGACTTCACGCTCCATTTCTGCCCCCAGGATGATGATGTCCAGGGTCCTGAGAGTAAAGATAATAAAGAGTTTAGTGTTTGAAAGAGTTGATGTTAATAGATGTATACTTGCCTTTATGGGCTTCTGTCGGTATGGTGGCAGTCGTTCATCGTCCCTCCCGTCCATGCAGCGTCTTCGTGGCAGTCGTCACTGCCTCTGGGGGACTTCACGCTCCATTTCTGCCCCCAGGATGATGATGTCCAGGGTCCTAAGTGTAAAGATAATAAAGAGTTTAGTGTTTGAAAGAGTTGATGTTAATAGATATATACTTGCCTTTATGGGCTTCTGTCGGTATAGTGGCAGTCGTCCATCGTCCCTCCCGTCCATGCAGCGTCTTCGTGGCAGTCGTCACTGCCTCTGGGGGACTTCACGGTCCATTTCTGCCCCCAGGATGATGATGTCCAGGGACCTGAGAGTAAAGATAATAAAGAGTTTAGTGTTTGAAAGAGTTGATGTTAATAGATATATATACTTGCCTTTATGGGCTTCTGTCGGTATGGTGGCAGTCGTCCATCGTCCCTCCCGTCCATGCAGCGTCTTCGTGGCAGTCGTCACTGCCTCTGGGGGACTTCACGGTCCATTTCTGCCCCCAGGATGATGATGTCCAGTTTCCTGAGAGTAAAGATAATAAAGAGTTTAGATTTTGAAAGAGTTGATGTTAATAGATGTATACTTGCCTTTATGGGCTTCTGTCGGTATGGTGGCAGTCGTCCATCGTCCCTCCCGTCCATGCAGCGTCTTCGTGGCAGTCGTCACTGCCTCTGGGGGACTTCACGGTCCATTTCTGCCCCCAGGATGATGATGTCCAGGGTCCTGAGAGTAAAGATAATAAAGAGTTTAGTGTTTGAAAGAGTTGATGTTAATAGATATATATACTTGCCTTTATGGGCTTCTGTCGGTATGGTGGCAGTCGTCCATCGTCCCTCCCGTCCATGCAGCGTCTTCGTGGCAGTCGTCACTGCCTCTGGGGGACTTCACGCTCCATTTCTGCACCCAGGATGATGATGTCCAGGGTCCTGAGAGTAAAGATAGTAAAGAGTTTAGTGTTTGAAAGAGTTGATGTTAATAGATATACATACCTGCCTTTATGGGCTTCTGTCGGTATGGTGGCAGTCGTCCATCGTCCCTCCCGTCCATGCAGCGTCTTCGTGGCAGTCGTCACTGCCTCTGGGGGACTTCACGGTCCATTTCTGCCCCCAGGATGATGATGTCCAGGGTCCTGAGAGTAAAGATAATAAAGAGTTTAGTGTTTGAAAGAGTTGATGTTAATAGATGTATACTTGCCTTTATGGGCTTCTGTCGGTATGGTGGCAGTCGTCCATCGTCCCTCCCGTCCATGCAGCGTCTTCGTGGCAGTCGTCACTGCCTCTGGGGGACTTCACGCTCCATTTCTGCCCCCAGGATGATGATATCCAGGGTCCTGAGAGTAAAGATAATAAAGAGTTTAGTGTTTGAAAGAGTTGATGTTAATAGATATATACTTGCCTTTATGGGCTTCTGTCGGTATGGTGGCAGTCGTCCATCGTCCCTCCCGTCCATGCAGCGTCTTCGTGGCAGTCGTCACTGCCTCTGGGGGACTTCACGGTTCATTTGTGCCCCCAGGATGATGATGTCCAGGGTCCTGAGAGTAAAGATAATAAAGAGTTTAGTGTTTGAAAGAGTTGATGTTAATAGATATATACTTGCCTTTATGGGCTTCTGTCGGTATGGTGGCAGTCGTCCATCGTCCCTCCCGTCCATGCAGCGTCTTCGTGGCAGTCGTCACTGCCTCTGGGGGACTTCACGGTCCATTTCTGCCCCCAGGATGATGATGTCCAGGGTCCTAAGTGTAAAGATAATAAAGAGTTTAGTGTTTGAAAGAGTTGATGTTAATAGATATATACTTGCCTTTATGGGCTTCTGTCGGTATGGTGGCAGTCGTCCATCGTCCCTCCCGTCCATGCAGCGTCTTCGTGGCAGTCGTCACTGCCTCTGGGGGACTTCACGCTCCATTTCTGCCCCCAGGATGATGATGTCCAGGGTCCTGAGAGTAAAGATAATAAAGAGTTTAGTGTTTGAAAGAGTTGATGTTAATAGATATATACTTGCCTTTATGGGCTTCTGTCGGTATGGTGGCAGTCGTCCATCGTCCCTCCCGTCCATGCAGCGTCTTCGTGGCAGTCGTCACTGCCTCTGGGGGACTTCACGGTCCATTTCTGCCCCCAGGATGATGATGTCCAGGGTCCTGAGAGTAAAGATAATAAAGACTTTAGTGTTTGAAAGAGTTGATGTTAATAGATATATACTTGCCTTTATGGGCTTCTGTCGGTATGGTGGCAGTCGTCCATCGTCCCTCCCGTCCATGCAGCGTCTTCGTGGCAGTCGTCACTGCCTCTGGGGGACTTCACGCTCCATTTCTGCCCCCAGGATGATGATGTCCAGGGTCCTAAGTGTAAAGATAATAAAGAGTTTAGTGTTTGAAAGAGTTGATGTTAATAGATGTATACTTGCCTTTATGGGCTTCTGTCGGTATGGTGGCAGTCGTCCATCGTCCCTCCCGTCCATGCAGCGTCTTCGTGGCAGTCGTCACTGCCTCTGGGGGACTTCACGCTCCATTTCTGCCCCCAGGATGATGATGTCCAGGGTCCTGAGAGTAAAGATAATAAAGAGTTTAGTGTTTGAAAGAGTTGATGTTAATAGATATATACTTGCCTTTATGGGCTTCTGTCGGTATGGTGGCAGTCGTCCATCGTCCCTCCCGTCCATGCAGCGTCTTCGTGGCAGTCGTCACTGCCTCTGGGGGACTTCACGGTTCATTTGTGCCCCCAGGATGATGATGTCCAGGGTCCTGAGAGTAAAGATAATAAAGAGTTTAGTGTTTGAAAGAGTTGATGTTAATAGATATATACTTGCCTTTATGGGCTTCTGTCGGTATGGTGGCAGTCGTCCATCGTCCCTCCCGTCCATGCAGCGTCTTCGTGGCAGTCGTCACTGCCTCTGGGGGACTTCACGGTCCATTTCTGCCCCCAGGATGATGATGTCCAGGGTCCTAAGTGTAAAGATAATAAAGAGTTTAGTGTTTGAAAGAGTTGATGTTAATAGATATATACTTGCCTTTATGGGCTTCTGTCGGTATGGTGGCAGTCGTCCATCGTCCCTCCCGTCCATGCAGCGTCTTCGTGGCAGTCGTCACTGCCTCTGGGGGACTTCACGCTCCATTTCTGCCCCCAGGATGATGATGTCCAGGGTCCTGAGAGTAAAGATAATAAAGAGTTTAGTGTTTGAAAGAGTTGATGTTAATAGATATATACTTGCCTTTATGGGCTTCTGTCGGTATGGTGGCAGTCGTCCATCGTCCCTCCCGTCCATGCAGCGTCTTCGTGGCAGTCGTCACTGCCTCTGGGGGACTTCACGGTCCATTTCTGCCCCCAGGATGATGATGTCCAGGGTCCTGAGAGTAAAGATAATAAAGACTTTAGTGTTTGAAAGAGTTGATGTTAATAGATATATACTTGCCTTTATGGGCTTCTGTCGGTATGGTGGCAGTCGTCCATCGTCCCTCCCGTCCATGCAGCGTCTTCGTGGCAGTCGTCACTGCCTCTGGGGGACTTCACGCTCCATTTCTGCCCCCAGGATGATGATGTCCAGGGTCCTGAGAGTAAAGATAATAAAGAGTTTAGTGTTTGAAAGAGTTGATGTTAATAGATATATACTTGCCTTTATGGGCTTCTGTCGGTATGGTGGCAGTCGTCCATCGTCCCTCCCGTCCATGCAGCGTCTTCGTGGCAGTCGTCACTGCCTCTGGGGGACTTCACGGTCCATTTCTGGCCCCAGGATGATGATGTCCAGGAACCTGAGAGTAAAGATAATAAAGAGTTTAGTGTTTGAAAGAGTTGATATTATTAGATTTATAGTTGCCTTTATGGGCTTCTGTCGGTAGGGCGGCAGACGTCCATCGTCCCTCCCGTCCATGCAGCGTCTTCGTGACAGTCGTCACTGCCTCTGGGGGACTTCACGCTCCATTTCTGCCCCCAGGATGATGATGTCCAGGGTCCTGAGTGTAAAGATAACAAAGAGTTTAGTGTTTGAAAGAGTTGATGTTAATAGATATATACTTGACTTTATGGGCTTCTGTCGGTATGGTGGCAGTCGTCCATCGTCCCTCCCGTCCATGCAGCGTCTTCGTGGCAGTCGTCACTGCCTCTGGGGGACTTCACGGTCCATTTCTGCCCCCAGGATGATGATGTCCAGGGTCCTGAGAGTAAAGATAATAAAGAGTTTAGTGTTTGAAAGAGTTGATGTTAATAGACATATACTTGCCTTTATGGGCTTCTGTCGGTATGGTGGCAGTCGTCCATCGTCCCTCCCGTCCATGCAGCGTCTTCGTGGCAGTCGTCACTGCCTCTGGGGGACTTCACGGTCCATTTCTGCCCCCAGGATGATGATGTCCAGGGTCCTGAGAGTAAAGATAATAAAGAGTTTAGTGTTTGAAAGAGTTGATGTTAATAGATATATACTTGCCTTTATGGGCTTCTGTCGGTATGGTGGCAGTCGTCCCTCGTCCCTCCCGTCCATGCAGCGTCTTCGTGGCAGTCGTCACTGCCTCTGGGGGACTTCACGGTCCATTTCTGCCCCCAGGATGATGATGTCCAAGGTCCTGAGAGTAAAGATAATAAAGAGTTTAGTGTTTGAAAGAGTTGATGTTAATAGATATATACTTGCCTTTATGGGCTTCTGTCGGTATGGTGGCAGTCGTCCATCGTCCCTACCGTCCATGCAGCGTCTTCGTGGCAGTCGTCACTGCCTCTGGGGGACTTCACGCTCCATTTCTGCCCCCAGGATGATGATGTCCAGGGTCCTGAGAGTAAAGATAATAAAGAGTTTAGTGTTTGAAAGAGTTGATGTTAATAGATATATATACTTGCCTTTATGGCCTTCTGTCGGTATGGTGGCAGTCGTCCATCGTCCCTCCCGTCCATGCAGCGTCTTCGTGGTAGTCGTCAATGCCTCTGGGGGACTTCACGGTCCATTTCTGCCCCCAGGATGATGATGTCCAGGGTCCTGAGAGTAAAGATAATAAAGAGTTTAGTGTTTGAAGGAGTTGATGTTAATGGATATATACCTGCCTTTATGGGCTTCTGTCTGTATGGTGGCAGTCGCCCATCGTCCCTCCAATCCATGCAGCGTCTTCGTGGCAGTCGTCACTGCCTCTGGGGGACTTCCCGCTCCATTTCTGCCCCCAGGATGATGATGTCCAGGGTCCTGAGTGTAAAGATAACAAAGAGTTTAGTGTTTGAAAGAGTTGATGTTAATAGATATATACTTGCCTTTATGGGCTTCTGTCGGTATGGTGGCAGTCGTCCATCGTCCCTCCCGTCCATGCAGCGTCTTCGTGGCAGTCGTCACTGCCTCTGGGGAACTTCACGGTCCATTTCTGCCCCCAGGATGATGATGTCCAGGGTCCTGAGAGTAAAGATAATAAAGAGTTTAGTGTTTGAAAGAGTTGATGTTAATAGATATATACTTGCCTTTATGGGCTTCTGTCGGTATGGTGGCAGTCGTCCATCGTCCCTCCCATCCATGCAGCGTCTTCGTGGCAGTCGTCACTGCCTCTGGGGGACTTCACGGTCCATTTCTGCCAACAGGATGATGATGCCAAGGGTCCTGAGAGTAAAGATAATAAAGAGTTTAGATTTTGAAAGAGTTGATGTTAATAGATATATACTTGCCTTTATGGGCTTCTGTCGGTATGGTGGCAGTCGTCCATCGTCCCTCCCGTCCATGCAGCGTCTTCGTGGCAGTCGTCACTGCCTCTGGGGGATTTCACGGTCCATTTCTGCCCCCAGGATGATGATGTCCAGGGTCCTGAGAGTAAAGATAATAAAGAGTTTAGTGTTTGAAAGAGTTGATGTTAATAGATATATACTTGCCTTTATGGGCTTCTGTCGGTATGGTGGCAGTCGTCCATCGTCCCTCCCGTCCATGCAGCGTCTTCGTGGCAGTCGTCATTGCCTCTGGGGGACTTCCCGCTCCATTTCTGCCCCCAGGATGATGATGTCCAGGGTCCTGAGTGTAAAGATAACAAAGAGTTTAGTGTTTGAAAGAGTTGATGTTAATAGATATATACTTGCATTTATGGGCTTCTGTCGGTATGGTGGCAGTCGTCCATCGTCCCTCCTGTCCATGCAGCGTCTTCGTGGCAGTCGTCACTGCCTCTGGGGGAGTTCACGGTCCATTTCTGCCCCCAGGATGATGATGTCCAGGGTCCTGAGAGTAAAGATAATAAAGAGTTTAGTGTTTGAAAGAGTTGATGTTAATAGATATATATACTTGCCTTTATGGGCTTCTGTCGGTATGGTGGCAGTCGTCCATCGTCCCTCCCGTCCATGCAGCGTCTTCGTGGCAGTAGTCACTGCCTCTGGGGGACTTCACGGTCCATTTCTGCCCCCAGGATGATGATGTCCAGGGTCCTGAGAGTAAAGATAATAAAGAGTTTAGTGTTTGAAAGAGTTGATGTTAATAGATATATACTTGCCTTTATGGGTTTCTGTCGGTATGGTGGCAGTCGTCCCTCGTCCCTCCCGTCCATGCAGCGTCTTCGTGGCAGTCGTCACTGCCTTTGGGGGACTTCACGGTCCATTTCTGCCCCCAGGATGATGATGTCCAGGGTCCTGAGAGTAAAGATAATAAAGAGTTTAGTGTTTGAAAGAGTTGATGTTAATAGATATATATACTTGCCTTTATGGGCTTCTGTCGGTATGGTGGCAGTCGTCCATCGTCCCTCCTGTCCATGCAGCGTCTTCGTGGCAGTCGTCACTGCCTCTGGGGGACTTCACGGTCCATTTCTGCCAACAGGATGATGATGCCAAGGGTCCTGAGAGTAAAGATAATAAAGAGTTTAGATTTTGAAAGAGTTGATGTTAATAGATATATACTTGCCTTTATGGGCTTCTGTCGGTATGGTGGCAGTCGTCCATCGTCCCTCCCATCCATGCAGCGTCTTCGTGGCAGTCGTCACTGCCTCTGGGGGATTTCACGGTCCATTTCTGCCCCCAGGATGATGATGTCCAGGGTCCTAAGTGTAAAGATAATAAAGAGTGTAGTGTTTGAAAGAGTTGATGTTAATAGATATATACTTGCCTTTATGGGCTTCTGTCGGTATGGTGGCAGTCGTCCATCGTCCCTCCCGTCCATGCAGCGTCTTCATGGCAGTCGTCACTGCCTCTGGGGGACTTCACGCTCCATTTCTGCCCCCAGGATGATGATGTCCAGGGTCCTGAGAGTAAAGATAATAAAGAGTTTAGTGTTTGAAAGAGTTGATGTTAATAGATATATACTTGCCTTTATGGGCTTCTGTCGGTATGGTGGCAGTCGTCCATCGTCCCTCCCGTCCATGCAGCGTCTTCGTGGCAGTCGTCACTGCCTCTGGGGGACTTCCCGCTCCATTTCTGCCCCCAGGATGATGATGTCCAGGGTCCTGAGAGTAAAGATAACAAAGAGTTTAGTGTTTGAAAGAGTTGATGTTAATAGATATATACTTGCCTTTATGGGCTTCTGTCGGTATGGTGGCAGTCGTCCATCGTCCCTCCTGTCCATGCAGCGTCTTCGTGGCAGTCGTCACTGCCTCTGGGGGACTTCACGGTCCATTTCTGCCCCCAGGATGATGATGTCCAGGGTCCTGAGAGTAAAGATAATAAAGAGTTTAGTGTTTGAAAGAGTTGATGTTAATAGATATATATACTTGCCTTTATGGGCTTCTGTCGGTATGGTGGCAGTCGTCCATCGTCCCTCCCGTCCATGCAGCGTCTTCGTGGCAGTCGTCACAGCCTCTGGGGGACTTCACGGTCCATTTCTGCCCCCAGGATGATGATGTCCAGGAACCTGAGAGTAAAGATAATAAAGAGTTTAGTGTTTGAAAGAGTTGATGTTAATAGATATATACTTGCCTTTATGGGCTTCTGTCGGTATGGTGGCAGTCGTCCATCGTCCCTCCCGTCCATGCAGCGTCTTCGTGGCAGTCGTCAGTGCCTCTGGGGGACTTCACGGTCCATTTCTGCCCCCAGGATGATGATGTCCAGGGTCCTGAGAGTAAAGATAATAAAGAGTTTAGTGTTTGAAAGAGTTGATGTTAATAGATATATACTTGCCTTTATGGGCTTCTGTCGGTATGGTGGCAGTCGTCCATCGTCCCTCCCGTCCATGCAGCGTCTTCGTGGCAGTCGTCACTGCCTCTGGGGGACTTCCCGCTCCATTTCTGCCCCCAGGATGATGATGTCCAGGGTCATAAGTGTAAAGATAATAAAGAGTTTAGAGTTTGAAAGAGTTGATGTTAATAGATATATACTTGCCTTTATGGGCTTCTGTCGGTATGGTGGCAGTCGTCCATCGTCCCTCCCGTCCATGCAGCGTCTTCGTGGCAGTCGTCACAGCCTCTGGGGGACTTCACGGTCCATTTCTGGCCCCAGGATGATGATGTCCAGGGTCCTGAGAGTAAAGATAATAAAGAGTTTAGTGTTTGAAAGAGTTGATGTTAATAGATATATACTTGCCTTTATGGGCTTCTGTCGGTATGGTGGCAGTCGTCCATCGTCCCTCCCGTCCATGCAGCGTCTTCGTGGCAGTCGTCACTGCCTATGGGGGACTTCACGGTCCATTTCTGCCCCCAGGATGATGATGTCCAGGGTCCTGAGAGTAAAGATAATAAAGAGTTTAGTGTTTGAAAGAGTTGATGTTAATAGATATATACTTGCCTTTATGGCCTTCTGTCGGTATGGTGGCAGTCGTCCATCGTCCCTCCCGTCCATGCAGCGTCTTCGTGGCAGTCGTCACAGCCTCTGGGGGACTTCACGGTCCATTTCTGGCCCCAGGATGATGATGTCCAGGAACCTGAGAGTAAAGATAATAAAGAGTTTAGTGTTTGAAAGAGTTGATATTATTAGATATATACTTGCCTTTATGGGCTTCTGTCGGTAGGGTGGCAGTCGTCCATCGTCCCTCCCGTAAATGCAGCGTCTTCGTGACAGTCGTCACTGCCTCTGGGGGACTTCACGCTCCATTTCTGCCCCCAGGATGATGATGTCCAGGGTCCTGAGAGTAAAGATAATAAAGAGTTTAGTGTTTGAAAGAGTTGATATTATTAGATTTATACTTGCCTTTATGGGCTTCTGTCGGTAGGGTGGCAGTCGTCCATCGTCCCTCCCGTCCATGCAGCGTCTTCGTGACAGTCGTCACTGCCTCTGGGGGACTTCACGCTCCATTTCTGCCCCCAGGATGATGATGTCCAGGGTCCTGAGAGTAAAGATAATAAAGAGTTTAGTGTTTGAAAGAGTTGATGTTAATAGATATATACTTGCCTTTATGGGCTTCTGTCGGTATGGTGGCAGTCATCCATCGTCCCTCCCGTCCATGCAGCGTCTTCGTGGCAGTCGTCACTGCCTCTGGGGGACTTCACGGTCCATTTCTGCCCCCAGGATGATGATGTCCAGGGTCCTGAGAGTAAAGATAATAAAGAGTTTAGTGTTTGAAAGAGTTGATGTTAATAGATATATACTTGCCTTTATGGGCTTCTGTCGGTATGGTGGCAGTCGTCCATCGTCCCTCCCGTCCATGCAGCGTCTTCGTGGCAGTCGTCACTGCCTCTGGGGGACTTCACGGTCCATTTCTACCCCCAGGATGATGATGTCCAGGGTCCTGAGAGTAAAGATAATAAAGAGTTTAGTGTTTGAAAGAGTTGATGTTAATAGATATACATACTTGCCTTTATGGGCTTCTGTCGGTATGGTGGCAGTCATCCATCGTCCCTCCCGTCCATGCAGCGTCTTCGTGGCAGTCGTCACTGTCTCTGGGGGACTTCACGGTCCATTTCTGCCCCCAGGATGATGATGTCCAGGGTCCTGAGAGTAAAGATAATAAAGAGTTTAGAGTTTGAAAGAGTTGATGTTAATAGATATATACTTGCCTTTATGGGCTTCTGTCGGTATGGTGGCAGTCGTCCATCGTCCCTCCCATCCATGCAGCGTCTTCGTGGCAGTCGTCACTGCCTCTGGGGGATTTCACGGTCCATTTCTGCCCCCAGGATGATGATGTCCAGGGTCCTAAGTGTAAAGATAATAAAGAGTGTAGTGTTTGAAAGAGTTGATGTTAATAGATATATACTTGCCTTTATGGGCTTCTGTCGGTATGGTGGCAGTCGTCCATCGTCCCTCCCGTCCATGCAGCGTCTTCGTGGCAGTCGTCACTGCCTCTGGGGGACTTCACGCTCCATTTCTGCCCCCAGGATGATGATGTCCAGGGTCCTGAGAGTAAAGATAATAAAGAGTTTAGTGTTTGAAAGAGTTGATGTTAATAGATATATACTTGCCTTTATGGGCTTCTGTCGGTATGGTGGCAGTCGTCCATCGTCCCTCCCGTCCATGCAGCGTCTTCGTGGCAGTCGTCACTGCCTCTGGGGGACTTCCCGCTCCATTTCTGCCCCCAGGATGATGATGTCCAGGGTCCTGAGAGTAAAGATAACAAAGAGTTTAGTGTTTGAAAGAGTTGATGTTAATAGATATATACTTGCCTTTATGGGCTTCTGTCGGTATGGTGGCAGTCGTCCATCGTCCCTCCTGTCCATGCAGCGTCTTCGTGGCAGTCGTCACTGCCTCTGGGGGACTTCACGGTCCATTTCTGCCCCCAGGATGATGATGTCCAGGGTCCTGAGAGTAAAGATAATAAAGAGTTTAGTGTTTGAAAGAGTTGATGTTAATAGATATATATACTTGCCTTTATGGGCTTCTGTCGGTATGGTGGCAGTCGTCCATCGTCCCTCCCGTCCATGCAGCGTCTTCGTGGCAGTCGTCACAGCCTCTGGGGGACTTCACGGTCCATTTCTGCCCCCAGGATGATGATGTCCAGGAACCTGAGAGTAAAGATAATAAAGAGTTTAGTGTTTGAAAGAGTTGATGTTAATAGATATATACTTGCCTTTATGGGCTTCTGTCGGTATGGTGGCAGTCGTCCATCGTCCCTCCCGTCCATGCAGCGTCTTCGTGGCAGTCGTCAGTGCCTCTGGGGGACTTCACGGTCCATTTCTGCCCCCAGGATGATGATGTCCAGGGTCCTGAGAGTAAAGATAATAAAGAGTTTAGTGTTTGAAAGAGTTGATGTTAATAGATATATACTTGCCTTTATGGGCTTCTGTCGGTATGGTGGCAGTCGTCCATCGTCCCTCCCGTCCATGCAGCGTCTTCGTGGCAGTCGTCACTGCCTCTGGGGGACTTCCCGCTCCATTTCTGCCCCCAGGATGATGATGTCCAGGGTCATAAGTGTAAAGATAATAAAGAGTTTAGAGTTTGAAAGAGTTGATGTTAATAGATATATACTTGCCTTTATGGGCTTCTGTCGGTATGGTGGCAGTCGTCCATCGTCCCTCCTGTCCATGCAGCGTCTTCGTGGCAGTCGTCACTGCCTCTGGGGGACTTCACGGTCCATTTCTGCCCCCAGGATGATGATGTCCAGGGTCCTGAGAGTAAAGATAATAAAGAGTTTAGTGTTTGAAAGAGTTGATGTTAATAGATATATATACTTGCCTTTATGGGCTTCTGTCGGTATGGTGGCAGTCGTCCATCGTCCCTCCCGTCCATGCAGCGTCTTCGTGGCAGTCGTCACAGCCTCTGGGGGACTTCACGGTCCATTTCTGCCCCCAGGATGATGATGTCCAGGAACCTGAGAGTAAAGATAATAAAGAGTTTAGTGTTTGAAAGAGTTGATGTTAATAGATATATACTTGCCTTTATGGGCTTCTGTCGGTATGGTGGCAGTCGTCCATCGTCCCTCCCGTCCATGCAGCGTCTTCGTGGCAGTCGTCAGTGCCTCTGGGGGACTTCACGGTCCATTTCTGCCCCCAGGATGATGATGTCCAGGGTCCTGAGAGTAAAGATAATAAAGAGTTTAGTGTTTGAAAGAGTTGATGTTAATAGATATATACTTGCCTTTATGGGCTTCTGTCGGTATGGTGGCAGTCGTCCATCGTCCCTCCCGTCCATGCAGCGTCTTCGTGGCAGTCGTCACTGCCTCTGGGGGACTTCCCGCTCCATTTCTGCCCCCAGGATGATGATGTCCAGGGTCATAAGTGTAAAGATAATAAAGAGTTTAGAGTTTGAAAGAGTTGATGTTAATAGATATATACTTGCCTTTATGGGCTTCTGTCGGTATGGTGGCAGTCGTCCATCGTCCCTCCCGTCCATGCAGCGTCTTCGTGGCAGTCGTCACAGCCTCTGGGGGACTTCACGGTCCATTTCTGGCCCCAGGATGATGATGTCCAGGAACCTGAGAGTAAAGATAATAAAGAGTTTAGTGTTTGAAAGAGTTGATATTATTAGATTTATACTTGCCTTTATGGGCTTCTGTCGGTAGGGCGGCAGTCGTCCATCGTCCCTCCCGTCCATGCAGCGTCTTCGTGACAGTCGTCACTGCCTCTGGGGGACTTCACGCTCCATTTCTGCCCCCAGGATGATGATGTCCAGGGTCCTGAGAGTAAAGATAATAAAGAGTTTAGTGTTTGAAAGAGTTGATGTTAATAGATATATACTTGCCTTTATGGGCTTCTGTCGGTATGGTGGCAGTCGTCCATCGTCCCTCCCGTCCATGCAGCGTCTTCGTGGCAGTCGTCACTGCCTATGGGGGACTTCACGGTCCATTTCTGCCCCCAGGATGATGATGTCCAGGGTCCTGAGAGTAAAGATAATAAAGAGTTTAGTGTTTGAAAGAGTTGATGTTAATAGATATATACTTGCCTTTATGGCCTTCTGTCGGTATGGTGGCAGTCGTCCATCGTCCCTCCCGTCCATGCAGCGTCTTCGTGGCAGTCGTCACAGCCTCTGGGGGACTTCACGGTCCATTTCTGGCCCCAGGATGATGATGTCCAGGAACCTGAGAGTAAAGATAATAAAGAGTTTAGTGTTTGAAAGAGTTGATATTATTAGATATATACTTGCCTTTATGGGCTTCTGTCGGTAGGGTGGCAGTCGTCCATCGTCCCTCCCGTAAATGCAGCGTCTTCGTGACAGTCGTCACTGCCTCTGGGGGACTTCACGCTCCATTTCTGCCCCCAGGATGATGATGTCCAGGGTCCTGAGAGTAAAGATAATAAAGAGTTTAGTGTTTGAAAGAGTTGATATTATTAGATTTATACTTGCCTTTATGGGCTTCTGTCGGTAGGGTGGCAGTCGTCCATCGTCCCTCCCGTCCATGCAGCGTCTTCGTGACAGTCGTCACTGCCTCTGGGGGACTTCACGCTCCATTTCTGCCCCCAGGATGATGATGTCCAGGGTCCTGAGAGTAAAGATAATAAAGAGTTTAGTGTTTGAAAGAGTTGATGTTAATAGATATATACTTGCCTTTATGGGCTTCTGTCGGTATGGTGGCAGTCATCCATCGTCCCTCCCGTCCATGCAGCGTCTTCGTGGCAGTCGTCACTGCCTCTGGGGGACTTCACGGTCCATTTCTGCCCCCAGGATGATGATGTCCAGGGTCCTGAGAGTAAAGATAATAAAGAGTTTAGTGTTTGAAAGAGTTGATGTTAATAGATATATACTTGCCTTTATGGGCTTCTGTCGGTATGGTGGCAGTCGTCCATCGTCCCTCCCGTCCATGCAGCGTCTTCGTGGCAGTCGTCACTGCCTCTGGGGGACTTCACGGTCCATTTCTACCCCCAGGATGATGATGTCCAGGGTCCTGAGAGTAAAGATAATAAAGAGTTTAGTGTTTGAAAGAGTTGATGTTAATAGATATACATACTTGCCTTTATGGGCTTCTGTCGGTATGGTGGCAGTCATCCATCGTCCCTCCCGTCCATGCAGCGTCTTCGTGGCAGTCGTCACTGTCTCTGGGGGACTTCACGGTCCATTTCTGCCCCCAGGATGATGATGTCCAGGGTCCTGAGAGTAAAGATAATAAAGAGTTTAGAGTTTGAAAGAGTTGATGTTAATAGATATATACTTGCCTTTATGGGCTTCTGTCGGTATGGTGGCAGTCGCCCATCGTCCCTCCAATCCATGCAGCGTCTTCGTGGCAGTCGTCACTGCCTCTGGGGGACTTCCCGCTCCATTTCTGCCCCCAGGATGATGATGTCCAGGGTCCTGAGTGTAAAGATAACAAAGAGTTTAGTGTTTGAAAGAGTTGATGTTAATAGATATATACTTGCCTTTATGGGCTTCTGTCGGTATGGTGGCAGTCGTCCATCGTCCCTCCCGTCCATGCAGCGTCTTCGTGGCAGTCGTCACTGCCTCTGGGGGACTTCACGCTCCATTTCTGCCCCCAGGATGATGATGTCCAGGGTCCTGAGAGTAAAGATAATAAAGAGTTTAGAGTTTGAAAGAATTGATGTTAATAGATATATACTTGCCTTTATGGGCTTCTGTCGGTATGGTGGCAGTCGTCCCTTGTCCCTCCCGTCCATGCAGCGTCTTCGTGGCAGTCGTCACTGCCTCTGGGGGACTTCACGGTCCATTTCTGCCCCCAGGATGATGATGTCCAGTGTCCTGAGAGTAAAGATAACAAAGAGTTTAGAGTTTGAAAGAGTTGATGTTAATAGATATATACTTGCCTTTATGGGCTTCTGTCGGTATGGTGGCAGTCGTCCATCGTCCCTCCCGTCCATGCAGCGTCTTCGTGGCAGTCGTCACTGCCTCTGGGGGACTTCCCGCTCCATTTCTGCCCCCAGGATGATGATGTCCAGGGTCCTCAGTGTAAAGATAATAAAGAGTTTAGTGTTTGAAAGAGTTGATGTTAATAGATATATACTTGCCTTTATGGGCTTCTGTCGGTATGGTGGCAGTCGTCCATCGTCCCTCCCGTCCATGCAGCGTCTTCGTGGCAGTCGTCACTGCCTCTGGGGGACTTCCCGCTCCATTTCTGCCCCCAGGATGATGATGTCCAGGGTCCTGAGAGTAAAGATAACAAAGAGTTTAGTGTTTGAAAGAGTTGATGTTAATAGATATATACTTGCCTTTATGGGCTTCTGTCGGTATGGTGGCAGTCGCCCATCGTCCCTCCAATCCATGCAGCGTCTTCGTGGCAGTCGTCACTGCCTCTGGGGGACTTCCCGCTCCATTTCTGCCCCCAGGATGATGATGTCCAGGGTCCTGAGTGTAAAGATAACAAAGAGTTTAGTGTTTGAAAGAGTTGATGTTAATAGATATATACTTGCCTTTATGGGCTTCTGTCGGTATGGTGGCAGTCGTCCATCGTCCCTCCCGTCCATGCAGCGTCTTCGTGGCAGTCGTCACTGCCTCTGGGGGACTTCACGGTCCATTTCTGCCCCCAGGACGATGATGTCCAGGGTCCTGAGAGTAAAGATAATAAAGAGTTTAGTGTTTGAAAGAGTTGATGTTAATAGATATACATACTTGCCTTTATGGGCTTCTGTCGGTATGGTGGCAGTCATCCATCGTCCCTCCCGTCCATGCAGCGTCTTCGTGGCAGTCGTCACTGCCTCTGGGGGACTTCACGGTCCATTTCTGCCCCCAGGATGATGATGTCCAGGGTCCTGAGAGTAAAGATAATAAAGAGTTTAGAGTTTGAAAGAGTTGATGTTAATAGATATATACTTGCCTTCATGGGCTTCTGTCGGTATGGTGGCAGTCGCCCATCGTCCCTCCAATCCATGCAGCGTCTTCGTGGCAGTCGTCACTGCCTCTGGGGGACTTCCCGCTCCATTTCTGCCCCCAGGATGATGATGTCCAGGGTCCTGAGTGTAAAGATAACAAAGAGTTTAGTGTTTGAAAGAGTTGATGTTAATAGATATATACTTGCCTTTATGGGCTTCTGTCGGTATGGTGGCAGTCGTCCATCGTCCCTCCCGTCCATGCAGCGTCTTCGTGGCAGTCGTCACTGCCTCTGGGGGACTTCACGCTCCATTTCTGCCCCCAGGATGATGATGTCCAGTGTCCTGAGAGTAAAGATAATAAAGAGTTTAGAGTTTGAAAGACTTGATGTTAATAGATATATACTTGCCTTTATGGGCTTCTGTCGGTATGGTGGCAGTCGTCCCTTGTCCCTCCCGTCCATGCAGCGTCTTCGTGGCAGTCGTCACTGCCTCTGGGGGACTTCACGGTCCATTTCTGCCCCCAGGATGATGATGTCCAGTGTCCTGAGAGTAAAGATAACAAAGAGTTTAGAGTTTGAAAGAGTTGATGTTAATAGATATATATACTTGCCTTTATGGGCTTCTGTCGGTATGGTGGCAGTCGTCCATCGTCATTCCCGTCCATGCAGCGTCTTCGTGGCAGTCGTCACTGCCTCTGGGGGACTTCACGGTCCATTTCTGCCCCCAGGATGATGATGTCCAGTGTCCTGAGAGTAAAGATAACAAAGAGTTTAGAGTTTGAAAGAGTTGATGTTAATAGATATATACTTGCCTTTATGGGCTTCTGTCGGTATGGTGGCAGTCGCCCATCGTCCCTCCAATCCATGCAGCGTCTTCGTGGCAGTCGTCACTGCCTCTGGGGGACTTCCCGCTCCATTTCTGCCCCCAGGATGATGATGTCCAGGGTCCTGAGTGTAAAGATAACAAAGAGTTTAGTGTTTGAAAGAGTTGATGTTAATAGATATATACTTGCCTTTATGGGCTTCTGTCGGTATGGTGGCAGTCGTCCATCGTCCCTCCCGTCCATGCAGCGTCTTCGTGGCAGTCGTCACTGCCTCTGGGGGACTTCACGCTCCATTTCTGCCCCCAGGATGATGATGTCCAGTGTCCTGAGAGTAAAGATAACAAAGAGTTTAGAGTTTGAAAGAGTTGATGTTAATAGATATATACTTGCCTTTATGGGCTTCTGTCGGTATGGTGGCAGTCGTCCATCGTCCCTCCCGTCCATGCAGCGTCTTCGTGGCAGTCGTCACTGCCTCTGGGGGACTTCCCGCTCCATTTCTGCCCCCAGGATGATGATGTCCAGGGTCCTCAGTGTAAAGATAATAAAGAGTTTAGTGTTTGAAAGAGTTGATGTTAATAGATATATACTTGCCTTTATGGGCTTCTGTCGGTATGGTGGCAGTCGTCCATCGTCCCTCCCGTCCATGCAGCGTCTTCGTGGCAGTCGTCACTGCCTCTGGGGGACTTCCCGCTCCATTTCTGCCCCCAGGATGATGATGTCCAGGGTCCTGAGTGTAAAGATAACAAAGAGTTTAGTGTTTGAAAGAGTTGATGTTAATAGATATATACTTGCCTTTATGGGCTTCTGTCGGTATGGTGGCAGTCGTCCATCGTCCCTCCCGTCCATGCAGCGTCTTCGTGGCAGTCGTCACTGCCTCTGGGGGACTTCACGCTCCATTTCTGCCCCCAGGATGATGATGTCCAGTGTCCTGAGAGTAAAGATAACAAAGAGTTTAGAGTTTGAAAGAGTTGATGTTAATAGATATATACTTGCCTTTATGGGCTTCTGTCGGTATGGTGGCAGTCGTCCATCGTCCCTCCCGTCCATGCAGCGTCTTCGTGGCAGTCGTCACTGCCTCTGGGGGACTTCCCGCTCCATTTCTGCCCCCAGGATGATGATGTCCAGGGTCCTGAGAGTAAAGATAACAAAGAGTTTAGTGTTTGAAAGAGTTGATGTTAATAGATATATACTTGCCTTTATGGGCTTCTGTCGGTATGGTGGCAGTCGCCCATCGTCCCTCCAATCCATGCAGCGTCTTCGTGGCAGTCGTCACTGCCTCTGGGGGACTTCCCGCTCCATTTCTGCCCCCAGGATGATGATGTCCAGGGTCCTGAGTGTAAAGATAACAAAGAGTTTAGTGTTTGAAAGAGTTGATGTTAATAGATATATACTTGCCTTTATGGGCTTCTGTCGGTATGATGGCAGTCGTCCATCGTCCCTCCCGTCCATGCAGCGTCTTCGTGGCAGTCGTCACTGCCTCTGGGGGACTTCACGGTCCATTTCTGCCCCCAGGACGATGATGTCCAGGGTCCTGAGAGTAAAGATAATAAAGAGTTTAGTGTTTGAAAGAGTTGATGTTAATAGATATACATACTTGCCTTTATGGGCTTCTGTCGGTATGGTGGCAGTCATCCATCGTCCCTCCCGTCCATGCAGCGTCTTCGTGGCAGTCGTCACTGCCTCTGGGGGACTTCACGGTCCATTTCTGCCCCCAGGATGATGATGTCCAGGGTCCTGAGAGTAAAGATAATAAAGAGTTTAGAGTTTGAAAGAGTTGATGTTAATAGATATATACTTGCCTTCATGGGCTTCTGTCGGTATGGTGGCAGTCGCCCATCGTCCCTCCAATCCATGCAGCGTCTTCGTGGCAGTCGTCACTGCCTCTGGGGGACTTCCCGCTCCATTTCTGCCCCCAGGATGATGATGTCCAGGGTCCTGAGTGTAAAGATAACAAAGAGTTTAGTGTTTGAAAGAGTTGATGTTAATAGATATATACTTGCCTTTATGGGCTTCTGTCGGTATGGTGGCAGTCGTCCATCGTCCCTCCCGTCCATGCAGCGTCTTCGTGGCAGTCGTCACTGCCTCTGGGGGACTTCACGCTCCATTTCTGCCCCCAGGATGATGATGTCCAGGGTCCTGAGAGTAAAGATAATAAAGAGTTTAGAGTTTGAAAGAGTTGATGTTAATAGATATATACTTGCCTTTATGGGCTTCTGTCGGTATGGTGGCAGTCGTCCCTTGTCCCTCCCGTCCATGCAGCGTCTTCGTGGCAGTCGTCACTGCCTCTGGGGGACTTCACGGTCCATTTCTGCCCCCAGGATGATGATGTCCAGTGTCCTGAGAGTAAAGATAACAAAGAGTTTAGAGTTTGAAAGAGTTGATGTTAATAGATATATATACTTGCCTTTATGGGCTTCTGTCGGTATGGTGGCAGTCGTCCATCGTCATTCCCGTCCATGCAGCGTCTTCGTGGCAGTCGTCACTGCCTCTGGGGGACTTCACGGTCCATTTCTGCCCCCAGGATGATGATGTCCAGTGTCCTGAGAGTAAAGATAACAAAGAGTTTAGAGTTTGAAAGAGTTGATGTTAATAGATATATACTTGCCTTTATGGGCTTCTGTCGGTATGGTGGCAGTCGTCCATCGTCCCTCCCGTCCATGCAGCGTCTTCGTGGCAGTCGTCACTGCCTCTGGGGGACTTCACGGTCCATTTCTGCCCCCAGGATGATGATGTCCAGGGTCCAAAGTGTAAAGATAATAAAGAGTTTATTGTTTGAAAGAGTTGATGTTAATAGATATATACTTGCCTTTATGGGCTTCTGTCGGTATGGTGGCAGTCGTCCATCGTCCCTCCCGTCCATGCAGCGTCTTCGTGGCAGTCGTCACTGCCTCTGGGGGACTTCACGGTCCATTTCTGCCCCCAGGATGATGATGTCCAGGGTCCTGAGTGTAAAGATAACAAAGAGTTTAGTGTTTGAAAGAGTTGATGTTAATAGATATATATACTTGCCTTTATGGGCTTCTGTCGGTATGGTGGCAGTCGTCCATCGTCCCTCCCGTCCATGCAGCGTCTTCGTGGCAGTCGTCACTGCCTCTGGGGGACTTCACGGTCCATTTCTGCCCCCAGGATGATGATGTCCAGGGTCCTGAGAGTAAAGATAATAAAGAGTTTAGTGTTTGAAAGAGTTGATGTTAATAGATGCATATACTTGCCTTTATGGGCTTCTGTCGGTATGGTGGCAGTCATCCATCGTCCCTCCCGTCCATGCAGCGTCTTCGTGGCAGTCGTCACTGCCTCTGGGGGACTTCACGGTCCATTTCTGCCCCCAGGATGATGATGTCCAGGGTCCTGAGAGTAAAGATAATAAAGAGTTTAGTGTTTGAAAGAGTTGATGTTAATAGATATATACTTGCCTTTATGGGCTTCTGTCGGTATGGTGGCAGTCGTCCATCGTCCCTCCAATCCATGCAGCGTCTTCGTGGCAGTCGTCACTGCCTCTGGGGGACTTCCCGCTCCATTTCTGCCCCCAGGATGATGATGTCCAGGGTCCTGAGTGTAAAGATAACAAAGAGTTTAGTGTTTGAAAGAGTTGATGTTAATAGATATATACTTGCCTTTATGGGCTTCTGTCGGTATGGTGGCAGTCGTCCATCGTCCCTCCCGTCCATGCAGCGTCTTCGTGGCAGTCGTCACTGCCTCTGGGGGACTTCACGCTCCATTTCTGCCCCCAGGATGATGATGTCCAGGGTCCTGAGAGTAAAGATAATGAAGAGTTTAGTGTTTGAAAGAGTTGATGTTAATAGATATATACTTGCCTTTATGGGCTTCTATCGGTATGGTGGCAGTCCCCCATCGTCCCTCCAATCCATGCAGCGTCTTCGTGGCAGTCGTCACTGCCTCTGGGGGACTTCCCGCTCCATTTCTGCCCCCAGGATGATGATGTCCAGGGTCCTGAGTGTAAAGATAACAAAGAGTTTAGTGTTTGAAAGAGTTGATGTTAATAGATATATACTTGCCTTTATGGGCTTCTGTCGGTATGGTGGCAGTCGTCCATCGTCCCTCCCGTCCATGCAGCGTCTTCGTGGCAGTCGTCACTGCCTCTGGGGGACTTCACGGTCCATTTCTGCCCCCAGGATGATGATGTCCAGGGTCCTGAGAGTAAAGATAATAAAGAGTTTAGAGTTTGAAAGAGTTGATGTTAATAGATATATACTTGCCTTTATGGGCTTCTGTCGGTATGGTGGCAGTCGTCCCTTGTCCCTCCCGTCCATGCAGCGTCTTCGTGGCAGTCGTCACTGCCTCTGGGGGACTTCACGGTCCATTTCTGCCCCCAGGATGATGATGTCCAGTGTCCTGAGAGTAAAGATAATAAAGAGTTTAGAGTTTGAAAGAGTTGATGTTAATAGATATATATACTTGCCTTTATGGGCTTCTGTCGGTATGGTGGCAGTCGTCCATCGTCATTCCCGTCCATGCAGCGTCTTCGTGGCAGTCGTCACTGCCTCTGGGGGACTTCACGGTCCATTTCTGCCCCCAGGATGATGATGTCCAGTGTCCTGAGAGTAAAGATAACAAAGAGTTTAGAGTTTGAAAGAGTTGATGTTAATAGATATATACTTGCCTTTATGGGCTTCTGTCGGTATGGTGGCAGTCGTCCATCGTCCCTCCCGTCCATGCAGCGTCTTCGTGGCAGTCGTCACTGCCTCTGGGGGACTTCACGGTCCATTTCTGCCCCCAGGATGATGATGTCCAGTGTCCTGAGAGTAAAGATAATAAAGAGTTTAGAGTTTGAAAGAGTTGATGTTAATAGATATATACTTGCCTTTATGGGCTTCTGTCGGTATGGTGGCAGTCGTCCATCGTCCCTCCAATCCATGCAGCGTCTTCGTGGCAGTCGTCACTGCCTCTGGGGGACTTCCCGCTCCATTTCTGCCCCCAGGATGATGATGTCCAGGGTCCTGAGTGTAAAGATAACAAAGAGTTTAGTGTTTGAAAGAGTTGATGTTAATAGATATATACTTGCCTTTATGGGCTTCTGTCGGTATGGTGGCAGTCGCCCATCGTCCCTCCAATCCATGCAGCGTCTTCGTGGCAGTCGTCACTGCCTCTGGGGGACTTCCCGCTCCATTTCTGCCCCCAGGATGATGATGTCCAGGGTCCTGAGTGTAAAGATAACAAAGAGTTTAGTGTTTGAAAGAGTTGATGTTAATAGATATATACTTGCCTTTATGGGCTTCTGTCGGTATGGTGGCAGTCGTCCATCGTCCCTCCCGTCCATGCAGCGTCTTCGTGGCAGTCGTCACTGCCTCTGGGGGACTTCCCGCTCCATTTCTGCCCCCAGGATGATGATGTCCAGGGTCCTGAGAGTAAAGATAATAAAGAGTTTAGTGTTTGAAAGAGTTGATGTTAATAGATATATATACTTGCCTTTATGGGCTTCTGTCGGTATGGTGGCAGTCATCCATCGTCCCTCCCGTCCATGCAGCGTCTTCGTGGCAGTCGTCACTGCCTCTGGGGGACTTCACGGTCCATTTCTGCCCCCAGGATGATGATGTCCAGTGTCCTGAGAGTAAAGATAATAAAGAGTTTAGAGTTTGAAAGAGTTGATGTTAATAGATATATACTTGCCTTTATGGGCTTCTGTCGGTATGGTGGCAGTCGTCCATCGTCCCTCCAATCCATGCAGCGTCTTCGTGGCAGTCGTCACTGCCTCTGGGGGACTTCCCGCTCCATTTCTGCCCCCAGGATGATGATGTCCAGGGTCCTGAGTGTAAAGATAACAAAGAGTTTAGTGTTTGAAAGAGTTGATGTTAATAGATATATACTTGCCTTTATGGGCTTCTGTCGGTATGGTGGCAGTCGTCCATCGTCCCTCCCGTCCATGCAGCGTCTTCGTGGCAGTCGTCACTGCCTCTGGGGGACTTCACGGTCCATTTCTGCCCCCAGGATGATGATGTCCAGGGTCCTGAGAGTAAAGATAATAAAGAGTTTAGTGTTTGAAAGAGTTGATGTTAATAGATATATATACTTGCCTTTATGGGCTTCTGTCGGTATGGTGGCAGTCATCCATCGTCCCTCCCGTCCATGCAGCGTCTTCGTGGCAGTCGTCACTGCCTCTGGGGGACTTCACGGTCCATTTCTGCCCCCAGGATGATGATGTCCAGGGTCCTGAGAGTAAAGATAATAAAGAGTTTAGAGTTTGAAAGAGTTGATGTTAATAGATATATACTTGCCTTTATTGGCTTCTGTCGGTATGGTGGCAGTCATTCATCGTCCCTCCCGTCCATGCAGCGTCTTCGTGGCAGTCGTCACTGCCTCTGGGGGACTTCACGGTCCATTTCTGCCCCCAGGATGATGATGTCCAGGGTCCTGAGAGTAAAGATAATAAAGAGTTTAGTGTTTGAAAGAGTTGATGTTAATAGATATATACTTGCCTTTATGGGCTTCTGTCGGTATGGTGGCAGTCGTCCATCGTCCCTCCCGTCCATGCAGCGTCTTCGTGGCAGTCGTCACTGCCTCTGGGGGACTTCACGGTCCATTTCTACCCCCAGGATGATGATGTCCAGGGTCCTGAGAGTAAAGATAATAAAGAGTTTAGTGTTTGAAAGAGTTGATGTTAATAGATATACATACTTGCCTTTATGGGCTTCTGTCGGTATGGTGGCAGTCATCCATCGTCCCTCCCGTCCATGCAGCGTCTTCGTGGCAGTCGTCACTGTCTCTGGGGGACTTCACGGTCCATTTCTGCCCCCAGGATGATGATGTCCAGGGTCCTGAGAGTAAAGATAATAAAGAGTTTAGAGTTTGAAAGACTTGATGTTAATAGATATATACTTGCCTTTATGGGCTTCTGTCGGTATGGTGGCAGTCGTCCCTCGTCCCTCCCGTCCATGCAGCGTCTTCGTGGCAGTCGTCACTGCCTCTGGGGGACTTCACGGTCCATTTCTGCCCCCAGGATGATGATGTCCAGGGTCCTGAGAGTAAAGATAATAAAGAGTTTAGTGTTTGAAAGAGTTGATGTTAATAGATATATATACTTGCCTTTATGGGCTTCTGTCGGTATGGTGGCAGTCGTCCATCGTCCCTCCCGTCCATGCAGCGTCTTCGTGGCAGTCGTCACTGCCTCTGGGGGACTTCACGGTCCATTTCTGCCCCCAGGATGATGATGTCCAGTGTCCTGAGAGTAAAGATAATAAAGAGTTTAGAGTTTGAAAGAGTTGATGTTAATAGATATATACTTGCCTTTATGGGCTTCTGTCGGTATGGTGGCAGTCGTCCATCGTCCCTCCCGTCCATGCAGCGTCTTCGTGGCAGTCGTCACTGCCTCTGGGGGACTTCACGCTCCATTTCTGCCCCCAGGATGATGATGTCCAGGGTCCTGAGTGTAAAGATAATAAAGAGTTTAGTGTTTGAAAGAGTTGATGTTAATAGATATATACTTGCCTTTATCGGATTCTGTCGGTGTGGTGGCTGTCGTCCATCGTCCCTCCCGTCCATGCAGCGTCTTCGTGGCAGTCGTCACTGCCTCTGGGGGACTTCCCGCTCCATTTCTGCCCCCAGGATGATGATGTCCAGGGTCCTGAGAGTAAAGATAATAAAGAGTTTAGTGTTTGAAAGAGTTGATGTTAATAGATATATACTTGCCTTTATGGGCTTCTGTCGGTATGGTGGCAGTCGCCCATCGTCCCTCCAATCCATGCAGCGTCTTCGTGGCAGTCGTCACTGCCTCTGGGGGACTTCCCGCTCCATTTCTGCCCCCAGGATGATGATGTCCAGGGTCCTGAGTGTAATGATAATGAAGAGTTTAGTGTTTGAAAGAGTTGATGTTAATAGATATATACTTGCCTTTATGGGCTTCTGTCGGTATGGTGGCAGTCGTCCATCGTCCCTCCCGTCCATGCAGCGTCTTCTTGGCAGTCGTCACTGCCTCTGGGGGACTTCACGGTCCATTTCTGCCCCCAGGATGATGATGTCCAGGGTCCTGAGAGTAAAGATAATAAAGAGTTTAGTGTTTGAAAGAGTTGATGTTAATAGATATATACTTGCCTTTATGGGCTTCTGTCGGTATGGTGGCAGTCGCCCATCGTCCCTCCAATCCATGCAGCGTCTTCGTGGCAGTCGTCACTGCCTCTGGGGGACTTCACGGTCCATTTCTGCCCCCAGGATGATGATGTCCAGTGTCCTGAGAGTAAAGATAACAAAGAGTTTAGAGTTTGTAAGAGTTGATGTTAATAGATATATATACTTGCCTTTATGGGCTTCTGTCGGTATGGTGGCAGTCGTCCATCGTCATTCCCGTCCATGCAGCGTCTTCGTGGCAGTCGTCACTGCCTCTGGGGGACTTCACGGTCCATTTCTGCCCCCAGGATGATGATGTCCAGTGTCCTGAGAGTAAAGATAACAAAGAGTTTAGAGTTTGAAAGAGTTGATGTTAATAGATATATACTTGCCTTTATGGGCTTCTGTCGGTATGGTGGCAGTCGTCCATCGTCCCTCCCGTCCATGCAGCGTCTTCGTGGCAGTCGTCACTGCCTCTGGGGGACTTCACGGTCCATTTCTGCAGCCAGGATGATGATGTCCAGTGTCCTGAGAGTAAAGATAATAAAGAGTTTAGTGTTTGAAAGAGTTGATGTTAATAGATATATGCTTGCCTTTATGGGCTTCTGTCGGTATGGTGGCAGTCGTCCATCGTCCCTCCCGTCCATGCAGCGTCTTCGTGGCAGTCGTCACTGCCTCTGGGGGACTTCACGGTCCATTTCTGCCCCCAGGATGATGATGTCCAGGGTCCTGAGAGTAAAGATAATAAAGAGTTTAGTGTTTGAAAGAGTTGATGTTAATAGATATACATACTTGCCTTTATGGGCTTCTGTCGGTATGGTGGCAGTCATCCATCGTCCCTCCCGTCCATGCAGCGTCTTCGTGGCAGTCGTCACTGCCTCTGGGGGACTTCACGGTCCATTTCTGCCCCCAGGATGATGATGTCCAGGGTCCTGAGAGTAAAGATAATAAAGAGTTTAGTGTTTGAAAGAGTTGATGTTAATAGATATATATACTTGCCTTTATGGGCTTCTGTCGGTATGGTGGCAGTCGTCCATCGTCCCTCCCGTCCATGCAGCGTCTTCGTGGCAGTCGTCACTGCCTCTGGGGGACTTCCCGCTCCATTTCTGCCCCCAGGATGATGATGTCCAGGGTCCTGAGTGTAAAGATAACAAAGAGTTTAGTGTTTGAAAGAGTTGATGTTAATAGATATATACTTGCCTTTATGGGCTTCTGTCGGTATGGTGGCAGTCGTCCATCGTCCCTCCCGTCCATGCAGCGTCTTCGTGGCAGTCGTCACTGCCTCTGGGGGACTTCACGCTCCATTTCTGCCCCCAGGATGATGATGTCCAGGGTCCTGAGAGTAAAGATAATCTAGAGTTTAGTGTTTGAAAGAGTTGATGTTAATAGATATATACTTGCCTTTATGGGCTTCTGTCGGTATGGTGGCAGTCGCCCATCGTCCCTCCAATCCATGCAGCGTCTTCGTGGCAGTTGTCACTGCCTCTGGGGGACTTCCCGCTCCATTTCTGCCCCCAGGATGATGATGTCCAGGGTCCTGAGTGTAAAGATAACAAAGAGTTTAGTGTTTGAAAGAGTTGATGTTAATAGATATATACTTGCCTTTATGGGCTTCTGTCGGTATGGTGGCAGTCGTCCATCGTCCCTCCCGTCCATGCAGCGTCTTCGTGGCAGTCGTCACTGCCTCTGGGGGACTTCACGGTCCATTTCTGCCCCCAGGATGATGATGTCCAGGGTCCTGAGAGTAAAGATAATAAAGAGTTTAGTGTTTGAAAGAGTTGATGTTAATAGATATATATACTTGCCTTTATGGGCTTCTGTCGGTATGGTGGCAGTCATCCATCGTCCCTCCCGTCCATGCAGCGTCTTCGTGGCAGTCGTCACTGCCTCTGGGGGACTTCACGGTCCATTTCTGCCCCCAGGATGATGATGTCCAGGGTCCTGAGAGTAAAGATAATAAAGAGTTTAGTGTTTGAAAGAGTTGATGTTAATAGATATATACTTGCCTTTATGGGCTTCTGTCGGTATGGTGGCAGTCGCCCATCGTCCCTCCAATCTATGCAGCGTCTTTGTGGCAGTTGTCACTGCCTCTGGGGGACTTCCCGCTCCATTTCTGCCCCCAGGATGATGATGTCCAGGGTCCTGAGTGTAAAGATAACAAAGAGTTTAGTGTTTGAAAGAGTTGATGTTAATAGATATATACTTGCCTTTATGGGCTTCTGTCGGTATGGTGGCAGTCGTCCATCGTCCCTCCCGTCCATGCAGCGTCTTCGTGGCAGTCGTCACTGCCTCTGGGGGACTTCACGCTCCATTTCTGCCCCCAGGATGATGATGTCCAGGGTCCTGAGAGTAAAGATAATAAAGAGTTTAGTGTTTGAAAGAGTTGATGTTAATAGATATATATACTTGCCTTTATGGGCTTCTGTCGGTATGGTGGCAGTCATCCATCGTCCCTCCCGTCCATGCAGCGTCTTCGTGGCAGTCGTCACAGCCTCTGGGGGACTTCACGGTCCATTTCTGCCCCCAGGATGATGATGTCCAGGGTCCTGAGAGTAAAGATAATAAAGAGTTTAGAGTTTGAAAGAGTTGATGTTAGTAGATATATACTTGCCTTTATGGGCTTCTGTCGGTATGGTGGCAGTCGCCCATCGTCCCTCCCGTCCATGCAGCGTCTTCGTGGCAGTCGTCACTGCCTCTGGGGGACTTCACGGTCCATTTCTGCCCCCAGGATGATGATGTCCAGGGTCCTGAGAGTAAAGATAATAAAGAGTTTAGTGTTTGAAAGAGTTGATGTTAATAGATATATATACTTGCCTTTATGGGCTTCTGTCGGTATGGTGGCAGTCGTCCATCGTCCCTCCCGTCCATGCAGCGTCTTCGTGGCAGTCGTCACTGCCTCTGGGGGACTTCACGGTCCATTTCTGCCCCCAGGATGATGATGTCCAGTGTCCTGAGAGTAAAGGTAATAAAGAGTTTAGAGTTTGAAAGAGTTGATGTTAATAGATATATACTTGCCTGTATGGGCTTCTGTCGGTATGGTGGCAGTCGTCCCTCGTCCCTCCCGCCCATGCAGCGTCTTCGTGGCAGTCGTCACTGCCTCTGGGGGACTTCACGGTCCATTTCTGCCCCCAGGATGATGATGTCCAGGGTCCTGAGTGTAAAGATAATAAAGAGTTTAGTGTTTGAAAGAGTTGATGTTAATAGATATATACTTGCCTTTATGGGCTTCTGTCGGTGTGGTGGCAGTCGTCCATCGTCCCTCCCGTCCATGCAGCGTCTTCGTGGCAGTCGTCACTGCCTCTGGGGGACTTCCCGCTCCATTTCTGCCCCCAGGATGATGATGTCCAGGGTCCTGAGAGTAAAGATAATAAAGCGTTTATTGTTTGAAAGAGTTGATGTTAATAGATATATACTTGCCTTTATGGGCTTCTGTCGGTATGGTGGCAGTCGCCCATCGTCCCTCCAATCCATGCAGCGTCTTCGTGGCAGTCGTCACTGCCTCTGGGGGACTTCCCGCTCCATTTCTGCCCCCAGGATGATGATGTCCAGGGTCCTGAGTGTAAAGATAATGAAGAGTTTAGTGTTTGAAAGAGTTGATGTTAATAGATATATACTTGCCTTTATGGGCTTCTGTCGGTATGGTGGCAGTCGTCCATCGTCCCTCCCGTCCATGCAGCGTCTTCGTGGCAGTCGTCACTGCCTCTGGGGGACTTCACGCTCCATTTCTGCCCCCAGGATGATGATGTCCAGGGTCCTGAGAGTAAAGATAATAAAGAGTTTAGTGTTTGAAAGAGTTGATGTTAATAGATATATACTTGCCTTTATGGGCTTCTGTCGGTATGGTGGCAGTCGCCCATCGTCCCTCCAATCCATGCAGCGTCTTCGTGGCAGTCGTCACTGCCTCTGGGGGACTTCCCGCTCCATTTCTGCCCCCAGGATGATGATGTCCAGGGTCCTGAGTGTAAAGATAATAAAGAGTTTAGTGTTTGAAAGAGTTGATGTTAATAGATATATACTTGCCTTTATGGGCTTCTGTCGGTATGGTGGCAGTCGTCCATCGTCCCTCCCGTCCATGCAGCGTCTTCGTGGCAGTCGTCACTGCCTCTGGGGGACTTCACGCTCCATTTCTGCCCCCAGGATGATGATGTCCAGGGTCCTGAGAGTAAAGATAATAAAGAGTTTAGTGTTTGAAAGAGTTGATGTTAATAGATATATACTTGCCTTTATGGGTTTCTGTCGGTATGGTGGCAGTCGCCCATCGTCCCTCCAATTCATGCAGCGTCTTCGTGGCAGTCCTCACTGCCTCTGGGGGACTTCCCGCTCCATTTCTGCCCCCAGGATGATGATGTCCAGGGTCTTGAGTGTAAAGATAACAAAGAGTTTAGTGTTTGAAAGAGTTGATGTTAATAGATATATACTTGCCTTTATGGGCTTCTGTCGGTATGGTGGCAGTCGTCCATCGTCCCTCCCGTCCATGCAGCGTCTTCGTGGCAGTCGTCACTGCCTCTGGGGGACTTCACGCTCCATTTCTGCCCCCAGGATGATGATGTCCAGGGTCCTGAGAGTAAAGATAATAAAGAGTTTAGTGTTTGAAAGAGTTGATGTTAATAGATATATATACTTGCCTTTATGGGCTTCTGTCGGTGTGGTGGCAGTCATCCATCGTCCCTCCCGTCCATGCAGCGTCTTCGTGGCAGTCGTCACTGCCTCTGGGGGACTTCACGGTCCATTTCTGCCCCCAGGATGATGATGTCCAGGGTCCTGAGAGTAAAGATAATAAAGAGTTTAGAGTTTGAAAGAGTTGATGTTAATAGATATATACTTGCCTTTATGGGCTTCTGTCGGTATGGTGGCAGTCGCCCATCGTCCCTCCCGTCCATGCAGCGTCTTCGTGGCAGTCGTCACTGCCTCTGGGGGACTTCCCGCTCCATTTCTGCCCCCAGGATGATGATGTCCAGGGTCCTGAGAGTAAAGATAATAAAGAGTTTAGAGTTTGAAAGACTTGATGTTAATAGATATATACTTGCCTTTATGGGCTTCTGTCGGTATGGTGGCAGTCGTCCCTCGTCCCTCCCGTCCATGCAGCGTCTTCGTGGCAGTCGTCACTGCCTCTGGGGGACTTCACGGTCCATTTCTGCCCCCAGGATGATGATGTCCAGGGTCCTGAGAGTAAAGATAATAAAGAGTTTAGTGTTTGAAAGAGTTGATGTTAATAGATATATATACTTGCCTTTATGGGCTTCTGTCGGTATGGTGGCAGTCGTCCATCGTCCCTCCCGTCCATGCAGCGTCTTCGTGGCAGTCGTCACTGCCTCTGGGGGACTTCACGGTCCATTTCTGCCCCCAGGATGATGATGTCCAGTGTCCTGAGAGTAAAGATAATAAAGAGTTTAGAGTTTGAAAGAGTTGATGTTAATAGATATATACTTGCCTTTATGGGCTTCTGTCGGTATGGTGGCAGTCGTCCATCGTCCCTCCCGTCCATGCAGCGTCTTCGTGGCAGTCGTCACTGCCTCTGGGGGACTTCACGGTCCATTTCTGCCCCCAGGATGATGATGTCCAGGGTCTTGAGTGTAAAGATAACAAAGAGTTTAGTGTTTGAAAGAGTTGATGTTAATAGATATATACTTGCCTTTATGGGCTTCTGTCGGTATGGTGGCAGTCGTCCATCGTCCCTCCCGTCCATGCAGCGTCTTCGTGGCAGTCGTCACTGCCTCTGGGGGACTTCACGCTCCATTTCTGCCCCCAGGATGATGATGTCCAGGGTCCTGAGAGTAAAGATAATAAAGAGTTTAGTGTTTGAAAGAGTTGATGTTAATAGATATATATACTTGCCTTTATGGGCTTCTGTCGGTGTGGTGGCAGTCATCCATCGTCCCTCCCGTCCATGCAGCGTCTTCGTGGCAGTCGTCACTGCCTCTGGGGGACTTCACGGTCCATTTCTGCCCCCAGGATGATGATGTCCAGGGTCCTGAGAGTAAAGATAATAAAGAGTTTAGAGTTTGAAAGAGTTGATGTTAATAGATATATACTTGCCTTTATGGGCTTCTGTCGGTATGGTGGCAGTCGCCCATCGTCCCTCCCGTCCATGCAGCGTCTTCGTGGCAGTCGTCACTGCCTCTGGGGGACTTCCCGCTCCATTTCTGCCCCCAGGATGATGATGTCCAGGGTCCTGAGAGTAAAGATAATAAAGAGTTTAGAGTTTGAAAGACTTGATGTTAATAGATATATACTTGCCTTTATGGGCTTCTGTCGGTATGGGGGCAGTCGTCCCTCGTCCCTCCCGTCCATGCAGCGTCTTCGTGGCAGTCGTCACTGCCTCTGGGGGACTTCACGGTCCATTTCTGCCCCCAGGATGATGATGTCCAGGGTCCTGAGAGTAAAGATAATAAAGAGTTTAGTGTTTGAAAGAGTTGATGTTAATAGATATATATACTTGCCTTTATGGGCTTCTGTCGGTATGGTGGCAGTCGTCCATCGTCCCTCCCGTCCATGCAGCGTCTTCGTGGCAGTCGTCACTGCCTCTGGGGGACTTCACGGTCCATTTCTGCCCCCAGGATGATGATGTCCAGTGTCCTGAGAGTAAAGATAATAAAGAGTTTAGAGTTTGAAAGAGTTGATGTTAATAGATATATACTTGCCTTTATGGGCTTCTGTCGGTATGGTGGCAGTCGTCCATCGTCCCTCCCGTCCATGCAGCGTCTTCGTGGCAGTCGTCACTGCCTCTGGGGGACTTCACGGTCCATTTCTGCCCCCAGGATGATGATGTCCAGGGTCCTGAGTGTAAAGATAATAAAGAGTTTAGTGTTTGAAAGAGTTGATGTTAATAGATATATACTTGCCTTTATGGGCTTCTGTCGGTGTGGTGGCAGTCGTCCATCGTCCCTCCCGTCCAGGCAGCGTCTTCGTGGCAGTCGTCACTGCCTCTGGGGGACTTCCCGTTCCATTTCTGCCCCCAGGATGATGATGTCCAGGGTCCTGAGAGTAAAGATAATAAAGAGTTTAGTGTTTGAAAGAGTTGATGTTAATAGATATATACTTGCCTTTATGGGCTTCTGTCGGTATGGTGGCAGTCGCCCATCGTCCCTCCAATCCATGCAGCGTCTTCGTGGCAGTCGTCACTGCCTCTGGGGGACTTCCCGCTCCATTTCTGCCCCCAGGATGATGATGTCCAGGGTCCTGAGTGTAAAGATAACAAAGAGTTTAGTGTTTGAAAGAGTTGATGTTAATAGATATATACTTGCCTTTATGGGCTTCTGTCGGTATGGTGGCAGTCGTCCATCGTCCCTCCCGTCCATGCAGCGTCTTCGTGGCAGTCGTCACTGCCTCTGGGGGACTTCACGGTCCATTTCTGCCCCCAGGATGATGATGTCCAGGGTCCTGAGAGTAAAGATAATAAAGAGTTTAGTGTTTGAAAGAGTTGATGTTAATAGATATATACTTGCCTTTATGGGCTTCTGTCGGTATGGTGGCAGTCGCCCATCGTCCCTTCAATCCATGCAGCGTCTTCGTGGCAGTCGTCACTGCCTCTGGGGGACTTCCCGCTCCATTTCTGCCCCCAGGATGATGATGTCCAGGGTCCAGAGTGTAAAGATAACAAAGAGTTTAGTGTTTGAAAGAGTTGATGTTAATAGATATATACTTGCCTTTATGGGCTTCTGTCGGTATGGTGGCAGTCGTCCATCGTCCCTCCCGTCCATGCAGCGTCTTCGTGGCAGTCGTCACTGCCTCTGGGGGACTTCACGGTCCATTTCTGCCCCCAGGATGATGATGTCCAGGGTCCTGAGAGTAAAGATAATAAAGAGTTTAGTGTTTGAAAGAGTTGATGTTAATAGATATATATACTTGCCTTTATGGGCTTCTGTCGGTATGGTGGCAGTCGCCCATCGTCCCTCCCGTCCATGCAGCGTCTTCGTGGCAGTCGTCACTGCCTCTGGGGGACTTCACGCTCCATTTCTGCCCCCAGGATGATGATGTCCAGGGTCCTGAGTGTAAAGATAACAAACAGTTTAGTGTTTGAAAGAGTTGATGTTAATAGATATATACTTGCCTTTATGGGCTTCTGTCGGTATGGTGGCAGTCGTCTATCGTCCCTCCCGTCCATGCAGCGTCTTCGTGGCAGTCGTCACTGCCTCTGGGGGACTTCACGGTCCATTTCTGCCCCCAGGATGATGATGTCCAGGGTCCTGAGAGTAAAGATAATAAAGAGTTTAGAGTTTGAAAGACTTGATGTTAATAGATATATACTTACCTTTATGGGCTTCTGTCGGTATGGTGGCAGTCGTCCCTCGTCCCTCCCGTCCATGCAGCGTCTTCGTGGCAGTCGTCACTGCCTCTGGGGGACTTCACGGTCCATTTCTGCCCCCAGGATGATGATGTCCAGGGTCCTGAGAGTAAAGATAATAAAGAGTTTAGTGTTTGAAAGAGTTGATGTTAACAGATATATATACTTGCCTTTATGGGCTTCTGTCGGTATGGTGGCAGTCGTCCATCGTCCCTCCCGTCCATGCAGCGTCTTCGTGGCAGTCGTCACTGCCTCTGGGGGACTTCACGGTCCATTTCTGCCCCCAGGATGATGATGTCCAGTGTCCTGAGAGTAAAGATAATAAAGAGTTTAGAGTTTGAAAGAGTTGATGTTAATAGATATATACTTGAATGTATGGGCTTCTGTCGGTATGGTGGCAGTCGTCCATCGTCCCTCCCGTCCATGCAGCGTCTTCGTGGCAGTCGTCACTGCCTCTGGGGGACTTCACGGTCCATTTCTGCCCCCAGGATGATGATGTCCAGGGTCCTGAGTGTAAAGATAATAAATAGTTTAGTGTTTGAAAGAGTTGATGTTAATAGATATATACTTGCCTTTATGGGCTTCTGTCGGTGTGGTGGCAGTCGTCCATCGTCCCTCCCGTCCATGCAGCGTCTTCGTGGCAGTCGTCACTGCCTCTGGGGGACTTCACGGTCCATCTCTACCCTCGGATGATGATGTCCAGGGTCCTGAGAGTAAAGATAATAAAGAGTTTAGTGTTTGAAAGAGTTGATGTTAATAGATATATATACTTGCCTTTATGGGCTTCTGTCGGTATGGTGGCAGTCATCCATCGTCCCTCCCGTCCATGCAGCGTCTTCGTGGCAGTCGTCACTGCCTCTGGGGGACTTCACGGTCCATTTCTGCCCCCAGGATGATGATGTCCAGGGTCCTGAGTGTAAAGATAACAAACAGTTTAGTGTTTGAAAGAGTTGATGTTAATAGATATATACTTGCCTTTATGGGCTTCTGTCGGTATGGTGGCAGTCGTCCCTCGTCCCTCCCGTCCATGCAGCGTCTTCGTGGCAGTCGTCACTGCCTCTGGGGGACTTCACGGTCCATTTCTGCCCCCAGGATGATGATGTCCAGGGTCCTGAGAGTAAAGATAATAAAGAGTTTAGTGTTTGAAAGAGTTGATGTTAACAGATATATATACTTGCCTTTATGGGCTTCTGTCGGTATGGTGGCAGTCGTCCATCGTCCCTCCCGTCCATGCAGCGTCTTCGTGGCAGTCGTCACTGCCTCTGGGGGACTTCCCGCTCCATTTCTGCCCCCAGGATGATGATGTCCAGGGTCTTGAGTGTAAAGATAACAAAGAGTTTAGTGTTTGAAAGAGTTGATGTTAATAGATATATACTTGCCTTTATGGGTTTCTGTCGGTATGGTGGCAGTCGCCCATCGTCCCTCCAATTCATGCAGCGTCTTCGTGGCAGTCCTCACTGCCTCTGGGGGACTTCCCGCTCCATTTCTGCCCCCAGGATGATGATGTCCAGGGTCTTGAGTGTAAAGATAACAAAGAGTTTAGTGTTTGAAAGAGTTGATGTTAATAGATATATACTTGCCTTTATGGGCTTCTGTCGGTATGGTGGCAGTCGTCCATCGTCCCTCCCGTCCATGCAGCGTCTTCGTGGCAGTCGTCACTGCCTCTGGGGGACTTCACGCTCCATTTCTGCCCCCAGGATGATGATGTCCAGGGTCCTGAGAGTAAAGATAATAAAGAGTTTAGTGTTTGAAAGAGTTGATGTTAATAGATATATATACTTGCCTTTATGGGCTTCTGTCGGTGTGGTGGCAGTCATCCATCGTCCCTCCCGTCCATGCAGCGTCTTCGTGGCAGTCGTCACTGCCTCTGGGGGACTTCACGGTCCATTTCTGCCCCCAGGATGATGATGTCCAGGGTCCTGAGAGTAAAGATAATAAAGAGTTTAGAGTTTGAAAGAGTTGATGTTAATAGATATATACTTGCCTTTATGGGCTTCTGTCGGTATGGTGGCAGTCGCCCATCGTCCCTCCCGTCCATGCAGCGTCTTCGTGGCAGTCGTCACTGCCTCTGGGGGACTTCCCGCTCCATTTCTGCCCCCAGGATGATGATGTCCAGGGTCCTGAGAGTAAAGATAATAAAGAGTTTAGAGTTTGAAAGACTTGATGTTAATAGATATATACTTGCCTTTATGGGCTTCTGTCGGTATGGTGGCAGTCGTCCCTCGTCCCTCCCGTCCATGCAGCGTCTTCGTGGCAGTCGTCACTGCCTCTGGGGGACTTCACGGTCCATTTCTGCCCCCAGGATGATGATGTCCAGGGTCCTGAGAGTAAAGATAATAAAGAGTTTAGTGTTTGAAAGAGTTGATGTTAATAGATATATATACTTGCCTTTATGGGCTTCTGTCGGTATGGTGGCAGTCGTCCATCGTCCCTCCCCTCCATGCAGCGTCTTCGTGGCAGTCGTCACTGCCTCTGGGGGACTTCACGGTCCATTTCTGCCCCCAGGATGATGATGTCCAGTGTCCTGAGAGTAAAGATAATAAAGAGTTTAGAGTTTGAAAGAGTTGATGTTAATGGATATATACTTGCCTTTATGGGCTTCTGTCGGTATGGTGGCAGTCGTCCATCGTCCCTCCCGTCCATGCAGCGTCTTCGTGGCAGTCGTCACTGCCTCTGGGGGACTTCACGGTCCATTTCTGCCCCCAGGATGATGATGTCCAGGGTCCTGAGTGTAAAGATAATAAAGAGTTTAGTGTTTGAAAGAGTTGATGTTAATAGATATATACTTGCCTTTATGGGCTTCTGTCGGTGTGGTGGCAGTCGTCCATCGTCCCTCCCGTCCAGGCAGCGTCTTCGTGGCAGTCGTCACTGCCTCTGGGGGACTTCCCGTTCCATTTCTGCCCCCAGGATGATGATGTCCAGGGTCCTGAGAGTAAAGATAATAAAGAGTTTAGTGTTTGAAAGAGTTGATGTTAATAGATATATACTTGCCTTTATGGGCTTCTGTCGGTATGGTGGCAGTCGCCCATCGTCCCTCCAATCCATGCAGCGTCTTCGTGGCAGTCGTCACTGCCTCTGGGGGACTTCCCGCTCCATTTCTGCCCCCAGGATGATGATGTCCAGGGTCCTGAGTGTAAAGATAACAAAGAGTTTAGTGTTTGAAAGAGTTGATGTTAATAGATATATACTTGCCTTTATGGGCTTCTGTCGGTATGGTGGCAGTCGTCCATCGTCCCTCCCGTCCATGCAGCGTCTTCGTGGCAGTCGTCACTGCCTCTGGGGGACTTCACGGTCCATTTCTGCCCCCAGGATGATGATGTCCAGGGTCCTGAGAGTAAAGATAACAAAGAGTTTAGTGTTTGAAAGAGTTGATGTTAATAGATATATACTTGCCTTTATGGGCTTCTGTCGGTATGGTGGCAGTCGCCCATCGTCCCTTCAATCCATGCAGCGTCTTCGTGGCAGTCGTCACTGCCTCTGGGGGACTTCCCGCTCCATTTCTGACCCCAGGATGATGATGTCCAGGGTCCAGAGTGTAAAGATAACAAAGAGTTTAGTGTTTGAAAGAGTTGATGTTAATAGATATATACTTGCCTTTATGGGCTTCTGTCGGTATGGTGGCAGTCGTCCATCGTCCCTCCCGTCCATGCAGCGTCTTCGTGGCAGTCGTCACTGCCTCTGGGGGACTTCACGGTCCATTTCTGCCCCCAGGATGATGATGTCCAGGGTCCTGAGAGTAAAGATAATAAAGAGTTTAGTGTTTGAAAGAGTTGATGTTAATAGATATATATACTTGCCTTTATGGGCTTCTGTCGGTATGGTGGCAGTCGCCCATCGTCCCTCCCGTCCATGCAGCGTCTTCGTGGCAGTCGTCACTGCCTCTGGGGGACTTCACGCTCCATTTCTGCCCCCAGGATGATGATGTCCAGGGTCCTGAGTGTAAAGATAACAAACAGTTTAGTGTTTGAAAGAGTTGATGTTAATAGATATATACTTGCCTTTATGGGCTTCTGTCGGTATGGTGGCAGTCGTCCCTCGTCCCTCCCGTCCATGCAGCGTCTTCGTGGCAGTCGTCACTGCCTCTGGGGGACTTCACGGTCCATTTCTGCCCCCAGGATGATGATGTCCAGGGTCCTGAGAGTAAAGATAATAAAGAGTTTAGTGTTTGAAAGAGTTGATGTTAACAGATATATATACTTGCCTTTATGGGCTTCTGTCGGTATGGTGGCAGTCGTCCATCGTCCCTCCCGTCCATGCAGCGTCTTCGTGGCAGTCGTCACTGCCTCTGGGGGACTTCACGGTCCATTTCTGCCCCCAGGATGATGATGTCCAGTGTCCTGAGAGTAAAGATAATAAAGAGTTTAGAGTTTGAAAGAGTTGATGTTAATAGATATATACTTGCCTGTATGGGCTTCTGTCGGTATGGTGGCAGTCGTCCATCGTCCCTCCCGTCCATGCAGCGTCTTCGTGGCAGTCGTCACTGCCTCTGGGGGACTTCACGGTCCATTTCTGCCCCCAGGATGATGATGTCCAGGGTCCTGAGTGTAAAGATAATAAATAGTTTAGTGTTTGAAAGAGTTGATGTTAATAGATATATACTTGCCTTTATGGGCATCTGTCGGTGTGGTGGCAGTCGTCCATCGTCCCTCCCGTCCATGCAGCGTCTTCGTGGCAGTCGTCACTGCCTCTGGGGGACTTCACGGTCCATCTCTACCCTCGGATGATGATGTCCAGGGTCCTGAGAGTAAAGATAATAAAGAGTTTAGTGTTTGAAAGAGTTGATGTTAATAGATATATATACTTGCCTTTATGGGCTTCTGTCGGTATGGTGGCAGTCATCCATCGTCCCTCCCGTCCATGCAGCGTCTTCGTGGCAGTCGTCACTGCCTCTGGGGGACTTCACGGTCCATTTCTGCCCCCAGGATGATGATGTCCAGGGTCCTGAGTGTAAAGATAACAAACAGTTTAGTGTTTGAAAGAGTTGATGTTAATAGATATATACTTGCCTTTATGGGCTTCTGTCGGTATGGTGGCAGTCGTCCCTCGTCCCTCCCGTCCATGCAGCGTCTTCGTGGCAGTCGTCACTGCCTCTGGGGGACTTCACGGTCCATTTCTGCCCCCAGGATGATGATGTCCAGGGTCCTGAGAGTAAAGATAATAAAGAGTTTAGTGTTTGAAAGAGTTGATGTTAACAGATATATATACTTGCCTTTATGGGCTTCTGTCGGTATGGTGGCAGTCGTCCATCGTCCCTCCCGTCCATGCAGCGTCTTCGTGGCAGTCGTCACTGCCTCTGGGGGACTTCACGGTCCATTTCTGCCCCCAGGATGATGATGTCCAGTGTCCTGAGAGTAAAGATAATAAAGAGTTTAGAGTTTGAAAGAGTTGATGTTAATAGATATATACTTGCCTGTATGGGCTTCTGTCGGTATGGTGGCAGTCGTCCATCGTCCCTCCCGTCCATGCAGCGTCTTCGTGGCAGTCGTCACTGCCTCTGGGGGACTTCACGGTCCATTTCTGCCCCCAGGATGATGATGTCCAGGGTCCTGAGTGTAAAGATAATAAATAGTTTAGTGTTTGAAAGAGTTGATGTTAATAGATATATACTTGCCTTTATGGGCTTCTGTCGGTGTGGTGGCAGTCGTCCATCGTCCCTCCCGTCCATGCAGCGTCTTCGTGGCAGTCGTCACTGCCTCTGGGGGACTTCCCGCTCCATTTCTGCCCCCAGGATGATGATGTCCAGGGTCCTGAGTGTAAAGATAACAAAGAGTTTAGTGTTTGAAAGAGTTGATGTTAATAGATATATACTTGCCTTTATGGGCTTCTGTCGGTATGGTGGCAGTCGCCCATCGTCCCTCCAATCCATGCAGCGTCTTCGTGGCAGTCGTCACTGCCTCTGGGGGACTTCCCGCTCCATTTCTGCCACCAGGATGATGATGTCCAGGGTCCTGAGAGTAAAGATAACAAAGAGTTTAGTGTTTGAAAGAGTTGATGTTAATAGATATATACTTGCCTTTATGGGCTTCTGTCGGTATGGTGGCAGTCGTCCATCGTCCCTCCCGTCCATGCAGCGTCTTCGTGGCAGTCGTCACTGCCTCTGGGGGACTTCACGCTCCATTTCTGCCCCCAGGATGATGATGTCCAGGGTCCTGAGAGTAAAGATAATAAAGAGTTTAGTGTTTGAAAGAGTTGATGTTAATAGATATATACTTGCCTTTATGGGCTTCTGTCGGTATGGTGGCAGTCGTCTCTCGTCCCTCCTGTCCATGCAGCGTCTTCGTGGCAGTCGTCACTGCCGCTGGGGGACTTCCCGCTCCATTTCTGCCCCCAGGATGATGATGTCCAGGGTCCTGAGTGTAAAGATAACAAAGAGTTTAGTGTTTGAAGGACTTGATGTTAATAGATATATACTTGCCTTTATGGGCTTCTGTCGGTATGGTGGCAGTCGTCCATCGTCCCTCCCGTCCATGCAGCGTCTTCGTGGCAGTCGTCACTGCCTCTGGGGGACTTCACGCTCCATTTCTGCCCCCAGGATGATGATGTCCAGGGTCCTGAGAGTAAAGATAATAAAGAGTTTAGTGTTTGAAAGAGTTGATGTTAATAGATATATACTTGCCTTTATGGGCTTCTGTCGGTATGGTGGCAGTCGCCCATCGTCCCTCCCGTCCATGCAGCGTCTTCGTGGCAGTCGTCACTGCCTCTGGGGGACTTCACGGTCCATTTCTGCCCCCAGGATGATGATGTCCAGGGTCCTGAGAGTAAAGATAATAAAGAGTTTAGTGTTTGAAAGAGTTGATGTTAATAGATATATATACTTGCCTTTATGGGCTTCTGTCGGTATGGTGGCAGTCGTCCATCGTCCCTCCCGTCCATGCAGCGTCTTCGTGGCAGTCGTCACTGCCTCTGGGGGACTTCACGGTCCATTTCTGCCCCCAGGATGATGATGTCCAGGGTCCTGAGAGTAAAGATAATAAAGAGTTTAGAGTTTGAAAGAGTTGATGTTAATAGATATATACTTGCCTTTATGGGCTTCTGTCGGTATGGTGGCAGTCGCCCATCGTCCCTCCAATCCATGCAGCGTCTTCGTGGCAGTCGTCACTGCCTCTGGGGGACTTCCCGCTCCATTTCGGCCCCCAGGATGATGATGTCCAGGGTCCTGAGTGTAAAGATAACAAAGAGTTTAGTGTTTGAAAGAGTTGATGTTAATAGATATATACTTGCCTTTATGGGCTTCTGTCGGTATGGTGGCAGTCGTCCATCGTCCCTCCCGTCCATGCAGCGTCTTCGTGGCAGTCGTCACTGCCTCTGGGGGACTTCACGCTCCATTTCTGCCCCCAGGATGATGATGTCCAGGGTCCTGAGTGTAAAGATAACAAAGAGTTTAGTGTTTGAAAGAGTTGATGTTAATAGATATATACTTGCCTTTATGGGCTTCTGTCGGTATGGTGGCAGTCGTCCATCGTCCCTCCAATCCATGCAGCGTCTTCGTGGCAGTCGTCACTGCCTCTGGGGGACTTCCCGCTCCATTTCTGCCCCCAGGATGATGATGTCCAGGGTCCTGAGTGTAAAGATAACAAAGAGTTTAGTGTTTGAAAGAGTTGATGTTAATAGATATATACTTGCCTTTATGGGCTTCTGTCGGTATGGTGGCAGTCGTCCATCGTCCCTCCAATCCATGCAGCGTCTTCGTGGCAGTCGTCACTGCCTCTGGGGGACTTCCCGCTCCATTTCTGCCCCCAGGATGATGATGTCCAGGGTCCTGAGTGTAAAGATAACAAAGAGTTTAGTGTTTGAAAGAGTTGATGTTAATAGATATATACTTGCCTTTATGGGCTTCTGTCGGTATGGTGGCAGTCGCCCATCGTCCCTCCCGTCCATGCAGCGTCTTCGTGGCAGTCGTCACTGCCTCTGGGGGACTTCACGGTCCATTTCTGCCCCCAGGATGATGATGTCCAGGGTCCTGAGAGTAAAGATAATAAAGAGTTTAGAGTTTGAAAGAGTTGATGTTAATAGATATATACTTGCCTTTATGGGCTTCTGTCGGTATGGTGGCAGTCGCCCATCGTCCCTCCAATCCATGCAGCGTCTTCGTGGCAGTCGTCACTGCCTCTGGGGGACTTCCCGCTCCATTTCTGCCACCAGGATGATGATGTCCAGGGTCCTGAGAGTAAAGATAACAAAGAGTTTAGTGTTTGAAAGAGTTGATGTTAATAGATATATACTTGCCTTTATGGGCTTCTGTCGGTATGGTGGCAGTCGTCCATCGTCCCTCCCGTCCATGCAGCGTCTTCGTGGCAGTCGTCACTGCCTCTGGGGGACTTCACGCTCCATTTCTGCCCCCAGGATGATGATGTCCAGGGTCCTGAGAGTAAAGATAATAAAGAGTTTAGTGTTTGAAAGAGTTGATGTTAATAGATATATACTTGCCTTTATGGGCTTCTGTCGGTATGGTGGCAGTCGTCTCTCGTCCCTCCTGTCCATGCAGCGTCTTCGTGGCAGTCGTCACTGCCGCTGGGGGACTTCCCGCTCCATTTCTGCCCCCAGGATGATGATGTCCAGGGTCCTGAGTGTAAAGATAACAAAGAGTTTAGTGTTTGAAAGACTTGATGTTAATAGATATATACTTGCCTTTATGGGCTTCTGTCGGTATGGTGGCAGTCGTCCATCGTCCCTCCCGTCCATGCAGCGTCTTCGTGGCAGTCGTCACTGCCTCTGGGGGACTTCACGCTCCATTTCTGCCCCCAGGATGATGATGTCCAGGGTCCTGAGAGTAAAGATAATAAAGAGTTTAGTGTTTGAAAGAGTTGATGTTAATAGATATATACTTGCCTTTATGGGCTTCTGTCGGTATGGTGGCAGTCGCCCATCGTCCCTCCCGTCCATGCAGCGTCTTCGTGGCAGTCGTCACTGCCTCTGGGGGACTTCACGGTCCATTTCTGCCCCCAGGATGATGATGTCCAGGGTCCTGAGAGTAAAGATAATAAAGAGTTTAGTGTTTGAAAGAGTTGATGTTAATAGATATATATACTTGCCTTTATGGGCTTCTGTCGGTATGGTGGCAGTCGTCCATCGTCCCTCCCGTCCATGCAGCGTCTTCGTGGCAGTCGTCACTGCCTCTGGGGGACTTCACGGTCCATTTCTGCCCCCAGGATGATGATGTCCAGGGTCCTGAGAGTAAAGATAATAAAGAGTTTAGAGTTTGAAAGAGTTGATGTTAATAGATATATACTTGCCTTTATGGGCTTCTGTCGGTATGGTGGCAGTCGCCCATCGTCCCTCCAATCCATGCAGCGTCTTCGTGGCAGTCGTCACTGCCTCTGGGGGACTTCCCGCTCCATTTCGGCCCCCAGGATGATGATGTCCAGGGTCCTGAGTGTAAAGATAACAAAGAGTTTAGTGTTTGAAAGAGTTGATGTTAATAGATATATACTTGCCTTTATGGGCTTCTGTCGGTATGGTGGCAGTCGTCCATCGTCCCTCCCGTCCATGCAGCGTCTTCGTGGCAGTCGTCACTGCCTCTGGGGGACTTCACGCTCCATTTCTGCCCCCAGGATGATGATGTCCAGGGTCCTGAGTGTAAAGATAACAAAGAGTTTAGTGTTTGAAAGAGTTGATGTTAATAGATATATACTTGCCTTTATGGGCTTCTGTCGGTATGGTGGCAGTCGTCCATCGTCCCTCCAATCCATGCAGCGTCTTCGTGGCAGTCGTCACTGCCTCTGGGGGACTTCCCGCTCCATTTCTGCCCCCAGGATGATGATGTCCAGGGTCCTGAGTGTAAAGATAACAAAGAGTTTAGTGTTTGAAAGAGTTGATGTTAATAGATATATACTTGCCTTTATGGGCTTCTGTCGGTATGGTGGCAGTCGTCCATCGTCCCTCCAATCCATGCAGCGTCTTCGTGGCAGTCGTCACTGCCTCTGGGGGACTTCCCGCTCCATTTCTGCCCCCAGGATGATGATGTCCAGGGTCCTGAGTGTAAAGATAACAAAGAGTTTAGTGTTTGAAAGAGTTGATGTTAATAGATATATACTTGCCTTTATGGGCTTCTGTCGGTATGGTGGCAGTCGCCCATCGTCCCTCCCGTCCATGCAGCGTCTTCGTGGCAGTCGTCACTGCCTCTGTGGGACTTCCCGCTCCATTTCTGCCCCCAGGATGATGATGTCCAGGGTCCTGAGAGTAAAGATAATAAAGAGTTTAGTGTTTGAAAGAGTTGATGTTAATAGATATATACTTGCCTTTATGGGCTTCTGTCGGTATGGTGGCAGTCGCCCATCGTCCCTCCCGTCCATGCAGCGTCTTCGTGGCAGTCGTCACTGCCTCTGGGGGACTTCACGGTCCATTTCTGCCCCCAGGATGATGATGTCCAGGGTCCTGAGAGTAAAGATAATAAAGAGTTTAGTGTTTGAAAGAGTTGATGTTAATAGATATATATACTTGCCTTTATGGGCTTCTGTCGGTATGGTGGCAGTCGTCCATCGTCCCTCCCGTCCATGCAGCGTCTTCGTGGCAGTCGTCACTGCCTCTGGGGGACTTCCCGCTCCATTTCTGCCCCCAGGATGATGATGTCCAGGGTCCTGAGAGTAAAGATAATAAAGAGTTTAGAGTTTGAAAGAGTTGATGTTAATAGATATATACTTGCCTTTATGGGCTTCTGTCGGTATGGTGGCAGTCGCCCATCGTCCCTCCAATCCATGCAGCGTCTTCGTGGCAGTCGTCACTGCCTCTGGGGGACTTCCCGCTCCATTTCTGCCACCAGGATGATGATGTCCAGGGTCCTGAGAGTAAAGATAACAAAGAGTTTAGTGTTTGAAAGAGTTGATGTTAATAGATATATACTTGCCTTTATGGGCTTCTGTCGGTATGGTGGCAGTCGTCCATCGTCCCTCCCGTCCATGCAGCGTCTTCGTGGCAGTCGTCACTGCCTCTGGGGGACTTCACGCTCCATTTCTGCCCCCAGGATGATGATGTCCAGGGTCCTGAGAGAAAAGATAATAAAGAGTTTAGTGTTTGAAAGAGTTGATGTTAATAGATATATACTTGCCTTTATGGGCTTCTGTCGGTATGGTGGCAGTCGTCTCTCGTCCCTCCTGTCCATGCAGCGTCTTCGTGGCAGTCGTCACTGCCGCTGGGGGACTTCCCGCTCCATTTCTGCCCCCAGGATGATGATGTCCAGGGTCCTGAGTGTAAAGATAACAAAGAGTTTAGTGTTTGAAAGACTTGATGTTAATAGATATATACTTGCCTTTATGGGCTTCTGTCGGTATGGTGGCAGTCGTCCATCGTCCCTCCCGTCCATGCAGCGTCTTCGTGGCAGTCGTCACTGCCTCTGGGGGACTTCACGCTCCATTTCTGCCCCCAGGATGATGATGTCCAGGGTCCTGAGAGTAAAGATAATAAAGAGTTTAGTGTTTGAAAGAGTTGATGTTAATAGATATATACTTGCCTTTATGGGCTTCTGTCGGTATGGTGGCAGTCGCCCATCGTCCCTCCCGTCCATGCAGCGTCTTCGTGGCAGTCGTCACTGCCTCTGGGGGACTTCACGGTCCATTTCTGCCCCCAGGATGATGATGTCCAGGGTCCTGAGAGTAAAGATAATAAAGAGTTTAGTGTTTGAAAGAGTTGATGTTAATAGATATATATATACTTGCCTTTATGGGCTTCTGTCGGTATGGTGGCAGTCGTCCATCGTCCCTCCCGTCCATGCAGCGTCTTCGTGGCAGTCGTCACTGCCTCTGGGGGACTTCACGGTCCATTTCTGCCCCCAGGATGATGATGTCCAGGGTCCTGAGAGTAAAGATAATAAAGAGTTTAGAGTTTGAAAGAGTTGATGTTAATAGATATATACTTGCCTTTATGGGCTTCTGTCGGTATGGTGGCAGTCGTCCATCGTCCCTCCCGTCCATGCAGCGTCTTCGTGGCAGTCGTCACTGCCTCTGGGGGACTTCACGCTCCATTTCTGCCCCCAGGATGATGATGTCCAGGGTCCTGAGTGTAAAGATAACAAAGAGTTTAGTGTTTGAAAGAGTTGATGTTAATAGATATATACTTGCCTTTATGGGCTTCTGTCGGTATGGTGGCAGTCGTCCATCGTCCCTCCAATCCATGCAGCGTCTTCGTGGCAGTCGTCACTGCCTCTGGGGGACTTCCCGCTCCATTTCTGCCCCCAGGATGATGATGTCCAGGGTCCTGAGTGTAAAGATAACAAAGAGTTTAGTGTTTGAAAGAGTTGATGTTAATAGATATATACTTGCCTTTATGGGCTTCTGTCGGTATGGTGGCAGTCGTCCATCGTCCCTCCAATCCATGCAGCGTCTTCGTGGCAGTCGTCACTGCCTCTGGGGGACTTCCCGCTCCATTTCTGCCCCCAGGATGATGATGTCCAGGGTCCTGAGTGTAAAGATAACAAAGAGTTTAGTGTTTGAAAGAGTTGATGTTAATAGATATATACTTGCCTTTATGGGCTTCTGTCGGTATGGTGGCAGTCGCCCATCGTCCCTCCCGTCCATGCAGCGTCTTCGTGGCAGTCGTCACTGCCTCTGGGGGACTTCCCGCTCCATTTCTGCCCCCAGGATGATGATGTCCAGGGTCCTGAGAGTAAAGATAATAAAGAGTTTAGTGTTTGAAAGAGTTGATGTTAATAGATATATACTTGCCTTTATGGGCTTCTGTCGGTATGGTGGCAGTCGCCCATCGTCCCTCCCGTCCATGCAGCGTCTTCGTGGCAGTCGTCACTGCCTCTGGGGGACTTCACGGTCCATTTCTGCCCCCAGGATGATGATGTCCAGGGTCCTGAGAGTAAAGATAATAAAGAGTTTAGTGTTTGAAAGAGTTGATGTTAATAGATATATATACTTGCCTTTATGGGCTTCTGTCGGTATGGTGGCAGTCGTCCATCGTCCCTCCCGTCCATGCAGCGTCTTCGTGGCAGTCGTCACTGCCTCTGGGGGACTTCACGGTCCATTTCTGCCCCCAGGATGATGATGTCCAGGGTCCTGCGAGTAAAGATAATAAAGAGTTTAGTGTTTGAAAGAGTTGATGTTAATAGATATACATTCTTGCCTTTATGGGCTTCTGTCGGTATGGTGGCAGTCATCCATCGTCCCTCCCGTCCATGCAGCGTCTTCGTGGCAGTCGTCACTGCCTCTGGGGGCCTTCACGGTCCATTTCTGCCCCCAGGATGATGATGTCCAGGGTCCTGAGAGTAAAGATAATAAAGAGTTTAGAGTTTGAAAGAGTTGATGTTAATAGATATATACTTGCCTTTATGGGCTTCTGTCGGTATGGTGGCAGTCGCCCATCGTCCCTCCAATCCATGCAGCGTCTTCGTGGCAGTCGTCACTGCCTCTGGGGGACTTCCCGCTCCATTTCGGCCCCCAGGATGATGATGTCCAGGGTCCTTAGTGTAAAGATAACAAAGAGTTTAGTGTTTGAAAGAGTTGATGTTAATAGATATATACTTGCCTTTATGGGCTTCTGTCGGTATGGTGGCAGTCGTCCATCGTCCCTCCCGTCCATGCAGCGTCTTCGTGGCAGTCGTCACTGCCTCTGGGGGACTTCACGCTCCATTTCTGCCCCCAGGATGATGATGTCCAGGGTCCTGAGAGTAAAGATAATAAAGAGTTTAGAGTTTGAAAGACTTGATGTTAATAGATATATACTTGCCTTTATGGGCTTCTGTCGGTATGGTGGCAGTCGTCCCTCGTCCCTCCCGTCCATGCAGCGTCTTCGTGGCAGTCGTCACTGCCTCTGGGGGACTTCACGGTCCATTTCTGCCCCCAGGATGATGATGTCCAGGGTCCTGAGAGTAAAGATAACAAAGAGTTTAGTGTTTGAAAGAGTTGATGTTAATAGATATATACTTGCCTTTATGGGCTTCTGTCGGTATGGTGGCAGTCGTCCATCGTCCCTCCCGTCCATGCAGCGTCTTCGTGGCAGTCGTCACTGCCTCTGGGGGACTTCCCGCTCCATTTCTGCCCCCAGGATGATGATGTCCAGGGTCCTGAGTGTAAAGATAACAAAGAGTTTAGTGTTTGAAAGAGTTGATGTTAATAGATATATACTTGCCTTTATGGGCTTCTGTCGGTATGGTGGCAGTCGTCCATCGTCCCTCCCGTCCATGCAGCGTCTTCGTGGCAGTCGTCACTGCCTCTGGGGGACTTCCCGCTCCATTTCTGCCCCCAGGATGATGATGTCCAGGGTCCTGAGAGTAAAGATAATAAAGAGTTTAGTGTTTGAAAGAGTTGATGTTAATAGATATATACTTGCCTTTATGGGCTTCTGTCGGTATGGTGGCAGTCGCCCATCGTCCCTCCCGTCCATGCAGCGTCTTCGTGGCAGTCGTCACTGCCTCTGGGGGACTTCACGGTCCATTTCTGCCCCCAGGATGATGATGTCCAGGGTCCTGAGAGTAAAGATAATAAAGAGTTTAGTGTTTGAAAGAGTTGATGTTAATAGATATATATACTTGCCTTTATGGGCTTCTGTCGGTATGGTGGCAGTCGTCCATCGTCCCTCCCGTCCATGCAGCGTCTTCGTGGCAGTCGTCACTGCCTCTGGGGGACTTCACGGTCCATTTCTGCCCCCAGGATGATGATGTCCAGGGTCCTGAGAGTAAAGATAATAAAGAGTTTAGTGTTTGAAAGAGTTGATGTTAATAGATATATATTCTTGCCTTTATGGGCTTCTGTCGGTATGGTGGCAGTCATCCATCGTCCCTCCCGTCCATGCAGCGTCTTCGTGGCAGTCGTCACTGCCTCTGGGGGCCTTCACGGTCCATTTTTGCCCCCAGGATGATGATGTCCAGGGTCCTGAGAGTAAAGATAATAAAGAGTTTAGAGTTTGAAAGAGTTGATGTTAATAGATATATACTTGCCTTTATGGGCTTCTGTCGGTATGGTGGCAGTCGCCCATCGTCCCTCCAATCCATGCAGCGTCTTCGTGGCAGTCGTCACTGCCTCTGGGGGACTTCCCGCTCCATTTCTGCCCCCAGGATGATGATGTCCAGGGTCCTGAGTGTAAAGATAACAAAGAGTTTAGTGTTTGAAAGAGTTGATGTTAATAGATATATACTTGCCTTTATGGGCTTCTGTCGGTATGGTGGCAGTCGTCCATCGTCCCTCCCGTCCATGCAGCGTCTTCGTGGCAGTCGTCACTGCCTCTGGGGGACTTCACGCTCCATTTCTGCCCCCAGGATGATGATGTCCAGGGTCCTGAGAGTAAAGATAATAAAGAGTTTAGAGTTTGAAAGACTTGATGTTAATAGATATATACTTGCCTTTATGGGCTTCTGTCGGTATGGTGGCAGTCGTCCCTCGTCCCTCCCGTCCATGCAGCGTCTTCGTGGCAGTCGTCACTGCCTCTGGGGGACTTCACGGTCCATTTCTGCCCCCAGGATGATGATGTCCAGGGTCCTGAGAGTAAAGATAACAAAGAGTTTAGTGTTTGAAAGAGTTGATGTTAATAGATATATACTTGCCTTTATGGGCTTCTGTCGGTGTGGTGGCAGTCGTCCATCGTCCCTCCCGTCCATGCAGCGTCTTCGTGGCAGTCGTCACTGCCTCTGGGGGACTTCCCGCTCCATTTCTGCCACCAGGATGATGATGTCCAGGGTCCTGAGTGTAAAGATAACAAAGAGTTTAGTGTTTGAAAGAGTTGATGTTAATAGATATATACTTGCCTTTATGGGCTTCTGTCGGTATGGTGGCAGTCGTCCATCGTCCCTCCCGTCCATGCAGCGTCTTCGTGGCAGTCGTCACTGCCTCTGGGGGACTTCACGGTCCATTTCTGCCCCCAGGATGATGATGTCCAGGGTCCTGAGAGTAAAGATAATAAAGAGTTTAGAGTTTGAAAGAGTTGATGTTAATAGATATATACTTGCCTTTATGGGCTTCTGTCGGTATGGTGGCAGTCGCCCATCGTCCCTCCAATCCATGCAGCGTCTTCGTGGCAGTCGTCACTGCCTCTGGGGGACTTCCCGCTCCATTTCTGCCCCCAGGATGATGATGTCCAGGGTCCTGAGTGTAAAGATAACAAAGAGTTTAGTGTTTGAAAGAGTTGATGTTAATAGATATATACTTGCCTTTATGGGCTTCTGTCGGTATGGTGGCAGTCGTCCATCGTCCCTCCCGTCCATGCAGCGTCTTCGTGGCAGTCGTCACTGCCTCTGGGGGACTTCCCGCTCCATTTCTGCCCCCAGGATGATGATGTCCAGGGTCCTGAGTGTAAAGATAACAAAGAGTTTAGTGTTTGAAAGAGTTGATGTTAATAGATATATACTTGCCTTTATGGGCTTCTGTCGGTATGGTGGCAGTCGTCCATCGTCCCTCCCGTCCATGCAGCGTCTTCGTGGCAGTCGTCATTGCCTCTGGGGGACTTCCCGCTCCATTTCTGCCCCCAGGATGATGATGTCCAGGGTCCTGAGTGTAAAGATAACAAAGAGTTTAGTGTTTGAAAGAGTTGATGTTAATAGATATATACTTGCCTTTATGGGCTTCTGTCGGTATGGTGGCAGTCGTCCATCGTCCCTCCCGTCCATGCAGCGTCTTCGTGGCAGTCGTCACTGCCTCTGGGGGACTTCACGCTCCATTTCTGCCCCCAGGATGATGATGTCCAGGGTCCTGAGAGTAAAGATAATAAAGAGTTCAGTGTTTGAAAGAGTTGATGTTAATAGATATATACTTGCCTTTATGGGCTTCTGTCGGTATGGTGGCAGTCGTCCCTCGTCCCTCCCGTCCATGCAGCGTCTTCGTGGCAGTCGTCACTGCCTCTGGGGGACTTCACGGTCCATTTCTGCCCCCAGGATGATGATGTCCAGGGTCCTGAGAGTAAAGATAATAAAGAGTTTAGTGTTTGAAAGAGTTGATGTTAATAGATATATATACTTGCCTTTATGGGCTTCTGTCGGTATGGTGGCAGTCGTCCATCGTCCCTCCCGTCCATGCAGCGTCTTCGTGGCAGTCGTCACTGCTTCTGGGGGACTTCACGCTCCATTTCTGCCCCCAGGATGATGATGTCCAGGGTCCTGAGAGTAAAGATAATAAAGAGTTTAGAGTTTGAAAGAGTTGATGTTAATAGATATATACTTGCCTTTATGGGCTTCTGTCGGTATGGTGGCAGTCGTCCATCGTCCCTCCCGTCCATGCAGCGTCTTCGTGGCAGTCGTCACTGCCTCTGGTAGGACTTCACGGTCCATTTCTGCCCCCAGGATGATGATGTCCAGGGTCCTGAGTGTAAAGATAATAAATAGTTTAGTGTTTGAAAGAGTTGATGTTAATAGATATATACTTGCCTTTATGGGCTTCTGTCGGTATGGTGGCAGTCGTCCATCGTCCCTCCCGTCCATGCAGCGTCTTCGTGGCAGTCGTCACTGCCTCTGGGGGACTTCCCGCTCCATTTCTGCCCCCAGGATGATGATGTCCAGGGTCCTGAGTGTAAAGATAACAAAGAGTTTAGTGTTTGAAAGAGTTGATGTTAATAGATATATACTTGCCTTTATGGGCTTCTGTCGGTATGGTGGCAGTCGTCCATCGTCCCTCCCGTCCATGCAGCGTCTTCGTGGCAGTCGTCATTGCCTCTGGGGGACTTCCCGCTCCATTTCTGCCCCCAGGATGATGATGTCCAGGGTCCTGAGTGTAAAGATAACAAAGAGTTTAGTGTTTGAAAGAGTTGATGTTAATAGATATATACTTGCCTTTATGGGCTTCTGTCGGTATGGTGGCAGTCGTCCATCGTCCCTCCCGTCCATGCAGCGTCTTCGTGGCAGTCGTCACTGCCTCTGGGGGACTTCACGCTCCATTTCTGCCCCCAGGATGATGATGTCCAGGGTCCTGAGAGTAAAGATAATAAAGAGTTTAGTGTTTGAAAGAGTTGATGTTAATAGATATATACTTGCCTTTATGGGCTTCTGTCGGTATGGTGGCAGTCGTCCCTCGTCCCTCCCGTCCATGCAGCGTCTTCGTGGCAGTCGTCACTGCCTCTGGGGGACTTCACGGTCCATTTCTGCCCCCAGGATGATGATGTCCAGGGTCCTGAGAGTAAAGATAATAAAGAGTTTAGTGTTTGAAAGAGTTGATGTTAATAGATATATATACTTGCCTTTATGGGCTTCTGTCGGTATGGTGGCAGTCGTCCATCGTCCCTCCCGTCCATGCAGCGTCTTCGTGGCAGTCGTCACTGCCTCTGGGGGACTTCACGGTCCATTTCTGCCCCCAGGATGATGATGTCCAGGGTCCTGAGAGTAAAGATAATAAAGAGTTTAGAGTTTGAAAGAGTTGATGTTAATAGATATATACTTGCCTTTATGGGCTTCTGTCGGTATGGTGGCAGTCGCCCATCGTCCCTCCCGTCCAGGCAGCGTCTTCGTGGCAGTCGTCACTGCCTCTGGGGGACTTCCCGCTCCATTTCTGCCCCCAGGATGATGATGTCCAGGGTCCTGAGTGTAAAGATAACAAAGAGTTTAGTGTTTGAAAGAGTTGATGTTAATAGATATATACTTGCCTTTATGGGCTTCTGTCGGTATGGTGGCAGTCGTCCATCGTCCCTCCCGTCCATGCAGCGTCTTCGTGGCAGTCGTCACTGCCTCTGGGGGACTTCCCGCTCCATTTCTGCCCCCAGGATGATGATGTCCAGTGTCCTGAGAGTAAAGATAATAAAGAGTTTAGAGTTTGAAAGAGTTGATGTTAATAGATATATACTTGCCTGTATGGGCTTCTGTCGGTATGGTGGCAGTCGTCCATCGTCCCTCCCGTCCATGCAGCGTCTTCGTGGCAGTCGTCACTGCCTCTGGGGGACTTCACGGTCCATTTCTGCCCCCAGGATGATGATGTCCAGGGTCCTGAGTGTAAAGATAATAAAGAGTTTAGTGTTTGAAAGAGTTGATGTTAATAGATATATACTTGCCTTTATGGGCTTCTGTCGGTATGGTGGCAGTCGTCCATCGTCCCTCCCGTCCATGCAGCGTCTTCGTGGCAGTCGTCACTGCCTCTGGGGGACTTCCCGCTCCATTTCTGCCCCCAGGATGATGATGTCCAGTGTCCTGAGAGTAAAGATAATAAAGAGTTTAGAGTTTGAAAGAGTTGATGTTAATAGATATATACTTGCCTGTATGGGCTTCTGTCGGTATGGTGGCAGTCGTCCATCGTCCCTCCCGTCCATGCAGCGTCTTCGTGGCAGTCGTCACTGCCTCTGGGGGACTTCACGGTCCATTTCTGCCCCCAGGATGATGATGTCCAGGGTCCTGAGTGTAAAGATAATAAAGAGTTTAGTGTTTGAAAGAGTTGATGTTAATAGATATATACTTGCCTTTATGGGCTTCTGTCGGTATGGTGGCAGTCGTCCATCGTCCCTCCCGTCCATGCAGCGTCTTCGTGGCAGTCGTCACTGCCTCTGGGGGACTTCCCGCTCCATTTCTGCCCCCAGGATGATGATGTCCAGGGTCCTGAGTGTAAAGATAACAAAGAGTTTAGTGTTTGAAAGAGTTGATGTTAATAGATATATACTTGCCTTTATGGGCTTCTGTCAGTATGGTGGCAGTCGTCCATCGTCCCTCCCGTCCATGCAGCGTCTTCGTGGCAGTCGTCACTGCCTCTGGGGGACTTCACGGTCCATTTCTGCCCCCAGGATGATGATGTCCAGGGTCCTGAGAGTAAAGATAATAAAGAGTTTAGTGTTTGAAAGAGTTGATGTTAATAGACATATATACTTGCCTTTATGGGCTTCTGTCGGTATGGTGGCAGTCGTCCATCGTCCCTCCCGTCCATGCAACGTCTTCGTGGCAGTCGTCACTGCCTCTGGGGGACTTCACGGTCCATTTCTGCCCCCAGGATGATGATGTCCAGGGTCCTGAGAGTAAAGATAATAAAGAGTTTAGAGTTTGAAAGAGTTGATGTTAATAGATATATACTTGCCTTTATGGGCTTCTGTCGGTATGGTGGCAGTCGCCCATCGTCCCTCCAATCCATAAAGCGTCTTCGTGGCAGTCGTCACTGCCTCTGGGGGACTTCCCGCTCCATTTCTGCCACCAGGATGATGATGTCCAGGGTCCTGAGTGTAAAGATAACAAAGAGTTTAGTGTTTGAAAGAGTTGATGTTAATAGATATATACTTGCCTTTATGGGCTTCTGTCGGTATGGTGGCAGTCGTCCATCGTCCCTCCCGTCCATGCAGCGTCTTCGTGGCAGTCGTCACTGCCTCTGGGGGACTTCCCGCTCCATTTCTGCCCCCAGGATGATGATGTCCAGTGTCCTGAGAGTAAAGATAATAAAGAGTTTAGAGTTTGAAAGAGTTGATGTTAATAGATATATACTTGCCTGTATGGGCTTCTGTCGGTATGGTGGCAGTCGTCCATCGTCCCTCCCGTCCATGCAGCGTCTTCGTGGCAGTCGTCACTGCCTCTGGGGGACTTCACGGTCCATTTCTGCCCCCAGGATGATGATGTCCAGGGTCCTGAGTGTAAAGATAATAAAGAGTTTAGTGTTTGAAAGAGTTGATGTTAATAGATATATACTTGCCTTTATGGGCTTCTGTCGGTATGGTGGCAGTCGTCCATCGTCCCTCCCGTCCATGCAGCGTCTTCGTGGCAGTCGTCACTGCCTCTGGGGGACTTCCCGCTCCATTTCTGCCCCCAGGATGATGATGTCCAGTGTCCTGAGAGTAAAGATAATAAAGAGTTTAGAGTTTGAAAGAGTTGATGTTAATAGATATATACTTGCCTGTATGGGCTTCTGTCGGTATGGTGGCAGTCGTCCATCGTCCCTCCCGTCCATGCAGCGTCTTCGTGGCAGTCGTCACTGCCTCTGGGGGACTTCACGGTCCATTTCTGCCCCCAGGATGATGATGTCCAGGGTCCTGAGTGTAAAGATAATAAAGAGTTTAGTGTTTGAAAGAGTTGATGTTAATAGATATATACTTGCCTTTATGGGCTTCTGTCGGTATGGTGGCAGTCGTCCATCGTCCCTCCCGTCCATGCAGCGTCTTCGTGGCAGTCGTCACTGCCTCTGGGGGACTTCCCGCTCCATTTCTGCCCCCAGGATGATGATGTCCAGGGTCCTGAGTGTAAAGATAACAAAGAGTTTAGTGTTTGAAAGAGTTGATGTTAATAGATATATACTTGCCTTTATGGGCTTCTGTCAGTATGGTGGCAGTCGTCCATCGTCCCTCCCGTCCATGCAGCGTCTTCGTGGCAGTCGTCACTGCCTCTGGGGGACTTCACGGTCCATTTCTGCCCCCAGGATGATGATGTCCAGGGTCCTGAGAGTAAAGATAATAAAGAGTTTAGTGTTTGAAAGAGTTGATGTTAATAGACATATATACTTGCCTTTATGGGCTTCTGTCGGTATGGTGGCAGTCGTCCATCGTCCCTCCCGTCCATGCAACGTCTTCGTGGCAGTCGTCACTGCCTCTGGGGGACTTCACGGTCCATTTCTGCCCCCAGGATGATGATGTCCAGGGTCCTGAGAGTAAAGATAATAAAGAGTTTAGAGTTTGAAAGAGTTGATGTTAATAGATATATACTTGCCTTTATGGGCTTCTGTCGGTATGGTGGCAGTCGCCCATCGTCCCTCCAATCCATGCAGCGTCTTCGTGGCAGTTGTCACTGCCTCTGGGGGACTTCCCGCTCCATTTCTGCCACCAGGATGATGATGTCCAGGGTCCTGAGTGTAAAGATAACAAAGAGTTTAGTGTTTGAAAGAGTTGATGTTAATAGATATATACTTGCCTTTATGGGCTTCTGTCGGTATGGTGGCAGTCGTCCATCGTCCCTCCCGTCCATGCAGCGTCTTCGTGGCAGTCGTCACTGCCTCTGGGGGACTTCCCGCTCCATTTCTGCCCCCAGGATGATGATGTCCAGGGTCCTGAGAGTAAAGATAATAAAGAGTTTAGTGTTTGAAAGAGTTGATGTTAATAGATATATACTTGCCTTTATGGGCTTCTGTCGGTATGGTGGCAGTCGTCCATCGTCCCTCCCGTCCATGCAGCGTCTTCGTGGCAGTCGTCACTGCCTCTGGGGGACTTCACGGTGCATTTCTGCCCCCAGGATGATGATGTCCAGGGTCCTGAGTGTAAAGATAATAAATAGTTTAGTGTTTGAAAGAGTTGATGTTAATAGATATATACTTGCCTTTATGGGCTTCTGTCGGTATGGTGGCAGTCGTCCATCGTCCCTCCCGTCCATGCAGCGTCTTCGTGGCAGTCGTCACTGCCTCTGGGGGACTTCCCGCTCCATTTCTGCCCCCAGGATGATGATGTCCAGGGTCCTGAGTGTAAAGATAACAAAGAGTTTAGTGTTTGAAAGAGTTGATGTTAATAGATATATACTTGCCTTTATGGGCTTCTGTCGGTATGGTGGCAGTCGTCCATCGTCCCTCCCGTCCATGCAGCGTCTTCGTGGCAGTCGTCACTGCCTCTGGGGGACTTCCCGCTCCATTTCTGCCCCCAGGATGATGATGTCCAGGGTCCTGAGTGTAAAGATAACAAAGAGTTTAGTGTTTGAAAGAGTTGATGTTAATAGATATATACTTGCCTTTATGGGCTTCTGTCGGTATGGTGGCAGTCGTCCATCGTCCCTCCCGTCCATGCAGCGTCTTCGTGGCAGTCGTCACTGCCTCTGGGGGACTTCACGGTCCATTTCTGCCCCCAGGATGATGATGTCCAGGGTCCTGAGAGTAAAGATAATAAAGAGTTCAGTGTTTGAAAGAGTTGATGTTAATAGATATATACTTGCCTTTATGGGCTTCTGTCGGTATGGTGGCAGTCGTCCCTCGTCCCTCCCGTCCATGCAGCGTCTTCGTGGCAGTCGTCACTGCCTCTGGGGGACTTCACGGTCCATTTCTGCCCCCAGGATGATGATGTCCAGGGTCCTGAGAGTAAAGATAATAAAGAGTTTAGTGTTTGAAAGAGTTGATGTTAATAGATATATATACTTGCCTTTATGGGCTTCTGTCGGTATGGTGGCAGTCGTCCATCGTCCCTCCCGTCCATGCAGCGTCTTCGTGGCAGTCGTCACTGCCTCTGGGGGACTTCACGGTCCATTTCTGCCCCCAGGATGATGATGTCCAGGGTCCTGAGAGTAAAGATAATAAAGAGTTTAGAGTTTGAAAGAGTTGATGTTAATAGATATATACTTGCCTTTATGGGCTTCTGTCGGTATGGTGGCAGTCGTCCATCGTCCCTCCCGTCCATGCAGCGTCTTCGTGGCAGTCGTCACTGCCTCTGGTAGGACTTCACGGTCCATTTCTGCCCCCAGGATGATGATGTCCAGGGTCCTGAGTGTAAAGATAATAAATAGTTTAGTGTTTGAAAGAGTTGATGTTAATAGATATATACTTGCCTTTATGGGCTTCTGTCGGTATGGTGGCAGTCGCCCATCGTCCCTCCAATCCATGCAGCGTCTTCGTGGCAGTCGTCACTGCCTCTGGGGGACTTCCCGCTCCATTTCTGCCACCAGGATGATGATGTCCAGGGTCCTGAGTGTAAAGATAACAAAGAGTTTAGTGTTTGAAAGAGTTGATGTTAATAGATATATACTTGCCTTTATGGGCTTCTGTCGGTATGGTGGCAGTCGTCCATCGTCCCTCCCGTCCATGCAGCGTCTTCGTGGCAGTCGTCACTGCCTCTGGGGGACTTCACGCTCCATTTCTGCCCCCAGGATGATGATGTCCAGGGTCCTGAGAGTAAAGATAATAAAGAGTTTAGTGTTTGAAAGAGTTGATGTTAATAGATATATACTTGCCTTTATGGGCTTCTGTCGGTATGGTGGCAGTCGTCCATCGTCCCTCCCGTCCATGCAGCGTCTTCGTGGCAGTCGTCACTGCCTCTGGGGGACTTCACGGTCCATTTCTGCCCCCAGGATGATGATGTCCAGGGTCCTGAGTGTAAAGATAATAAATAGTTTAGTGTTTGAAAGAGTTGATGTTAATAGATATATACTTGCCTTTATGGGCTTCTGTCGGTATGGTGGCAGTCGTCCATCGTCCCTCCCGTCCATGCAGCGTCTTCGTGGCAGTCGTCACTGCCTCTGGGGGACTTCCCGCTCCATTTCTGCCCCCAGGATGATGATGTCCAGGGTCCTGAGTGTAAAGATAACAAAGAGTTTAGTGTTTGAAAGAGTTGATGTTAATAGATATATACTTGCCTTTATGGGCTTCTGTCGGTATGGTGGCAGTCGTCCATCGTCCCTCCCGTCCATGCAGCGTCTTCGTGGCAGTCGTCATTGCCTCTGGGGGACTTCCCGCTCCATTTCTGCCCCCAGGATGATGATGTCCAGGGTCCTGAGTGTAAAGATAACAAAGAGTTTAGTGTTTGAAAGAGTTGATGTTAATAGATATATACTTGCCTTTATGGGCTTCTGTCGGTATGGTGGCAGTCGTCCATCGTCCCTCCCGTCCATGCAGCGTCTTCGTGGCAGTCGTCACTGCCTCTGGGGGACTTCACGCTCCATTTCTGCCCCCAGGATGATGATGTCCAGGGTCCTGAGAGTAAAGATAATAAAGAGTTCAGTGTTTGAAAGAGTTGATGTTAATAGATATATACTTGCCTTTATGGGCTTCTGTCGGTATGGTGGCAGTCGTCCCTCGTCCCTCCCGTCCATGCAGCGTCTTCGTGGCAGTCGTCACTGCCTCTGGGGGACTTCACGGTCCATTTCTGCCCCCAGGATGATGATGTCCAGGGTCCTGAGAGTAAAGATAATAAAGAGTTTAGTGTTTGAAAGAGTTGATGTTAATAGATATATATACTTGCCTTTATGGGCTTCTGTCGGTATGGTGGCAGTCGTCCATCGTCCCTCCCGTCCATGCAGCGTCTTCGTGGCAGTCGTCACTGCCTCTGGGGGACTTCACGGTCCATTTCTGCCCCCAGGATGATGATGTCCAGGGTCCTGAGAGTAAAGATAATAAAGAGTTTAGAGTTTGAAAGAGTTGATGTTAATAGATATATACTTGCCTTTATGGGCTTCTGTCGGTATGGTGGCAGTCGTCCATCGTCCCTCCCGTCCATGCAGCGTCTTCGTGGCAGTCGTCACTGCCTCTGGTAGGACTTCACGGTCCATTTCTGCCCCCAGGATGATGATGTCCAGGGTCCTGAGTGTAAAGATAATAAATAGTTTAGTGTTTGAAAGAGTTGATGTTAATAGATATATACTTGCCTTTATGGGCTTCTGTCGGTATGGTGGCAGTCGTCCATCGTCCCTCCCGTCCATGCAGCGTCTTCGTGGCAGTCGTCACTGCCTCTGGGGGACTTCCCGCTCCATTTCTGCCCCCAGGATGATGATGTCCAGGGTCCTGAGTGTAAAGATAACAAAGAGTTTAGTGTTTGAAAGAGTTGATGTTAATAGATATATACTTGCCTTTATGGGCTTCTGTCGGTATGGTGGCAGTCGTCCATCGTCCCTCCCGTCCATGCAGCGTCTTCGTGGCAGTCGTCATTGCCTCTGGGGGACTTCCCGCTCCATTTCTGCCCCCAGGATGATGATGTCCAGGGTCCTGAGTGTAAAGATAACAAAGAGTTTAGTGTTTGAAAGAGTTGATGTTAATAGATATATACTTGCCTTTATGGGCTTCTGTCGGTATGGTGGCAGTCGTCCATCGTCCCTCCCGTCCATGCAGCGTCTTCGTGGCAGTCGTCACTGCCTCTGGGGGACTTCACGCTCCATTTCTGCCCCCAGGATGATGATGTCCAGGGTCCTGAGAGTAAAGATAATAAAGAGTTTAGTGTTTGAAAGAGTTGATGTTAATAGATATATACTTGCCTTTATGGGCTTCTGTCGGTATGGTGGCAGTCGTCCCTCGTCCCTCCCGTCCATGCAGCGTCTTCGTGGCAGTCGTCACTGCCTCTGGGGGACTTCACGGTCCATTTCTGCCCCCAGGATGATGATGTCCAGGGTCCTGAGAGTAAAGATAATAAAGAGTTTAGTGTTTGAAAGAGTTGATGTTAATAGATATATATACTTGCCTTTATGGGCTTCTGTCGGTATGGTGGCAGTCGTCCATCGTCCCTCCCGTCCATGCAGCGTCTTCGTGGCAGTCGTCACTGCCTCTGGGGGACTTCACGGTCCATTTCTGCCCCCAGGATGATGATGTCCAGGGTCCTGAGAGTAAAGATAATAAAGAGTTTAGAGTTTGAAAGAGTTGATGTTAATAGATATATACTTGCCTTTATGGGCTTCTGTCGGTATGGTGGCAGTCGCCCATCGTCCCTCCCGTCCAGGCAGCGTCTTCGTGGCAGTCGTCACTGCCTCTGGGGGACTTCCCGCTCCATTTCTGCCCCCAGGATGATGATGTCCAGGGTCCTGAGTGTAAAGATAACAAAGAGTTTAGTGTTTGAAAGAGTTGATGTTAATAGATATATACTTGCCTTTATGGGCTTCTGTCGGGATAGTGGCAGTCGTCCATCGTCCCTCCCGTCCATGCAGCGTCTTCGTGGCAGTCGTCACTGCCTCTGGGGGACTTCACGCTCCATTTCTGCCCCCAGGATGATGATGTCCAGGGTCCTGAGAGTAAAGATAATAAAGAGTTTAGTGTTTGAAAGAGTTGATGTTAATAGATGTATACTTGCCTTTATGGGCTTCTGTCGGTATGGTGGCAGTCGTCCATCGTCCCTCCCGTCCATGCAGCGTCTTCGTGGCAGTCGTCACTGCCTCTGGGGGACTTCACGGTCCAATTCTGCCCCCAGGATGATGATGTCCAGGGTCCTGAGTGTAAAGATAATAAATAGTTTAGTGTTTGAAAGAGTTGATGTTAATAGATATATACTTGCCTTTATGGGCTTCTGTCGGTATGGTGGCAGTCGTCCATCGTCCCTCCCGTCCATGCAGCGTCTTCGTGGCAGTCGTCACTGCCTCTGGGGGACTTCCCGCTCCATTTCTGCCCCCAGGATGATGATGTCCAGGGTCCTGAGTGTAAAGATAACAAAGAGTTTAGTGTTTGAAAGAGTTGATGTTAATAGATATATACTTGCCTTTATGGGCTTCTGTCGGTATGGTGGCAGTCGTCCATCGTCCCTCCCGTCCATGCAGCGTCTTCGTCGCAGTCGTCACTGCCTCTGGGGGACTTCCCGCTCCATTTCTGCCCCCAGGATGATGATGTCCAGGGTCCTGAGTGTAAAGATAACAAAGAGTTTAGTGTTTGAAAGAGTTGATGTTAATAGATATATACTTGCCTTTATGGGCTTCTGTCGGTATGGTGGCAGTCGTCCATCGTCCCTCCCGTCCATGCAGCGTCTTCGTGGCAGTCGTCACTGCCTCTGGGGGACTTCACGCTCCATTTCTGCCCCCAGGATGATGATGTCCAGGGTCCTGAGAGTAAAGATAATAAAGAGTTTAGTGTTTGAAAGAGTTGATGTTAATAGATATATACTTGCCTTTATGGGCTTCTGTCGGTATGGTGGCAGTCGTCCCTCGTCCCTCCCGTCCATGCAGCGTCTTCGTGGCAGTCGTCACTGCCTCTGGGGGACTTCACGGTCCATTTCTGCCCCCAGGATGATGATGTCCAGGGTCCTGAGAGTAAAGATAATAAAGAGTTTAGTGTTTGAAAGAGTTGATGTTAATAGATATATATACTTGCCTTTATGGGCTTCTGTCGGTATGGTGGCAGTCGTCCATCGTCCCTCCCGTCCATGCAGCGTCTTCGTGGCAGTCGTCACTGCCTCTGGGGGACTTCACGGTCCATTTCTGCCCCCAGGATGATGATGTCCAGGGTCCTGAGAGTAAAGATAATAAAGAGTTTAGAGTTTGAAAGAGTTGATGTTAATAGATATATACTTGCCTTTATGGGCTTCTGTCGGTATGGTGGCAGTCGCCCATCGTCCCTCCCGTCCAGGCAGCGTCTTCGTGGCAGTCGTCACTGCCTCTGGGGGACTTCCCGCTCCATTTCTGCCCCCAGGATGATGATGTCCAGGGTCCTGAGTGTAAAGATAACAAAGAGTTTAGTGTTTGAAAGGGTTGATGTTAATAGATATATACTTGCCTTTATGGGCTTCTGTCGGTATGGTGGCAGTCGTCCCTCGTCCCTCCCGTCCATGCAGCGTCTTCGTGGCAGTCGTCACTGCCTCTGGGGGACTTCACGGTCCATTTCTGCCCCCAGGATGATGATGTCCAGGGTCCTGAGAGTAAAGATAATAAAGAGTTTAGTGTTTGAAAGAGTTGATGTTAATAGATATATATACTTGCCTTTATGGGCTTCTGTCGGTATGGTGGCAGTCGTCCATCGTCCCTCCCGTCCATGCAGCGTCTTCGTGGCAGTCGTCACTGCCTCTGGGGGACTTCACGGTCCATTTCTGCCCCCAGGATGATGATGTCCAGGGTCCTGAGAGTAAAGATAATAAAGAGTTTAGTGTTTGAAAGAGTTGATGTTAATAGATATATACTTGCCTTTATGGGCTTCTGTCGGTATGGTGGCAGTCGTCCATCGTCCCTCCCGTCCATGCAGCGTCTTCGTGGCAGTCGTCACTGCCTCTGGGGGACTTCCCGCTCCATTTCTGCCCCCAGGATGATGATGTCCAGGGTCCTGAGAGTAAAGATAATAAAGAGTTTAGTGTTTGAAAGAGTTGATGTTAATAGATGTATACTTGCCTTTATGGGCTTCTGTCGGTATGGTGGCAGTCGTCCCTCGTCCCTCCCGTCCATGCAGCGTCTTCGTGGCAGTCGTCACTGCCTCTGGGGGACTTCACGGTCCATTTCTACCCTCGGATGATGATGTCCAGGGTCCTGAGAGTAAAGATAATAAAGAGTTTAGTGTTTGAAAGAGTTGATGTTAATAGATATATATACTTGCCTTTATGGGCTTCTGTCGGTATGGTGGCAGTCGTCCATCGTCCCTCCCGTCCATGCAGCGTCTTCGTGGCAGTCGTCACTGCCTCTGGGGGACTTCACGCTCCATTTCTGCCCCCAGGATGATGATGTCCAGGGTCCTGAGAGTAAAGATAATAAAGAGTTTAGTGTTTGAAAGAGTTGATGTTAATAGATATATACTTGCCTTTATGGGCTTCTGTCGGTATGGTGGCAGTCGTCCCTCGTCCCTCCCGTCCATGCAGCGTCTTCGTGGCAGTCGTCACTGCCTCTGGGGGACTTCACGGTCCATTTCTGCCCCCAGGATGATGATGTCCAGGGTCCTGAGAGTAAAGATAATAAAGAGTTTAGTGTTTGAAAGAGTTGATGTTAATAGATATATACTTGCCTTTATGGGCTTCTGTCGGTATGGTGGCAGTCGTCCCTCGTCCCTCCCGTCCATGCAGCGTCTTCGTGGCAGTCGTCACTGCCTCTGGGGGACTTCCCGCTCCATTTCTGCCCCCAGGATGATGATGTCCAGGGTCCTGAGTGTAAAGATAACAAAGAGTTTAGTGTTTGAAAGAGTTGATGTTAATAGATATATACTTGCCTTTATGGGCTTCTGTCGGTATGGTGGCAGTCGTCCATCGTCCCTCCCGTCCATGCAGCGTCTTCGTGGCAGTCGTCATTGCCTCTGGGGGACTTCCCGCTCCATTTCTGCCCCCAGGATGATGATGTCCAGGGTCCTGAGTGTAAAGATAACAAAGAGTTTAGTGTTTGAAAGAGTTGATGTTAATAGATATATACTTGCCTTTATGGGCTTCTGTCGGTATGGTGGCAGTCGTCCATCGTCCCTCCCGTCCATGCAGCGTCTTCGTGGCAGTCGTCACTGCCTCTGGGGGACTTCACGCTCCATTTCTGCCCCCAGGATGATGATGTCCAGGGTCCTGAGAGTAAAGATAATAAAGAGTTTAGTGTTTGAAAGAGTTGATGTTAATAGATATATACTTGCCTTTATGGGCTTCTGTCGGTATGGTGGCAGTCGTCCCTCGTCCCTCCCGTCCATGCAGCGTCTTCGTGGCAGTCGTCACTGCCTCTGGGGGACTTCACGGTCCATTTCTGCCCCCAGGATGATGATGTCCAGGGTCCTGAGAGTAAAGATAATAAAGAGTTTAGTGTTTGAAAGAGTTGATGTTAATAGATATATATACTTGCCTTTATGGGCTTCTGTCGGTATGGTGGCAGTCGTCCATCGTCCCTCCCGTCCATGCAGCGTCTTCGTGGCAGTCGTCACTGCCTCTGGGGGACTTCACGGTCCATTTCTGCCCCCAGGATGATGATGTCCAGGGTCCTGAGAGTAAAGATAATAAAGAGTTTAGAGTTTGAAAGAGTTGATGTTAATAGATATATACTTGCCTTTATGGGCTTCTGTCGGGATAGTGGCAGTCGTCCATCGTCCCTCCCGTCCATGCAGCGTCTTCGTGGCAGTCGTCACTGCCTCTGGGGGACTTCACGCTCCATTTCTGCCCCCAGGATGATGATGTCCAGGGTCCTGAGAGTAAAGATAATAAAGAGTTTAGTGTTTGAAAGAGTTGATGTTAATAGATGTATACTTGCCTTTATGGGCTTCTGTCGGTATGGTGGCAGTCGTCCATCGTCCCTCCCGTCCATGCAGCGTCTTCGTGGCAGTCGTCACTGCCTCTGGGGGACTTCACGGTCCAATTCTGCCCCCAGGATGATGATGTCCAGGGTCCTGAGTGTAAAGATAATAAATAGTTTAGTGTTTGAAAGAGTTGATGTTAATAGATATATACTTGCCTTTATGGGCTTCTGTCGGTATGGTGGCAGTCGTCCATCGTCCCTCCCGTCCATGCAGCGTCTTCGTGGCAGTCGTCACTGCCTCTGGGGGACTTCCCGCTCCATTTCTGCCCCCAGGATGATGATGTCCAGGGTCCTGAGTGTAAAGATAACAAAGAGTTTAGTGTTTGAAAGAGTTGATGTTAATAGATATATACTTGCCTTTATGGGCTTCTGTCGGTATGGTGGCAGTCGTCCATCGTCCCTCCCGTCCATGCAGCGTCTTCGTCGCAGTCGTCACTGCCTCTGGGGGACTTCCCGCTCCATTTCTGCCCCCAGGATGATGATGTCCAGGGTCCTGAGTGTAAAGATAACAAAGAGTTTAGTGTTTGAAAGAGTTGATGTTAATAGATATATACTTGCCTTTATGGGCTTCTGTCGGTATGGTGGCAGTCGTCCATCGTCCCTCCCGTCCATGCAGCGTCTTCGTGGCAGTCGTCACTGCCTCTGGGGGACTTCACGCTCCATTTCTGCCCCCAGGATGATGATGTCCAGGGTCCTGAGAGTAAAGATAATAAAGAGTTTAGTGTTTGAAAGAGTTGATGTTAATAGATATATACTTGCCTTTATGGGCTTCTGTCGGTATGGTGGCAGTCGTCCCTCGTCCCTCCCGTCCATGCAGCGTCTTCGTGGCAGTCGTCACTGCCTCTGGGGGACTTCACGGTCCATTTCTGCCCCCAGGATGATGATGTCCAGGGTCCTGAGAGTAAAGATAATAAAGAGTTTAGTGTTTGAAAGAGTTGATGTTAATAGATATATATACTTGCCTTTATGGGCTTCTGTCGGTATGGTGGCAGTCGTCCATCGTCCCTCCCGTCCATGCAGCGTCTTCGTGGCAGTCGTCACTGCCTCTGGGGGACTTCACGGTCCATTTCTGCCCCCAGGATGATGATGTCCAGGGTCCTGAGAGTAAAGATAACAAAGAGTTTAGAGTTTGAAAGAGTTGATGTTAATAGATATATACTTGCCTTTATGGGCTTCTGTCGGTATGGTGGCAGTCGCCCATCGTCCCTCCCGTCCAGGCAGCGTCTTCGTGGCAGTCGTCACTGCCTCTGGGGGACTTCCCGCTCCATTTCTGCCCCCAGGATGATGATGTCCAGGGTCCTGAGTGTAAAGATAACAAAGAGTTTAGTGTTTGAAAGGGTTGATGTTAATAGATATATACTTGCCTTTATGGGCTTCTGTCGGTATGGTGGCAGTCGTCCATCGTCCCTCCCGTCCATGCAGCGTCTTCGTGGCAGTCGTCACTGCCTCTGGGGGACTTCACGGTCCATTTCTGCCCCCAGGATGATGATGTCCAGGGTCCTGAGAGTAAAGATAATAAAGAGTTTAGTGTTTGAAAGAGTTGATGTTAATAGATATATACTTGCCTTTATGGGCTTCTGTCGGTATGGTGGCAGTCGTCCATCGTCCCTCCCGTCCATGCAGCGTCTTCGTGGCAGTCGTCACTGCCTCTGGGGGACTTCCCGCTCCATTTCTGCCCCCAGGATGATGATGTCCAGGGTCCTGAGAGTAAAGATAATAAAGAGTTTAGTGTTTGAAAGAGTTGATGTTAATAGATGTATACTTGCCTTTATGGTCTTCTGTCGGTATGGTGGCAGTCGTCCCTCGTCCCTCCCGTCCATGCAGCGTCTTCGTGGCAGTCGTCACTGCCTCTGGGGGACTTCACGGTCCATTTCTACCCTCGGATGATGATGTCCAGGGTCCTGAGAGTAAAGATAATAAAGAGTTTAGTGTTTGAAAGAGTTGATGTTAATAGATATATATACTTGCCTTTATGGGCTTCTGTCGGTATGGTGGCAGTCGTCCATCGTCCCTCCCGTCCATGCAGCGTCTTCGTGGCAGTCGTCACTGCCTCTGGGGGACTTCACGCTCCATTTCTGCCCCCAGGATGATGATGTCCAGGGTCCTGAGAGTAAAGATAATAAAGAGTTTAGTGTTTGAAAGAGTTGATGTTAATAGATATATACTTGCCTTTATGGGCTTCTGTCGGTATGGTGGCAGTCGTCCCTCGTCCCTCCCGTCCATGCAGCGTCTTCGTGGCAGTCGTCACTGCCTCTGGGGGACTTCACGGTCCATTTCTGCCCCCAGGATGATGATGTCCAGGGTCCTGAGAGTAAAGATAATAAAGAGTTTAGTGTTTGAAAGAGTTGATGTTAATAGATATATACTTGCCTTTATGGGCTTCTGTCGGTATGGTGGCAGTCGTCCCTCGTCCCTCCCGTCCATGCAGCGTCTTCGTGGCAGTCGTCACTGCCTCTGGGGGACTTCACGGTCCATTTCTGCCCCCAGGATGATGATGTCCAGGGTCCTGAGAGTAAAGATAATAAAGAGTTTAGTGTTTGAAAGAGTTGATGTTAATAGATATATATACTTGCCTTTATGGGCTTCTGTCGGTATGGTGGCAGTCGTCCATCGTCCCTCCCGTCCATGCAGCGTCTTCGTGGCAGTCGTCACTGCCTCTGGGGGACTTCACGGTCCATTTCTGCCCCCAGGATGATGATGTCCAGGGTCCTGAGAGTAAAGATAATAAAGAGTTTAGAGTTTGAAAGAGTTGATGTTAATAGATATATACTTGCCTTTATGGGCTTCTGTCGGTATGGTGGCAGTCGCCCATCGTCCCTCCCGTCCAGGCAGCGTCTTCGTGGCAGTCGTCACTGCCTCTGGGGGACTTCCCGCTCCATTTCTGCCCCCAGGATGATGATGTCCAGGGTCCTGAGTGTAAAGATAACAAAGAGTTTAGTGTTTGAAAGGGTTGATGTTAATAGATATATACTTGCCTTTATGGGCTTCTGTCGGTATGGTGGCAGTCGTCCATCGTCCCTCCCGTCCATGCAGCGTCTTCGTGGCAGTCGTCACTGCCTCTGGGGGACTTCACGGTCCATTTCTGCCCCCAGGATGATGATGTCCAGGGTCCTGAGAGTAAAGATAATAAAGAGTTTAGAGTTTGAAAGAGTTGATGTTAATAGATATATACTTGCCTTTATGGGCTTCTGTCGGTATGGTGGCAGTCGCCCATCGTCCCTCCCGTCCAGGCAGCGTCTTCGTGGCAGTCGTCACTGCCTCTGGGGGACTTCCCGCTCCATTTCTGCCCCCAGGATGATGATGTCCAGGGTCCTGAGTGTAAAGATAACAAAGAGTTTAGTGTTTGAAAGAGTTGATGTTAATAGATATATACTTGCCTTTATGGGCTTCTGTCGGTATGGTGGCAGTCGTCCATCGTCCCTCCCGTCCATGCAGCGTCTTCGTGGCAGTCGTCACTGCCTCTGGGGGACTTCCCGCTCCATTTCTGCCCCCAGGATGATGATGTCCAGGGTCCTGAGAGTAAAGATAATAAAGAGTTTAGTGTTTGAAAGAGTTGATGTTAATAGATGTATACTTGCCTTTATGGGCTTCTGTCGGTATGGTGGCAGTCGTCCCTCGTCCCTCCCGTCCATGCAGCGTCTTCGTGGCAGTCGTCACTGCCTCTGGGGGACTTCACGGTCCATTTCTACCCTCGGATGATGATGTCCAGGGTCCTGAGAGTAAAGATAATAAAGAGTTTAGTGTTTGAAAGAGTTGATGTTAATAGATATATATACTTGCCTTTATGGGCTTCTGTCGGTATGGTGGCAGTCGACCATCGTCCCTCCCGTCCATGCAGCGTCTTCGTGGCAGTCGTCACTGCCTCTGGGGGACTTCACGCTCCATTTCTGCCCCCAGGATGATGATGTCCAGGGTCCTGAGAGTAAAGATAATAAAGAGTTTAGTGTTTGAAAGAGTTGATGTTAATAGATATATACTTGCCTTTATGGGCTTCTGTCGGTATGGTGGCAGTCGTCCCTCGTCCCTCCCGTCCATGCAGCGTCTTCGTGGCAGTCGTCACTGCCTCTGGGGGACTTCACGGTCCATTTCTGCCCCCAGGATGATGATGTCCAGGGTCCTGAGAGTAAAGATAATAAAGAGTTTAGTGTTTGAAAGAGTTGATGTTAATAGATATACACTTGCCTTTATGGGCTTCTGTCGGTATGGTGGCAGTCGTCCCTCGTCCCTCCCGTCCATGCAGCGTCTTCGTGGCAGTCGTCACTGCCTCTGGGGGACTTCACGGTCCATTTCTGCCCCCAGGATGATGATGTCCAGGGTCCTGAGAGTAAAGATAATAAAGAGTTTAGTGTTTGAAAGAGTTGATGTTAATAGATATATATACTTGCCTTTATGGGCTTCTGTCGGTATGGTGGCAGTCGTCCATCGTCCCTCCCGTCCATGCAGCGTCTTCGTGGCAGTCGTCACTGCCTCTGGGGGACTTCACGGTCCATTTCTGCCCCCAGGATGATGATGTCCAGGGTCCTGAGAGTAAAGATAATAAAGAGTTTAGAGTTTGAAAGAGTTGATGTTAATAGATATATACTTGCCTTTATGGGCTTCTGTCGGTATGGTGGCAGTCGCCCATCGTCCCTCCCGTCCAGGCAGCGTCTTCGTGGCAGTCGTCACTGCCTCTGGGGGACTTCCCGCTCCATTTCTGCCCCCAGGATGATGATGTCCAGGGTCCTGAGTGTAAAGATAACAAAGAGTTTAGTGTTTGAAAGGGTTGATGTTAATAGATATATACTTGCCTTTATGGGCTTCTGTCGGTATGGTGGCAGTCGTCCCTCGTCCCTCCCGTCCATGCAGCGTCTTCGTGGCAGTCGTCACTGCCTCTGGGGGACTTCACGGTCCATTTCTGCCCCCAGGATGATGATGTCCAGGGTCCTGAGAGTAAAGATAATAAAGAGTTTAGTGTTTGAAAGAGTTGATGTTAATAGATATATATACTTGCCTTTATGGGCTTCTGTCGGTATGGTGGCAGTCGTCCATCGTCCCTCCCGTCCATGCAGCGTCTTCGTGGCAGTCGTCACTGCCTCTGGGGGACTTCACGGTCCATTTCTGCCCCCAGGATGATGATGTCCAGGGTCCTGAGAGTAAAGATAATAAAGAGTTTAGTGTTTGAAAGAGTTGATGTTAATAGATATATACTTGCCTTTATGGGCTTCTGTCGGTATGGTGGCAGTCGTCCATCGTCCCTCCCGTCCATGCAGCGTCTTCGTGGCAGTCGTCACTGCCTCTGGGGGACTTCCCGCTCCATTTCTGCCCCCAGGATGATGATGTCCAGGGTCCTGAGAGTAAAGATAATAAAGAGTTTAGTGTTTGAAAGAGTTGATGTTAATAGATGTATACTTGCCTTTATGGGCTTCTGTCGGTATGGTGGCAGTCGTCCCTCGTCCCTCCCGTCCATGCAGCGTCTTCGTGGCAGTCGTCACTGCCTCTGGGGGACTTCACGGTCCATTTCTACCCTCGGATGATGATGTCCAGGGTCCTGAGAGTAAAGATAATAAAGAGTTTAGTGTTTGAAAGAGTTGATGTTAATAGATATATACTTGCCTTTATGGGCTTCTGTCGGTATGGTGGCAGTCGTCCATCGTCCCTCCCGTCCATGCAGCGTCTTCGTGGCAGTCGTCACTGCCTCTGGGGGACTTCACGCTCCATTTCTGCCCCCAGGATGATGATGTCCAGGGTCCTGAGAGTAAAGATAATAAAGAGTTTAGTGTTTGAAAGAGTTGATGTTAATAGATATATACTTGCCTTTATGGGCTTCTGTCGGTATGGTGGCAGTCGTCCCTCGTCCCTCCCGTCCATGCAGCGTCTTCGTGGCAGTCGTCACTGCCTCTGGGGGACTTCACGGTCCATTTCTGCCCCCAGGATGATGATGTCCAGGGTCCTGAGAGTAAAGATAATAAAGAGTTTAGTGTTTGAAAGAGTTGATGTTAATAGATATATATACTTGCCTTTATGGGCTTCTGTCGGTATGGTGGCAGTCGTCCATCGTCCCTCCCGTCCATGCAGCGTCTTCGTGGCAGTCGTCACTGCCTCTGGGGGACTTCACGGTCCATTTCTGCCCCCAGGATGATGATGTCCAGGGTCCTGAGAGTAAAGATAATAAAGAGTTTAGAGTTTGAAAGAGTTGATGTTAATAGATATATACTTGCCTTTATGGGCTTCTGTCGGTATGGTGGCAGTCGCCCATCGTCCCTCCCGTCCAGGCAGCGTCTTCGTGGCAGTCGTCACTGCCTCTGGGGGACTTCCCGCTCCATTTCTGCCCCCAGGATGATGATGTCCAGGGTCCTGAGAGTAAAGATAATAAAGAGTTTAGTGTTTGAAAGAGTTGATGTTAATAGATATATACTTGCCTTTATGGGCTTCTGTCGGTATGGTGGCAGTCGTCCCTCGTCCCTCCCGTCCATGCAGCGTCTTCGTGGCAGTCGTCACTGCCTCTGGGGGACTTCACGGTCCATTTCTGCCCCCAGGATGATGATGTCCAGGGTCCTGAGAGTAAAGATAATAAAGAGTTTAGTGTTTGAAAGAGTTGATGTTAATAGATATATATACTTGCCTTTATGGGCTTCTGTCGGTATGGTGGCAGTCGTCCATCGTCCCTCCCGTCCATGCAGCGTCTTCGTGGCAGTCGTCACTGCCTCTGGGGGACTTCACGGTCCATTTCTACCCTCGGATGATGATGTCCAGGGTCCTGAGAGTAAAGATAATAAAGAGTTTAGTGTTTGAAAGAGTTGATGTTAATAGATATATATACTTGCCTTTATGGGCTTCTGTCGGTATGGTGGCAGTCGTCCATCGTCCCTCCCGTCCATGCAGCGTCTTCGTGGCAGTCGTCACTGCCTCTGGGGGACTTCACGCTCCATTTCTGCCCCCAGGATGATGATGTCCAGGGTCCTGAGAGTAAAGATAATAAAGAGTTTAGAGTTTGAAAGAGTTGATGTTAATAGATATATACTTGCCTTTATGGGCTTCTGTCGGTATGGTGGCAGTCGCCCATCGTCCCTCCCGTCCAGGCAGCGTCTTCGTGGCAGTCGTCACTGCCTCTGGGGGACTTCCCGCTCCATTTCTGCCCCCAGGATGATGATGTCCAGGGTCCTGAGTGTAAAGATAACAAAGAGTTTAGTGTTTGAAAGGGTTGATGTTAATAGATATATACTTGCCTTTATGGGCTTCTGTCGGTATGGTGGCAGTCGTCCCTCGTCCCTCCCGTCCATGCAGCGTCTTCGTGGCAGTCGTCACTGCCTCTGGGGGACTTCACGGTCCATTTCTGCCCCCAGGATGATGATGTCCAGGGTCCTGAGAGTAAAGATAATAAAGAGTTTAGTGTTTGAAAGAGTTGATGTTAATAGATATATATACTTGCCTTTATGGGCTTCTGTCGGTATGGTGGCAGTCGTCCATCGTCCCTCCCGTCCATGCAGCGTCTTCGTGGCAGTCGTCACTGCCTCTGGGGGACTTCACGGTCCATTTCTGCCCCCAGGATGATGATGTCCAGGGTCCTGAGAGTAAAGATAATAAAGAGTTTAGTGTTTGAAAGAGTTGATGTTAATAGATATATACTTGCCTTTATGGGCTTCTGTCGGTATGGTGGCAGTCGTCCATCGTCCCTCCCGTCCATGCAGCGTCTTCGTGGCAGTCGTCACTGCCTCTGGGGGACTTCCCGCTCCATTTCTGCCCCCAGGATGATGATGTCCAGGGTCCTGAGAGTAAAGATAATAAAGAGTTTAGTGTTTGAAAGAGTTGATGTTAATAGATGTATACTTGCCTTTATGGGCTTCTGTCGGTATGGTGGCAGTCGTCCCTCGTCCCTCCCGTCCATGCAGCGTCTTCGTGGCAGTCGTCACTGCCTCTGGGGGACTTCACGGTCCATTTCTACCCTCGGATGATGATGTCCAGGGTCCTGAGAGTAAAGATAATAAAGAGTTTAGTGTTTGAAAGAGTTGATGTTAATAGATATATACTTGCCTTTATGGGCTTCTGTCGGTATGGTGGCAGTCGTCCATCGTCCCTCCCGTCCATGCAGCGTCTTCGTGGCAGTCGTCACTGCCTCTGGGGGACTTCACGCTCCATTTCTGCCCCCAGGATGATGATGTCCAGGGTCCTGAGAGTAAAGATAATAAAGAGTTTAGTGTTTGAAAGAGTTGATGTTAATAGATATATACTTGCCTTTATGGGCTTCTGTCGGTATGGTGGCAGTCGTCCCTCGTCCCTCCCGTCCATGCAGCGTCTTCGTGGCAGTCGTCACTGCCTCTGGGGGACTTCACGGTCCATTTCTGCCCCCAGGATGATGATGTCCAGGGTCCTGAGAGTAAAGATAATAAAGAGTTTAGTGTTTGAAAGAGTTGATGTTAATAGATATATATACTTGCCTTTATGGGCTTCTGTCGGTATGGTGGCAGTCGTCCATCGTCCCTCCCGTCCATGCAGCGTCTTCGTGGCAGTCGTCACTGCCTCTGGGGGACTTCACGGTCCATTTCTGCCCCCAGGATGATGATGTCCAGGGTCCTGAGAGTAAAGATAATAAAGAGTTTAGAGTTTGAAAGAGTTGATGTTAATAGATATATACTTGCCTTTATGGGCTTCTGTCGGTATGGTGGCAGTCGCCCATCGTCCCTCCCGTCCAGGCAGCGTCTTCGTGGCAGTCGTCACTGCCTCTGGGGGACTTCCCGCTCCATTTCTGCCCCCAGGATGATGATGTCCAGGGTCCTGAGAGTAAAGATAATAAAGAGTTTAGTGTTTGAAAGAGTTGATGTTAATAGATATATACTTGCCTTTATGGGCTTCTGTCGGTATGGTGGCAGTCGTCCCTCGTCCCTCCCGTCCATGCAGCGTCTTCGTGGCAGTCGTCACTGCCTCTGGGGGACTTCACGGTCCATTTCTGCCCCCAGGATGATGATGTCCAGGGTCCTGAGAGTAAAGATAATAAAGAGTTTAGTGTTTGAAAGAGTTGATGTTAATAGATATATATACTTGCCTTTATGGGCTTCTGTCGGTATGGTGGCAGTCGTCCATCGTCCCTCCCGTCCATGCAGCGTCTTCGTGGCAGTCGTCACTGCCTCTGGGGGACTTCACGGTCCATTTCTACCCTCGGATGATGATGTCCAGGGTCCTGAGAGTAAAGATAATAAAGAGTTTAGTGTTTGAAAGAGTTGATGTTAATAGATATATATACTTGCCTTTATGGGCTTCTGTCGGTATGGTGGCAGTCGTCCATCGTCCCTCCCGTCCATGCAGCGTCTTCGTGGCAGTCGTCACTGCCTCTGGGGGACTTCACGCTCCATTTCTGCCCCCAGGATGATGATGTCCAGGGTCCTGAGAGTAAAGATAATAAAGAGTTTAGTGTTTGAAAGAGTTGATGTTAATAGATATATACTTGCCTTTATGGGCTTCTGTCGGTATGGTGGCAGTCGTCCCTCGTCCCTCCCGTCCATGCAGCGTCTTCGTGGCAGTCGTCACTGCCTCTGGGGGACTTCACGGTCCATTTCTGCCCCCAGGATGATGATGTCCAGGGTCCTGAGAGTAAAGATAATAAAGAGTTTAGTGTTTGAAAGAGTTGATGTTAATAGATATATATACTTGCCTTTATGGGCTTCTGTCGGTATGGTGGCAGTCGTCCATCGTCCCTCCCGTCCATGCAGCGTCTTCGTGGCAGTCGTCACTGCCTCTGGGGGACTTCACGGTCCATTTCTGCCCCCAGGATGATGATGTCCAGGGTCCTGAGAGTAAAGATAATAAAGAGTTTAGAGTTTGAAAGAGTTGATGTTAAAAGATATATACTTGCCTTTATGGGCTTCTGTCGGTATGGTGGCAGTCGCCCATCGTCCCTCCCGTCCAGGCAGCGTCTTCGTGGCAGTCGTCACTGCCTCTGGGGGACTTCCCGCTCCATTTCTGCCCCCAGGATGATGATGTCCAGGGTCCTGAGTGTAAAGATAACAAAGAGTTTAGTGTTTGAAAGAGTTGATGTTAATAGATATATACTTGCCTTTATGGGCTTCTGTCGGTATGGTGGCAGTCGTCCATCGTCCCTCCCGTCCATGCAGCGTCTTCGTGGCAGTCGTCACTGCCTCTGGGGGACTTCCCGCTCCATTTCTGCCCCCAGGATGATGATGTCCAGGGTCCTGAGAGTAAAGATAATAAAGAGTTTAGAGTTTGAAAGAGTTGATGTTAATAGATATATACTTGCCTTTATGGGCTTCTGTCGGTATGGTGGCAGTCGTCCCTCGTCCCTCCCGTCCATGCAGCGTCTTCGTGGCAGTCGTCACTGCCTCTGGGGGACTTCACGGTCCATTTCTGCCCCCAGGATGATGATGTCCAGGGTCCTGAGAGTAAAGATAATAAAGAGTTTAGTGTTTGAAAGAGTTGATGTTAATAGATATATATACTTGCCTTTATGGGCTTCTGTCGGTATGGTGGCAGTCGTCCATCGTCCCTCCCGTCCATGCAGCGTCTTCGTGGCAGTCGTCACTGCCTCTGGGGGACTTCACGCTCCATTTCTGCCCCCAGGATGATGATGTCCAGGGTCCTGAGAGTAAAGATAATAAAGAGTTTAGTGTTTGAAAGAGTTGATGTTAATAGATATATACTTGCCTTTATGGGCTTCTGTCGGTATGGTGGCAGTCATCCATCGTCCCTCCCGTCCATGCAGCGTCTTCGTGGCAGTCGTCACTGCCTCTGGGGGACTTCACGCTCCATTTCTGCCCCCAGGATGATGATGTCCAGGGTTCTGAGAGTAAAGATAATAAAGAGTTTAGTGTTTGAAAGAGTTGATGTTAATAGATGTATACTTGCCTTTATGGGCTTCTGTCGGTATGGTGGCAGTCGTCCCTCGTCCCTCCCGTCCATGCAGCGTCTTCGTGGCAGTCGTCACTGCCTCTGGGGGACTTCACGGTCCATTTCTACCCTCGGATGATGATGTCCAGGGTCCTGAGAGTAAAGATAATAAAGAGTTTAGTGTTTGAAAGAGTTGATGTTAATAGATATATATACTTGCCTTTATGGGCTTCTGTCGGTATGGTGGCAGTCGTCCATCGTCCCTCCCGTCCATGCAGCGTCTTCGTGGCAGTCGTCACTGCCTCTGGGGGACTTCACGGTCCATTTCTGCCCCCAGGATGATGATGTCCAGGGTCCTGAGAGTAAAGATAATAAAGAGTTTAGAGTTTGAAAGAGTTGATGTTAATAGATATATACTTGCCTTTATGGGCTTCTGTCGGTATGGTGGCAGTCGTCCATCGTCCCTCCCGTCCATGCAGCGTCTTCGTGGCAGTCGTCACTGCCTCTGGGGGACTTCACGGTCCATTTCTGCCCCCAGGATGATGATGTCCAGGGTCCTAAGTGTAAAGATAATAAAGACTTTAGTGTTTGAAAGAGTTGATGTTAATAGATATATACTTGCCTTCATGGGCTTCTGTCGGTATGGTGGCAGTCGTCCATCGTCCCTCCCGTCCATGCAGCGTCTTCGTGGCAGTCGTCACTGCCTCTGGGGGACTTCCCGCTCCATTTCTGCCCAAAGGATGATGATGTCCAGGGTCCTGAGTGCAAAGATAACAAAGAGTTTAGTGTTTGAAAGAGTTGATGTTAATAGATATATACTTGCCTTTATGGGCTTCTGTCGGTATGGTGGCAGTCGTCCATCGTCCCTCCCGTCCATGCAGCGTCTTCGTGGCAGTCGTCACTGCCTCTGGGGGACTTCCCGCTCCATTTCTGCCCCCAGGATGATGATGTCCAGGGTCCTGAGTGTAAAGATAACAAAGGGTTTAGTGTTTGAAAGAGTTGATGTTAATAGATATATACTTGCCTTTATGGGCTTCTGTCGGTATGGTGGCAGTCGTCCATCGTCCCTCCCGTCCATGCAGCGTCTTCGTGGCAGTCGTCACTGCCTCTGGGGGACTTCACGCTCCACTTCTGCCCCCAGGATGATGATGTCCAGGGTCCTGAGAGTAAAGATAATAAAGATTTTAGTGTTTGAAAGAGTTGATGTTAATAGATATATACTTGCCTTTATGGGCTTCTGTCGGTATGGTGGCAGTCGTCCATCGTCCCTCCCGTCCATGCAGCGTCTTCGTGGCAGTCGTCACTGCCTCTGGGGGACTTCACGCTCCATTTCTGCCCCCAGGATGATGATGTCCAGGGTCCTATGTGTAAAGACAATAAAGAGTTTAGTGTTTGAAAGAGTTGATGTTAATAGATATATACTTGCCTTTATGGGCTTCTGTCGGTATGGTGGCAGTCGTCCATCGTCCCTCCCGTCCATGCAGCGTCTTCGTGGCAGTCGTCACTGCCTCTGGGGGACTTCCCGCTCCATTTCTGCCCCCAGGATGATGATGTCCAGGGTCCTGAGAGTAAAGATAATAAAGAGTTTAGTGTTTGAAAGAGTTGATGTTAATAGATATATACTTGCCTTTATGGGCTTCTGTCGGTATGGTGGCAGTCGTCCCTCGTCCCTCCCGTCCATGCAGCGTCTTCGTGGCAGTCGTCACTGCCTCTGGGGGACTTCACGGTCCATTTCTGCCCCCAGGATGATGATGTCCAGGGTCCTGAGAGTAAAGATAATAAAGAGTTTAGTGTTTGAAAGAGTTGATGTTAATAGATATATATACTTGCCTTTATGGGCTTCTGTCGGTATGGTGGCAGTCGTCCATCGTCCCTCCCGTCCATGCAGCGTCTTCGTGGCAGTCGTCACTGCCTCTGGGGGACTTCACGGTCCATTTCTACCCTCGGATGATGATGTCCAGGGTCCTGAGAGTAAAGATAATAAAGAGTTTAGTGTTTGAAAGAGTTGATGTTAATAGATATATACTTGCCTTTATGGGCTTCTGTCGGTATGGTGGCAGTCGTCCATCGTCCCTCCCGTCCATGCAGCGTCTTCGTGGCAGTCGTCACTGCCTCTGGGGGACTTCCCGCTCCATTTCTGCCCCCAGGATGATGATGTCCAGGGTCCTGAGAGTAAAGATAATAAAGAGTTTAGTGTTTGAAAGAGTTGATGTTAATAGATATATACTTGCCTTTATGGGCTTCTGTCGGTATGGTGGCAGTCGTCCCTCGTCCCTCCCGTCCATGCAGCGTCTTCGTGGCAGTCGTCACTGCCTCTGGGGGACTTCCCGCTCCATTTCTGCCCCCAGGATGATGATGTCCAGGGTCCTGAGAGTAAAGATAATAAAGAGTTTAGTGTTTGAAAGAGTTGATGTTAATAGATATATACTTGCCTTTATGGGCTTCTGTCGGTATGGTGGCAGTCGTCCCTCGTCCCTCCCGTCCATGCAGCGTCTTCGTGGCAGTCGTCACTGCCTCTGGGGGACTTCACGCTCCATTTCTGCCCCCAGGATGATGATGTCCAGGGTCCTGAGAGTAAAGATAATAAAGAGTTTAGTGTTTGAAAGAGTTGATGTTAATAGATATATATACTTGCCTTTATGGGCTTCTGTCGGTATGGTGGCAGTCGTCCATCGTCCCTCCCGTCCATGCAGCGTCTTCGTGGCAGTCGTCACTGCCTCTGGGGGACTTCACGCTCCATTTCTGCCCCCAGGATGATGATGTCCAGGGTCCTGAGAGTAAAGATAATAAAGAGTTTAGTGTTTGAAAGAGTTGATGTTAATAGATATATACTTGCCTTTATGGGCTTCTGTCGGTATGGTGGCAGTCGTCCATCGTCCCTCCCGTCCATGCAGCGTCTTCGTGGCAGTCGTCACTGCCTCTGGGGGACTTCACGCTCCATTTCTGCCCCCAGGATGATGATGTCCAGGGTCCTGAGAGTAAAGATAATAAAGAGTTTAGTGTTTGAAAGAGTTGATGTTAATAGATGTATACTTGCCTTTATGGGCTTCTGTCGGTATGGTGGCAGTCGTCCCTCGTCCCTCCCGTCCATGCAGCGTCTTCGTGGCAGTCGTCACTGCCTCTGGGGGACTTCACGGTCCATTTCTACCCTCGGATGATGATGTCCAGGGTCCTGAGAGTAAAGATAATAAAGAGTTTAGTGTTTGAAAGAGTTGATGTTAATAGATATATATACTTGCCTTTATGGGCTTCTGTCGGTATGGTGGCAGTCGTCCATCGTCCCTCCCGTCCATGCAGCGTCTTCGTGGCAGTCGTCACTGCCTCTGGGGGACTTCACGGTCCATTTCTGCCCCCAGGATGATGATGTCCAGGGTCCTGAGAGTAAAGATAATAAAGAGTTTAGAGTTTGAAAGAGTTGATGTTAATAGATATATACTTACCTTTATGGGCTTCTGTCGGTATGGTGGCAGTCGTCCATCGTCCCTCCCGTCCATGCAGCGTCTTCGTGGCAGTCGTCACTGCCTCTGGGGGACTTCACGGTCCATTTCTGCCCCCAGGATGATGATGTCCAGGGTCCTAAGTGTAAAGATAATAAAGACTTTAGTGTTTGAAAGAGTTGATGTTAATAGATATATACTTGCCTTCATGGGCTTCTGTCGGTATGGTGGCAGTCGTCCATCGTCCCTCCCGTCCATGCAGCGTCTTCGTGGCAGTCGTCACTGCCTCTGGGGGACTTCCCGCTCCATTTCTGCCCAAAGGATGATGATGTCCAGGGTCCTGAGTGCAAAGATAACAAAGAGTTTAGTGTTTGAAAGAGTTGATGTTAATAGATATATACTTGCCTTTATGGGCTTCTGTCGGTATGGTGGCAGTCGTCCATCGTCCCTCCCGTCCATGCAGCGTCTTCGTGGCAGTCGTCACTGCCTCTGGGGGACTTCCCGCTCCATTTCTGCCCCCAGGATGATGATGTCCAGGGTCCTGAGTGTAAAGATAACAAAGGGTTTAGTGTTTGAAAGAGTTGATGTTAATAGATATATACTTGCCTTTATGGGCTTCTGTCGGTATGGTGGCAGTCGTCCATCGTCCCTCCCGTCCATGCAGCGTCTTCGTGGCAGTCGTCACTGCCTCTGGGGGACTTCACGCTCCACTTCTGCCCCCAGGATGATGATGTCCAGGGTCCTGAGAGTAAAGATAATAAAGATTTTAGTGTTTGAAAGAGTTGATGTTAATAGATATATACTTGCCTTTATGGGCTTCTGTCGGTATGGTGGCAGTCGTCCATCGTCCCTCCCGTCCATGCAGCGTCTTCGTGGCAGTCGTCACTGCCTCTGGGGGACTTCACGCTCCATTTCTGCCCCCAGGATGATGATGTCCAGGGTCCTATGTGTAAAGACAATAAAGAGTTTAGTGTTTGAAAGAGTTGATGTTAATAGATATATACTTGCCTTTATGGGCTTCTGTCGGTATGGTGGCAGTCGTCCATCGTCCCTCCCGTCCATGCAGCGTCTTCGTGGCAGTCGTCACTGCCTCTGGGGGACTTCCCGCTCCATTTCTGCCCCCAGGATGATGATGTCCAGGGTCCTGAGAGTAAAGATAATAAAGAGTTTAGTGTTTGAAAGAGTTGATGTTAATAGATATATACTTGCCTTTATGGGCTTCTGTCGGTATGGTGGCAGTCGTCCCTCGTCCCTCCCGTCCATGCAGCGTCTTCGTGGCAGTCGTCACTGCCTCTGGGGGACTTCACGGTCCATTTCTGCCCCCAGGATGATGATGTCCAGGGTCCTGAGAGTAAAGATAATAAAGAGTTTAGTGTTTGAAAGAGTTGATGTTAATAGATATATATACTTGCCTTTATGGGCTTCTGTCGGTATGGTGGCAGTCGTCCATCGTCCCTCCCGTCCATGCAGCGTCTTCGTGGCAGTCGTCACTGCCTCTGGGGGACTTCACGGTCCATTTCTACCCTCGGATGATGATGTCCAGGGTCCTGAGAGTAAAGATAATAAAGAGTTTAGTGTTTGAAAGAGTTGATGTTAATAGATATATACTTGCCTTTATGGGCTTCTGTCGGTATGGTGGCAGTCGTCCATCGTCCCTCCCGTCCATGCAGCGTCTTCGTGGCAGTCGTCACTGCCTCTGGGGGACTTCCCGCTCCATTTCTGCCCCCAGGATGATGATGTCCAGGGTCCTGAGAGTAAAGATAATAAAGAGTTTAGTGTTTGAAAGAGTTGATGTTAATAGATATATACTTGCCTTTATGGGCTTCTGTCGGTATGGTGGCAGTCGTCCCTCGTCCCTCCCGTCCATGCAGCGTCTTCGTGGCAGTCGTCACTGCCTCTGGGGGACTTCACGGTCCATTTCTGCCCCCAGGATGATGATGTCCAGGGTCCTGAGAGTAAAGATAATAAAGAGTTTAGTGTTTGAAAGAGTTGATGTTAATAGATATATATACTTGCCTTTATGGGCTTCTGTCGGTATGGTGGCAGTCGTCCATCGTCCCTCCCGTCCATGCAGCGTCTTCGTGGCAGTCGTCACTGCCTCTGGGGGACTTCACGCTCCATTTCTGCCCCCAGGATGATGATGTCCAGGGTCCTGAGAGTAAAGATAATAAAGAGTTTAGTGTTTGAAAGAGTTGATGTTAATAGATATATACTTGCCTTTATGGGCTTCTGTCGGTATGGTGGCAGTCGTCCATCGTCCCTCCCGTCCATGCAGCGTCTTCGTGGCAGTCGTCACTGCCTCTGGGGGACTTCACGGTCCATTTCTGCCCCCAGGATGATGATGTCCAGGGTCCTGAGAGTAAAGATAATAAAGAGTTTAGTGTTTGAAAGAGTTGATGTTAATAGATGTATACTTGCCTTTATGGGCTTCTGTCGGTATGGTGGCAGTCGTCCCTCGTCCCTCCCGTCCATGCAGCGTCTTCGTGGCAGTCGTCACTGCCTCTGGGGGACTTCACGGTCCATTTCTACCCTCGGATGATGATGTCCAGGGTCCTGAGAGTAAAGATAATAAAGAGTTTAGTGTTTGAAAGAGTTGATGTTAATAGATATATATACTTGCCTTTATGGGCTTCTGTCGGTATGGTGGCAGTCGTCCATCGTCCCTCCCGTCCATGCAGCGTCTTCGTGGCAGTCGTCACTGCCTCTGGGGGACTTCACGGTCCATTTCTGCCCCCAGGATGATGATGTCCAGGGTCCTGAGAGTAAAGATAATAAAGAGTTTAGAGTTTGAAAGAGTTGATGTTAATAGATATATACTTACCTTTATGGGCTTCTGTCGGTATGGTGGCAGTCGTCCATCGTCCCTCCCGTCCATGCAGCGTCTTCGTGGCAGTCGTCACTGCCTCTGGGGGACTTCACGGTCCATTTCTGCCCCCAGGATGATGATGTCCAGGGTCCTAAGTGTAAAGATAATAAAGACTTTAGTGTTTGAAAGAGTTGATGTTAATAGATATATACTTGCCTTCATGGGCTTCTGTCGGTATGGTGGCAGTCGTCCATCGTCCCTCCCGTCCATGCAGCGTCTTCGTGGCAGTCGTCACTGCCTCTGGGGGACTTCCCGCTCCATTTCTGCCCAAAGGATGATGATGTCCAGGGTCCTGAGTGCAAAGATAACAAAGAGTTTAGTGTTTGAAAGAGTTGATGTTAATAGATATATACTTGCCTTTATGGGCTTCTGTCGGTATGGTGGCAGTCGTCCATCGTCCCTCCCGTCCATGCAGCGTCTTCGTGGCAGTCGTCACTGCCTCTGGGGGACTTCCCGCTCCATTTCTGCCCCCAGGATGATGATGTCCAGGGTCCTGAGTGTAAAGATAACAAAGGGTTTAGTGTTTGAAAGAGTTGATGTTAATAGATATATACTTGCCTTTATGGGCTTCTGTCGGTATGGTGGCAGTCGTCCATCGTCCCTCCCGTCCATGCAGCGTCTTCGTGGCAGTCGTCACTGCCTCTGGGGGACTTCACGGTCCATTTCTGCCCCCAGGATGATGATGTCCAGGGTCCTAAGTGTAAAGATAATAAAGACTTTAGTGTTTGAAAGAGTTGATGTTAATAGATATATACTTGCCTTCATGGGCTTCTGTCGGTATGGTGGCAGTCGTCCATCGTCCCTCCCGTCCATGCAGCGTCTTCGTGGCAGTCGTCACTGCCTCTGGGGGACTTCCCGCTCCATTTCTGCCCAAAGGATGATGATGTCCAGGGTCCTGAGTGCAAAGATAACAAAGAGTTTAGTGTTTGAAAGAGTTGATGTTAATAGATATATACTTGCCTTTATGGGCTTCTGTCGGTATGGTGGCAGTCGTCCATCGTCCCTCCCGTCCATGCAGCGTCTTCGTGGCAGTCGTCACTGCCTCTGGGGGACTTCCCGCTCCATTTCTGCCCCCAGGATGATGATGTCCAGGGTCCTGAGTGTAAAGATAACAAAGGGTTTAGTGTTTGAAAGAGTTGATGTTAATAGATATATACTTGCCTTTATGGGCTTCTGTCGGTATGGTGGCAGTCGTCCATCGTCCCTCCCGTCCATGCAGCGTCTTCGTGGCAGTCGTCACTGCCTCTGGGGGACTTCACGCTCCACTTCTGCCCCCAGGATGATGATGTCCAGGGTCCTGAGAGTAAAGATAATAAAGATTTTAGTGTTTGAAAGAGTTGATGTTAATAGATATATACTTGCCTTTATGGGCTTCTGTCGGTATGGTGGCAGTCGTCCATCGTCCCTCCCGTCCATGCAGCGTCTTCGTGGCAGTCGTCACTGCCTCTGGGGGACTTCACGCTCCATTTCTGCCCCCAGGATGATGATGTCCAGGGTCCTATGTGTAAAGACAATAAAGAGTTTAGTGTTTGAAAGAGTTGATGTTAATAGATATATACTTGCCTTTATGGGCTTCTGTCGGTATGGTGGCAGTCGTCCATCGTCCCTCCCGTCCATGCAGCGTCTTCGTGGCAGTCGTCACTGCCTCTGGGGGACTTCCCGCTCCATTTCTGCCCCCAGGATGATGATGTCCAGGGTCCTGAGTGTAAAGATAATAAAGAGTTTAGTGTTTGAAAGAGTTGATGTTAATAGATATATACTTGCCTTTATGGGCTTCTGTCGGTATGGTGGCAGTCGTCCATCGTCCCTCCCGTCCATGCAGCGTCTTCGTGGCAGTCGTCACTGCCTCTGGGGGACTTCACGCTCCATTTCTGCCCCCAGGATGATGATGTCCAGGGTCCTAAGAGTAAAGATAATAAAGAGTTTAGTGTTTGAAAGAGTTGATGTTAATAGATATAAACTTGCCTTTATGGGCTTCTGTCGGTATGGTGGCAGTCGTCCATCGTCCCTCCCGTCGATGCAGCGTCTTCGTGGCAGTCGTCACTGCCTCTGGGGGACTTCACGGTCCATTTCTACCCTCGGATGATGATGTCCAGGGTCCTGAGAGTAAAGATAATAAAGAGTTTAGTGTTTGAAAGAGTTGATGTTAATAGATATATATACTTGCCTTTATGGGCTTCTGTCGGTATGGTGGCAGTCATCCATCGTCCCTCCCGTCCATGCAGCGTCTTCGTGGCAGTTGTCACTGCCTCTGGGGGACTTCACGGTCCATTTCTGCCCCCAGGATGATGATGTCCAGGGTCCTGAGTGTAAAGATAACAAAGGGTTTAGTGTTTGAAAGAGTTGATGTTAATAGATATATACTTGCCTTTATGGGCTTCTGTCGGTATGGTGGCAGTCGTCCCTCGTCCCTCCCGTCCATGCAGCGTCTTCGTGGCAGTCGTCACTGCCTCTGGGGGACTTCACGGTCCATTTCTACCCTCGGATGATGATGTCCAGGGTGCTGAGAGTAAAGATAATAAAGAGTTTAGTGTTTGAAAGAGTTGATGTTAATAGATATATATACTTGCCTTTATGGGCTTCTGTCGGTATGGTGGCAGTCGTCCATCGTCCCTCCCGTCCATGCAGCGTCTTCGTGGCAGTCGTCACTGCCTCTGGGGGACTTCACGCTCCATTTCTGCCCCCAGGATGATGATGTCCAGGGTCCTGAGAGTAAAGATAATAAAGAGTTTAGTGTTTGAAAGAGTTGATGTTAATAGATATATACTTGCCTTTATGGGCTTCTGTCGGTATGGTGGCAGTCGTCCCTCGTCCCTCCCGTCCATGCAGCGTCTTCGTGGCAGTCGTCACTGCCTCTGGGGGACTTCACGGTCCATTTCTGCCCCCAGGATGATGATGTCCAGGGTCCTGAGAGTAAAGATAATAAAGAGTTTAGTGTTTGAAAGAGTTGATGTTAATAGATATATATACTTGCCTTTATGGGCTTCTGTCGGTATGGTGGCAGTCGTCCATCGTCCCTCCCGTCCATGCAGCGTCTTCGTGGCAGTCGTCACTGCCTCTGGGGGACTTCACGGTCCATTTCTGCCCCCAGGATGATGATGTCCAGGGTCCTGAGAGTAAAGATAATAAAGAGTTTAGAGTTTGAAAGAGTTGATGTTAATAGATATATACTTGCCTTTATGGGCTTCTGTCGGTATGGTGGCAGTCGCCCATCGTCCCTCCCGTCCAGGCAGCGTCTTCGTGGCAGTCGTCACTGCCTCTGGGGGACTTCCCGCTCCATTTCTGCCCCCAGGATGATGATGTCCAGGGTCCTGAGTGTAAAGATAACAAAGAGTTTAGTGTTTGAAAGAGTTGATGTTAATATATATATACTTGCCTTTATGGGCTTCTGTCGGTATGGTGGCAGTCGTCCATCGTCCCTCCCGTCCATGCAGCGTCTTCGTGGCAGTCGTCACTGCCTCTGGGGGACTTCCCGCTCCATTTCTGCCCCCAGGATGATGATGTCCAGGGTCCTGAGAGTAAAGATAATAAAGAGTTTAGTGTTTGAAAGAGTTGATGTTAATAGATATATACTTGCCTTTATGGGCTTCTGTCGGTATGGTGGCAGTCGTCCCTCGTCCCTCCCGTCAATGCAGCGTCTTCGTGGCAGTCGTCACTGCCTCTGGGGGACTTCACGGTCCATTTCTGCCCCCAGGATGATGATGTCCAGGGTCCTGAGAGTAAAGATAATAAAGAGTTTAGTGTTTGAAAGAGTTGATGTTAATAGATATATATACTTGCCTTTATGGGCTTCTGTCGGTATGGTGGCAGTCGTCCATCGTCCCTCCCGTCCATGCAGCGTCTTCGTGGCAGTCGTCACTGCCTCTGGGGGACTTCACGCTCCATTTCTGCCCCCAGGATGATGATGTCCAGGGTCCTGAGAGTAAAGATGATAAAGAGTTTAGTGTTTGAAAGAGTTGATGTTAATAGATATATACTTGCCTTTATGGGCTTCTGTCGGTATGGTGGCAGTCGTCCATCGTCCCTCCCGTCCATGCAGCGTCTTCGTGGCAGTCGTCACTGCCTCTGGGGGACTTCACGCTCCATTTCTGCCCCCAGGATGATGATGTCCAGGGTCCTGAGAGTAAAGATAATAAAGAGTTTAGTGTTTGAAAGAGTTGATGTTAATAGATGTATACTTGCCTTTATGGGCTTCTGTCGGTATGGTGGCAGTCGTCCCTCGTCCCTCCCGTCCATGCAGCGTCTTCGTGGCAGTCGTCACTGCCTCTGGGGGACTTCACGGTCCATTTCTACCCTCGGATGATGATGTCCAGGGTCCTGAGAGTAAAGATAATAAAGAGTTTAGTGTTTGAAAGAGTTGATGTTAATAGATATATATACTTGCCTTTATGGGCTTCTGTCGGTATGGTGGCAGTCGTCCATCGTCCCTCCCGTCCATGCAGCGTCTTCGTGGCAGTCGTCACTGCCTCTGGGGGACTTCACGGTCCATTTCTGCCCCCAGGATGATGATGTCCAGGGTCCTGAGAGTAAAGATAATAAAGAGTTTAGAGTTTGAAAGAGTTGATGTTAATAGATATATACTTACCTTTATGGGCTTCTGTCGGTATGGTGGCAGTCGTCCATCGTCCCTCCCGTCCATGCAGCGTCTTCGTGGCAGTCGTCACTGCCTCTGGGGGACTTCACGGTCCATTTCTGCCCCCAGGATGATGATGTCCAGGGTCCTAAGTGTAAAGATAATAAAGACTTTAGTGTTTGAAAGAGTTGATGTTAATAGATATATACTTGCCTTCATGGGCTTCTGTCGGTATGGTGGCAGTCGTCCATCGTCCCTCCCGTCCATGCAGCGTCTTCGTGGCAGTCGTCACTGCCTCTGGGGGACTTCCCGCTCCATTTCTGCCCAAAGGATGATGATGTCCAGGGTCCTGAGTGCAAAGATAACAAAGAGTTTAGTGTTTGAAAGAGTTGATGTTAATAGATATATACTTGCCTTTATGGGCTTCTGTCGGTATGGTGGCAGTCGTCCATCGTCCCTCCCGTCCATGCAGCGTCTTCGTGGCAGTCGTCACTGCCTCTGGGGGACTTCCCGCTCCATTTCTGCCCCCAGGATGATGATGTCCAGGGTCCTGAGTGTAAAGATAACAAAGGGTTTAGTGTTTGAAAGAGTTGATGTTAATAGATATATACTTGCCTTTATGGGCTTCTGTCGGTATGGTGGCAGTCGTCCATCGTCCCTCCCGTCCATGCAGCGTCTTCGTGGCAGTCGTCACTGCCTCTGGGGGACTTCACGCTCCACTCCTGCCCCCAGGATGATGATGTCCAGGGTCCTGAGAGTAAAGATAATAAAGATTTTAGTGTTTGAAAGAGTTGATGTTAATAGATATATACTTGCCTTTATGGGCTTCTGTCGGTATGGTGGCAGTCGTCCATCGTCCCTCCCGTCCATGCAGCGTCTTCGTGGCAGTCGTCACTGCCTCTGGGGGACTTCACGCTCCATTTCTGCCCCCAGGATGATGATGTCCAGGGTCCTATGTGTAAAGACAATAAAGAGTTTAGTGTTTGAAAGAGTTGATGTTAATAGATATATACTTGCCTTTATGGGCTTCTGTCGGTATGGTGGCAGTCGTCCATCGTCCCTCCCGTCCATGCAGCGTCTTCGTGGCAGTCGTCACTGCCTCTGGGGGACTTCCCGCTCCATTTCTGCCCCCAGGATGATGATGTCCAGGGTCCTGAGTGTAAAGATAATAAAGAGTTTAGTGTTTGAAAGAGTTGATGTTAATAGATATATACTTGCCTTTATGGGCTTCTGTCGGTATGGTGGCAGTCGTCCATCGTCCCTCCCGTCCATGCAGCGTCTTCGTGGCAGTCGTCACTGCCTCTGGGGGACTTCACGCTCCATTTCTGCCCCCAGGATGATGATGTCCAGGGTCCTAAGAGTAAAGATAATAAAGAGTTTAGTGTTTGAAAGAGTTGATGTTAATAGATATATACTTGCCTTTATGGGCTTCTGTCGGTATGGTGGCAGTCGTCCATCGTCCCTCCCGTCGATGCAGCGTCTTCGTGGCAGTCGTCACTGCCTCTGGGGGACTTCACGGTCCATTTCTACCCTCGGATGATGATGTCCAGGGTCCTGAGAGTAAAGATAATAAAGAGTTTAGTGTTTGAAAGAGTTGATGTTAATAGATATATATACTTGCCTTTATGGGCTTCTGTCGGTATGGTGGCAGTCGCCCATCGTCCCTCCCGTCCATGCAGCGTCTTCGTGGCAGTCGTCACTGCCTCTGGGGGACTTCACGCTCCATTTCTGCCCCCAGGATGATGATGTCCAGGGTCCTAAGTGTAAAGATAACAAAGGGTTTAGTGTTTGAAAGAGTTGATGTTAATAGATATATACTTGCCTTTATGGGCTTCTGTCGGTATGGTGGCAGTCGTCCATCGTCCCTCCCGTCCATGCAGCGTCTTCGTGGCAGTCGTCACTGCCTCTGGGGGACTTCACGCTCCATTTCTGCCCCCAGGATGATGATGTCCAGGGTCCTAAGAGTAAAGATAATAAAGAGTTTAGTGTTTGAAAGAGTTGATGTTAATAGATATATACTTGCCTTTATGGGCTTCTGTCGGTATGGTGGCAGTCGTCCATCGTCCCTCCCGTCCATGCAGCGTCTTCGTGGCAGTCGTCACTGCCTCTGGGGGACTTCACGGTCCATTTCTACCACCGAATGATGATGTCCAGGGTCCTGAGAGTAAAGATAATAAAGAGTTTAGTGTTTGAAAGAGTTGATGTTAATAGATATATATACTTGCCTTTATGGGCTTCTGTCGGTATGGTGGCAGTCATCCATCGTCCCTCCCGTCCATGCAGCGTCTTCGTGGCAGTTGTCACTGCCTCTGGGGGACTTCACGGTCCATTTCTGCCCCCAGGATGATGATGTCCAGGGTCCTGAGTGTAAAGATAACAAAGGGTTTAGTGTTTGAAAGAGTTGATGTTAATAGATATATACTTGCCTTTATGGGCTTCTGTCGGTATGGTGGCAGTCGCCCATCGTCCCTCCCGTCCATGCAGCGTCTTCGTGGCAGTCGTCACTGCCTCTGGGGGACTTCACGCTCCATTTCTGCCCCCAGGATGATGATGTCCAGGGTCCTGAGTGTAAAGATAACAAAGGGTTTAGTGTTTGAAAGAGTTGATGTTAATAGATATATACTTGCCTTTATGGGCTTCTGTCGGTATGGTGGCAGTCGTCCATCGTCCCTCCCGTCCATGCAGCGTCTTCGTGGCAGTCGTCACTGCCTCTGGGGGACTTCACGCTCCATTTCTGCCCCCAGGATGATGATGTCCAGGGTCCTAAGAGTAAAGATAATAAAGAGTTTAGTGTTTGAAAGAGTTGATGTTAATAGATATATACTTGCCTTTATGGGCTTCTGTCGGTATGGTGGCAGTCGTCCCTCGTCTCTCCCGTCCATGCAGCGTCTTCGTGGCAGTCGTCACTGCCTCTGGGGGACTTCACTCTCCATTTCTGCCCCCAGGATGATGATGTCCAGGGTCCTGAGAGTAAAGATAATAAAGAGTTTAGAGTTTGAAAGAGTTGATGTTAATAGATATATACTTGCCTTTATGGGCTTCTGTCGGTATGGTGGCAGTCGCCCATCGTCCCTCCTGTCCAGGCAGCGTCTTCGTGGCAGTCGTCACTGCCTCTGGGGGACTTCCCGCTCCATTTCTGCCCCCAGGATGATGATGTCCAGGGTCCTGAGAGTAAAGATAATAAAGAGTTTAGTGTTTGAAAGAGTTGATGTTAATAGATATATACTTGCCTTTATGGGCTTCTGTCGGTATGGTGGCAGTCGTCCATCGTCCCTCCCGTCCATGCAGCGTCTTCGTGGCAGTCGTCACTGCCTCTGGGGGACTTCACGCTCCATTTCTGCCCCCAGGATGATGATGTCCAGGGTCCTGAGAGTAAAGATAATAAAGAGTTTAGTGTTTGAAAGAGTTGATGTTAATAGATGTATACTTGCCTTTATGGGCTTCTGTCGGTATGGTGGCAGTCGTCCATCGTCCCTCCCGTCCATGCAGCGTCTTCGTGGCAGTCGTCACTGCCTCTGGGGGACTTCACGGTCCATCTCTACCCTCGGATGATGATGTCCAGGGTCCTGAGAGTAAAGATAATAAAGAGTTTAGTGTTTGAAAGAGTTGATGTTAATAGATATATATACTTGCCTTTATGGGCTTCTGTCGGTATGGTGGCAGTCATCCATCGTCCCTCCCGTCCATGCAGCGTCTTCGTGGCAGTTGTCACTGCCTCTGGGGGACTTCACGGTCCATTTCTGCCCCCAGGATGATGATGTCCAGGGTCCTGAGAGTAAAGATAATAAAAAGTTTAGAGTTTGAAAGAGTTGATGTTAATAGATATATACTTGCCTTTATGGGCTTCTGTCGGTATGGTGGCAGTCGTCCATCGTCCCTCCCGTCCATGCAGCGTCTTCGTGGCAGTCGTCACTGCCTCTGGGGGACTTCACGCTCCATTTCTGCCCCCAGGATGATGATGTCCAGGGTCCTAAGTGTAAAGATAATAAAGAGTTTAGTGTTTGAAAGAGTTGATGTTAATAGATATATACTTGCCTTTATGGGCTTCTGTCGGTATGGTGGCAGTCGTCCATCGTCCCTCCCGTCCATGCAGCGTCTTCGTGGCAGTCGTCACTGCCTCTGGGGGACTTCCCGCTCCATTTCTGCCCCCAGGATGATGATGTCCAGGGTCCTGAGTGTAAAGATAACAAAGAGTTTAGTGTTTGAAAGAGTTGATGTTAATAGATCTATACTTGCCTTTATGGGCTTCTGTCGGTATGGTGGCAGTCGTCCCTCGTCCCTCCCGTCCATGCAGCGTCTTCGTGGCAGTCGTCACTGCCTCTGGGGGACTTCACGGTCCATTTCTGCCCCCAGGATGATGATGTCCAGGGTCCCGAGAGTAAAGATAATAAAGAGTTTAGAGTTTGAAAGAGTTGATGTTAATAGATATATACTTGCCTTTATGGGCTTCTGTCGGTATGGTGGCAGTCGCCCATCGTCCCTCCCGTCCATGCAGCGTCTTTGTGGCAGTCGTCACTGCCTCTGGGGGACTTCACGCTCCATTTCTGCCCCCAGGATGATGATGTCCAGGGTCCTGAGAGTAAAGATAATAAAGAGTTTAGTGTTTGAAAGAGTTGATGTTAATAGATATATACTTGCCTTTATGGGCTTCTGTCGGTATGGTGGCAGTCGTCCCTCGTCCCTCCCGTCCATGCAGCGTCTTCGTGGCAGTCGTCACTGCCTCTGGGGGACTTCACGGTCCATTTCTGCCCCCAGGATGATGATGTCCAGGGTCCTGAGAGTAAAGATAATAAAGAGTTTAGAGTTTGAAAGAGTTGATGTTAATAGATATATACTTGCCTTTATGGGCTTCTGTCGGTATGGTGGCAGTCGCCCATCGTCCCTCCCGTCCAGGCAGAGTCTTCGTGGCAGTCGTCACTGCCTCTGGGGGACTTCCCGCTCCATTTCTGCCCCCAGGATGATGATGTCCAGGGTCCTGAGTGTAAAGATAATAAAGAGTTTAGTGTTTGAAAGAGTTGATGTTAATAGATATATACTTGCCTTTATGGGCTTCTGTCGGTATGGTGGCAGTCGTCCATCGTCCCTCCCGTCCATGCAGCGTCTTCGTGGCAGTCGTCACTGCCTCTGGGGGACTTCACGCTCCATTTCTGCCCCCAGGATGATGATGTCCAGGGTCCTGAGAGTAAAGATAATAAAGAGTTTAGTGTTTGAAAGAGTTGATGTTAATAGATATATACTTGCCTTTATGGGCTTCTGTCGGTATGGTGGCAGTCGTCCATCGTCCCTCCCGTCCATGCAGCGTCTTCGTGGCAGTCGTCACTGCCTCTGGGGGACTTCACGGTCCATTTCTACCCTCGGATGATGATGTCCAGGGTCCTGAGAGTAAAGATAATAAAGAGTTTAGTGTTTGAAAGAGTTGATGTTAATAGATATATATACTTGCCTTTATGGGCTTCTGTCGGTATGGTGGCAGTCGTCCATCGTCCCTCCCGTCCATGCAGCGTCTTCGTGGCAGTCGTCACTGCCTCTGGGGGACTTCACGGTCCATTTCTGCCCCCAGGATGATGATGTCCAGGGTCCTGAGAGTAAAGATAATAAAGAGTTTAGAGTTTGAAAGTGTTGATGTTAATAGATATATACTTGCCTTTATGGGCTTCTGTCGGTATGGTGGCAGTCGTCCATCGTCCCTCCCGTCCATGCAGCGTCTTCGTGGCAGTCGTCACTGCCTCTGGGGGACTTCACGGTCCATTTCTGCCCCCAGGATGATGATGTCCAGGGTCCTGAGTGTAAAGATAACAAAGAGTTTAGTGTTTGAAAGAGTTGATGTTAATAGATATATACTTGCCTTTATGGGCTTCTGTCGGTATGGTGGCAGTCGTCCATCGTCTCTCCCGTCCATGCAGCGTCTTCGTGGCAGTCGTCACTGCCTCTGGGGGACTCCCCGCTCCATTTCTGCCCCCAGGATGATGATGTCCATTGTCCTGAGTGTAAAGATAACAAAGAGTTTAGTGTTTGAAAGAGTTGATGTTAATAGATATATACTTGCCTTTATGGGCTTCTGTCGGTATGGTGGCAGTCGTCCATCGTCCCTCCCGTCCATGCAGCGTCTTCGTGTCAGTCATCACTGCCTCTGGGGGACTTCACGCTCCATTTCTGCCCCCAGGATGATGATGTCCAGGGTCCTGAGAGTAAAGATAATAAAGAGTTTAGTGTTTGAAAGAGTTGATGTTAATAGATATATACTTGCCTTTATGGGCTTCTGTCGGTATGGTGGCAGTCGTCCCTCGTCCCTCCCGTCCATGCAGCGTCTTCGTGGCAGTCGTCACTGCCTCTGGGGGACTTCACGGTCCATTTCTACCCTCGGATGATGATGTCCAGGGTCCTGAGAGTAAAGATAATAAAGAGTTTAGTGTTTGAAAGAGTTGATGTTAATAGATATATATACTTGCCTTTATGGGCTTCTGTCGGTATGGTGGCAGTCATCCATCGTCCCTCCCGTCCATGCAGCGTCTTCGTGGCAGTCGTCACTGCCTCTGGGGGACTTCACGCTCCATTTCTGCCCCCAGGATGATGATGTCCAGGGTCCTGAGTGTAAAGATAACAAAGGGTTTAGTGTTTGAAAGAGTTGATGTTAATAGATATATACTTGCCTTTATGGGCTTCTGTCGGTATGGTGGCAGTCGTCCATCGTCCCTCCCGTCCATGCAGCGTCTTCGTGGCAGTCGTCACTGCCTCTGGGGGACTTCACGGTCCATTTCTGCCCCCAGGATGATGATGTCCAGGGTCCTAAGAGTAAAGATAATAAAGAGTTTAGTGTTTGAAAGAGTTGATGTTAATAGATATATACTTGCCTTTATGGGCTTCTGTCGGTATGGTGGCAGTCGTCCCTCGTCTCTCCCGTCCATGCAGCGTCTTCGTGGCAGTCGTCACTGCCTCTGGGGGACTTCACGCTCCATTTCTGCCCCCAGGATGATGATGTCCAGGGTCCTGAGAGTAAAGATAATAAAGAGTTTAGTGTTTGAAAGAGTTGATGTTAATAGATATATACTTGCCTTTATGGGCTTCTGTCGGTATGGTGGCAGTCGCCCATCGTCCCTCCTGTCCAGGCAGCGTCTTCGTGGCAGTCGTCACTGCCTCTGGGGGACTTCCCGCTCCATTTCTGCCCCCAGGATGATGATGTCCAGGGTCCTGAGAGTAAAGATAATAAAGAGTTTAGTGTTTGAAAGAGTTGATGTTAATAGATATATACTTGCCTTTATGGGCTTCTGTCGGTATGGTGGCAGTCGTCCATCGTCCCTCCCGTCCATGCAGCGTCTTCGTGGCAGTCGTCACTGCCTCTGGGGGACTTCACGGTCCATTTCTGCCCCCAGGATGATGATGTCCAGGGTCCTGAGAGTAAAGATAATAAAGAGTTTAGTGTTTGAAAGAGTTGATGTTAATAGATATATACTTGCCTTTATGGGCTTCTGTCGGTATGGTGGCAGTCGTCCATCGTCCCTCCCGTCCATGCAGCGTCTTCGTGGCAGTCGTCACTGCCTCTGGGGGACTTCACGGTCCATCTCTACCCTCGGATGATGATGTCCAGGGTCCTGAGTGTAAAGATAATAAAGAGTTTAGTGTTTGAAAGAGTTGATGTTAATAGATATATATACTTGCCTTTATGGGCTTCTGTCGGTATGGTGGCAGTCATCCATCGTCCCTCCCGTCCATGCAGCGTCTTCGTGGCAGTTGTCACTGCCTCTGGGGGACTTCACGGTCCATTTCTGCCCCCAGGATGATGATGTCCAGGGTCCTGAGAGTAAAGATAATAAAAAGTTTAGAGTTTGAAAGAGTTGATGTTAATAGATATATACTTGCCTTTATGGGCTTCTGTCGGTATGGTGGCAGTCGTCCATCGTCCCTCCCGTCCATGCAGCGTCTTCGTGGCAGTCGTCACTGCCTCTGGGGGACTTCACGGTCCATTTCTGCCCCCAGGATGATGATGTCCAGGGTCCTAAGTGTAAAGATAATAAAGAGTTTAGTGTTTGAAAGAGTTGATGTTAATAGATATATACTTGCCTTTATGGGCTTCTGTCGGTATGGTGGCAGTCGTCCATCGTCCCTCCCGTCCATGCAGCGTCTTCGTGGCAGTCGTCACTGCCTCTGGGGGACTTCACGGTCCATTTCTGCCCCCAGGATGATGATGTCCAGGGTCCTGAGTGTAAAGATAACAAAGAGTTTAGTGTTTGAAAGAGTTGATGTTAATAGATATATACTTGCCTTTATGGGCTTCTGTCGGTATGGTGGCAGTCGTCCATCGTCTCTCCCGTCCATGCAGCGTCTTCGTGGCAGTCGTCACTGCCTCTGGGGGACTTCCCGCTCCATTTCTGCCCCCAGGATGATGATGTCCAGGGTCCTGAGTGTAAAGATAACAAAGAGTTTAGTGTTTGAAAGAGTTGATGTTAATAGATATATACTTGCCTTTATGGGCTTCTGTCGGTATGGTGGCAGTCGTCCATCGTCCCTCCCGTCCATGCAGCGTCTTCGTGGCAGTCATCACTGCCTCTGGGGGACTTCACGCTCCATTTCTGCCCCCAGGATGATGATGTCCAGGGTCCTGAGAGTAAAGATAATAAAGAGTTTAGTGTTTGAAAGAGTTGATGTTAATAGATATATACTTGCCTTTATGGGCTTCTGTCGGTATGGTGGCAGTCGCCCATCGTCCCTCCCGTCCATGCAGCGTCTTCGTGGCAGTCGTCACTGCCTCTGGGGGACTTCACGCTCCATTTCTGCCCCCAGGATGATGATGTCCAGGGTCCTGAGAGCAAAGATAATGAAGAGTTTAGTGTTTGAAAGAGTTGATGTTAATAGATGTATACTTGCCTTCATGGGCTTCTGTCGGTATGGTGGCTGTCGCTCATTGTCCCTCCCGTCCATGCAATGTCCTCGTTTCAGTCGTCACTGCCTTTGGGGGACTTCACGGTCCATTTCTGCCCCCAGGATGATGATGTCCAGGGTCCTGAGAGTAAAGATAATAAAGAGTTTAGTGTTTGAAAGATTTGATGTTAATAGACATATACTTGCCTTTATGGGCTTCTGTCGGTAGGGTGGCAGTCGTCCATCGTCCCTCCCGTCCATGCAACGTCTTCGTGGCAGTCGTCACTGCCTCTGGGGGACTTCACGGTCCATTTCTGCCCCCAGGATGATGATGTCCAGGGTCCTGAGAGTAAAGATAATAAAGAGTTTAGTGTTTGAAAGAGTTGATGTTAATAGATATATACTTGCCTTTATGGGCTTCTGTCGGTATGGTGGCAGTCGTCCATCGTCCCTCCCGTCCATGCAGCGTCTTCGTGGCAGTCGTCACTGCCTCTGGGGGACTTCACGCTGCATTTCTGCCCCCGGGATGATGATGTCCAGGGTCTTAAGTGTAAAGATAATGAAAAGTTTAGTGTTTGAAAGAGTTGATGTTAATAGATATATACTTGCCTTTATGGGCCTATGTCGGTATGGTGGCAGTCGTCCATCGTCCCTCCCGTCCATGCAGCTTCTTCGTAGTAATCTTCACTGCCTCTGGGGGACTTCACGGTCCATTTCTGCCCTCAGGATGATGATGTCCAGGGTCCTGAGAGTAAAGACATTTAAGATTTTAGTGTTTGAAAGAGTTGATGTTAATAGATATATACTTGCCTTTATGGGCTTCTGTCGGTATGGTGGCAGTCGTCCATCGTCCCTCCCGTCCATGCAGCGTCTTCGTGGCAGTCGTCACTGCCTCTGGGGGACTTCCCGGTCCATTTCTGCCCCCAGGATGATGATGTCAAGGGTCCTGAAAGTAAAGATAATAAAGAGTTTAGTGTTTGAAAGAGTTGATGTTAATAGATATATACTTGCCTTAATGGGCTTCTGTCGGTATGGTGGCAGTCGTCCATCGTCCCTCCTGTCCATGCAGCGTCTTCGTGGCAGTCGTCACTGCCTCTGGGGGACTTCACGGTCCATTTCTGCCCCCAGGATGATGATGTCCAGGGTCCTGAGAGTAAAGAAAATAAAGAGTTTAGTGTTTGAAAGAGTTGATGTTAATAGATATATACTTGCCTTCATGGGCTTCTGTCGGTATGGTGGCAGTCGTCCATCGTCCCTCCCGTCCATGCAGCGTCTTCGTGGCAGTCGTCACTGCTTCTGGGGGACTTTACGGTCCATTTCTGCCCCCAGGATGATGATGTCCAGGGTCTTGAGAGTAAAGATAATAAAGAGTTTAGTGTTTGAAAGAGTTGATGTTAATAGATATATACTTGCCTTTATGGGCTTCTGTCGGTATGGTGGCAGTCGTCCATCGTCCTTCCCGTCCATGCAGCGTCTTCATGGCAGTCGTCACTGCCTCTGGGGGACTTCACGCTCCATTTCTACCCCCAGGATGATGATGTCCAGGGTCCTGAGAGTAAAGATAATAAAGAGTTTAGTGTTTGAAAGAGTTGATGTTAATAGATATATACTTGCCTTTATGGGCTTCTGTCGGTATGGTGGCAGTCGCCCATCGTCCCTCCCGTCCATGCAGCGTCTTCGTGGCAGTCGTCACTGCCTCTGGGGGACTTCACGCTCCATTTCTGCCCCCAGGATGATGATGTCCAGGGTCCTGAGAGCAAAGATAATGAAGAGTTTAGTGTTTGAAAGAGTTGATGTTAATAGATGTATACTTGACTTCATGGGCTTCTGTCGGTATGGTGGCTGTCGCTCATTGTCCCTCCCGTCCATGCAATGTCCTCGTTTCAGTCGTCACTGCCTTTGGGGGACTTCACGGTCCATTTCTGCCCCCAGGATGATGATGTCCAGGGTCCTGAGAGTAAAGATAATAAAGAGTTTAGTGTTTGAAAGAGTTGATGTTAATAGACATATACTTGCCTTTATGGGCTTCTGTCGGTATGGTGGCAGTCGTCCATCGTCCCTCCCGTCCATGCAGCGTCTTCGTGGCAGTCGTCACTGCCTCTGGGGGACTTCCCGGTCCATTTCTGCCCCCAGGATGATGATGTCAAGGGTCCTGAAAGTAAAGATAATAAAGAGTTTAGTGTTTGAAAGAGTTGATGTTAGTAGATATATACTTGCCTTCATGGGCTTCTGTCGGTATGGTGGCAGTCGTCCATCGTCCCTCCCGTCCATGCAGCGTCTTCGTGGCAGTCGTCACTGCTTCTGGGGGACTTTACGGTCCATTTCTGCCCCCAGGATGATGATGTCCAGGGTCTTGAGAGTAAAGATAATAAAGAGTTTAGTGTTTGAAAGAGTTGATGTTAATAGATATATACTTGCCTTTATGGGCTTCTGTCGGTATGGTGGCAGTCGTCCATCGTCCTTCCCGTCCATGCATCGTCTTCATGGCAGTCGTCACTGCCTCTGGGGGACTTCACGCTCCATTTCTACCCCCAGGATGATGATGTCCAGGGTCCTGAGAGTAAAGATAATAAAGAGTTTAGTGTTTGAAAGAGTTGATGTTAATAGATATATACTTGCCTTTATGGGCTTCTGTCGGTATGGTGGCAGTCGCCCATCGTCCCTCCCGTCCATGCAGCGTCTTCGTGGCAGTCGTCACTGCCTCTGGGGGACTTCACGCTCCATTTCTGCCCCCAGGATGATGATGTCCAGGGTCCTGAGAGTAAAGATAATAAAGAGTTTAGTGTTTGAAAGAGTTGATGTTAATAGACATATACTTGCCTTTATGGGCTTCTGTCGGTATGGTGGCAGTCGTCCATCGTCCCTCCCGTCCATGCAACGTCTTCGTGGCAGTCGTCACTGCCTCTGGGGGTCTTAACGGTCCATTTCTGCCCCCAGGATGATGATGTCCACGGTCCTGAGAGTAAAGATAATAAAGAGTTTAGTGTTTGAAAGAGTTGATGTTAATAGATATATACTTGCCTTTATGGGCTTCTGTCGGTATGGTGGCAGTCGTCCATCGTCCCTCCCGTCCATGCAGCGTCTTCGTGGCAGTCGTCACTGCCTCTGGGGGACTTCACGCTGCATTTCTGCCCCCGGGATGATGATGTCCAGGGTCTTAAGTGTAAAGATAATGAAAAGTTTAGTGTTTGAAAGAGTTGATGTTAATAGATATATACTTGCCTTTATGGGCCTATGTCGGTATGGTGGCAGTCGTCCATCGTCCCTCCCGTCCATGCAGCTTCTTCGTAGTAATCTTCACTGCCTCTGGGGGACTTCACGGTCCATTTCTGCCCTCAGGATGATGATGTCCAGGGTCCTGAGAGTAAAGACAATAGAGATTTTAGTGTTTGAAAGAGTTGATGTTAATAGATATATACTTGCCTTTATGGGCTTCTGTCGGTATGGTAGCAGTCGTCCATCGTCCCTCCCGTCCATGCAGCGTCTTCGTGGCAGTCGTCACTGCCTCTGGGGGACTTCCCGGTCCATTTCTGCCCCCAGGATGATGATGTCAAGGGTCCTGAAAGTAAAGATAATAAAGAGTTTAGTGTTTGAAAGAGTTGATGTTAATAGATATATACTTGCCTTAATGGGCTTCTGTCGGTATGGTGGCAGTCGTCCATCGTCCCTCCTGTCCATGCAGCGTCTTCGTGGCAGTCGTCACTGCCTCTGGGGGACTTCACGGTCCATTTCTGCCCCCAGGATGATGATGTCCAGGGTCCTGAGAGTAAAGATAATAAAGAGTTTAGTGTTTGAAAGAGTTGATGTTAATAGATATATACTTGCCTTCATGGGCTTCTGTCGGTATGGTGGCAGTCGTCCATCGTCCCTCCCGTCCATGCAGCGTCTTCGTGGCAGTCGTCACTGCCTCTGGGGGACTTCACGGTCCATTTCTGCCCCCAGGATGATGATGTCCAGGGTCCTAAGTGTAAAGATAATGAAAAGTTTAGTGTTTGAAAGAGTTGATGTTAATAGATATATACTTGCCTTTATGGGCCTATGTCGGTATGGTGGCTGTCGCCCATCGTCCCTCCCGTCCATGCAGTGTCCTCGTTTCAGTTGTCACTGCCTTTGGGTTACTACACGATTCATTTCTGCCCCAAGGATGATGATGTCCAGGGTCCTGAGAGCAAAGATAATGAAGAGTTTAGTGTTTGAAAGAGTTGATGTTAATAGATATATACTTGCCTTCATGGGCTTCTGTCGGTATGGTGGCTGTCGCTCATCGTCCCTCCCGTCCATGCAATGTCCTCGTTTCAGTCGTCACTGCCTTTGGGGGACTTCACGGTCCATTTCTGCCCCCAGGATGATGATGTCCAGGGTCCTCAGAGTAAAGATAATAAAGAGTTTAGTGTTTGAAAGAGTTGATGTTAATAGATATATACTTGCCTTTATGAGCTTCTGTCGGTATGGTGGCAGTCGTCCATCGTCCCTCCCGTCCATGCAGCGTCTTCGTGGCAGTCGTCACTGCCTCTGGGGTACTTCACGCTCCATTTCTGCCCCCAGGATGATGATGTCCAGGGTCCTGAGAGTAAAGATAATAAAGAGTTTAGTGTTTGAATGTGTTGATGTTAATAGATATATATACTTGCCTTTATGGGCTTCTGTCGGTATGGTGGCAGTCGTCCATCGTCCCTACCGTCCATGCAGCGTCTTCGTGGCAGTCGTCACAGCCTCTGTTGGACTTCACGGTCCATTTCTGTCCCCAGGATGATGATGACCAAGGTCCTGAGAGTAAAGATAATAAAGAGTTTAGTGTTTGAAAGAGTTGATGTTAATAGATATATATACTTGCCTTTATGGGCTTCTGTCGGTATGGTGGCAGTCGTCCATCGTCCTTCCCGTCCATGCAGCGTCTTCATGGCAGTCGTCACTGCCTCTGGGGGACTTCACGCTCCATTTCTACCCCCAGGATGATGATGTCCAGGGTCCTGAGAGTAAAGATAATAAAGAGTTTAGTGTTTGAAAGAGTTGATGTTAATAGATATATACTTGCCTTTATGGGCTTCTGTCGGTATGGTGGCAGTCGCCCATCGTCCCTCCCGTCCATGCAGCGTCTTCGTGGCAGTCGTCACTGCCTCTGGGGGACTTCACGCTCCATTTCTGCCCCCAGGATGATGATGTCCAGGGTCCTGAGAGCAAAGATAATGAAGAGTTTAGTGTTTGAAAGAGTTGATGTTAATAGATGTATACTTGCCTTCATGGGCTTCTGTCGGTATGGTGGCTGTCGCTCATTGTCCCTCCCGTCCATGCAATGTCCTCGTTTCAGTCGTCACTGCCTTTGGGGGACATCACGGTCCATTTCTGCCCCCAGGATGATGATGTCCAGGGTCCTGAGAGTAAAGATAATAAAGAGTTTAGTGTTTGAAAGAGTTGATGTTAATAGATATATACTTGCCTTTATGGGCTTCTGTCGGTATGGTGGCAGTCGTCCATCGTCCCTCCCGTCCATGCAGCGTCTTCGTGGCAGTCGTCACTGCCTTTGGAGGACTTCACGCTCCATTTCTGCCCCCAGGATGATGATGTCCAGGGTCCTGAGAGTAAAGATAATAAAGAGTTTAGTGTTTGAATGTGTTGATGTTAATAGATATATATACTTGCCTTTATGGGCTTCTGTCGGTATGGTGGCAGTCGTCCATCGTCCCTCCCGTCCATGCAGCGTCTTCGTGGCAGTCGTCACTGCCTCTGGGGGACTTCACGGTCCATTTCTGCCCCCAGGATGATGATGTCCAGGGTCTTGAGAGTAAAGATAATAAAGAGTTTAGTGTTTGAAAGAGTTGATGTTAATAGATATATACTTGCTTTTATGGGCTTCTGTCGGTATGGTGGCAGTCGTCCATCGTCCTTCCCGTCCATGCAGCGTCTTCGTGGCAGTCGTCACTGCCTCTGGGGGACTTCACGCTCCATTTCTACCCCCAGGATGATGATGTCCAGGGTCCTGAGAGTAAAGATAATAAAGAGTTTAGTGTTTGAAAGAGTTGATGTTAATAGATATATACTTGCCTTTATGGGCTTCTGTCGGTATGGTGGCAGTCACCCATCGTCCCTCCCGTCCATGCAGCGTCTTCGTGGCAGTCGTCACTGCCTCTGGGGGACTTCACGCTCCATTTCTGCCCCCAGGATGATGATGTCCAGGGTCCTGAGAGTAAAGATAATGAAAAGTTTAGTGTTTGAAAGAGTTGATGTTTATAGATATATACTTGCCTTTATGGGCCTCTGTCGGTATGGTGGCTGTCGCCCATCGTCCCTCCCGTCCATGCAGTGTCCTCGTTTCAGTTGTCACTGCCATTGGGTTACTACACGATCCTTTTCTGCCCCCAGGATGATGATGTCCAGGGTCCTGAGAGCAAAGATAATGAAGAGTTTAGTGTTTGAAAGAGTTGATGTTAATAGATGTATACTTGCCTTCATGGGCTTCTGTCGGTATGGTGGCTGTCGCCCATCGTCCCTCCCGTCCATGCAATGTCCTCGTTTCAGTCGTCACTTCCTTTGGGTTACTTCACGGTCCATTTCTGACCCCAGGATGATGATGTCCAGGGTCCTGAGAGTAAAGATAATAAAGAGTTTAGTGTTTGAAAGAGTTGATGTTAATAGATATATACTTGCCTTTATGGGCTTCTGTCGGTATGGTGGCAGTCGTCCATCGTCCTTCCCGTCCATGCAGCGTCTTCATGGCAGTCGTCCCTGCCTCTGGGGGACTTCACGCTCCATTTCTGCCCCAAGGATGATGATGTCCAGGGTCCTAAGTGTAAAGATAATAGAGAGTTTAGTGTTTGAAAGAGTTGATGTTAATAGATATATATACTTGCCTTTATGGGCTTCTGTCGGTATGGTGGCAGTCGTCCATCGTCCCTCCCGTCCATGCAGCGTCTTCATGGAAGTCGTCACTGCCTCTGGGGGACTTCACGCTCCATTTCTAACCCCAGGATGATGATGTCCAGGGTCCTGAGAGTAAAGATAATAAAGAGTTTAGTGTTTGAAAGAGTTGATGTTAATAGATATATACTTGCCTTTATGGGCTTCTGTCGGTATGGTGGCAGTCGCCCATCGTCCCTCCCGTCCATGCAGCGTCTTCGTGGCAGTCGTCACTGCCTCTGGGGGACTTCACGCTCCATTTCTGCCCCCAGGATGATGATGTCCAGGGTCCTGAGAGTAAAGATAATGAAAAGTTTAGTGTTTGAAAGAGTTGATGTTTATAGATATATACTTGCCTTTATGGGCCTCTGTCGGTATGGTGGCTGTCGCCCATCGTCCCTCCCGTCCATGCAGTGTCCTCGTTTCAGTTGTCACTGCCATTGGGTTACTGCACGATCCTTTTCTGCCCCCAGGATGATGATGTCCAGGGTCCTGAGAGCAAAGATAATGAAGAGTTTAGTGTTTGAAAGAGTTGATGTTAATAGATGTATACTTGCCTTCATGGGCTTCTGTCGGTATGGTGGCTGTCGCCCATCGTCCCTCCCGTCCATGCAATGTCCTCGTTTCAGTCGTCACTTCCTTTGGGTTACTTCACGGTCCATTTCTGACCCCAGGATGATGATGTCCAGGGTCCTGAGAGTAAAGATAATAAAGAGTTTAGTGTTTGAAAGAGTTGATGTTAATAGATATATACTTGCCTTTATGGGCTTCTGTCGGTATGGTGGCAGTCGTCCATCGTCCTTCCCGTCCATGCAGCGTCTTCATGGCAGTCGTCCCTGCCTCTGGGGGACTTCACGCTCCATTTCTGCCCCAAGGATGATGATGTCCAGGGTCCTAAGTGTAAAGATAATAGAGAGTTTAGTGTTTGAAAGAGTTGATGTTAATAGATATATATACTTGCCTTTATGGGCTTCTGTCGGTATGGTGGCAGTCGTCCATCGTCCCTCCCGTCCATGCAGCGTCTTCATGGAAGTCGTCACTGCCTCTGGGGGACTTCACGCTCCATTTCTAACCCCAGGATGATGATGTCCAGGGTCCTGAGAGTAAAGATAATAAAGAGTTTAGTGTTTGAAAGAGTTGATGTTAATAGATATATACTTGCCTTTATGGGCTTCTGTCGGTATGGTGGCAGTCGCCCATCGTCCCTCCCGTCCATGCAGCGTCTTCGTGGCAGTCGTCACTGCCTCTGGGGGACTTCACGCTCCATTTCTGCCCCCAGGATGATGATGTCCAGGGTCCTGAGAGTAAAGATAATGAAAAGTTTAGTGTTTGAAAGAGTTGATGTTTATAGATATATACTTGCCTTTATGGGCCTCTGTCGGTATGGTGGCTGTCGCCCATCGTCCCTCCCGTCCATGCAGTGTCCTCGTTTCAGTTGTCACTGCCATTGGGTTACTGCACGATCCATTTCTGCCCGCAGGATGATGATGTCCAGGGTCCTGAGAGCAAAGATAATGAAGAGTTTAGTGTTTGAAAGAGTTGATGTTAATAGATGTATACTTGCCTTCATGGGCTTCTGTCGGTATGGTGGCTGTCGCCCATCGTCCCTCCCGTCCATGCAATGTCCTCGTTTCAGTCGTCACTGCCTTTGGGTTACTTCACGGTCCATTTCTGCCCCCAGGATGATGATGTCCAGGGTCCTCAGAGTAAAGATAATAAAGAGTTTAGTGTTTGAAAGAGTTGATGTTAATAGATATATACTTGCCTTTATGGGCTTCTGTCGGTATGGTGGCAGTCGTCCATCGTCCTTCCCGTCCATGCAGCGTCTTCATGGCAGTCGTCACTGCCTCTGGGGGACTTCACGCTCCATTTCTGCCCCAAGGATGATGATGTCCAGGGTCCTAAGTGTAAAGATAATAGAGAGTTTAGTGTTTGAAAGAGTTGATGTTAATAGATATATATACTTGCCTTTATGGGCTTCTGTCGGTATGGTGGCAGTCGTCCATCGTCCCTCCCGTCCATGCAGCGTCTTCATGGCAGTCGTCACTGCCTCTGGGGGACTTCACGCTCCATTTCTAACCCCAGTATGATGATGTCCAGGGTCCTGAGAGTAAAGATAATAAAGAGTTTAGTGTTTGAAAGAGTTGATGTTAATAGATATATACTTGCCTTTATGGGCTTCAGTCGGTATGGTGGCAGTCACCCATCGTCCCTCCCGTCCATGCAGCGTCTTCGTGGCAGTCGTCACTGCCTCTGGGGGACTTCACGCTCCATTTCTGCCCCCAGGATGATGATGTCCAGGGTCCTGAGAGTAAAGATAATGAAAAGTTTAGTGTTTGAAAGAGTTGATGTTTATAGATATATACTTGCCTTTATGGGCCTCTGTCGGTATGGTGGCTGTCGCCCATCGTCCCTCCCGTCCATGCAGTGTCCTCGTTTCAGTTGTCACTGCCATTGGGTTACTGCACGATCCACTTCTGCCCCCAGGATGATGATGTCCAGGGTCCTGAGAGCAAAGATAATGAAGAGTTTAGTGTTTGAAAGAGTTGATGTTAATAGATGTATACTTGCCTTCATGGGCTTCTGTCGGTATGGTGGCTGTCGCCCATCGTCCCTCCCGTCCATGCAATGTCCTCGTTTCAGTCGTCACTGCCTTTGGGGGACTTCACGGTCCATTTCTGCCCCCAGGATGATGATGTCCAGGGTCCTGAGAGTAAAGATAATGAAAAGTTTAGTGTTTGAAAGAGTTGATGTTTATAGATATATACTTGCCTTTATGGGCCTCTGTCGGTATGGTGGCTGTCGCCCATCGTCCCTCCCGTCCATGCAGTGTCCTCGTTTCAGTTGTCACTGCCATTGGGTTACTGCACGATCCATTTCTGCCCCCAGGATGATGATGTCCAGGGTCCTGAGAGTAAAGATAATAAAGAGTTTAGTGTTTGAAAGAGTTGATGTTAATAGATATATATACTTGCCTTTATGGGCTTCTGTCGGTATGGTGGCAGTCGTCCATCGTCCCTCCCGTCCATGCAGCGTCTTCGTGGCAGTCGTCACTGCCTCTGGGGGACTTCACGGTCCATTTCTGCCCCCAGGATGATGATGACCAAGGTCCTGAGAGTAAAGATAATAAAGAGTTTAGTGTTTGAAAGTGTTGATGTTAATAGATATATATACTTGCCTTTATGGGCTTCTGTCGGTATGGTGGCAGTCGTCCATCGTCCTTCCCGTCCATGCAGCGTCTTCGTGGCAGTCGTCCCTGCCTCTGGGGGACTTCACGGTCCATTTCTGCCCCAAGGATGATGATGTCCAGGGTCCTAAGTGTAAAGATAATAAAGAGTTTAGTGTTTGAAAGAGTTGATGTTAATAGATATATATACTTGCCTTTATGGGCTTCTGTCGGTATGGTGGCAGTCGTCCATCGTCCCTCCCGTCCATGCAGCGTCTTCATGGCAGTCGTCACTGCCTCTGGGGCACTTCACGCTCCATTTCTGCCCCCAGGATGATGATGTCCAGGGTCCTGAGAGTAAAGATAATAAAGACTTTAGTGTTTGAAAGAGTTGATGTTAATAGATATATACTTGCCTTTATGGGCTTCTGTCGGTATGGTGGCAGTCGCCCATCGTCCCTCCCGTCCATGCAGCGTCTTCGTGGCAGTCGTCACTGCCTCTGGGGGACTTCACGCTCCATTTCTGCCCCCAGGATGATGATGTCCAGGGTCCTGAGAGTAAAGATAATGAAAAGTTTAGTGTTTGAAAGAGTTGATGTTTATAGATATATACTTGCCTTCATGGGCCTCTGTCGGTATGGTGGCTGTCGCCCATCGTCCCTCCCGTCCATGCAGTGTCCTCGTTTCAGTTGTCACTGCCTTTGGGGGCTTTCACGATCCATTTCTGCCCCCAGGATGATGATGTCCACGGTCGCAAGTGTAAAGATAATAAAGAGTTTAGTGTTTGAAAGAGTTGATGTTAATAGATGTATACTTGCCTTTATCGGCTTCTGTCGGTATGGTGGCAGTCGCCCATCGTCCCTCCCGTCCATGCAGTGTCCTCGTTTCAGTTGTCACTGCCATTGGGTTACTGCACGATCCATTTCTGCCCCCAGGATGATGATGTCCAGGGTCCTGAGAGCAAAGATAATGAAGAGTTTAGTGTTTGAAAGAGTTGATGTTAATAGATGTATACTTGCCTTCATGGGCTTCTGTCGGTATGGTGGCTGTCGCCCATCGTCCCTCCCGTCCATGCAATGTCCTCGTTTCAGTCGTCACTGCCTTTGGGTTACTTCACGGTCCATTTCTGCCCCCAGGATGATGATGTCCAGGGTCCTGAGAGTAAAGATAATAAAGAGTTTAGTGTTTGAAAGAGTTGATGTTAATAGATATATACTTGCCTTTATGGGCTTCTGTCGGTATGGTGGCAGTCGCCCATCGTCCCTCCCGTCCATGCAGCGTCTTCGTGGCAGTCGTCACTGCCTCTGGGGGACTTCACGCTCCATTTCTGCCCCCAGGATGATGATGTCCAGGGTCCTGAGAGCAAAGATAATGAAGTGTTTAGTGTTTGAAAGAGTTGATGTTAATAGATGTATACTTGCCTTCATGGGCTTCTGTCGGTATGGTGGCTGTCGCTCATTGTCCCTCCCGTCCATGCAATGTCCTCGTTTCAGTCGTCACTGCCTTTGGGGGACATCACGGTCCATTTCTGCCCCCAGGATGATGATGTCCAGGGTCCTGAGAGTAAAGATAATAAAGAGTTTAGTGTTTGAAAGAGTTGATGTTAATAGATATATACTTGCCTTTATGGGCTTCTGTCGGTATGGTGGCAGTCGTCCATCGTCCCTCCCGTCCATGCAGCGTCTTCGTGGCAGTCGTCACTGCCTTTGGGGGACTTCACGCTCCATTTCTGCCCCCAGGATGATGATGTCCAGGGTCCTGAGAGTAAAGATAATAAAGAGTTTAGTGTTTGAATGTGTTGATGTTAATAGATATATATACTTGCCTTTATGGGCTTCTGTCGGTATGGTGGCAGTCGTCCATCGTCCCTACCGTCCATGCAGCGTCTTCGTGGCAGTCGTCACTGCCTCTGGGGGACTTCACGGTCCATTTCTGTCCCCAGGATGATGATGACCAAGGTCCTGAGAGTAAAGATAATAAAGAGTTTAGTGTTTGAAAGTGTTGATGTTAATAGATATATATACTTGCCTTTATGGGCTTCTGTCGGTATGGTGGCAGTCGTCCATCGTCCCTCCCGTCCATGCAGCGTCTTCGTGGCAGTCGTCACTGCCTCTGGGGGACTTCACGGTCCATTTCTGCCCCCAGGATGATGATGTCCAGGGTCTTGAGAGTAAAGATAATAAAGAGTTTAGTGTTTGAAAGAGTTGATGTTAATAGATATATACTTGCCTTTATGGGCTTCTGTCGGTATGGTGGCAGTCGTCCATCGTCCTTCCCGTCCATGCAGCGTCTTCATGGCAGTCGTCACTGCCTCTGGGGGACTTCACGCTCCATTTCTACCCCCAGGATGATGATGTCCAGGGTCCTGAGAGAAAAGATAATAAAGAGTTTAGTGTTTGAAAGAGTTGATGTTAATAGATATATACTTGCCTTTATGGGCTTCTGTCGGTATGGTGGCAGTCGCCCATCGTCCCTCCCGTCCATGCAGCGTCTTCGTGGCAGTCGTCACTGCCTCTGGGGGACTTCACGCTCCATTTCTGCCCCCAGGATGATGATGTCCAGGGTCCTGAGAGCAAAGATAATGAAAAGTTTAGTGTTTCAAAGAGTTGATGTTTATAGATATATACTTGCCTTTATGGGCCTCTGTCGGTATGGTGGCTGTCGCCCATCGTCCCTCCCGTCCATGCAGTATCCTCGTTTCAGTTGTCACTGCCATTGGGTTACTACACGATCCTTTTCTGCCCCCAGGATGATGATGTCCAGGGTCCTGAGAGCAAAGATAATGAAGAGTTTAGTGTTTGAAAGAGTTGATGTTAATAGATGTATACTTGCCTTCATGGGCTTCTGTCGGTATGGTGGCTGTCGCCCATCGTCCCTCCCGTCCATGCAATGTCCTCGTTTCAGTCGTCACTGCCTTTGGGTTACTTCACGGTCCATTTCTGCCCCCAGGATGATGATGTCCAGGGTCCTGAGAGTAAAGATAATAAAGAGTTTAGTGTTTGAAAGAGTTGATGTTAATAGATATATACTTGCCTTTATGGGCTTCTGTCGGTATGGTGGCAGTCGTCCATCGTCCTTCCCGTCCATGCAGCGTCTTCATGGCAGTCGTCCCTGCCTCTGGGGGACTTCACGCTCCATTTCTGCCCCAAGGATGATGATGTCCAGGGTCCTAAGTGTAAAGATAATAGAGAGTTTAGTGTTTGAAAGAGTTGATGTTAATAGATATATATACTTGCCTTTGTGGGCTTCTGTCGGTATGGTGGCAGTCGTCCATCGTCCCTCCCGTCCATGCAGCGTCTTCATGGAAGTCGTCACTGCCTCTGGGGGACTTCACGCTCCATTTCTAACCCCAGGATGATGATGTCCAGGGTCCTGAGAGTAAAGATAATAAAGAGTTTAGTGTTTGAAAGAGTTGATGTTAATAGATATATACTTGCCTTTATGGGCTTCTGTCGGTATGGTGGCAGTCGCCCATCGTCCCTCCCGTCCATGCAGCGTCTTCGTGGCAGTCGTCACTGCCTCTGGGGGACTTCACGCTCCATTTCTGCCCCCAGGATGATGATGTCCAGGGTCCTGAGAGTAAAGATAATGAAAAGTTTAGTGTTTGAAAGAGTTGATGTTTATAGATATATACTTGCCTTTATGGGCCTCTGTCGGTATGGTGGCTGTCGCCCATCGTCCCTCCCGTCCATGCAGTGTCCTCGTTTCAGTTGTCACTGCCATTGGGTTACTGCACGATCCATTTCTGCCCCCAGGATGATGATGTCCAGGGTCCTGAGAGCAAAGATAATGAAGAGTTTAGTGTTTGAAAGAGTTGATGTTAATAGATGTATACTTGCCTTCATGGGCTTCTGTCGGTATGGTGGCTGTCGCCCATCGTCCCTCCCGTCCATGCAATGTCCTCGTTTCAGTCGTCACTGCCTTTGGGTTACTTCACGGTCCATTTCTGCCCCCAGGATGATGATGTCCAGGGTCCTGAGAGTAAAGATAATAAAGAGTTTAGTGTTTGAAAGAGTTGATGTTAATAGATATATACTTGCCTTTATGGGCTTCTGTCGGTATGGTGGCAGTCGTCCATCGTCCTTCCCGTCCATGCAGCGTCTTCATGGCAGTCGTCACTGCCTCTGGGGGACTTCACGCTCCATTTCTGCCCCAAGGATGATGATGTCCAGGGTCCTAAGTGTAAAGATAATAGAGAGTTTAGTGTTTGAAAGAGTTGATGTTAATAGATATATATACTTGCCTTTATGGGCTTCTGTCGGTATGGTGGCAGTCGTCCATCGTCCCTCCCGTCCATGCAGCGTCTTCATGGCAGTCGTCACTGCCTCTGGGGGACTTCACGCTCCATTTCTAACCCCAGGATGATGATGTCCAGGGTCCTGAGAGTAAAGATAATAAAGAGTTTAGTGTTTGAAAGAGTTGATGTTAATAGATATATATACTTGCCTTTATGGGCTTCTGTCGGTATGGTGGCAGTCGTCCATCGTCCCTCCCGTCCATGCAGCGTCTTCGTGGCAGTCGTCACTGCCTCTGGGGGACTTCACGGTCCATTTCTGCCCCCAGGATGATGATGACCAAGGTCCTGAGAGTAAAGATAATAAAGAGTTTAGTGTTTGAAAGTGTTGATGTTAATAGATATATATACTTGCCTTTATGGGCTTCTGTCGGTATGGTGGCAGTCGTCCATCGTCCCTCCCGTCCATGCAGCGTCTTCGTGGCAGTCGTCCCTGCCTCTGGGGGACTTCACGGTCCATTTCTGCCCCAAGGATGATGATGTCCAGGGTCCTAAGTGTAAAGATAATAAAGAGTTTAGTGTTTGAAAGAGTTGATGTTAATAGATATATATACTTGCCTTTATGGGCTTCTGTCGGTATGGTGGCAGTCGTCCATCGTCCCTCCCGTCCATGCAGCGTCTTCATGGCAGTCGTCACTGCCTCTGGGGCACTTCACGCTCCATTTCTGCCCCCAGGATGATGATGTCCAGGGTCCTGAGAGTAAAGATAATAAAGAGTTTAGTGTTTGAAAGAGTTGATGTTAATAGATATATACTTGCCTTTATGGGCTTCTGTCGGTATGGTGGCAGTCGCCCATCGTCCCTCACGTCCATGCAGCGTCTTCGTGGCAGTCGTCACTGCCTCTGGGGGACTTCACGCTCCATTTCTGCCCCCAGGATGATGATGTCCAGGGTCCTGAGAGTAAAGATAATGAAAAGTTTAGTGTTTTGAAAGAGTTGATGTTTATAGATATATACTTGCCTATATGGGCCTCTGTCGGTATGGTGGCTGTCGCCCATCGTCCCTCCCGTCCATGCAGTGTCCTCGTTTCAGTTGTCACTGCCATTGGGTTACTGCACGATCCATTTCTGCCCCCAGGATGATGATGTCCAGGGTCCTGAGAGCAAAGATAATGAAGAGTTTAGTGTTTGAAAGAGTTGATGTTAATAGATGTATACTTGCCTTCATGGGCTTCTGTCGGTATGGTGGCTGTCGCCCATCGTCCCTCCCGTCCATGCAATGTCCTCGTTTCAGTCGTCACTGCCTTTGGGTTACTTCACGGTCCATTTCTGCCCCCAGGATGATGATGTCCAGGGTCCTGAGAGTAAAGATAATAAAGAGTTTAGTGTTTGAAAGAGTTGATGTTAATAGATACATACTTGCCTTTATGGGCTTCAGTCGGTATGGTGGCAGTCGTCCATCGTCCTTCCCGTCCATGCAGCGTCTTCATGGCAGTCGTCCCTGCCTCTGGGGGACTTCACGCTCCATTTCTGCCCCAAGGATGATGATGTCCAGGGTCCTAAGAGTAAAGATAATAGAGAGTTTAGTGTTTGAAAGAGTTGATGTTAATAGATATATATACTTGCCTTTATGGGCTTCTGTCGGTATGGTGGCAGTCGTCCATCGTCCCTCCCGTCCATGCAGCGTCTTCATGGCAGTCGTCACTGCCTCTGGGGGACTTCACGCTCCATTTCTAACCCCAGGATGATGATGTCCAGGGTCCTGAGAGTAAAGATAATAAAGAGTTTAGTGTTTGAAAGAGTTGATGTTAATAGATATATACTTGCCTTTATGGGCTTCAGTCGGTATGGTGGCAGTCACCCATCGTCCCTCCCGTCCATGCAGCGTCTTCGTGGCAGTCGTCACTGCCTCTGGGGGACTTCACGCTCCATTTCTGCCCCCAGGATGATGATGTCCAGGGTCCTGAGAGTAAAGATAATGAAAAGTTTAGTGTTTGAAAGAGTTGATGTTTATAGATATATACTTGCCTTTATGGGCCTCTGTCGGTATGGTGGCTGTCGCCCATCGTCCCTCCCGTCCATGCAGTGTCCTCGTTTCAGTTGTCACTGCCATTGGGTTACTGCACGATCCATTTCTGCCCCCAGGATGATGATGTCCAGGGTCCTGAGAGCAAAGATAATGAAGAGTTTAGTGTTTGAAAGAGTTGATGTTAATAGATGTATACTTGCCTTCATGGGCTTCTGTCGGTATGGTGGCTGTCGCCCATCGTCCCTCCCGTCCATGCAATGTCCTCGTTTCAGTCGTCACTGCCTTTGGGGGACTTCACGGTCCATTTCTGCCCCCAGGATGATGATGTCCAGGGTCCTGAGAGTAAAGATAATAAAGAGTTTAGTGTTTGAAAGAGTTGATGTTAATAGATATATATACTTGCCTTTATGGGCTTCTGTCGGTATGGTGGCAGTCGTCCATCGTCCCTCCCGTCCATGCAGCGTCTTCGTGGCAGTCGTCACTGCGTCTGGGGGACTTCACGGTCCATTTCTGCCCCCAGGATGATGATGACCAAGGTCCTGAGAGTAAAGATAATAAAGAGTTTAGTGTTTGAAAGTGTTGATCTTAATAGATATATATACTTGCCTTTATGGGCTTCTGTCGGTATGGTGGCAGTCGTCCATCGTCCTTCCCGTCCATGCAGCGTCTTCGTGGCAGTCGTCCCTGCCTCTGGGGGACTTCACGCTCCATTTCTGCCCCCAGGATGATGATGTCCAGGGTCCTAAGTGTAAAGATAATAAAGAGTTTAGTGTTTGAAAGAGTTGATGTTAATAGATATATATACTTGCCTTTATGGGCTTCTGTCGGTATGGTGGCAGTCGTCCATCGTCCCTCCCGTCCATGCAGCGTCTTCATGGCAGTCGTCACTGCCTCTGGGGCACTTCACGCTCCATTTCTGCCCCCAGGATGATGATGTCCAGGGTCCTGAGAGTAAAGATAATAAAGACTTTGGTGTTTGAAAGAGTTGATGTTAATAGATATATACTTGCCTTTATGGGCTTCTGTCGGTATGGTGGCAGTCGCCCATCGTCCCTCCCGTCCATGCAGCGTCTTCGTGGCAGTCGTCACTGCCTCTGGGGGACTTCACGCTCCATTTCTGCCCCCAGGATGATGATGTCCAGGGTCCTGAGAGTAAAGATAATGAAAAGTTTAGTGTTTGAAAGAGTTGATGTTTATAGATATATACTTGCCTTCATGGGCCTCTGTCGGTATGGTGGCTGTCGCCCATCGTCCCTCCCGTCTATGCAGTGTCCTCGTTTCAGTTGTCACTGCCTTTGGGGGCTTTCACGATCCATTTCTGCCCCCAGGATGATGATGTCCACGGTCGCAAGTGTAAAGATAATAAAGAGTTTAGTGTTTGAAAGAGTTGATGTTAATAGATATATACTTGCCTTTATGGGCTTCTGTCGGTATGGTGGCAGTCGCCCATCGTCCCTCCCGTCCATGCAGTGTCCTCGTTTCAGTTGTCACTGCCATTGGGTTACTGCACGATCCATTTCTGCCCCCAGGATGATGATGTCCAGGGTCCTGAGAGCAAAGATAATGAAGAGTTTAGTGTTTGAAAGAGTTGATGTTAATAGATGTATACTTGCCTTCATGGGCTTCTGTCGGTATGGTGGCTGTCGCCCATCGTCCCTCCCGTCCATGCAATGTCCTCGTTTCAGTCGTCACTGCCTTTGGGTTACTTCACGGTCCATTTCTGCCCCCAGGATGATGATGTCCAGGGTCCTGAGAGTAAAGATAATAAAGAGTTTAGTGTTTGAAAGAGTTGATGTTAATAGATATATATACTTGCCTTTATGGGCTTCTGTCGGTATGGTGGCAGTCGTCCATCGTCCTTCCCGTCCATGCAGCGTCTTCATGGCAGTCGTCCCTGCCTCTGGGGGACTTCACGCTCCATTTCTGCCCCAAGGATGATGATGTCCAGGGTCCTAAGTGTAAAGATAATAGAGAGTTTAGTGTTTGAAAGAGTTGATGTTAATAGATATATATACTTGACTTTATGGGCTTCTGTCGGTATGGTGGCAGTCGTCCATCGTCCCTCCCGTCCATGCAGCGTCTTCATGGCAGTCGTCACTGCCTCTGGGGGACTTCACGCTCCATTTCTAACCCCAGGATGATGATGTCCAGGGTCCTGAGAGTAAAGATAATAAAGAGTTTAGTGTTTGAAAGAGTTGATGTTAATAGATATATATACTTGCCTTTATGGGCTTCAGTCGGTATGGTGGCAGTCGCCCATCGTCCCTCCCGTCCATGCAGCGTCTTCGTGGCAGTCGTCACTGCCTCTGGGGGACTTCACGCTCCATTTCTGCCCCCAGGATGATGATGTCCAGGGTCCTGAGAGTAAAGATAATGAAAAGTTTAGTGTTTGAAAGAGTTGATGTTTATAGATATATACTTGCCTTTATGGGCCTCTGTCGGTATGGTGGCTGTCGCCCATCGTCCCTCCCGTCCATGCAGTGTCCTCGTTTCAGTTGTCACTGCCATTGGGTTACTGCACGATCCATTTCTGCAACCAGGATGATGATGTCCAGGGTCCTGAGAGCAAAGATAATGAAGAGTTTAGTGTTTGAAAGAGTTGATGTTAATAGATGTATACTTGCCTTCATGGGCTTCTGTCGGTATGGTGGCTGTCGCCCATCGTCCCTCCCGTCCATGCAATGTCCTCGTTTCAGTCGTCACTGCCTTTGGGGGACTTCACGGTCCATTTCTGCCCCCAGGATGATGATGACCAAGGTCCTGAGAGTAAAGATAATAAAGAGTTTAGTGTTTGAAAGTGTTGATGTTAATAGATATATATACTTGCCTTTATGGGCTTCTGTCGGTATGGTGGCAGTCGTCCATCGTCCTTCCCGTCCATGCAGCGTCTTCGTGGCAGTCGTCCCTGCCTCTGGGGGACTTCACGCTCCATTTCTGCCCCAAGGATGATGATGTCCAGGGTCCTAAGTGTAAAGATAATAAAGAGTTTAGTGTTTGAAAGAGTTGATGTTAATAGATATATATACTTGCCTTTATGGGCTTCTGTCGGTATGGTGGCAGTCGTCCATCGTCCCTCCCGTCCATGCAGCGTCTTCATGGCAGTCGTCACTGCCTCTGGGGCACTTCACGCTCCATTTCTGCCCCCAGGATGATGATGTCCAGGGTCCTGAGAGTAAACATAATAAAGACTTTAGTGTTTGAAAGAGTTGATGTTAATAGATATATACTTGCCTTTATGGGCTTCTGTCGGTATGGTGGCAGTCGTCCATCGTCCCTCCCGTCCATGCAGCGTCTTCGTGGCAGTCGTCACTGCCTCTGGGGGACTTCACGGTCCATTTCTGCCCCCAGGATGATGATGACCAAGGTCCTGAGAGTAAAGATAATAAAGAGTTTAGTGTTTGAAAGTGTTGATGTTAATAGATATATATACTTGCCTTTATGGGCTTCTGTCGGTATGGTGGCAGTCGTCCATCGTCCTTCCCGTCCATGCAGCGTCTTCGTGGCAGTCGTCCCTGCCTCTGGGGGACTTCACGCTCCATTTCTGCCCCAAGGATGATGATGTCCAGGGTCCTAAGTGTAAAGATGATAAAGAGTTTAGTGTTTGAAAGAGTTGATGTTAATAGATATATATACTTGCCTTTATGGGCTTCTGTCGGTATGGTGGCAGTCGTCCATCGTCCCTCCCGTCCATGCAGCGTCTTCATGGCAGTCGTCACTGCCTCTGGGGCACTTCACGCTCCATTTCTGCCCCCAGGATGATGATGTCCAGGGTCCTGAGAGTAAACATAATAAAGACTTTAGTGTTTGAAAGAGTTGATGTTAATAGATATATACTTGCCTTTATGGGCTTCTGTCGGTATGGTGGCAGTCGCGCATCGTCCCTCCCGTCCATGCAGCGTCTTCGTGGCAGTCGTCACTGCCTCTGGGGGACTTCACGCTCCATTTCTGCCCCCAGGATGATGATGTCCAGGGTCCTGAGAGTAAAGATAATGAAAAGTTTAGTGTTTGAAAGAGTTGATGTTTATAGATATATACTTGCCTTTATGGGCTTCTTTCGGTATGGTGGCAGTCGCCCATCGTCCCTCCCGTCCATGCAGTGTCCTCGTTTCAGTTGTCACTGCCATTGGGTTACTGCACGATCCATTTCTGCCCCCAGGATGATGATGTCCAGGGTCCTGAGAGCAAAGATAATGAAGAGTTTAGTGTTTGAAAGAGTTGATGTTAATAGATGTATACTTGCCTTCATGGGCTTCTGTCGGTATGGTGGCTGTCGCCCATCGTCCCTCCCGTCCATGCAATGTCCTCGTTTCAGTCGTCACTGCCTTTGGGTTACTTCACGGTCCATTTCTGCCCCCAGGATGATGATGTCCAGGGTCCTGAGAGTAAAGATAATAAAGAGTTTAGTGTTTGAAAGAGTTGATGTTAATAGATATATACTTGCCTTTATGGGCTTCTGTCGGTATGGTGGCAGTCGTCCATCGTCCTTCCCGTCCATGCAGCGTCTTCATGGCAGTCGTCCCTGCCTCTGGGGGACTTCACGCTCCATTTCTGCCCCAAGGATGATGATGTCCAGGGTCCTAAGAGTAAAGATAATAGAGAGTTTAGTGTTTGAAAGAGTTGATGTTAATAGATATATATACTTGCCTTTATGGGCTTCTGTCGGTATGGTGGCAGTCGTCCATCGTCCCTCCCGTCCATGCAGCGTCTTCATGGCAGTCGTCACTGCCTCTGGGGGACTTCACGCTCCATTTCTGCCCCCAGGATGATGATGTCCAGGGTCCTGAGAGTAAAGATAATAAAGAGTTTAGTGTTTGAAAGAGTTGATGTTAATAGATATATATACTTGCCTTTATGGGCTTCTGTCGGTATGGTGGCAGTCGTCCATCGTCCCTCCCGTCCATGCAGCGTCTTCGTGGCAGTCGTCACTGCCTCTGGGGGACTTCACGGTCCATTTCTGCCCCCAGGATGATGATGACCAAGGTCCTGAGAGTAAAGATAATAAAGAGTTTAGTGTTTGAAAGTGTTGATCTTAATAGATATATATACTTGCCTTTATGGGCTTCTGTCGGTATGGTGGCAGTCGTCCATCGTCCTTCCCGTCCATGCAGCGTCTTCGTGGCAGTCGTCCCTGCCTCTGGGGGACTTCACGCTCCATTTCTGCCCCAAGGATGATCATGTCCAGGGTCCTAAGTGTAAAGATAATAAAGAGTTTAGTGTTTGAAAGAGTTGATGTTAATAGATATATATACTTGCCTTTATGGGCTTCTGTCGGTATGGTGGCAGTCGTCCATCGTCCCTCCCGTCCATGCAGCGTCTTCATGGCAGTCGTCACTGCCTCTGGGGCACTTCACGCTCCATTTCTGCCCCCAGGATGATGATGTCCAGGGTCCTGAGAGTAAAGATAATAAAGACTTTAGTGTTTGAAAGAGTTGATGTTAATAGATATATACTTGCCTTTATGGGCTTCTGTCGGTATGGTGGCAGTCGCCCATCGTCCCTCCCGTCCATGCAGCGTCTTCGTGGCAGTCGTCACTGCCTCTGGGGGACTTCACGCTCCATTTCTGCCCCCAGGATGATGATGTCCAGGGTCCTGAGAGTAAAGATAATGAAAAGTTTAGTGTTTGAAAGAGTTGATGTTTATAGATATATACTTGCCTTCATGGGCCTCTGTCGGTATGGTGGCTGTCGCCCATCGTCCCTCCCGTCTATGCAGTGTCCTCGTTTCAGTTGTCACTGCCTTTGGGGGCTTTCACGATCCATTTCTGCCCCCAGGATGATGATGTCGACGGTCGCAAGTGTAAAGATAATAAAGAGTTTAGTGTTTGAAAGAGTTGATGTTAATAGATATATACTTGCCTTTATGGGCTTCTGTCGGTATGGTGGCAGTCGCCCATCGTCCCTCCCGTCCATGCAGCGTCTTCATGGCAGTCGTCACTGCCTCTGGGGGACTTCACGCTCCATTTCTGCCCCCAGGATGATGATGTCCAGGGTCCTGAGAGTAAAGATAATGAAAAGTTTAGTGTTTGAAAGAGTTGATGTTTATAGATATATACTTGCCTTCATGGGCCTCTGTCGGTATGGTGGCTGTCGCCCATCGTCCCTCCCGTCTATGCAGTGTCCTCGTTTCAGTTGTCACTGCCTTTGGGGGCTTTCACGATCCATTTCTGCCCCCAGGATGATGATGTCCACGGTCGCAAGTGTAAAGATAATAAAGAGTTTAGTGTTTGAAAGAGTTGATGTTAATAGATATATACTTGCCTTTATGGGCTTCTGTCGGTATGGTGGCAGTCGCCCATCGTCCCTCCCGTCCATGCAGCGTCTTCATGGCAGTCGTCACTGCCTCTGGGGGACTTCACGCTCCATTTCTAACCCCAGGATGATGATGTCCAGGGTCCTGAGAGTAAAGATAATAAAGAGTTTAGTGTTTGAAAGAGTTGATGTTTATAGATATATACTTGCCTTCATGGGCCTCTGTCGGTATGGTGGCTGTCGCCCATCGTCCCTCCCGTCCATGCAGTGTCCTCGTTTCAGTTGTCACTGCCTTTGGGGGCTTTCACGATCCATTTCTGCCCCCAGGATGATGATGTCCACGGTCGCAAGTGTAAAGATAATAAAGAGTTTAGTGTTTGAAAGAGTTGATGTTAATAGATATATACTTGCCTTTATGGGCTTCTGTCGGTATGGTGGCAGTCGCCCATCGTCCCTCCCGTCCATGCAGCGTCTTCGTGGCAGTCGTCACTGCCTCTGGGGGACTTCACGCTCCATTTCTGCCCCCAGGATGATGATGTCCAGGGTCCTGAGAGTAAAGATAATGAAAAGTTTAGTGTTTGAAAGAGTTGATGTTTATAGATATATACTTGCCTTTATGGACCTCTGTCGGTATGGTGGCTGTCGCCCATCGTCCCTCCCGTCCATGCAGTGTCCTCGTTTCAGTTGTCACTGCCATTGGGTTACTGCACGATCCATTTCTGCCCCCAGGATGATGATGTCCAGGGTCCTGAGAGCAAAGATAATGAAGAGTTTAGTGTTTGAAAGAGTTGATGTTAACAGATGTATACTTGCCTTCATGGGCTTCTGTCGGTATGGTGGCTGTCGCCCATCGTCCCTCCCGTCCATGCAATGTCCTCGTTTCAGTCGTCACTGCCTTTGGGTTACTTCACGGTCCATTTCTGCCCCCAGGATGATGATGTCCAGGGTCCTGAGAGTAAAGATAATGAAAGAGTTTAGTGTTTGAAAGAGTTGATGTTAATAGATATATACTTGCCTTTATGGGCTTCTGTCGGTATGGTGGCAGTCGTCCATCGTCCTTCCCGTCCATGCAGCGTCTTCATGGCAGTCGTCCCTGCCTCTGGGGTACTTCACGCTCCATTTCTGCCCCAAGGATGATGATGTCCAGGGTCCTAAGTGTAAAGATAATAGAGAGTTTAGTGTTTGAAAGAGTTGATGTTAATAGATATATATACTTGCCTTTATGGGCTTCTGTCGGTATGGTGGCAGTCGTCCATCGTCCCTCCCGTCCATGCAGCGTCTTCATGGCAGTCGTCACTGCCTCTGGGGGACTTCACGCTCCATTTCTAACCCCAGGATGATGATGTCCAGGTCCTGAGAGTAAAGATAATAAAGAGTTTAGTGTTTGAAAGAGTTGATGTTGATAGATATATATACTTGCCTTTATGGGCTTCTGTCGGTATGGTGGCTGTCGTCCATCGTCCCTACCGTCCATGCAGCGTCTTCGTGGCAGTCGTCCCTGCCTCTGGGGGACTTCACGGTCCATTTCTGCCCCCAGGATGATGATGTCCAGGGTCCTGAGAGTAAAGATAATAAAGAGTTTAGTGTTTGAAAGAGTTGATGTTAATAGATATATATACTTGCCTTTATGGGCTTCTGTCGGTATGGTGGCAGTCGTCCATCGTCCCTACCGTCCATGCAGCGTCTTCGTGGCAGTCGTCCCTGCCTCTGGGGGACTTCACGGTCCATTTCTGCCCCCAGGATGATGATGACCAAGGTCCTGAGAGTAAAGATAATAAAGAGTTTAGTGTTTGATTTTGTTGATGTTTATAGATATATATACTTGCCTTTATGGGCTTCTGTCGGTATGGTGGCAGTCGTCCATCGTCCTTCCCGTCCATGCAGCGTCTTCGTGGCAGTCGTCCCTGCCTCTGGGGGACTTCACGATCCATTTCTGCCCCAAGGATGATGATGTCCAGGGTCCTAAGTGTAAAGATAATAAAGAGTTTAGTGTTTGAAAGAGTTGATGTTAATAGATATATATACTTGCCTTTATGGGCTTCTGTCGGTATGGTGGCAGTCGTCCATCGTCCCTCCCGTCCATGCAGCGTCTTCATGGCAGTCGTCACTGCCTCTGGGGCACTTCACGCTCCATTTCTGCCCCCAGGATGATGATGTCCAGGGTCCTGAGAGTAAAGATAATAAAGACTTTAGTGTTTGAAAGAGTTGATGTTAATAGATATATACTTGCCTTTATGGGCTTCTGTCGGTATGGTGGCAGTCGCCCATCGTCCCTCCCGTCCATGCAGCGTCTTCGTGGCAGTCGTCACTGCCTCTGGGGGACTTCACGCTCCATTTCTGCCCCCAGGATGATGATGTCCAGGGTCCTGAGAGTAAAGATAATGAAAAGTTTAGTGTTTGAAAGAGTTGATGTTTATAGATATATACTTGCCTTCATGGGCCTCTGTCGGTATGGTGGCAGTCGCCCATCGTCCCTCCCGTCTATGCAGTGTCCTCGTTTCAGTTGTCACTGCCTTTGGGGGCTTTCACGATCCATTTCTGCCCCCAGGATGATGATGTCCACGGTCGTAAGTGTAAAGATAATAAAGGGTTTAGTGTTTGAAAGAGTTGATGTTAATAGATATATACTTGCCTTTATGGGCTTCTGTCGGTATGGTGGCAGTCGTCCATCGTCCCTCCCGTCCATGCAGCGTCTTCGTGGCAGTCGTCACTGCCTCTGGGGACTTCACGGTCCATTTCTGCCCCCAGGATGATGATGTCCAGGGTCCTGAGAGTAAAGATAATAAAGAGTTTAGTGTTTGAATGAGTTGATGTTAATAGATATATATACTTGCCTTTATGGGCTTCTGTCGGTATGGTGGCAGTCGTCCCTCGTCCCTCCCGTCCATGCAGCGTCTTCGTGGCAGTCGTCACTGCCTCTGGGGGACTTCACGCTCCATTTCTGCCCCCAGGATGATGATGTCCAGGGTCCTAAGTGTAAAGATAATGAAAAGTTTAGTGTTTGAAAGAGTTGATGTTAATAGATATATACTTGCCTTTATGGGCCTCTGTCCGTATGGTGGCAGTCGCCCATCGTCCCTCCCGTCCATGCAGTGTCTTCGTTTCAGTTGTCACTGCCTTTGGGTTACTACACGATCCATTTTCGCCCCCAGGATGATGATGTCCATGGTCCTGACAGCAAAGATAATGAAGAGTTTAGTGTTTGAAAGAGTTGATGTTAATAGATATATACTTGCCTTCATGGGCTTCTGTCGGTATGGTGGCTGTCGTCCATCGTCCCACCCGTCCATGCAGCGTCTTCGTGGCAGTCGTCACTGCCTCTGGGGGACTTCACGGTCCATTTCTGCCCCCAGGATGATGATGTCCAGGGTCCTGAGAGTAAAGATAATAAAGATTTTAGTGTTTGAAAGAGTTGATGTTAATAGATATATACTTGCCTTTATGGGCTTCTGTCGGTATGGTGGCTGTCGTCCATCGTCCCTCCCGTCCATGCAGCGTCTTCGTGGCAGTCGTCACTGCCTCTGGGGGACTTCACGCTCCATTTCTGCCCCCAGGATGATGATGTCCAGGGTCCTGAAAGTAAAGATAATAAAGAGTTTAGTGTTTGAAAGAGTTGATGTTAATAGATATATACTTGCCTTTATGGGCTTCTGTCGGTATGGTGGCAGTCGTCCATCGTCCCTCCCGTCCATGCAGCGTCTTCGTGGCAGTCGTCACTGCCTCTGGGGGACTTCACGCTCCATTTCTGCCCCCAGGATGATGATGTCCACGGTCCTGAGAGTAAAGATAATAAAGAGTTTAGTGTTTGAAAGAGTTGATGTTAATAGATGTATACTTGCCTTCATGGGCTTCTGTCGGTATGGTGGCTGTCGCCCATCGTCCCTCCCGTCCATGCAGTGTCCTCGTTTCAGTTGTCACTGCCATTGGGTTACTACACGATCCTTTTCTGCCCCCAGGATGATGATGTCCAGGGTCCTGAGAGCAAAGATAATGAAGAGTTTAGTGTTTGAAAGAGTTGATGTTAATAGATGTATACTTGCCTTCATGGGCTTCTGTCGGTATGGTGGCTGTCGCCCATCGTCCCTCCCGTCCATGCAATGTCCTCGTTTCAGTCGTCACTGCCTTTGGGTTACTTCACGGTCCATTTCTGCCCCCAGGATGATGATGTCCAGGGTCCTGAGAGTAAAGATAATAAAGAGTTTAGTGTTTGAAAGAGTTGATGTTAATAGATATATACTTGCCTTTATGGGCTTCTGTCGGTATGGTGGCAGTCGTCCATCGTCCTTCCTGTCCATGCAGCGTCTTCATGGCAGTCGTCCCTGCCTCTGGGGGACTTCACGCTCCATTTCTGCCCCAAGGATGATGATGTCCAGGGTCCTAAGTGTAAAGATAATAGAGAGTTTAGTGTTTGAAAGAGTTGATGTTAATAGATATATATACTTGCCTTTATGGGCTTCTGTCGGTATGGTGGCAGTCGTCCATCGTCCCTCCCGTCCATGCAGCGTCTTCATGGCAGTCGTCACTGCCTCTGGGGGACTTCACGCTCCATTTCTAACCCCAGGATGATGATGTCCAGGGTCCTGAGAGTAAAGATAATAAAGAGTTTAGTGTTTGAAAGAGTTGATGTTTATAGATATATACTTGCCTTCATGGGCCTCTGTCGGTATGGTGGCTGTCGCCCATCGTCCCTCCCGTCTATGCAGTGTCCTCGTTTCAGTTGTCACTGCCTTTGGGGGCTTTCACGATCCATTTCTGCCCCCAGGATGATGATGTCCACGGTCGCAAGTGTAAAGATAATAAAGAGTTTAGTGTTTGAAAGAGTTGATGTTAATAGATATATACTTGCCTTTATGGGCTTCTGTCGGTATGGTGGCAGTCGCCCATCGTCCCTCCCGTCCATGCAGCGTCTTCGTGGCAGTCGTCACTGCCTCTGGGGGACTTCACGCTCCATTTCTGCCCCCAGGATGATGATGTCCAGGGTCCTGAGAGTAAAGATAATGAAAAGTTTAGTGTTTGAAAGAGTTGATGTTTATAGATATATACTTGCCTTTATGGGCCTCTGTCGGTATGGTGGCTGTCGCCCATCGTCCCTCCCGTCCATGCAGTGTCCTCGTTTCAGTTGTCACTGCCATTGGGTTACTGCACGATCCATTTCTGCCCCCAGGATGATGATGTCCAGGGTCCTGAGAGCAAAGACAATGAAGAGTTTAGTGTTTGAAAGAGTTGATGTTAATAGATGTATACTTGCCTTCATGGGCTTCTGTCGGTATGGTGGCTGTCGCCCATCGTCCCTCCCGTCCATGCAATGTCCTCGTTTCAGTCGTCACTGCCTTTGGGTTACTTCACGGTCCATTTCTGCCCCCAGGATGATGATGTCCAGGGTCCTGAGAGTAAAGATAATGAAAGAGTTTAGTGTTTGAAAGAGTTGATGTTAATAGATATATATAGTCTGGTTCATAATTATTGAGAATTTTTCTTCTTACTTTGAGCTATCCTAACACCTCAACTGATTCACTGATACTTAAAACTAAGTAATGGTACAGGGGAGGTAACTCATCTTGGCCTACTGAGTATAGTACAATTAGAGTTACCTCTCCTGAATTTGAAGCAGACGTCATTTTCCTCAGCACTGTCAACAATGTCTGCTGAAGATAAAAGAAGGTTGATTTTGGAGTTGTGTAATCAAGGAATTGATGATGTAAATACATTGGCAGAGAGAACAGGAACTCCTCTTTCTACTGTGTATAGGATTAGGAAGAAATTTCAAGAGGGAAAGGATTTTGGGCACCAGAAAGGAGCAGGGAGACCCAGAAAATTGGACTTCTCAGATCGCGTCCGGCTGGGAATTGTAGCGTCTAAAAAGCAAAGGGCAAGCATCTCCAACATCAGGTATGTAATGATAGAAAGGGGATCAACAGTTGTATCAAAATCTACAGTTAGAAGAAATTTGATTGATCTTGGATGGGAGAAAAAGACATGAATTCCTTCTCCTCTCATGAAACAAGAACATAAAGACAGGCGTGTTGAGTGGTGTTTGGCACATGAAAACTTTGACTGGGAAAATGTGATTTTTACTGATGAAAGCTCAATATGGGTATATCCCAATAATGTGAAAATATGGACAAAGTCTGCTTCAGCACCGTTGTATCGACGACCTAAATACAGCCCAAAGTTTCATGTATGGGGAGGGATATCCTTATCAGGAACGACCCCGCGGTGTGTGTTTGAGGGAAATCTGACAAGTCAACGCTACACTAACATATTAGATAATTTTCTCCTTCCAAGTGCACATGTGTTTTATGGAAATGACTGGAATTTGCAGCAAGATAATGATCCTAAACACACCGCAAAACATGCCAAGCAGTGGTTTCAGGAGAAAAAAGTGACTGCATTACCATTTCCTGCATATAGTCCTGACTTAAATCCCATTGAGAACATTTGGGGGATGATGAAGGAATGTGTGAATCAAAAGGGGTTGACAAAAATTGAAGACATGAAGAGAGAAGTGGTCCGATACTGGGACAGCATAACTCACGAGACACTAACCTCTCTGATAGGAAGTATGCCTACCCGTCTTAGACTGTGCCGTGAAGCTCAAGGAGACTTGATAAAATATTAAATTGTTACCTACACAACATGAAAAGGTCAGTTCACTTTCACAATACATTCAATTTTATCTGATTTGTTCTCGTTTAATAATATGAAATGCTTTAGCTATTCTCAATAATTTTGAACCATACTGTACTTGCCTTTATGGGCTTCTGTCGGTATGGTGGCAGTCGTCCATCGTCCTTCCCGTCCATGCAGCGTCTTCATGGCAGTCGTCCCTGCCTCTGGGGGACTTCACGGTCCATTTCTGCCCCCAGGATGATGATGACCAAGGTCCTGAGAGTAAAGATAATAAAGAGTTTAGTGTTTGAAAGTGTTGATGTTAATAGATATATATACTTGCCTTTATGGGCTTCTGTCGGTATGGTGGCAGTCGTCCATCGTCCTTCCCGTCCATGCAGCGTCTTCGTGGCAGTCGTCCCTCCCTCTGGGGGACTTCACGCTCCATTTCTGCCCCAAGGATGATGATGTCCAGGGTCCTAAGTGTAAAGATAATAAAGAGTTTAGTGTTTGAAAGAGTTGATGTTAATAGATATATATACTTGCCTTTATGGGCTTCTGTCGGTATGGTGGCAGTCGTCCATCGTCCCTCCCGTCCATGCAGCGTCTTCATGGCAGTCGTCCCTGCCTCTGGGGGACTTCACGGTCCATTTCTGCCCCAAGGATGATGATGTCCAGGGTCCTAAGTGTAAAGATAATAGAGAGTTTAGTGTTTGAAAGAGTTGATGTTAATAGATATATATACTTGCCTTTATGGGCTTCTGTCGGTATGGTGGCAGTCGTCCATCGTCCCTCCCGTCCATGCAGCGTCTTCATGGCAGTCGTCACTGCCTCTGGGGGACTTCACGCTCCATTTCTAACCCCAGGATGATGATGTCCAGGTCCTGAGAGTAAAGATAATAAAGAGTTTAGTGTTTGAAAGAGTTGATGTTGATAGATATATATACTTGCCTTTATGGGCTTCTGTCGGTATGGTGGCTGTCGTCCATCGTCCCTACCGTCCATGCAGCGTCTTCGTGGCAGTCGTCCCTGCCTCTGGGGGACTTCACGGTCCATTTCTGCCCCCAGGATGATGATGTCCAGGGTCCTGAGAGTAAAGATAATAAAGAGTTTAGTGTTTGAAAGAGTTGATGTTAATAGATATATATACTTGCCTTTATGGGCTTCTGTCGGTATGGTGGCAGTCGTCCATCGTCCCTCCCGTCTATGCAGCGTCTTCGTGGCAGTCGTCCCTGCCTCTGGGGGACTTCACGGTCCATTTCTGCCCCCAGGATGATGATGACCAAGGTCCTGAGAGTAAAGATAATAAAGAGTTTAGTGTTTGAAAGTGTTGATGTTAATAGATATATATACTTGCCTTTATGGGCTTCTGTCGGTATGGTGGCAGTCGTCCATCGTCCTTCCCGTCCATGCAGCGTCTTCGTGGCAGTCGTCCCTCCCTCTGGGGGACTTCACGCTCCATTTCTGCCCCAAGGATGATGATGTCCAGGGTCCTAAGTGTAAAGATAATAAAGAGTTTAGTGTTTGAAAGAGTTGATGTTAATAGATATATATACTTGCCTTTATGGGCTTCTGTCGGTATGGTGGCAGTCGTCCATCGTCCCTCCCGTCCATGCAGCGTCTTCATGGCAGTCGTCACTGCCTCTGGGGCACTTCACGCTCCATTTCTGCCCCCAGGATGATGATGTCCAGGGTCCTGAGAGTAAAGATAATAAAGACTTTAGTGTTTGAAAGAGTTGATGTTAATAGATATATACTTGCCTTTATGGGCTTCTGTCGGTATGGTAGCAGTCGCCCATCGTCCCTCCCGTCCATGCAGCGTCTTCGTGGCAGTCGTCACTGCCTCTGGGGGACTTCACGCTCCATTTCTGCCCCCAGGATGATGATGTCCAGGGTCCTGAGAGTAAAGATAGTGAAAAGTTTAGTGTTTGAAAGATTTGATGTTTATAGATATATACTTGCCTTCATGGGCCTCTGTCGGTATGGTGGCTGTCGCCCATCGTCCCTCCCGTCTATGCAGTGTCCTCGTTTCAGTTGTCACTGCCTTTGGGGGCTTTCACGATCCATTTCTGCCCCCAGGATGATGATGTCCACGGTCGTAAGTGTAAAGATAATAAAGGGTTTAGTGTTTGAAAGAGTTGATGTTAATAGATATATACTTGGCTTTATGGGCTTCTGTCGGTATGGTGGCAGTCGTCCATCGTCCCTCCCGTCCATGCAGCGTCTTCGTGGCAGTCGTCACTGCCTCTGGGGACTTCACGGTCCATTTCTGCCCCCAGGATGATGATGTCCAGGGTCCTGAGAGTAAAGATAATAAAGAGTTTAGTGTTTGAATGAGTTGATGTTAATAGATATATATACTTGCCTTTATGGGCTTCTGTCGGTATGGTGGCAGTCGTCCATCGTCCCTCCCGTCCATGCAGCGTCTTCGTGGCAGTCGTCACTGCCTCTGGGGGACTTCACGCTCCATTTCTGCCCCCAGGATGATGATGTCCAGGGTCCTAAGTGTAAAGATAATGAAAAGTTTAGTGTTTGAAAGAGTTGATGTTAATAGATATATACTTGCCTTTATGGGCCTCTGTCCGTATGGTGGCAGTCGCCCATCGTCCCTCCCGTCCATGCAGTGTCTTCGTTTCAGTTGTCACTGCCTTTGGGTTACTACACGATCCGTTTTTGCCCCCAGGATGATGATGTCCAGGGTCCTGACAGCAAAGATAATGAAGAGTTTAGTGTTTGAAAGAGTTGATGTTAATAGATATATACTTGCCTTCATGGGCTTCTGTCGGTATGGTGGCTGTCGTCCATCGTCCCACCCGTCCATGCAGCGTCTTCGTGGCAGTCGTCACTGCCTCTGGGGGACTTCACGGTCCATTTCTGCCCCCAGGATGATGATGTCCAGGGTCCTGAGAGTAAAGATAATAAAGATTTTAGTGTTTGAAAGAGTTGATGTTAATAGATATATACTTGCCTTTATGGGCTTCTGTCGGTATGGTGGCAGTCGTCCATCGTCCCTCCCGTCCATGCAGCGTCTTCGTGGCAGTCGTCACTGCCTCTGGGGGACTTCACGCTCCATTTCTGCCCCCAGGATGATGATGTCCACGGTCCTGAGAGTAAAGATAATAAAGAGTTTAGTGTTTGAAAGAGTTGATGTTAATAGATATATACTTGCCTTTATGGGCTTCTGTCGGTATGGTGGCAGTCGTCCATCGTCCCTCCCGTCCATGCAGCGTCTTCATGGCAGTCGTCCCTGCCTCTGGGGGACTTCACGCTCCATTTCTGCCCCAAGGATGATGATGTCCAGGGTCCTAAGTGTAAAGATAATAGAGAGTTTAGTGTTTGAAAGAGTTGATGTTAATAGATATATATACTTGCCTTTATGGACTTCTGTCGGTATGGTGGCAGTCGTCCATCGTCCCTCCCGTCCATGCAGCGTCTTCATGGCAGTCGTCACTGCCTCTGGGGGACTTCACGCTCCATTTCTGCCCCCAGGATGATGATGTCCAGGGTCCTGAGAGTAAAGATAATAAAGAGTTTAGTGTTTGAAAGAGTTGATGTTAATAGATATATACTTGCCTTTATGGGCTTCAGTCGGTATGGTGGCAGTCGCCCATCGTCCCTCCCGTCCATGCAGCGTCTTCGTGGCAGTCGTCACTGCCTCTGGGGGACTTCACGCTCCATTTCTGCCCCCAGGATGATGATGTCCAGGGTCCTGAGAGTAAAGATAATGAAAAGTTTAGTGTTTGAAAGAGTTGATGTTTATAGATATATACTTGCCTTTATGGGCCTCTGTCGGTATGGTGGCTGTCGCCCATCGTCCCTCCCGTCCATGCAGTGTCCTCGTTTCAGTTGTCACTGCCATTGGGTTACTGCACGATCCATTTCTGCCCCCAGGATGATGATGTCCAGGGTCCTGAGAGCAAAGATAATGAAGAGTTTAGTGTTTGAATGAGTTGATGTTAATAGATGTATACTTGCCTTCATGGGCTTCTGTCGGTATGGTGGCTGTCGCCCATCGTCCCTCCCGTCCATGCAATGTCCTCGTTTCAGTCGTCCCTGCCTTTGGGGGACTTCACGGTCCATTTATGCCCCCAGGATGATGATGTCCAGGGTCCTGAGAGTAAAGATAATAAAGAGTTTAGTGTTTGAAAGATTTGATGTTAATAGATATATATACTTGCCTTTATGGGCTTCTGTCGGTATGGTGGCAGTCGTCCATCGTCCCTACCGTCCATGCAGCGTCTTCGTGGCAGTCGTCACTGCCTCTGGGGGACTTCACGGTCCATTTCTGCCCCCAGGATGATGATGTCCAGGGTCCTAAGTGTAAAGATAATAAAGAGTTTAGTGTTTGAAAGAGTTGATGTTAATAGATATATATACTTGCCTTTATGGGCTTCTGTCGGTATGGTGGCAGTCGTCCATCGTCCCTCCCGTCCATGCAGCGTCTTCATGGCAGTCGTCACTGCCTCTGGGGCACTTCACGCTCCATTTCTGCCCCCAGGATGATGATGTCCAGGGTCCTGAGAGTAAAGATAATAAAGACTTTAGTGTTTGAAAGAGTTGATGTTAATAGATATATACTTGCCTTTATGGGCTTCTGTCGGTATGGTGGCAGTCGCCCATCGTCCCTCCCGTCCATGCAGCGTCTTCGTGGCAGTCGTCACTGCCTCTGGGGGACTTCACGGTCCATTTCTGCCCCCAGGATGATGATGACCAAGGTCCTGAGAGTAAAGATAATGAAAAGTTTAGTGTTTGAAAGAGTTGATGTTTATAGATATATACTTGCCTTCATGGGCCTCTGTCGGTATGGTGGCTGTCGCCCATCGTCCCTCCCGTCTATGCAGTGTCCTCGTTTCAGTTGTCACTGCCTTTGGGGGCTTTCACGATCCATTTCTGCCCCCAGGATGATGATGTCCACGGTCGCAAGTGTAAAGATAATAAAGGGTTTAGTGTTTGAAAGAGTTGATGTTAATAGATATATACTTGCCTTTATGGGCTTCTGTCGGTATGGTGGCAGTCGTCCCTCGTCCCTCCCGTCCATGCAGCGTCTTCGTGGCTGTCGTCACTGCCTCTGGGGGACTTCACGCTCCATTTCTGCCCCCAGGATGATGATGTCCAGGGTCCTAAGTGTAAAGATAATGAAAAGTTTAGTGTTTGAAAGAGTTGATGTTAATAGATATATACTTGCCTTTATGGGCGTCTGTCCGTATGGTGGCAGTCGCCCATCGTCCCTCCCGTCCATGCAGTGTCCTCGTTTCAGTTGTCACTGGCTTTGGGTTACTACACGATCCATTTCTGCCCCCAGGATGATGATGTCCAGGGTCCTGAGAGCAAAGATAATGAAGAGTTTAGTGTTTGAAAGAGTTGATGTTAATAGATATATACTTGCCTTCATGGGCTTCTGTCGGTATGGTGGCTGTCGTCCATCGTCCCACCCGTCCATGCAGCGTCTTCGTGGCAGTCGTCACTGCCTCTGGGGGACTTCACGGTCCATTTCTGCCCCCAGGATGATGATGTCCAGGGTCCTGAAAGTAAAGATAATAAAGAGTTTAGTGTTTGAAAGAGTTGATGTTAATAGATATATACTTGCCTTTATGGGCTTCTGTCGGTATGGTGGCAGTCGTCCATCGTCCCTCCCGTCCATGCAGCGTCTTCGTGGCAGTCGTCACTGCCTCTGGGGGACTTCACGCTCCATTTCTGCCCCCAGGATGATGATGTCCACGGTCCTGAGAGTAAAGATAATAAAGAGTTTAGTGTTTGAAAGAGTTGATGTTAATAGATATATACTTGCCTTTATGGGCTTCTGTCGGTATGGTGGCAGTCGTCCATCGTCCCTCCCGTCCATGCAGCGTCTTCGTGGCTGTCGTCACTGCCTCTGGGGGACTTCACGCTCCATTTCTGCCCCCAGGATGATGATGTCCAGGGTCCTGAAAGTAAAGATAATAAAGAGTTTAGTGTTTGAAAGAGTTGATGTTAATAGATATATACTTGCCTTTATGGGCTTCTGTCGGTATGGTGGCAGTCGCCCATCGTCCCTCCCGTCCATGCAGCGTCTTCGTGGCAGTCGTCACTGCCTCTGGGGGACTTCACGCTCCATTTCTGCCCCCAGGATGATGATGTCCAAGTTCCTGAGAGTAAAGATAATAAAGAGTTTAGTGTTTGATTTTGTTGATGTTAATAGATATATATACTTGCCTTTATGGGCTTCTGTCGGTATGGTGGCAGTCGTCCATCGTCCCTCCCGTCCATGCAGCGTCTTCGTGGCAGTCGTCCCTGCCTCTGGGGGACTTCACGCTCCATTTCTGCCCTCAGGATGATGATGTCCAGGGTCCTAAGTGTAGAGATAATAAAGAGTTTAGTGTTTGAAAGAGTTGATGTTAATAGATATATATACTTGCCTTTATGGGCTTCTGTCGGTATGGTGGCAGTCGTCCATCGTCCCTCCCGTCCATGGAGCGTCTTCGTGGCAGTCGTCACTGCCTCTGGGGGACTTCACGCTCCATTTCTGCCCCCAGGATGATGATGTCCAGGGTCCTGAAAGTAAAGATAAAAAAGAGTTTAGTGTTTGAAAGAGTTGATGTTATTAGATATATACTTGCCTTTATGGGCTTCTGTCGGTATGGTGGCAGTCGCCCGTCGTCCCTCCCGTCCTTGCAGCGTCTTCGTGGCAGTCGTCACTGCCTCTGGGGGACTTCACGCTCCATTTCTGCCCCCAGGATGATGATGTCCAAGGTCCTGAGAGTAAAGATAATAAAGAGTTTAGTGTTTGAAAGAGTTGATGTTAATAGATATACATACTTGCCTTTATGGGCTTCTGTCGGTATGGTGGCAGTCGTCCATCGTCCCTCCCGTCCATGGAGCGTCTTCGTGGCAGTCGTCACTGCCTCTGGGGGACTTCACGCTCCATTTCTGCCCCCAGGATGATGATGTCCAGGGTCCTGAAAGTAAAGATAAAAAAGAGTTTAGTGTTTGAAAGAGTTGATGTTAATAGATATATACTTGCCTTTATGGGCTTCTGTCGGTATGGTGGCAGTCGTCCCTCGTCCCTCCCGTCCATGCAGCGTCTTCGTGGCTGTCGTCACTGCCTCTGGGGGACTTCACGCTCCATTTCTGCCCCCAGGATGATGATGTCCAGGGTCCTAAGTGTAAAGATAATGAAAAGTTTAGTGTTTGAAAGAGTTGATGTTAATAGATATATACTTGCCTTTATGGGCGTCTGTCCGTATGGTGGCAGTCGCCCATCGTCCCTCCCGTCCATGCAGTGTCCTCGTTTCAGTTGTCACTGGCTTTGGGTTACTACACGATCCATTTCTGCCCCCAGGATGATGATGTCCAGGGTCCTGAGAGCAAAGATAATGAAGAGTTTAGTGTTTGAAAGAGTTGATGTTAATAGATATATACTTGCCTTCATGGGCTTCTGTCGGTATGGTGGCTGTCGTCCATCGTCCCACCCGTCCATGCAGCGTCTTCGTGGCAGTCGTCACTGCCTCTGGGGGACTTCACGGTCCATTTCTGCCCCCAGGATGATGATGTCCAGGGTCCTGAAAGTAAAGATAATAAAGAGTTTAGTGTTTGAAAGAGTTGATGTTAATAGATATATACTTGCCTTTATGGGCTTCTGTCGGTATGGTGGCAGTCGTCCATCGTCCCTCCCGTCCATGCAGCGTCTTCGTGGCAGTCGTCACTGCCTCTGGGGGACTTCACGCTCCATTTCTGCCCCCAGGATGATGATGTCCACGGTCCTGAGAGTAAAGATAATAAAGAGTTTAGTGTTTGAAAGAGTTGATGTTAATAGATATATACTTGCCTTTATGGGCTTCTGTCGGTATGGTGGCAGTCGTCCATCGTCCCTCCCGTCCATGCAGCGTCTTCGTGGCTGTCGTCACTGCCTCTGGGGGACTTCACGCTCCATTTCTGCCCCCAGGATGATGATGTCCAGGGTCCTGAAAGTAAAGATAATAAAGAGTTTAGTGTTTGAAAGAGTTGATGTTAATAGATATATACTTGCCTTTATGGGCTTCTGTCGGTATGGTGGCAGTCGCCCATCGTCCCTCCCGTCCATGCAGCGTCTTCGTGGCAGTCGTCACTGCCTCTGGGGGACTTCACGCTCCATTTCTGCCCCCAGGATGATGATGTCCAAGTTCCTGAGAGTAAAGATAATAAAGAGTTTAGTGTTTGATTTTGTTGATGTTAATAGATATATATACTTGCCTTTATGGGCTTCTGTCGGTATGGTGGCAGTCGTCCATCGTCCCTCCCGTCCATGCAGCGTCTTCGTGGCAGTCGTCCCTGCCTCTGGGGGACTTCACGCTCCATTTCTGCCCTCAGGATGATGATGTCCAGGGTCCTAAGTGTAGAGATAATAAAGAGTTTAGTGTTTGAAAGAGTTGATGTTAATAGATATATATACTTGCCTTTATGGGCTTCTGTCGGTATGGTGGCAGTCGTCCATCGTCCCTCCCGTCCATGGAGCGTCTTCGTGGCAGTCGTCACTGCCTCTGGGGGACTTCACGCTCCATTTCTGCCCCCAGGATGATGATGTCCAGGGTCCTGAAAGTAAAGATAAAAAAGAGTTTAGTGTTTGAAAGAGTTGATGTTATTAGATATATACTTGCCTTTATGGGCTTCTGTCGGTATGGTGGCAGTCGCCCGTCGTCCCTCCCGTCCTTGCAGCGTCTTCGTGGCAGTCGTCACTGCCTCTGGGGGACTTCACGCTCCATTTCTGCCCCCAGGATGATGATGTCCAAGGTCCTGAGAGTAAAGATAATAAAGAGTTTAGTGTTTGAAAGAGTTGATGTTAATAGATATACATACTTGCCTTTATGGGCTTCTGTCGGTATGGTGGCAGTCGTCCATCGTCCCTCCCGTCCATGGAGCGTCTTCGTGGCAGTCGTCACTGCCTCTGGGGGACTTCACGCTCCATTTCTGCCCCCAGGATGATGATGTCCAGGGTCCTGAAAGTAAAGATAAAAAAGAGTTTAGTGTTTGAAAGAGTTGATGTTAATAGATATATACTTGCCTTTATGGGCTTCTGTCGGTATGGTGGCAGTCGCCCGTCGTCCCTCCCGTCCTTGCAGCGTCTTCGTGGCAGTCGTCACTGCCTCTGGGGGACTTCACGCTCCATTTCTGCCCCCAGGATGATGATGTCCAAGGTCCTGAGAGTAAAGATAATAAAGAGTTTAGTGTTTGAAAGAGTTGATGTTAATAGATATATATACTTGCCTTTATGGGCTTCTGTCGGTATGGTGGCAGTCGTCCATCGTCCCTCCCGTCCATGCAGCGTCTTCATGGCAGTCGTCACTGCCTCTGGGGGACTTCACGCTCCATTTCTGCCCCCAGGATGATGATGTCCAGGGTCCTGAGAGCAAAGATAATAAAGAGTTTAGTGTTTGAAAGAGTTGATGTTAATAGATATATACTTGCCTTTATGGGCTTCTGTCGGTATGGTGGCAGTCGCCCATCGTCCCTCCCGTCCATGCAGCGTCTTCGTGGCAGTCGTCACTGCCTCTGGGGGACTTCACGCTCCATTTCTGCCCCCAGGATGATGATGTCCAGGGTCCTGAGAGTAAAGATAATGAAAAGTTTAGTGTTTGAAAGAGTTGAAGTTAATAGATATATACTTGCCTTTATGGGCCTCTGTCCGTATGGTGGCTGTCGCCCATCGTCCCTCCCGTCCATGCAGTGTCCTCGTTTCAGTTGTCACTGCCTTTGGGGGACTTCACGCTCCATTTCTGCCCCCAGGATGATGATGTCCAGGGTCCTGAGAGTAAAGATAATGAAAAGTTTAGTGTTTGAAAGAGTTGAAGTTAATAGATATATACTTGCCTTTATGGGCTTCTGTCGTTGTGGTGGCAGTCGCCCATCGTCCCTCCCGTCCATGCAATGTCCTCGTTTCAGTCGTCACTGCCTCTGGGGGACTTCACGGTCCATTTCTGCCCCCAGGATGATGATGTCCAGGGTCCTGAGAGTAAAGATAATGAAGATTTTAGTGTTCGAAAGAGTTGATGTTAATAGATATATACTTGCCTTTATGAACTTTTGTCGGTATGGTGGCAGTTGCCCATTGTCCCTCCCGTATCTCGGAGAATCAGTGTCCTGAAGTTCGAGTAGAAATGGGTGTGGACTGATCAAAACCAAATCCAAAATGTGCCAGAGTTCCTGCGTCTGAAAGAAACGGGTAATGGAATCACATTTTGAACGTATGTAGATTTGTTTAATAACAGTGTGTAAGTGTGGTTTCTGCCGTTTTTAGCAATTTTTTCAACGGGTCGTCATTGACACTCTTTAGGAATGTAAACAAAGTACTCATGTTCCCTCAATCACAAGCGAGTACTTGCGCGGGTTCGAGGAATATATTTGTGTAAATGGTAGACATACATAATTCAATCATAAATATCATGGCACTGCACAGACACAATGTAACCATGTTATTTGTAACACTTTCAGGATTTACAACTCATTTGTATATGATTTACAAATCCCTTTAGATAAATCATATTACCCTTTATACAAAGATCATGCACATAGATACATTACCTCCTCAAAGGGACGCAGGCTGGATTAACATACTATATAAATTTATGATATAACTTATGGAACACTAGCATGTACAGATTATGTTATACACTTCCAGAAATAATATGCATACATGATATATAAGATGCTTCTAACCCCTGTTTACACATACAAAATGTACATTTATATTCTGTGCAATACACTTTGTCTATACCACTATGAAGCACACAGGTAAGTTGAATAAACACTACCATACAGCATAATGCATTACTTACTAAAATACTACATTTATAACAAGGCTTAAAATGAAGGTAAGAGTTCCGCCCGTACCCCAGCCCACCCCCACACCCCTCCCAAAACATGTAAATTATACACCTCTAGTGTCCTCCAGAGTAAATGGAGCCAGTGCCCTCTAGGATTTGAATAAAAATGTCTCTCTCGGCAATACAGTGATACATATATTCGGCTAGATGTAGAGCAAAGTATTGTCGCCGAGTGTGTGATGTCGGTAGTTGCCTTTTGATGCATCACCGCCGGTTTTCGATCAGGTTTGTACAGGCACCGGTGGTGGGGTTTGGTACTAAATACAAACAAGTATTACTGGAAATGGCGGATCATTTGCAAATTATTCGCACGCATATACTCTACTGCATACACTAACCTTAAAATATTGAATATTGCCCCCAAACTTCTAAATCCCCACTAAACGCTTTAACCCCCCAAACATTTATACCATCGCCCCTTTTTAGAATATTAGATCGGGGAATAAATCCCCGGGACCGCAGTTCTTACTAAAAACAGAGGAGGGTACGGGTGGAACTCTTTCCAAAATGCATAATGTTCAATCTTAGATTCCAGATAAAGTAATACATGAGCTTACCCTATCTTCCCTGGCGCAGAACATGTGCTCACTGACAGAAGGGAGAAATAGTCTGCTGATGAGCCAAACGTTTGAAGTTTGACCTCACATGACTGAAACGATCACGTGACCCCCGAGAACAATAAAACCCCAATCACAGGCCAAGCCCATGACTGCCCAAGTAACAATACCCAGGAACCTATATACAATAAAGAGGCTAAACTAACCAAGTGCTGGAGTTAACACAGGTATTTAAGGAAATTAAATGTTACATGCTTAGGTTTAAGTCATGAAATATTTAGGTTTAAGTTATTAATTTACTTCATACAAGTTTAATATGATGATGATTTAAAATCTAACAATATACTACTTACAAACATACTGTTACACGAATGCGAAAAGCCTATGCTGGATTGTAAAAATAAACCTGTAACAGGGTGTCTTGGTCGTCCGTTGCCCTCGGAATTCGTCACGTAGCCCTTGAAACCTGGTTGAGAAAGTAAGTGCATGATTTGGAAAGCTATGGGTAGTTTTATGCTGTTTGTGTTTCTCTGTGATCTCTAATGCCTTGCTAATCAGTATCCATGCTCTGATAGTAAGACAAGAGCGCGAGGGGAGTGGAACAATGGTGACCAATCAGTCCCCCGTGTACTCCTGAAACATGCTATTGTCAATCAGACAATCAGTGTACCAACTTCATTGTCCGCCAGTCAATATGAACACACTATATGTGAAGAGGAAAATAAGAAAAGGACGTTGTAGATTTGGACGGAAAGTGAACAGTCTATGTACCGTCCATGCGACTAACCACGAACGCTTACAAAACAAAACCAGTAATAGTTCCAACTGTTTACTCAATGCTGTCTTCTGGAATGTTTTCAAAACAAAAATCAACAGATATAGCTGACTTGCTTATGGAATATGACATTGATGTTTTATTCTTAACTGAAACTTAGGTCCAAGAGGCAGGGAATGAAGCAATATATAGCTGAAATGACACCACCAGGATTCCCTCATGTGCATGTCCCTGGAGAAGGAAGAGGAGATTGAGTCACAAGGACTGTCTTGTTGAGCGAATCGAACCAAAGGCATCCTTTTCCTCATTTGAAAACTTGGAAGCAACGTTTCATCCTTTGATTATAAGACTTAAGGTTGTCTATATACAGGCCGATACCTTCATCTAAAAATACACTTTGTGTTTTGATGCTGCATCCCACACAAGAACTGTAGATGTTTTACTTGTTTATGTTGCCATATCGTTGATTGATGTTTATGTTTGTGATAACAAAGCAAAAGAACCGGACAGGTAACTCTATAAACTTTACGAATCATTTGTCTTGTGGGCTGTGTGGCCCATTCTACAAATAATCACCTTATAATACATACCTAGATATCAGAACTGCTCTTGTTATGTTGAAGTGATTCTTTAACGTTCGGTTAAAAATAATAAGGAATCAGCCACAGATATGGGATCGTTTTCCGGAAATTCAATATAAAAGGAAATCGCCTTAAATGATTTATACCATGTTTACACATCGGAGAGTAACGCAGTTTATGTCACGTGACTACTGACCAACCCTCCAAACTCTGTTTCTACATTTTGGGAGATAGCCTAGTGGTTGGTATAGCGTGTAAAGCCCATTTCTGATGATATTTCTGAATTTGCTTAAAACCCCTGTAAATCCATACTCACCTACTTCCATCTGTCCAATCATACTGTACGTTTTAAATAACTGGTGATGTTCTTCTAGTCAATACCTTAGTCAGTATTCCTTAGTCAAGTTTAAAGTTTGAAGGCCGAAAGTTGAGGTTAACACTATTTCTGGTGGGTGTCGGCATTTGAATCCCGAATCTGAGCATTCTCTTCAGAATCCCGACTCTGAAATTTATTTTTAGATTCGAAATTCGAATCTGAAGTCAAAGTTGAGGATGAAACGTGGAAAAATGTATGTTTGGGTGTTCACGTTCTTACGGTACCCAGGTTTACTAGTGTCATAGAAATAAATATACATGCATGCATGCATGCATGCATGCATGCATGCATGCATGCATGCATGCATGCATGCATGCATGCATGCATGCATGCATACATACATACATACATACATACATACATACATACATACATACATACATACATACATACATACATACATACATACATACATACATACATACATACATACATACATACATACATACATACATACATACATACATACATACACACATACATACATACCAATATGCTGGTGTGTCTGTTGTTGACCATATTGTATCCTATTTCTAATGCCATTGTATCATTTGAGTGTGTATCAAATACATTTAGTGTTGGTAATGTTCTACCAATTTACAAGGAAAATTGTAAGAGCAAACATGAACTGCGCAGCTACAAGGGTGTCACTTTTACCCCTGTTCTCTCAAAACCTTTTGTAAGACTACTGCTTAAAAGAATGGAAACATGGACGAAAGCTGAAACGGCAGCGCTTACGCTAACTGAGAGTATTGCCAACTATGTCACCACTTTATTGTGCCTTCCTTGATAATGAGACAGCGTTTGACAAAGTCTGGGTAAATGGACTTCTCTATAAGCTTTACAATTTCGGAATTTGAGGAAAACACCTACTCCTGTCACTCCTGTCACTCCTACCTGTATCCACCGTAACTCTCACTACAAACCTCTCATTCCTACCTCTGTCCACCTTTCCTCCCACTACACACCTGTCACTCATACCTGTATCCAGCGTACCTCCCACTACACACCTGTCACTCCTACCTATATCCACCTCTCCTTCTACAACACACTCTGTCACTTCTACCTGAGTCTCCCTCTCATCCTACCACACAGTCACTCCAACCTGTATCTACCTCCACTCCCGCCACACACCTATCACTTCTACCTGTATCCACCTCTCCTCGTACTACACAATCTCTTAGTCCTACCTGTGTCGACCTCTCCTCCCGCCACACACCGGTGACATTACCTGTATCCTCCTCTTCTCCAACTACACACCGGTGACTCCCACCTGTATCCACCTCTCCTCCTACTACACACTTGTCAATTGCAAATGGATCCACCTCTCCTCCTACTACACTCTCTGTCACTGCTACCTGTGTCTACCTCTCCTCCTGCTACACACCTGCCTTTCACACCTGCATATACCTCTTCTTCCCGCCACACGACTCTCACTTCTACCTGTATCCACTACTCCTCCCTCTACACAGTTGTCACTCCAACCTGTATCCACCTCTCCTCCCACTACACATCGGTGACTACTACCTGTATCCACCTCTCTTCCTACTCCACACTTGTCACTTGCACCTGTATCCACCTCTCCTCCTACTACACTCTCTGTCCCTCCTACCAGTGTCTACCTCTCCTTCCGCCACACGATTGTCACTTCCAAATGTACCCACCTCTGATCCCTCTACACAGTTGTCAGTCCAACCTGTATCCACCTCTCCTCCCACTACACACCGGTGACTCCTATCTGTATCCACCTATCCTCCAACTACACACCAGTCAATCCTACCTGTATCTACCTCTCCTCCCAGCACACTACTGTCACTTCTACCTGTATCCACCTCTCCCCGCTCTACATACCTGTCACTACTTTTCCTCACACTACGCACCTGTCACTTATATCTGTATATAGCGTACCTCCCACTACACACCTTTCACTCCTACCTATATCCACCTCTCCTCTTACTACACACTCTGTCACTCCTACCTGTATCCAACTCTCCTCACACTACACACTTGTCACTCCTATCTGTATTCACCTCTGCTCCCACTACACACTCTGTCACTCCTATCTTTATCAACCTCTCCTCCCACTTCATACCTGTCCCTCATACCTGTATCTACGTCTAGTCCTTCTACAAACTCTCACTCCTACCTGTATCCAAGTCTCCTCCTACTACACAGCTGTCTGCATACACCTCTCCTCCCACTACACAGTTGTCATTCCTACAATTATCCATCTCTCCTCATGCCACACGATTGTCACTTCCATCTGTATACACCTCTCCTCGCACTACACAGTTGTCACTGCAACCTGTATCCACCTCTCCTCATGCTACACCCTGGTGACTTTTACCTGTAATAACCTCTCCTCCCACTACACACCTCTCATTCCTACCTGTATCCACCTCTCCTCCTACTACATACTTGTCACTTGCACCTGTATCCACCTCTCCTTCTACTACACATTTTCTTACTCCTAAACGTGTCTACCTCTCCTTCCGTCACACACGTGTCACTTCTACTACTATCCATTTCTAATCCCACTACACACTAGTGACTCCTACCTGTATTAAACTCTCCTCCCACTACACACCGGTGACTTCCACCTGTATATACCTCTGCTCCTACTACACACTCTGTCACTCCTACCTGCATTTACCTCTGCACACAGCACAAAGTCACTCCAACCTGTATCTACCTCTCCTCCTGCCACACACCTATCACTTCTACCTGTATCCACCTCTCCTCCCAGTACATACCTGTCACTTCTAAAGGTATCCACCTCTGCTCCCAACACACACCTGTCACTCCTACCTGTATCTACCTCTCCTCCCACCACACACCTATCACTTCTACCTGTCTCCACCTCTCCTCCCACTACACACCTTTCACTTCTAAGTGTATCCGCCTCTCCTCCCACTACAAACTTGTCATTTCTACCAGTATCCAACACTTCTCCTACTACACAATCTGTCACTCCTACCTGTGTCTACCTCTCCTCCAGCTACACACCTGTCATTTCTACCAGTATCCACCTCTTCTCCCACTACACACCGGAGACTCCTACCTGTATCCTCCTCTCCTCCCATTACACACCGGTGACTCCTACCTGTATCCACCTCTAATCCTACTAATCCACCTTTCCTCCCAGTACATACCTGTCACTTCTAAACGTATCCACCTCTCCTCCCACTACACACCTGTCACTCCTACCTGTATCTATCTCTCCTCCCGCCACACGACTGTCACTTCTACCTGTATCCACCTTTCTTACTACTACACACCGGTGACATTACCTGTATCCTCCTCTCCTCCCACTACACACCGTTGACTGCTACCTGTATCAACCTCCCCTCCCACTACACACTTGTCACTTGCACCTGTATCCACCTCTCCTTCTACTACACATTTTCTTACTCCTACCTGTGTCTACCTCTCCTTCCGCCACACACGTGTCACTTCTACTAGTATCCATCTCTAATACCACTACAGACCGGAGACTCCTACCTGTATCCTCCTCTCCTCCCACTACACAATAGTGACTCCTACCTGTATTAACCTCTCCTCTCACTACACACCGGTGACTTCCACTTGTATCAACCTCTCCTCCTACTACACACTCTGTCACTCCTACCTGCATTTACCTCTGCACACAACACAAAGTCACTCCAACCTGAATCTACCTCTCCTCCTGCCACACACCTATCACTTCTAGCTGTATCCACCTCTCCTCCCAGTACATACCTGTCACTTCTAAACGTATCCACCTCTCCTCCCACTACACACCTGTCACTCCTACTTGTATCTACCTCTCCTCCCGCCACACGTTTGTCACTTCTACCTGTATCCACCTCTTCTTTCTCTACACAGTTGTCACTCCTACTTGTATCCACATCTCCTCCCACTATACACTTGTCACTTGCACCTGTATCCACCTCTCCTCCTTGTACACAATCTGTCACTCCTACCTGCGTCTACCTCTCCTCCCACCACACACCTATCACTTCTACCTGTCTCCACCTCTCCTGACACTACACATCTTTCACTTCTAAGTGTATCCGCCTCTCTTCCCACTACAAACTTGTCATTTCTACCTGTACCCACCTCTTCTCCTACTACACAATCTGCCACTCCTACCTGTGTCTACCTCTCCTCCCGCCACACACCTGTCATTTCTACCAGTATCCACCTCTCCTCCCTCTACAGACCGGAGACTCCTACCTGTATCCTCCTCTCCTTCCACTACACACCGGTGACTCCTACCTATATCCACCTCTCCTCCTACTACACACTCTGTCACTTCTACCTGTGTCTCCCTCTCCTCCTACCACACAGTCACTCCAACCTGTATCTACCTCCCCTCCCGCCACACACCTATCACTTCTACATGTATCCACCTCTCCTCGTACTACACAATCTGTTAATCCTACCTGTGTCTACCTCTCCTCCCGCCACACACCGGTGACATTACCTGCATCCTCCTCTTCTCCCACTGCACACCGGTGACTCCCACCTGTATCCACCTCTCCTCCTACTACACACTTGTCAATTGCAAATGTATCCACCTCTCCTCCTACTACACTCTCTGTCCCTCCTACCAGTGTCTACCTCTCATACTGCCACACACCTGCCTTTCACACCTGTATATACCTCTTCTTCCCGCCACAGGACTCTCACTTCTACCTGTATCCACTACTCCTCCCTCTACACAGTTGTCACTCCTACATCTATCCACCTCTCCTCCCACTACACAGTTGTCACTCCCACAATTATCCATCTATCCTCCTGCCACACGATTGTCACTTCCATCTGTATCCACCTCTCCTCGCTCTACACAGTTGTCACTTCAACCTGTATCCACCTCTCCTCATGCTACACCCTGGTGACTCCTACCTGTAATAACCTCTCCTCCCACTACACACCTGTCACTCCTACCTGTTTCCACCTCCCCTCCAGCCACACACCTATCACTTCAAATTGTATCCACCTTTCTTTCTACTACACACCGTTGACTCCTACCTGTATCCTCCTCTCCTCCCACTACACACCGTTGACTCCTACCTGTATCAACCTCCACTCCCATTACACACAGGTAACTCCTACCTGTATCCACCTCTAGTTCTACTACACACTTGTCACTTGCACCTGTATCCACCTCTCCTTCTACTACACAATTTGTTTCTGCTACCTGTATCTACCTCTCCTCCCGCCACACACGTCTCATTTGTACTAGTATCCATCTCTAATCCCACTACACACCGGTGACTCCTACCTGTATCCTCCTCTCCTCCCACTACACACCGGTGATTCCTACCTGTATCCACCTCTCCTCCTACTATACACTCTGTCACTCCTTCCTGCATCAACCTCTCCTCCCAACACACAGTCACTCCAACCTGTATCTACCTCTCCTCCCGCCACACACCTATCACTTCTACCTGTATCCACCTCTCCTCCCACTACACACCTGTCACTCCTACCTGTATCTACCTCTCCTCCCACCACACGTTTGTCACTCCTACCTCTATCCACCTCTCCTCCTACTATACACTTGTCACTTGCTCCTGTATCAACCTCTCCTCCTTCTACACAATCTGTCACTCCTACCTGCGTCTACCTCTCCTCCCACCACACACATATCACTTCTACCTGTCTCTACCTCTACTCCCACTACACATCTTTCACTTCTAAGTGTATCCGCCTCTCCTCCCACTACAAACTTGTCACTTCTACCTGTATCCAACTCTCCTCCTACTACACAATCTGTCACTCCTACCTGTGTCTACCTCTCCTCCCGCCACACACCTGTCATTTCTACCAGTATCCACCTCTCCTCCCACTACACACCGGAGACTCCTACCTGTATCCTCCTCTCCTCCCACTACACATCGGTGACTCCTACCTCTATCCACCTCTCCTCCTACTACACACTCTGTCACTCCTCCCTGCATCTACCTCTCCTCCCAACACACAGTCACTTCAACCTGCATCTACCTCTGCTCCCACCACACACCTATCACTTCTACCTGTATCCACCTCTCCTCCTAGTACACACCTTTCACTTTTAAATGTATCCACCTCTCCCCCAACTACACACCTGTCACTCCTACCTGTATCTACCTCTTCTCCCACTACACACCTGTCACTCCTACCTGTATCCACCTCTCATTCCACTACACACGTGACTTCCACCTGTATCTACCTCTCCACCCGCAACACATCTGTCATTCCTACCTGTGTCTACCTCTCTTCCTACTGCATACCGAACCTCCTACCTCTATCTACGTGTCGTCCTTCTTAAAACCCGTCACTCCTACCTTTATCCATCTCTCAACCCACTACACACTTGTCATTCCTACCTGTACCTACCTCTCCTCCACCTACACACCTGTCACTCCTACCTCTACATACCTCTCCTCCAACTACGCACCTGTAACGTCTACCTGTGTGCACCTTACCTCCCACTAGACACATATCATTCCTATCTGTGTACACCGTACCTCCCACTACACACCTGTCACTCCTACCTGTAATAACCTCTCCTCCCACTACACACCTGTCACTCCTACCTGTATCCACCTCCCCTCCAGCCACACACCTATCACTTCAATCTGTATCCACCTTTCTTTCTACTACACACCGTTGACTCCTACCTGTATCCTCCTCTCCTCCCACTACACACCGTTGACTCCTACCTGTATCAACCTCCACTCCCACTACACACAGGTAACTCCTAGTTGTATCCACCTCTAATTCTACTACACACTTGTCACTTGCACCTGTATCCACCTCTCCTTCTACTACACAATTAGTCTCCTACTATTACACACCTGTCACTCCTACCTGTACCACCTCCCTCCCTACTACACACCTGTCACTCTTACCTTTAGCACGCTTGTCTTCTCCCACTACACATCGGTAACTCCCACCTCTATCGGTAATTCCCTCTCCTGTTACACCCGTCTTCCTGCCACCTTTCCCTTCACCTGCACTCCCTGCTACTACCCATTCCCCAACCCCCAACTCCCATCCCCCTCTTATCTAGACCCGACCCATGACAGTTTTCCTCCCTATCCCTCTCCATCCTCTTTACCCCTTATGATACAGCGTATCATCCTGATGTATGTCCTTTTAATATCTGTATTCAAATTGTAAGATATTGTCTGAGATATTTTTTGATAATTCAATGTTGTTTTCAAGTAGTCACAACGAGTGGTCAGTCGTTATCATGTGATACAACGTGACTGCCGGTGTTTTACTGCAATTCTTCTCTGTTCAAATTTGGGTGCGGAATTAGAGACCAGGTAATTCGCGGAGTCATTCTGCCATTCTTGATAAACTATTCCTATTATTGAATTGAAGATATGTTGTGGAGTGCAATATTCTCGCTGGAATAGAGACAGTGACATTATTTGTTTCAGAATGGACGCCTTCCCCAAGTGTTCTGTCTGCCAGCAACAATTTACTCTGGAAGACCCTGCCCCCTACCTACTGCCCTCTCTTCATGCTGTGTGTGAAACATGTGTGACATCTGCAGCTGCTGGTGTCAGATCATGCTCCACATGTCAGAGAAAGGTCAACCTCATAGACACAAACCTCCAGAAGAATGTAGTGAGACAGAGGGAAATACTTTACCTGACAGCCAAACATTGCCCTACAGAGCTTCTCTGTACACATGAAGATGACGGCAACCAGGCTGTGTGTTGGTGTCAGGGGTGTGAGGAGTTACTCTGTGAATACTGCCAGAACATGCGTAATAGTTTTAAAGCTACCAGACGACATGTGGAAACCATCGTGGACGCAGCACCGGGAATACTAAACCCATCTGCAAACTTCACAATCCTTATCCTCTCGATTATTTTAACAAAACTTGCAACATTTTAATCTGTTACAAATGAAGACTTGCCGACCATGCTGAGCACAACGTTGGTGATGTAGGTGTGGCTGATAGAGGACGGATAGAACAGCATGAGAAGAGTATGTGTGCATATCATACTTCTCATAAGGCACTTGTGAAGAATATCAGCAAGGTCATAAATGACACCAAGAAGACCAGCAGTGATCTGAAAGAGGCCATCCACCACGCTTTCCATTCTCTGAGGACACAAAGAGAAGGAACTGATCATAGAGCTTGAGAATCAGACGAAGCAGGCACTGTCAAATCTGCACACCGAGCAGGATACCTCTGAAGGCGAGAGTGAACGATGCAAGTGGATCTCAGACTATATCAAGACCGTTCTCAGATATGCTTCAAACTTGGACTTTCTCACACTGGAGAGTTCAATACAAGGCACAACGAAGATGCAACTCGGATCACTTCCACCAGAGAGGCACAGGACACCTGCAGCCAAATTCAACACGAGGGGACTGGATAAATTGAAATCCGACATCTCTATCTTCAGGTCTGTCAGTGGACATGGCTCAGCATCTGATAAACCGACACTTACAGGTGGTTACTTCTTACTTTAACAATGGGTATTAATATTTACTGTAATACCGATATAGCTTTGTCAAAAATGAACAAAGTTTGAAACATTGTTTTACATTTTCCTATTACATAATGCCACCTTAAGATGGCATATGGACGCTGTATTTCGACATTTCCAACAATAATTCGGTGAAACATTAAATCAGTTGAGGAAACATTTGCTAGTCGTCATGACATAGAAAGCTTGAATAATGAACAGCTGTGGGTTATCTTACAGACAATTGTACACAGACCCCAGAGGTCCATATAATTGACACGAAGAAAGCACACAAGCAGGTAAGTACTTGTTAGTCTGTAGGCATGCGTATATACGTCGCGTTGTTGATTAGGTAAGTACCATCAACACTTTACGATGTACGTATAATGTTCGCATGTTCGCAATGTCTGTAAACTGTGCTTGTATATTAGAGCTGAAACATACCAACTGTAAATCTAAGATCGCGACATTGAATTCTCTCGTTTCAAGGTGAAGCCCCCGGAGGCTGCCAACGATTCAACACCACTACCACAGTTTGGTATGGCTATTTTTCATTACCTTGAAAACAATTATGAAATTGAAAAGAACAAGACTGTTTACATCTCTCTCTTCTCATGCTATGTTATCACAATAGATACATAGCTATTCTGATATATATCAGAAACACATTCCCAAACATCCTTATGAATCCAAATATTAACGAATGGTCACAGGTTAACAACTTTAGCAAATACATATCCAGGAAATCAGCATTTGGATTTTGTACAACATGTTATCCTGGTATTGTGATATGTGTACACATAATGGACAAGGATTATTAATACCCGACAGCAGTTACATTTTGTGTTTAATCTTCACTATGAAATAGACCCTGATGTGTCGTGTAAATGGTGTGCTAAGATGGAGTACCTCCCAAGTCCTGAACATCGAAGATGCTCTTTATTTCTTCATGCCTGTAAGCAGTGTTGGTTTTGTTCTTTAATCCTGGAAACAGTTTACAGATGCGGAGAGCAAAACCTACAGTCTGGAAACAGGACTAGGGACCACGTTGACATTGCTATGTGAGTAAAGTCAGTTTCGTCATTGGTGACGTTACACTACTGATGTGCGCCCTTCTCAAACAGGGTAGGTTACTGGCTCTGCCCTAGCGTGCAACCACGGGGATGTTATACAGGACGCGGATGAAATATTTTCACAATGGGTGCTTTCAGTGTCACTGAAATCCATTATGGGTCCTGTTTTAGTGCCGGACATTTTCTTATCAAAGACATGGGACTGCTTATAATGTATGTATGTCTTCCATCTTCTGACCACACGATAAGGAATTAAATTTAGACTCATCAAAGCATGGGCTCCTGTGGGAGGGGGGGGGGGGGGGGGGGGGGGCAGCGAGGAGCGTCATGTCCAAGGCTAAAGATCCAGCGTGCTTGTGGTGTCAGGAAGGTGTCCACCTGTGATCGGCTGTATACACCTTGTGCGCAGACTCTTCCAGTTTTCTCACAACCCCTAGTGTACAATACACAACAATGTGCACTTAAAAGGACCCACCAATACGTTGGTATATGACCAGATGGTGGCCACATGAAAACGTGCAGGTACAGCAACGTGCAGTAAATTTATACAAAGTACTGTTACTATGTGTCCCAATCCACCCAGCTGTAAATGGGTACCTCATATGGATGGGAAAGCCGCAATAACTTGGTGTGGTTAATAGCCGCAAGAATGGTATGGTCCCCAGGGAGATGAGACTGATAATCAATTCATGGTCGAAGTTAACTTTTCTTAATAAGGGAGGAACTATCAAACTTAAAGAAATTTCATGTCAGTACTTGGATGCATAAAAATAAATCGGGGGTGGGGTGGGGGGTGCAACTGAAAAACGCATGTACCAGTTGCATGAATATGTGAGTTATATTACTAATAAATAATACTTTGTTTCATTATTTCTGTTAACAGCATTAACGGATTGTTATCTTATTATGTGTATTTATATTGTGTGATTTTGTGAGTTTTTCCTTATATCAAGCAGAGAGATATGATGTTTAGTGAGACATGATCTTCAATTACTTGAATGTCTAATATGTAAAAATGGCTGGCGACATTGAGAGTCCTCCCGGCAAAATTGTATATTTTTGAGAAACTTTGTAATAAACTTTGTAAATATATACGAATATGATCAATTTGAAAACTGTCAACTGTTAAAATATTTAGTGTTGGAATTATCAATAGTGTTGGAATGAGAAATAATCATATTCACTAGTCAATACACATAACGCGACAACCTGTCCCGCCCAGTGAGTGTGTTCAGACTGTGGTCAGTGATTGAAGCGGACGTAGAAGTTACCTGTTGATACAGTGTCTGTTGAACACTCAGATGTAAAAATATCCTCAAACAACTACCTTGTCGGTCTTATTGTTCACTAAATTGTATAAGATGAGTTTAGAATACAAACAATGATAGTTTTATCATGATATGAAGTTTATACAAATGTGTTTTCAGTCGGCAAGCGTCTATTTCTGACTACAGACAGCGAACCAGCTCAACCAACAATTTCTGACAAAATGTTTTATACAGTGTTTATTTCATAGCCAGTCAGTGTAAAATTGCATTAAAAACATTTAGAATACCCACACAAATATTTTCACAACATTATAATATCTATTTATATTGCAGTTATGACACAGTTCTCACTCAGGTGAAAATTGCAGCCGATATTCAGTGCACTGTTTTGTAAACATTGAAACGAGGTTGACAATAAAATGTCTAATTTGTTGTCTGAAGTCGGGAAATTTGTTAAACTGTAAACAAAATGTATATTTCCAGGTAGTCAAGTACAAATGGAAGCTGCTCGAGCCAACAGAGACTGGTGCCACGTAACTACAGACGGTCAACTGGTCAACTCGCCGCCCGCCACACAACGCAGACACAGCGGCAGGTTACGGAAATATCTCGGTACATGTGCCTCCACCTCCATCCCCCTTCCTCCATTCCCCTCTACTGCCACCCCTGCCCCGCACACAGTACTGGGAGACACACTCTAGGGTTGGTGTGGTGGATAGAGGATTGTGGCCTCTTGTCCTGGAGGTGGGTGTGGTGGGGGAGAGTCAGGTGGACAGTGAGAGGTATGTTTGTCTACAGCACCGCTCCTGGTGTGTCGGTGTATGGAGATGTGACACACACCGTGGGAGTCTCTGTACCAGGGTGTGGCAGCTGGGGGAGGAGGGGAAGTGTTACAGTAACACAATGTCTGACACACTCGGCACACAGGCCACTCTCCACTATGGCGTTGTGCTGGATGAGGGGAGGGGGAGACTCTCCTTCATCGACATGGACAGAGAGGTTGTTTTAGCCAAAGTGGATGTTGAGTGGAGGGAGTCTCTTCTTCCCGTGTTTGTTGCTGGGCTGCCAGATGACTACACAGTCAACATGAAGGTGATAAGTGGGGCAGATATCACCATGACTGACACCAAGAAGTCACTTATCTATGACGCCTTGAATTAGACAATAAAATAAATATGACATTGTGTAAACATGTTAGTGTGATTTATTTATTTAAACTGTCAAATGTAATTGTAGTGATTAAGGCTGACGTATAAATTGTCTGTGTATGTGTTGTTGTAACGAGGTCAGCTAAATCTGTTGTTTTTCTACTTGACTGGATTCTGTGGGATGTTACAAAAATTTTTCATGCACACATGACTATTGGTATGATTATTATTCTGCAGTAGTTGACTAGTTTATCATACATTTCATACATGTCTGGGAAATGGCACAACAAATAACTGATTCCACAAGTTCATCAAAAGTTTTTCAAATCATGAATTTATTACCATATTTAGTTTCTACTCTGTAATGTAAATGTTTTAAATCCCCACATGAACTGTTGTGGTGAAATTATTGTAGTTGTGAATCCACACACGTCACATTTGATGTCAGTGAAGAGATGTGGTGAAAGTGATTGAAGCGGACACAGAATGTCCTCGTGTACTTGGCGAGACGCATATTCAGAAACACAATCAAGTTCACAGAATCTTTTGTTTCTCTAATTAGCTGGGTTTTGTTGTTAGTAAGAAGTGTTTTAAATCCACACGTGACTAGTTTACAGATTAAATAAGTTAGAAATCTCAGACTTCAAGGGGCACAAATCACTGTTTTCTGACCAGATATCTCGCCGTTTGCGGACAAGGGAACAGAAGGTGACAAGAGATTGTGCTACCATCTGCGAAAACAGCAGAATAAGCTTGTAGCATTATTTTTCAGCATTTCTGAACACTTGATAGTTCTGAACTAGTGGTAAAATCAAAATTATGTTTTATCTGGGGTACATTGTATCAGTACTATACCTATTCCTTTCTGGGATTCGAACACACACTCTCAGAGATAGAGTCATCCATAAAGAGCGCATGTTAACTCATTTCTTTTACTTAAACAGATGTGAAGGTCAATGGTGAGTGAGTGAGTATGGTTTTACGGCGCTTTTATCTAAATTCCAGCACTATCATCTCGGGGGACACAAGAATTGGCTTTCGCATGTTGCATCCATATGGGGAATCTAACCAGGGTCTTCGGCGTGACGAACGAATGCCTTAACCAATAGGCTACCCAAAAGATCACTGGGGGCTCATGAATTACGTGTGTTCTGAAATAATAAGGTTGTAGCTGGACACAGCTGAAAACAACAGAAACTGACTTTAAGTGTTTTACCGTGTAATAATGATCGATGTGTAACAGTAATATATAGCAAATATCCACATTTGGAACTGCATAGCGTTATTGTATACTGTTTCTATTAACTGTAACTGAACAAGATGCAGTCTTCAATGTTCCCTGCCCTGTTACATTTGTGTAGAAATTTTCAGTGCATATATCCATTTATAACTATGCAGGGTTGGTGCGTAATCCGACATTATATCAGACGATCAAAAACTAGAGTGAGTTAGTGAGTCAGTGAGTTTAGTTTTGCTCCCTTTTCGCAATATACCAACAATTTCACGGTGGGGCACACCAGATGCTGGTCTCACACATTGTACCCATATAGGGAATCCAGCCTAGTTCTAGATAAGTGACCTAGTTCGCGTGACGAGCGAACACAATAGTCAGTAAACTACCCCACCTTCCCTAAAACTAGAAACATATAAAACATATTTCAACTTGTTAAAGCACAACCTAAAACAACCTACCTCAGTAACAACATCTCGCCTACTCACCCTAATTCACACCTAAACACGTAAATGAAATGTTGAAGTTATAACTGCTCACGAAGTTATACACTGCTGTCAGAAACAATACCTAGTTCTATGTAAATGGTCACACCCATCAAACTGTGTTATATGGAAGACCTCCAGCTACCAACATTTTCAATAACAACATAGTAGAATCCATGCATCTCTGAGGCTAAACGAGCTGATAATTTTTTCTACACCCACACATGTATACAATTAAGAAAATGCACCTGTAAGCTCACAGATCGTGTTCATAGCCACGCCGCCCAACAAACATAAAAAGAAACCCATAGGCGATTTGTATTTTTATAAATGTATGAATTAACTATTGTGTTCAGACAATTGTCAAAATATGTAACACAAGTGGTGATGACATGATTTTACACAATTGCACAAGTAAAAAGTCGATTTTACATGAAAATGTTGATTTTGAAGTAATTTCTTTCAAGGATCAGAAAGGCATCATAAATCACCTTCCAGATGAAACTGTGCATCAAGGAATATTTACTGTCTGACAATAAAAATCCTGATCATTTACAGAAATTGGCATTCGTATTGAAGGAGTTTCAAGAGATTAAATCATTACGTCACGTCTTGACGCCATTGTTAAAATGCATGATTAAGATTACCAGTCTTTTGTTGCCAGGCGTCTGAATGTTAGTCTAAACAAGATATCATGGCTTGCAGCCCGTTGCAACCAAGCAGGTATAACAAATGACCGTCCCCATACAGACAGACCTCGAGTTACCACTGCAGCCCAAGATCGGCACATCCGGGCACTACAGTTGCGCGGTCGTACTGCCACGGGTGACAGTACAGCAGCCAGGGTATGTGGACTTCAGTGGATACCAGGTCAAACTGTATGGAACACATTGAAAGAGATTGATCTGAGAGCCAGGAACCCCGACGTAGGGGTCGCGCTCAATGTCTCCTTTCTCTGACAGTATTCACTTGGCTGTATAAACATTACCTGTCTTTAAGTAGATGTTATATTCGATACACTAGAGTCTTTTTGTGGACGGGTTATACATCTTTGAAAGTACAACGTTTCAGCAACAGATTTAGGGTTATGAGTTTCGTTTTTTTCCTGGATTGTGTATGTACTGGTGAGGTATTAATAAGAGCAAAGTGTTACTTGTTTACCAAATTCTTTGGAAAGCAAATACCCCCTAAAACCCTGACCCATCAACAACTCAACTTCATACAGTACAGCTATTATGATGTCAGCCATGTTCTAGGATATAACCCTACTCTAGTGTATACGGCTTGCATTTGATGCTCAATTAACTCATTACAGGTGCAGGTAGTTGTAGTATCATGACATTTCTCGTGACAAGGGTAAGTATTTAATCCAAGATTGGTTTACAATTCTAGAGCGTATGTTGTGAATTCTTGTCATGTTTCATAATGGCCACACGGTGGCCAATTGGAAGCAAGTATGGTCTGTTCATCTGTCAACAAACCAGACACAGATAAAAGGATCTGCCAATAATATAATGAGCCAAACTAGAAACTTCTCAATCATATATCAAATAATATACTATCCTCAAAACTTCAGACTCACTTACAGAACTGACTATATGTCGTGTATATACATTTGGTTACATCCAAGACGAATTTCTCCCAAAAATTGGGGGAACCAACTGCAAACCATATAGATGTAAAATGCATTAGGATCATGCATCAAATTGCTGAAAGGCATGTGCAAAATATCTTGGATGTGAACAGCTGTCTTTTGATGTAAAGGTTTGGCTACTGGACAGTCAGCATTAAAGCAAATTATCACTGCTATAGGATATCAGTCTTGAAAAGTGTGTATCACAACAGAACTGATTTCATTACAGTGAGAAGCAACCAAATCATCCTCTAAATTATAATACATATTTTAATATTATAATTGTCACTGTAATGACACTGTGTTTGGGTATATACAACAAGATCTAATGTACATGTATGCTTACACTAGTCATCATGAGCTTTAAAACTGTATCAGAAATAATTCTGTTACATATAAATACGTTAGGCTACTATATTTTCTTATGCTACTATTTTCGCTCATTCTCAGTAAACAGTTCTTGAGAACATGATTGTAATATATCAAAATCACAAGATTATTAGAACTATGACACACCGATTCATTGCCATCAAATAGGTCACATAAGTAGGTCGTTGATTACATAGTATTATGATCGTTGCATTATGTCTGTTGTCATAGTAACAGGCTGTCACCAATACAATTTTTAAACAGTTGACAATTTTTACTCAGTTTCATGATTTATTGAACTCATGACAATAATCGTTTCAACGGTACGAATTTGTTTAACAGTACATCAGCTCATGTGCAAACATTGCTTTAAACAGTGTGGACTATTTTACAAAATCTAATTTAGAACAGTTGACTGAGTTAAGTGGTTACATTAACACTTGTGGGTCTGAACCTTTGATGGGTTGTACATCAAACTGAGAATAATCACAATACCAACAATCGGTTCCATGTGATTACACAATTCATCAAAGAAGAGGCGAAATTAAAATGTCAAGTTACAGGAACTTAAATCTGATGTGATGTTCAGTAAATGGCCACCCCGTGCGTTCACAACTGCCAAGCACCGCCTCCTGATGCGTGTGAAAAACATTGCTTGGGAGTCAGCAAAGCAGCACCAACACCCATCAAATTCCCGGGATGGTTCGGGAGAGTACACGGACATGTACTATGAGTATCCCAGTTGTGCTCGATTGTATTGAGATCAGGTGACCTTGACGGCCAGTCAAGAACGTTGATTCCTGCTTTCTCCAGGTAACTGCAGCATTATGATTCCCATACATAACCAAAAGCTGGGAATAGGCAATCCCGCAGAAAGCACCCTTAACCATGGCACTCCACCCCCAAATCTGTCACCTTCCTGTATAACGTTCATGGCGTCGAAACAGCACTCTCAACCTACCATCAGCGAATCTGAGGGTATATCTTGATTTAGCACTAATGACAACTCGATTCCTGTCTGTCTGAGACCATCGGATGTGTCGACGGACCCACTGCAAAAGCTGACGTCGACATAATGGCGTCAAAATGGTCGTCGAACACGAGGGTGAGCTGTCGGTTTCAGATGTTTTGTGCCGACAATCGACCACTAAGCAGCCCATTTCTGTAGCTAAGTTTAGGTATTGCCGCAATTTGCACATTCCTATATATTGTCATATGTGTTGGCCTGTGGAAGTGTAACAGATGGTTTAAGGTAATCAAATTACTGTTTCCTTTCTTTCGAAACAATGCCATACAATGACCACTGCAAGGAGTCAGATGTGATTGTACATGAGATCAACTGAAAATGCTCCCAAACTCTCTCTTTGAAGATTTGAACGCGAGAATATATACACAGAGAAAAAAGTTAAGCACCCCCATAATTAAATAGTTATGACCATGCACTGAATAGCCCAAATGAATATGACATTTGTTGACACCAATCAACATTATGTTTGCAACATATGGTCAGTGTTTTAGTGAAACCAGAGCGCCAGAACACAACAAACATTGCACGTGCAACAAACTACCCATGCTTTTTCCGAAATGCAGTATGTTCGTGCATGCGAAATTCACTATTTAATGGGCTTTTTCCAGACGGTTTGTCATTACCATAAACAATGGCACGTAGGAGGTTGTTTGAAGGCCAAAGATGGCAGATTATTGGTCTTCATGATGCAGGAATGTCCTTTAAGGCGATTGGAAGACAAACAGGATACCATTACACTGTGATCAGCAGACTCATTAGAAAGCATGCCCAGACTAATCAAGTTAAGGATCGTCAACGTTCTTGACGTCCCGCTGTGACGTCACATCGTGAAAACAGAGCACTGATACGGCTGGCGAGACGTTTGCCCTTTGCGACCAGTACAGTCCTGAAACGTCTTTGGCTTCCAAATCGCCAATTGAGCTCTAAGACAGTTAAGAACCGTTTGAGGACTGTTGGATTGGCTTCGAGGAGGGTAATTGACCAATGACCACAAACGTGGCGACTGATGTGGTGTCGAGCGAGGGAGAACTGAACCTTGAGGTCTTGGAGAAGTATCCATTGGTCTGATGAAAGTCGTTTCATGCTGCATCCCAAAGACGGTCGAATGCGGGTCTGGAGGCGTGGAAATACAGCCTATGCTCCTAGGGACATCCTACCAAATGTTCCTTTTAGGGGAGGCTCTGTGATGGTTTGGGGATGCTTTTCACATGATTGCAAGTTGGACCTGCTGACTATACGGGACAATTTGACAGGTGCGCGATACATCCAGGAACTGCTGCAGCCACATGTCGCTCCTCATTTTGACAATCATACTCTTGCTTCTCGACCTGTATTTATGGACGACCACGCCAGACCCCATCGTTCCATCGCAGTGAACCTTTTTATCCAACAGAATGCTGTGGATAGGTGTGACTGGCCCGCCATGAGTCCTGATCTCAACCTTATAGAGCACATCTGGGATATCATTGGTCGTCGTGTGCAAGCAAGAGAACTTCCGCCACAGAACTTGAATGAATTGGAGGCAGCACTTCATGAGGAATGGCAGAGAATACCCATGAATCACTTTCAGCGTCTTGTTAGGGGTATGCGACGGAGGGTTGGCGCTGTGATCCAGGCAATTGGAGGAAGTACCCGTTACTGACTGTAAATTGTTTTGGCCCCATCTTGTGAGCTCATAGACAATTGCCATCAGCACATGTTCACCCCATAGCTTTACCAGCTCAATAGTGTCACAATATTTCATATGTATGCAAAACTACCCCCTTTAATGGTCAGCTTGTAACACAATACATGGAACTGTAAATCAGACACTTGTGGAGTTCTTGTGTTCCCAAGAATGTGTTCATTGATAACCTATCTTAATTACTCATGTTTATTTCACCACGGTCTGTAAATTTGTGTGTGTTCAACTCAATGACCAAAAACACAGGGGGTGGGGAGGGGGGTGCTTAACTTTTTTCTCTGTGTATACTTCCGCAGAGGCGTCCGTCAATTTGGTTTCTTTATCCTACAACGACTGTCAGTAACAATCTGTCTTTTCATTTATATGGTTTAAAAGTCACACAAGTACAATTATATGACAAAAATTTTTTTAAAAACTATTGACGTATAATATTATAAAGGAAATACAAACGTTCTCGATATTTTTTTTGAAATCACGAAAATTACGCATCGGGTGAACAGTTTCAGGAAAAGTGTACCGCAATATATCGTATTGTGAAGTTGAAAGTGCAATATACCCGTTAACTGGTATATTGACACCTACTCCTACATGTAGCGGTCAAAAACAACTACTACAAAAATGACGTAAAACAATTTGACGACCCTACACCTGTGACGTCATACGTGCTCGACCTGACCTTGGCCGATCAGCAGTGGTGCCTGTTTGTTGCAGTTTGTTCACTCACTAGACAACTTGTTTAATGTCTTTATACGCTGTCCAGAGATCATCCGCCAATGGTTTCACATTTACCTGTATTAGTAGCAGATCACCAACTTCTGTTGTGTTTTGGAAAGCATTCGTAAATTCAGTTCTGGTAAGATAAAATACGGCAACAGACAAATTACCTTTGTATCTGTAAAAAGGGACTTTTTAAGAAAAATGCCCATAAAAAACTGAAAGGACGAACAGCAGTAAAGATAAGGGGGAACATATTTGTTGAGAATAGTGAGCAGAATAATCACAGCGTACAATTTTCTTTAAAATGGAGGAGCGGTGTAGCCCTATGGGTAAATCATCGGCGGAGACCCGGTTTTGAATCCCCACATGGATACAATGTGTGACGCCCATTTCTGGTGTTCCCTGATATTGCTGGAATATTGATAAAATCACGAAATTGATTCGATATTGTTTCTATTCAACTGACACTTGAATTTTGTGCAATCACTACACAGAGTCAATATGGAAATACTGGGAGAATACATCAACAGAAAGTGTTCAGCTGTGGAAACCATGGATAAAGTTATTCAAATAGGACATGGAACTGCGCTGATGTCTTAATAATAAAACGCAACATGTCATGATGTCAAAATAGTAAAACACAATATGTGCTGATATCATAGAAGCAAATCATAATGTCCTGATGTCACTGCTGCCTCCTTCAGTCCCCGGCCAGAGAGGATGATCTTGGTGATGTCATGGAAGCCTCCGGTAGCATAGGCGGAGAATGCAGAGTCAGGCAGAGGGTGGCCCGACCAGTTCAAGTGAATGGTATGATTGCCTGGATTTCACATGTTCACTGGAAAGTGTTCACTAATATTTCGCATTCGATAAAATGAACACCTGCAGTGTTGCAATGATTACAAGAAGACATATACTCTTTAAAAATGTAGGGGAACTGTACATCATGCATTTCCTTGTATGATTGTCAAAAGTGTGAGATTTGTGGGACTGAATGAATTTTGATAGATTAATAATGGATGTATTGTGAATGCATCACAACATGGATTTCATTCAAAAGACAGCTGTTCTTTCAGTTATCCTCCTTGTTAGGTGACTTGAGTATGACATGAAAATTCCAGGTTTACAATTTTCAGTCAGTAGTGTGTGATTGAACCCTAAAAACCCTGACCCAGCACAGATGCAAGAAAAATATCGGAAGAAATTATCTACAGTGATTTATCGACCTTCCTGAAAAACGTCAACCTTCAAGATGACACCCCATGCACATGTCGAAGGCTGCTGCATTGTGCACGTGCTTGCCATGCATTGTGTTTGCATGTGGTGATAACGTGAGATGAGATGATGCTGCATACACGAGGTCAAAGTCATTGTAACGTTCCTCAATGGGTTTTCTTTCTACCAGATTTCAGTGTCCAGGTTCCCCTGCTTTTATGAAGAGTATATGATAATTTGTAGCACACACCTGGAAACACATATCCATTAGATGCTAACATACACCTGCTCCTCATGGCGTCAGAAACATATCCCCATCAGATGCTAACATACAGCTACACCTCATGATATCCAGAAACATTACAGGCAGAGATGTGAAGTATACATGTGTCGTGGATCTGTTGTACATTACAAACGTAAACATGTGTCGCGTTCTTACTGTGCATTACATGCAGAAATGTAAAGTAAATATGCATCATGGATCTACTGCACACTGTAGACAGAGATCAAAGGAAATTGTGTCATGGATCTACTGTACCCTATAGACATGGACCTAAGGAAACATAATTTATGGATCTATTATACACTGTAGACAGAGATCTAAGGAAAACACGTCTTATGAATTTATTGTACATCATAGAGAGCAAGAGAGAGAGAGAGAGATCGAGATCTAATGAAAACATGTATCATGGATCTGTCGTGCACTGTAAAGAGAGAGAATTAAGGAAAATATATATCATGGTTGTATTGTACACTTTAGACAGAGATCTGAAGTAAGTAAGCGTCATGGATCTATTGTAAGCAGTTTAGAGAGAACATAAATCACTGATGTATTATACACCTTCAGTAGAAGACTACGGCTGATAACTTCCCGATCTGATGTCAAATTTTATCTCATTTAAACAGATGAGAACTTTACAGGAACATGTGTCATGAATCTTTTGCCCATTGTAGATAGATATTAAAGGAAAGCAAGACCTTTACATTGTACAATACCGATTGCTAATGAAAACATGTCATGGAATTACTTCTCATACCAGACAGAGATTTAAGAGACTGTTGTACTCTTGTAGATATAGGAAACCACAGCGGGTATTTCGGGTTACAATAGATAGACCTTCCCACATAACATGGACCCGTCACTTAACAGATTTAATATACACTGCTTCTATAGATCGCAGTGTCCAGACAACACATTGATCTACCATGATATTGCTGTGATACTGCTAAATGTAGACCTCAGCGTAATGGAAAACACATGGACCCGTCATGATACAACTGTGATACAGCTAGATGTAGATCTCAGCGTAAAGGACAACACATGGACCAGTCATCACAGAGCTGTGACAGTGCTAAATGTAGATCTCAGCGTAAAGGACAACACATGGACCAGTCATCACAGAGCTGTGACAGTGCTAAATGTAGATCTCAGCGTAACGGACAACACATGGACCCGTCATGATACAGCTGTGATACAGTTAAATGTAGGTCTCAGTGTAATGGATAACACGTTCCCCAGTCATCACACAGCTGTACGTGTAACGGACAACACATGGACTAGTTATGATGCAGCTGTAATACAGCTGAGTGTAGATGTCAGTGTCACGTAAAACACATGGACCCGTCATCACAAAGCTGTAATACAGCTCAGCGTATATCTCAGTTCAATGGACAACACATACACCAGTCATGAGATAATTGTGATCCTGCTAAATGTAGATCTCAGTGTAACACACTCTACAGCATTGTTTCCTGCCTGTACGCAGTGCTATGTGTAATGTGAGAGGCTGATTGTCGTACAACGTGCCTTTGACCTGTGACCCGGAAATGGCATAATAACAAGGAAGCCAAACCTCCAGGTAAGTGGGCCCTGTACCATCTCGATATATGTGAGTAAGTCGTCTTGATAGAGATGGTTACACTTGTAAGTGTGAGAAGTACGTACGAGGACATGGTACACCATGCATACAAGTTGGTTATTGTTTAAGTTTCCACAGTCAAACGTTGAGGAAGCATTTAAACCTTATACTTTTACGCCTACTTCGGACCCATTTACTTACTGAGTGTACACAATACGAACATATCAAACTTTCAAAACAAGAATAACAATGCATAACTGAGTGAGAGTGCAACATGACATCAGCTAGCACATATTATGTTTAGACAGATTCCATATCTTTAAAGATCAATCAAGAAGATACTTGTCATGACGAGACCTCAGTCGACCTTGAAATATACAAAGCTATCGATAACAATTCTTGAAAGTGGGCGTTACCATAGCCATATACCCGACATGTAGGACAGGCTATGCTTAGAGATCTAACTATGCTAGGAATCAGTGAGAGAAACAAACGTTAAGCGACGGTCTGTAGTCGGGTATAGAAATCAACAAACTGGTGTTGTTAGTGGTGAAAGTGGTATGTGAGGCAAAGAAAGGTAGAGATAGCAGTAGCGGTAGTAGGGGAGGGGTGGGGTAGGGGGGATAACTAGTGTGTGGGGTCAGAATCAGTGAAAGTAGAAGGAGACACAGTGGACATATAATTTGTGCTGTTTGGTTACTCTCGGAGTTGGAGTAGTGTATGGTGGGGTTGAGCGTATAGAGACAGATAATGGTGGATAAATTAGTTAGGAAGTACTAATTAAGGAGGCTCAGAGTGTACATTACGCAAGTAGGGTAAGTACTGCATAATTGGTTAAAATAGGAATACGGGTAGGTGAATTGTTTAGGAAGTTGAGGGTGTGGGAGATGCAGATCGAGTAAGTCGTGTATGGTCGGGGTAAAACAATCAGGAGATGGGGTTAATTATTTTGGCAACTCTGGGTGAGGGAGACGTGGGTAAGGTAAGTAGAACGTAGTGGGGTAGAACAAACGGAATCAGAATCGGGTGGATAAGTGATTTAGGAAACTCAGGGTGTGGGACAAATAAGATATACGGGTGGATAAATTAGTTAGGAAGCTCAGGGTGTAAGCGGTGCTGATGGGGTAGGTAATGCATGGTGTTGAGCAGAATAAGGAGATTCGGGTGGATGGCGGACATTGGACATTTCCTTAAAGGTCACATGCAACAAAAAACATCAAACATAATCAAAACACGTTTATCACTTATTCATGACATATAATATACATTGCTGCTTTTAAAGAAAAAACTAATAAATAAAATTATAAGCGTACAATAGCGATTCAAAAGTGCAATAATATGTACTTGGGCTTACTTTCCCTGAAACGAGACCGAAACCAGTCACAGCGGGTGCCAGTGCACTCAAGTGTAACGACGGCTTCCGATTGGTTGTTTCGTTTGCTGATATGCTGAGGGTTCATTGTATGTACAGAAAGATGATCTGTTTGATGGGCATTTTAGAAGTATAGCGAGTCACAAGAAAGTAACATTCTTTAGGGATAACAACTTTTTTTTGTGTATTTGATGCGTCGTTTCAGTATGGATTCATATACTGTTGTCAAACAAAATCATATACACTAAAAGAAGTCGTTATCCATGAAGAATATATATAGTGATGTTGGGTTTGGAAAATACATGTTCTCTGAATTTGCGCTCGATCCAATAAAAAATCATGCCAGTAGAGATGGGAAACTACTGCGTGGCTGGAATCTGTCATTCGTCCAAGTACAAAGCAGGACTTGAAACTGACAAGAGTTTGCACCAGTTTCCATCAGATCCAGTCATCCGAAAAAAATGAATGTAGTTTGTTTGCAACCCACACATGTCATGTGTATCACACGTGCCTAATTCCATGATGTGGCAGAGACTGGACTCGGGTGCACGAGTCATAAATAAACTTATTTTCTTTATGTCGTATAGTCTGGTAGGTGTCACGTTCAGATTACACGTGGTCATTGATTGAAGCTGTGTACTGCATGTTGTCTTTAGCAGACAGGAAGGCAGACATATAGGTGTCAATAAACCAGACACTGAGCATTCTGAGACAGACACTGCTTACCACAATCAAACCTTATTTTATCGTCACTTCAGAATTCATTCGTTCTATCCTTTTTGTGCTGAAACACAAGTCCATTTTGCATCGTGAGAGCTAAAAAAATATGCTAAGTGACACATATCATAAATGCGTTTCTTCAGGGAGATCAACCAGGGACATATTATTTGTGACGTGACTGCAGTCTGCCCTGTCGTCGACTGCATGAACGATATGTAGGGCAGGCTGTTGTAAAGAGTTAACGACCCACTACCCACTACCCACTACACACCTGTACCTCCTACATGTATCCAGCTCTCCTCCTACTACACACCTGTCACTTCTACCTTTATCTACCTCTCCACCCACTACACACCTGTCAATCATACATGTATCCAGTTCTCCTCCTACTACACACCTGTCACTCCTACCTGTATCCATCTCTCTTACTACATAAACGTCCTTCTTATCTGTAATTCCCTCTCCTGTTACACCTTTCTTCCTGTCACCCTTCCCTTTACCTGCACTCCCTGCTACTTCCCAACCCTCCCTCTTATCTAGATCCGACCTATGACAGTTTGACTATCCTTCTCCATCATCTTCACCCCTAATGATACAGCGTATCATCCTGGTGTATGTCCTTTTAATATCTGCATTCAAACTGTAAAATATTTGTTTCAAATTCAGTGTTGTTTCCTGCACGTTGTCACAAAGATTGGTCACTCGTTATAATGTGATACAATGGGACTTGCGGTGTTTTAATGCATTTTTTCTGTTCGAGGAGTCAGTGTACCATTCTTGATAAACCCTTCCTATTATTTTCTCTGTTCAAGTTCCGCTGCAGAATTAGAGACCACGTAATTCGTGTAGTCAGTATACCATTCTTGATAAACTGTTCCTATTATTGAATTGAAGATATGTTATAGACTGCACTATTCTCCCTGGAACAGAGAGTGACATTATCTCTTTCAGAATGGACGCCTTCCCCAAGTGTTCTGTCTGCCAGCAGCAGTTTACCTTGAAAGGTCCAGCTCCCGACCTGATGCCCTCTCTACACGCCGTGTGCGAGACGTGTCTGACATCTGCAGCTGGTGGTGTCATATCATGTTCTACATGTCAGAGGGAAGTCCACCTCACAGACATAACCCTCCAGAAGGATGTAGTGAGACAGAAGGAAATATTCCATCTAACAGCCAAACATCGCCCTACAGAGCTTCTCTGTACATGAAAATGACGGCAACCAGGCTGTGTGTTGGTGTCAGGAGTGTGAGGAGTTACTCTGTGAAAACTCCCAGAACATGCACAACAGTTTTAAAGCTACCCGACGACATGTTGTGGAAACCATTGTGGACGCAGCACCGGGAAGCATAAATACTAAACAAATCTGCAAACTTCACAATCCTTATCCTCTCGAATATGTTGACAACAACTGCAACATTTTAATCCCTGCCAAATGCAGACTTGGTGACCATGCTGAGCACAACGTTGGTGATGTAGATGTGGCTGCTGATGCTGCTAGAGGACGAGTAGAAGAACATGAGAAAAGTATGTCTGCACATCATACTTCTCACAAAGCACACGTGAAGAATATCAGCAATGTTATAAATGACACAAAGAAGACAGGCAGCGCTCTGAAGGAGGTCATCCACCACGCTTTCAGAAGGAACTGATCATCGAACTTGAGAATCAGACGAAGCAGGAACTGTCAAATCTGCACACCAAACAAGTTACCTCTGAAGGTGAGAATACACGATGCAAGTGGATCTCAGACTACATCAACACCGTTCTCAAATATGCTTCAAACTCGGACTTTCTCACACTGGAGAGTTCAATACAAGACAAAACGAAGACGCAACTTCCACCAGTGAGGCACAGGACACCTGCAGCCAAATTCAACACGAGGGGGGTAGATAAACTGACATCCGACATTTCTGCCTTCGCATCTGTCAATGGACATGTTTCAACATCTGATAAGCACACACTTACAGGTGCTTACTTCTTACTTTAAGAAAACGTCTTAATGTTTACAGTAATACCGATAAAACTTTGTCAAAAATGAACAAAGTTTGAAACATTGTTTTACATTTTTCTATTACATAATGCCACCTTAAGATGGCATATGGACGCTGTATTTAGATATTTCCAATAACAATAATTCAGTGAAACATTTAAATCAGTTGAGGAAGCATTAGCTGGTTATCATGACATAAAAGGCTGGACTAATGAACAGCTGTAGGTTATCTTACAGACAGAGGTACACAGATCGTCGAGTTCCATTTAACTGACCCGAAGGACGCACGCAAGCAGGTAAGTACTTATTAGTCTGTAGGCATGCGTTGTTGATTAGGTAAGTAACATCAACATTTCACGATGTACATATTATAATGTTCGCATTGTCTGTAAACTGAGCTCGTATATTAGAGCTGAAACATGCCAATGTGAATCTAAGATCGCGACACTGAATTATTTTATCTCGTTTCAAGGTGAAGTCCCCGGAGGCTGTCAACGTTTCAACACCACTGCCACAGTTTGGTAAGGTTATTTTTCATTACCTTGAAAACATTTATAAAATAGAAAATAACAAAATTAAAAACACTACTGTTTACATCTATTTTTCTCCTGCTATGTTATCAGAATGGATACATAGTTATTCTGATATATATCAGAAACACATTCCCAAACATCCTTATGATTTGAATAGAAAATATTAACGAATGGTCACAAGTTAACGACATTAGCAAATACATAGCTTGGTAATCAACATTCGGGTTTTGTACAATATGTTATCCTGGTATTGTGATATGTGTACACATTATGGACAGGGATCCTTCATACTATCATTACCCGACAGCTGTCACATTTTGTGTAAATCTTCACTATTAAATAGACCCAGATGCGTCGTGGAAATGGTATGCTAAGATGGAATACCCCCAAGTCCTGAACATCTAACTTGCTCTTTATTTGTTCATGTCTGTAAGTAGTGTTGGTTTTGTTCTTTAGTCCTGAAATATTTACAGATGCGGGGAGTAAAACCTACTGGAAGCAGGAACAGGCACCACGTTGACACTGCTATGTGGGATGTTGTACAGGACGCTGCTGAAATACTTTCAAACTGAACGCTTTCTGTATCACTGAAATCCATTGGGAGCCCAATTTTAGTGTCGGACATTTTCTTATCAAAGACATGGGAATGGTTATAATGCGTGTGTGTTTACCATCTTCTGATTGCATGGTAAGGCATTGGATTTAGTAGTGTACAGTACAAAAACCTGTGCACTTAAAAGAACCCACCAATGCGTCAGTAAATGACAAGATGGTGGCCACATGAAAACGTCTACTTGCGGGGTACAGCAACGGCAGTATATTTGTACAAAGTACTGTGACTATGTACCCCAATCCACCCAGCTGTAAATGGGTACCTGATGTGGATGTGAAAACCGCAGTAACTTGGGGCACCTAATAACTGCAAAAGTTGTATAATCCCCTGGGATTTGAGATTGAGAATCAATCCAGGGCCGTAGTTGCCTTTCCTTAATAAGGTGGCCGCTATCGACGTTAAAAGAATCTTATGGCAATACTTTGATGCATGAAAAAGTAACTTGTAAAATATTGCCCCTTGGAGACTATACTTAAAGAGCATTTATGCATAATAAGTTAAAATGCCTAAATAATGAGTTTTCCCATATATAATAAGGAGATAATACAATTTTGTGTTTTTAAGCCGGAGTAAAAGTTGAATCAGCATGCTTAGTATTCAGTGGAGTTTATAGCTTTATTTACATGAATATTATTGAATGAATTTAACAAGCTGATGACGTCACTTGCAGGTGATGACCGCCATTCGCAGGTGTAAAAAGTCTCTTTGGCTTTCGTAAGACATGATCTTCGATTACTTAAATGTCAATTATGTAAAACTAATTGCCAACATTGAGAGCCATCCACGGAAAATTTTATATTGTTGACAAACTTTGTTTCATCATCTCTGTTAACATTTTGAGCGGATTGGTATCTTATTACGTGTATTTATATTGTGTGATGATCGATTACCTATGACAGTCTTTGTCAAAGTAAACTGTGAGATGAGCGCCTTAGCTTATAACAGTAACATGCGCGATGTCCGCTACAACGGACGTTATGCTTAAAGGGGATTTATGCCTAAATAATGAGTTTTTCCATATATCATGCAGATAATACAATTTAGTGATTAAAAGCCGGAATATTATATATATTTGATAAACACTGTAATGAACTGTGTAAATATATACGTATATGATCAATTTGAAAACTGTCAACTGTTAAAATATTTAGTGTTGGCATCATGAATAGTGTTGGAAAGATAAATAACCACATTTTCTAGTCAATACATATCACGTGACAACCTGTGTCCCGCCCAGCGAGTGTGTTCAGACTGTGGTCAGTGACTGAAGCGGACGTAGAAGTTACCTGTTGACACTGTGTCTCTTGAACACTCAGGTGTAAAAATATCTTCAAACAACTACTTTTTACGTGTTATTTTTTACTAAATCGTAAAAGAACAGTTTCGAATACAAACAATGATAGTTTTAGCCTGATATGAAGTTTATACAACTATGCTTTTAGTCGGCAAGTGTCTGTTTCTGACTACAGACAGCAAACCAGCTCAACTAACAAATTCTTACAAACTGTTTCATGGAGTATTTATTTCATTGTCAATCGGTGTAAAATTGCATAAAACACATTTAGAATACCCATACAAATATTTTCCTACCGTTATAATCTATTTATATCACAGTTATCACAATTCAGACACAGACGAACATGGCAGCCGATATTCAGTGCTCTCTTTCCTAAACATTGAATGTTGACAATAAAATGTCTAACTTGTTGTCGTAAGTCGGGACATTTGTCAAACTGTAAACAAAATGTGTATTTCCAGGTCCTCAAATACATCTGGACGCTGCTCGAGCCAACACAGACATGTGCCATGTAACTACAGACGGTCAGCTGGTCAACTCACAGCCCGTCAGACAACACAGACACAGCTGCACGTTACAGAAATATCAGGGTACATGTGTCACCATCCCCATCCCGATTCCTCCATCCCCCACTACTGTCACCCCTGCCCCACACACCCCACAGTACTGGGAGACACACTCTAGAGTGGGTGTGGTTAGTGGAGGGTGGCTCCTTGTCCTGTGGTGGGTGTGGTGGAGGAGAGCCAGGTGGACAGTAAGATGAATGTTTATCGACAGCGCCGCTCCTGGTGTGTCAGTGTAGGGAGTCACACACCGGAGTCTCTGTACCAGGGTGTGGCCGTAGGGGGAGGAGGGGAAGTGTTACAGTAACAATGTAACAATGTCTAACACACTCGACACACAGGCCACCCTCCAGTATGGCGTTGTGCTGGATGTGGGGAGGGAGAGACTCTCCTTCATCGACATGGACAGAGAGGTTGTTTTAGCCAAAGTGGATGTTGAGTGGAAGGAGTCTCTTTTTCCCGTGTTTGCTGCTGGGCTGCCAGATGACTACACAGTCAACATGAAGGTGATAAGTGGAGCAGATATCACCATGACTGACACCTAGAAGTCACTTATCTATGACGCCTTGAATTAGACAATAAAATAAAAATGACATTGTGTAATTATGTAAGTGTGATTTATTTATTTAAACTGTCAAATGTATTTGTAGTGATTGAGGCGTACGTATAAGTTGTCTGTGTATGTGTTGTTGTAACGAGGTCAGCTAAATGTGTTGTTTTTCTACTTGACTGGATTCTGTGGGATGTTACAAACATTTTCCATGCACACATGACTATTGTTATGATTATTATTCTGCAGAAGTTGACCAGTTTATCATACATTTCATACATGTCTGGGAAATGGCACAACAAATAACTGAATCCACACATTTATCAAAAGTTGTTTCAAATCATGAGTTTATTCCCGCATTTGGTTTCCACTCTGCAATATAAATGATTTAAATCCCCACATGAACAGTTGTAATGAAATTATTGTAGTTGTGAATCCACACACGCCACATTTGATGTTAGTGAAGACATGTGGTGAAAGTGATTGAAGCGGACACAGAATGTCCTCGTGTACTTGGTGAGACACATGTTCCGAAACACAATCAAGTTCACGGAATCCTTTGTTTCTCTAATTAACTGGGTTTTGTTGTTAGTAAGAAGTGTTTCAAATCCACACAGATTAAATAAGTCAGAAATCTCAGACTTCGAGGGTCGCAAATCACTTTTTTCTGACCAGATATCTCGCCGTTTGCGGACAAGGGAACAGAAGGTGAAATAAGCTTGTAGCATTGTTTTTAAGCATTTCTGAACACTTGATAGTTCTGAACTAGTGGTAAAATCAAAATTATGTTATATTTGGGGGGTACATTTTATCAGTAGCATACCTATTCCTTTCCGGGATTCGAACCCACACTCTCAGAGGGAGTCATCTATAAAGAGCATATGTTAAATCATTTCTTTTACTTAAACAGATTTGAAGGTCAGTGCTGAGCGATCGGGTGTGGTTTTAAGCCGCTTTTAACTAAATTCCAACACTATCACCTCGGGAGACACAAGAATTGGCTTTCGCATGTTGTATCCATGTGGGGAATCGAACCAGGGTTTTCGGTGTGACGAAAGAACGCCTTAACCATTCGGCCACCCAAAAGATCACTGGAGGCTGATGAACTACGTGTGTTCTGAAATAATAAGTTTGTAGCTGGACTTGAAAAACATACAGCTGAAAACAACAGAAGCTGACGTTAAGGTTCTTTACCATGTAATAATAATCGACGTGTAACAGTAATATTCAAGCATAAACCTACAGCAAATATCCACATTTGGAACTGCATAGCGGTATTTTATACTGTTTCTTTTAGCTGTAACTGAACAAGATGCAGTCTTCAATGTTCCCTGCCCTGTTACATTTGTGTATAAACTTCCAATGCATAGATCCATTTTTAACTATGCACGGTTGGTGCGTAGTCTGACACTATATCAGACGGTCACAAACTAGAGTGAGTTAGTGAGTCAGTGAGTTTAGTTTTGCTCCACTTTCGGCAATATTCCAGCAATATCACGGTGGGGCACACCAGAAGCGTGTTTCAAGCATCGTACCCATGTAGGGAATCCAGTCTAGTTCTGCGGCGTGACGAGCGAACGCAGTAACCAGTATATTACCCCACCTTCCCTAAAACTAAAAAGTGTATAAAATATATTTCAACTTGTTAAAGCACAACCTAAAACATGTATGTAAATGGTCACACCCTCCAAACTGTGTTATATGGAAGACCAACATTGTCAATAACAACATATTAGGATCCATTCATCTCTGAGACATGACTTGATATTTTTTCTACACCCACACATGTATACAATTAAGGAAACGTATCTGTAAGCTCACAGATCGTGTCCAGGTACAATGCACACATATAATTTAATTTTCGTTTTGCATTACGTGTTTGGACTTTCACAGCCACGCCACCCAACGATTTTATTGTTATAAATCTATGAATTACATATAGTGTTCAGACAATTGTCAAAATAGGTAACACAAGTGGTGATAACATGATTTTAAACAAATGCACAAGTAAAAAGTCGATTTTACATGAAAATGTTGATTTTGATGTGATTTCTTTTAGGGATGAGAAGTTCGTCGCTACAAAGCAGCAGAAATCACCTTCCAGTTGAAATTGTGCATCAAAGAATATTCACTGTCTGGCAATAAACCTCCTGATTATTGTCAGAAATTAACATTCGTTTTGAAGGAGTTTCAAGAGATTAAATCACTACGTCACGTCTTGACTCTGTGACACGGAACATCGCCATTGTAAACATACATGATTAAGATTACCAGTATTTTGTTGCCAGGCGTCTGAATGTTAGTCTAAGCAAGATATCATGGCTTGCAGCTCGTTGCAACCAAACAGGCATAACAAATGACCGTCCTCATACAGGCAGACCTCGAGTTACCACTGCAGCTCAAGATCGGCACATCCGGGTACTACAGTTGCGCGGTCGTACTGCCACGGGACAGCAAAAGAGATTGGTCTGAGAGCCAGGAACCCCGACGTCGGGGTCGTGCTACGTCGTCACCATCGCGCTCAAAGTCCCTTTTATATGACTGTATCCACTTGCTTGTGTAAACATTACCTTCCTTTAAACTGATGTTGTATTCGATGCACTAAAGTCTATTTGTGGACGAGTTATACATCTTTGAAAGTACAACGTTTCAGCAACAGATTTAGGGTTATGAGTTTCGGTTTTTTCCTAGATTGTGAGGTATTAATAGAAGCAAAGTGTTACTTGTTTACCAAATTCTTTGGAAAGCAAGTACCACCTAAAACCCTGACCCATCAACAACTAAACTTTATACAGTACAACTATTACTACTCTTACAATGTCAGCCATGTTCTAGGATACAACCCTACTCTAGTATATACGGCGTGCATTTGATGCTCAATTAACTCATTACAGGTGCAGGTAGTTGTAGCATCATGGCATTTGTCGTGACAAATGTAAGCATTTAATCCAAGAGTGGTTTACAATTGTAGAGCGTATGTTGTGAATTCTTGTCATGTTTCATAATGGCCACAAGGTGGACAATTCAAAGCAATTAAGGAATGTTCATTTGTCAACAAACCAAACACAGATTAAAAGATCTGCCAATAAAACTTCACAATCATATGTTAAATAATATACTATTCATCCAAACTTCAGACTGACTTACAGAACTGACTATATGTCGTGTATATACATTTGGTTACATCCAAGACGAATTTCTCCACAAACGTGGGCGAACCAACTGCAAAACATATAGAATGTGAAATGCATTAGGATCATGCATCGAATTGTGCAAATATTTTGGATATGAACAGCTGTCTTTTGATGTAAAGGTTTGGCTACTGGACAGTCAGCATTAAAGCTATAGGTTATCAGTCTTGAAAAGTGTGTATCACAACAGAACTGATTTCTTTACAGTGAATCTGAGGGTATATCTTGATTCGCCACTGATGACAACTCGATTCCCCTCTGCCTGAGACCATCGGAGGTGTCGTCGGACCCACTGCAAAAGCTGACGTCGATGAAATGGCGTCAAAATGATTCCAGTGTGGTCGTCGAACACGAGTGTGAGCTGTCGGTTTCAGATGTGTTGTGCCGACGATCGACCACTAAGCAGCCCATTTCTTGTTCCTGTAGCTAAGGTTGGGTATTGCCACAATTTGCACATTCCGATATATTGTCATATGTGTTGGCATGTGGAAGTGTAACAAATGGTTTAAGGTGATTAAAGTACTGTTTCCTTTCTTTCGAAACAATGCCATGCAATGGCCACTGCAAGGAGTCAGATGTGATGGTACTGAAAATGCTTCCAAACTCACTCTGAAGATTTGAACGCGAGAATATTTTTCCGCAGAGGCGTCCGTCAATTTGGTCTCTTTAATCTACGACGACTGTCAGTAACAATCTATCTTTTCATTTATATGGTTTAAAAGTCACACGAGTACAATTATATGACCGAAAAACATTCTAAAAACTATTGACTTGTAATAGCATACAGGAAATACAAACGTTCTCGGTATTTTTTATGACATCACGAAAATTACGCATCGGGTGAACAGTTTCAGGAAAAGTGTACCGCAATATATCGTATTGTGAAGTTGAAATTGCAATATACCCGTTAACTGGTATATTACCACCTACCCCTGCACGTAGCCGTCAAAAACAACTTTTACAAAAATGACTTAAAACAATTTGACGACCCTACACCTGTGACATTACACGTGCTCGACCTGACCTTGGCCGATCAGCAGTGGTGCCTGTTTGTTGCAGTTTGTTCACTCACTAGGCAACTTGTTTAATGTCTTTATATCTGAATATGTCTTTGATGTTCTGTCCAGAGATCATCCGCCAATGGTTTCACATTTTCCTGTACTAGCATTCGTACATTCAGTTTTGGTAAGATAAAATACGGCAACAGATAAAGTACCTTAGGTATCTGTAAAAAGAGACTTATTTAAGAAGTATGCCCATAAAAAACTGAAAGGACGAACAGCAGTAAAGACAAGGGGGAACATATTTGTTGAGAATAGTGAGCAGAATAAATCACAGCGTACAACCTTCTTCAAAATAGAGGAGCGGTGTAGCCCTATGGGTAAATCATCGGCGGAGACCCGGGTTTGAATCCCCACATGGACACAATGTGTGACGCTCATTTCTGGTGTTCCCTGATATTGCTGGAATATTGATAAAATCACGAAATTGATTCGATATTGTTTCCATTCAAATGGCACTTTAATTTTGTGCAATCACTACACAGAGTCAATATGTTGGATGGAAATACTGGGAGAACATCAACAGAAAATATTCAGCTGTGGAAACCATGCATAAAGTTATTCAAATAGGACATGGAACTGTGCTGATATCTTAATAATAAAATGCACCATGTCATGATGTCAAAATAGTAAAACACAATATGTGCTGACACCATAGAAGCAAATCATAATGTCCTGATGTCACTGCTGCCTCCTTCAGTCCCCGGCCAGAGAGGATGATCTTGGTGATGTCATGGAAGCCTCCGGTAGCATAGGCACAGAATGCAGAGTCAGACAGAGGGTGGCCCGACCAGTTCAAGTGATTGGTGTGATTGCCTGGATTTCACATGTTCATACTGAAGGATTTTTTTGTGTTCACTAATATTTCGTATTCGATAAAATGAACACCTGCAGTGTTGCAATGATTACAAGAAGACACATACTTTTCAAAAATGTAGGGGAACTGTACTTTCATTGTACGATTTTCAAAAGTGGGAGATTTGTTGGACTGAATCAATTTGGATAGATTAATAATGGATATCTTGTGAACTGTGACTGATTTTCAGTCAGTAGTGTGTGAGTGAACCCTAAAAACCCTGACCCAGCACAGATGCAAGAAAAATATCGGAAGAAATTATCTACAGTGATTTATCGACCTTCCTGAAAAACGTCAACCTTCAAGATGACACCCCATGCACATGTCGAAGTCTGCCGCATTGTGCACGTGCTTGCCATGCATTGTGTTTGCATGTGGTGATAATGTGAGATGAGATGATACTGCATACACAAGGTCAAAGTCATTGTAACGTTCCTCAATGGGTTTTCTTTCTACCAGACTTCAGTGTCCAGGTTCCCCTGCTTTTATGAAGAGTATATGATAATTTGTAGCACACACCTGGAAACACATATCCATTAGATGCTAACATACACCTACTCCTCATGGCGTCAGAAACATATCCCCATCAGATGCTAACATACAGCTACACCTCATGATACCCAGAAACATTACAGGCAGAGATGTGAAGTATACATGTGTCGTGGATCTGTTGTACATTACAAAAGTAAACGTGTGTCGCGTTCTTACTGTGCATTACATATAGAAATGTAGAGTAAATATGCGTCATGGATCTACTGCACACTGTAGACAGAGATCAAAGGAAATTGTGTCATGGATCTACTGTACCCTATAGACATGGATCTAAGGAAACATATTTTATGGATCTATTATACACTGTAGACAAAGATCTAAGGAAAAGAGTCTCATGAATTTATTGTACATCATAGGGAGAGAGAAATCTAATGAAAACATGTATCATGGATCTGTCGTGCACTGTAGAGAGAGAGAATTAAGGAAAATATATATCATGGTTGTATTGTACACTTTAGACAGAGATCTGAAGTAAGTAAGCGTCATAGATCTTTTGTAAGCAGTTTAGAGAGAACATAAATCACTGATGTATTATACACCTTCAATAGAAGACTATGGCTCAAAACTTCCCGATGTGATGTCAAATTTTATCTCATTTACACAGATGAGAACTTTACAAGAACACGTGTCATGAATCTATTGCCCATTGTAGATAGATATTAAAGGAAAGCAAGGCTTTTACACTGTACACTTAATACCAGTTGCTAACGACAACATGTCATGGAATTACTTCTCATACCAGACAGAGATTTAAGGAAAATGTATGCCATGAATCTTTGCACATGGTCAATAAAATTCAACAAAAACCATTTTCTCAGCACACGTTTGGACATTTGTTTATGAAAGGAAATTATGCAATAGACTTTGTACTTAGATAAAGGAAATCACAGTGGGTATTTCGGGTTAGAATAGATAGACCTTTCCACATAACATCACTTTACAGATTTAATATACACTGCTTCTATAAATCGCAGTGTACAGACAACACATTGATCTAGCTGTGATACTGCTAAATGTAGATCTCAGTTTCACGAAAAATACATGGACCAGTCATCGCACAGCTGTGACAGTGCTAAATGCAGATCTCAGCGTAACAGACAACACATGGACCCGTCATGATACAACTGTGATACAACTAGATGTAGGTCTCGGTGTAACTGACAACACATAGATCCATTATGATACAACTGTTATTCTGCTGAATGTAGATCTCAGTGTAACGGACAACACATGGACCAGTGATCATACAGCTGTAATACAGCTAAATGTAGATCTCACGTAGTGTAACGGACAATACATGGTCCCGTCACGACACAGCTGTAATACAGTTAAATGTAGGTCTCAGGGTAATGGATAACACGACCCCAGTCATCACACAGCTGTACGTGTAGCGGGCAACACATGGACCAGTTATGATGCAGCTGTAATACAGCTGAATGTAGATCTCAGTGTCACATTTAAGACATGGACCCGTCATTACACAGCTGTAATACAGCTCAGCGTATATCTCAGTTCAATGGACAACACATACACCAGTCATGATACAATTGTGATACTGCTAAATGTACATCTCAGTGTAACACACTCTACAGCATTGTTTCCTACCTGTACGCAGTGCTATGTGTAATGTGAGAGACGTTTTAACAGTCCGACTGTCGTACAACGTGCCTTTGAACCTGTGACCCGGAAATGACATAATAACAAGGAAGCCAAATCTCCAGGTAAGTGGGCCCTGCACCATCTGAGTAAGTTGTCTTGATAGAGATGGTTTAACTTGTAAGTGTGAGAAGTACGTACGAGGACATGGTACAGCATATATACAAATTGGTTATTGTTTAAGTTTCCACAATCAAACTTCGAGGAAGCATTTAAACCTTATACTTTCACGCCTACTTCGGACCCATTTACTTACTGAGTGTTCACAATACGAACATATCAAACTTTCAAAACAAGAATAACAATGCATAACTGAGTGAGAGTGCAACATGACATCAACTAGCACATATTATGTTTAGGCAGATTCCATATCTTTAAAGATCAACCAGGAATATACTTGTCATGACGAGACCTCAGTCGACCTTGAAATATACAAAGTTATCCATAACAATTCTTGAACGTGGGCGTTACTATAACCATGTACCCGACATGGAGGACAGGCTATGCTTAGAGGTCTATCTATGCTAGAAATCAGTGAGAGAAACAAACGTTAACGGTCTGTAGTTGAGTATAGAAATCAACAAACGGGTGTTGTTAGTGGTGAAAGTGGTGTGTCAGGAAGAGAAAGGCCGAGATAATTCCGTGCTGTTCATAGCCTCGTGTGTAGTAGTAGTAGTAGTAGTAGTAGTAGTAGTAGTAGTAGTAGTAGTAGTAGTGGTAGTAGTAGTAGCGGTGGGGGGATAACTAGTGTGTGGGGTTTAATCAAAATCAGTGAAAGGAGAAGGAGACGCGGCAGACATATAATTTGTGCTATTTGGTTACACTCGGAGTGGGAAACGCAAGTAGAAAGAGTAGTGTATGGTGGGGTTGAGCGTATAGAGACAGATAATGGTGGATAAATTAGTCAGGAAGTACTAATTTAGAGTGTACGTTACGCAGGTGGTGTAAGTACTGCATAATAGATTAAAACAAATAGGACATACGGGTAGGTCAGTTATTTAGGAAGTTGAGGGTGTGCGAGACGCAGATCGAGTAAGTCGTGTATGGTGGGGTAAAACAATCAGGAGACAGGATTAAGTATTTTGGCAACTCTTGGTGTGGGAGACGTAGGTAAGGTAAGTAGAGCCTAGTGGGTTAGAACAAACGGAATCAGATTCGGGTGGATAAGTGATTTAGGAAACTCAGGGTGTGGAAGAAATAGGAGATACGGGTGGATAGATTAGTTAGGAAGCTCAGGGTGTGAGAGGCGCTGATGGGGTAAGTAGTGTATGGTTTGGGGCAGAATAAGGAGAGTCGGGAGGATAGCGGACATTGGACATATCATTAAATAGTTCACTTTGAACTGGTAATGTTTAGTAGCGTGGCAGAATTTTCTACAATTAAGATGACTCTCCTGTTTTTATTACAAGGAAGCCAAACCTCCACATAGGTGTGTTCTGCTTTGTCTCGACAAATGTGAGTAAAGCTGAAATATCCTAAAAACAAAACTCAAATAAGTACATACGCAAGCGTAGTGGATCAGATGATACCTACGTTGACTATGAGTGAAGTTTTCACAATCGAACGAAAAGCAAACACCTAAACCTTATTTTATCGTCACTTCAGAATTCATTCGTTCTACCCTTTTTGTGCTTAAACACAAGTTCATCTTGCATCGTTAGAGCTAAGAAATATGCAAACTGACACATAGCATAGTCCAACAGAATGCGTTTCTTCAGGGAGATCAACCAGGAACATATTATTTGTGACGTGACTGCAGTCTGCCTTGAAGTGTGCACTGTCGTCGATTGCTGTGCACAAACGAGGCGTTGTCGATATGTAGGACTGGCTATTGTAAAGAGTTAATTATACTTGGGATCACTGAGACAGGCCTATGCATTCGGGGACTGGATATTCAGGTGTGTATATCACTGGAAGGTAGCTCAGGGTGTGGGAGACGCAGATCAAGTAGACGTGTGTTATGCAGTTTATGAAGTAGGTGAAGTGGGTGAAGTACAAGCGACATGAGATCCTGTGTCTCTTTTCATCTCTCCATCCGTCCCTCTCCTCGTGGCCCTGTTGAAATACAAATCTCTCCCTTCTATTACCCATCTTTCTCTCATTCAGGTACGCGCTTCTCCACCTATAATCCAAACACAAACAAAGTCACTCCTGCCTGTATCCACTTCACCTCCCATTAAACACTTATCACATCTACCTGCAAACGTATTTTCCCACTACACGTCGGTAACTCCTACCTGTAGCCAACAGTCCTCCCAATGCACACCTTACCTGTGTTACCTCTCCTCCAATTACACAGCTGTCACTCCCACTAGTATCCAGCTCTCCTCCCAGAACACACCTGTCACATATCTACATCTCCTCTCACTGCATACCTGTCACTTCTACCTTTATATACCTCTCCTCCAACTATAACACCTCTCACTCTACCTGTATCTACCTCTCCTCCACTGTACCCCGTCACTTCTGCTTTTATATACCTCTCCTCTAAACACACACCTGTCACTTCTACTTGTATGTACCTCTCCTCCCACTGCATACCTGTCACTCCTACCTGTATCCAGCTCTCCTCCCACTACACAGCTGTCACATATCTACCTCTCCTCCCACTGCATACCTGTCACTCCTACCTTTATAAACCTCTCCTCCCACTACACACCTGTCACTCCTACCTTTATATACCTCTCATTTCACTATAACACCTCTAACTTCTACCTGTATTTTAACTCTCCTCCAACTACACACCTGTCACTTCTACCTGTATCTACCTCTCCTCCCACTGAATACCTGTCACTTCTACCTAAATCTACTGTTCCTGCCACTACACACTTGTCACTCCTACCTGTATCCAGATCTATTCCCACTACACATCTGTCACATATCTACCTCTCCTCCCACTGCACACCTGTCATTTCTATCTTTATATACCTCTCCTCAAACTATAACATCACTCACTTCTATCTGTATCTACCTCTCTTCCCATTCCAATCCGTCACGTCTGCTTTTATATACCTCTCCTGCAACTACACACCTGTCACTTCTACATGTATCTCCCTCTCCTCCCACTGCATACCTGTCACTTTTACCTGCATCTACTGTTCCTGCTACTACACATCTGTCACTCCTACATGTATCCAGCTATCCTCCCACTACACACCTGTCATATATCTACCTCTCCTCCCACTGCATACCTGTCACTCCTACATTTATATACCTCTCCTACAATTACACACCTGTCACTTCTACCTTTATATCCTCCCACTATAACACCTCTCACTCCTACCTGTATCTACCTCTCCTCCCACTATACGCCGTCAGTTCTACTTTTATATACCTCTCCTGCAACTACACACCTGTCACTTCTACCTGTATCTAAGTCACCTCCCACTGCACACCTGTCACTTCTAACTTCATCTACTGTTCCTGCCACTACACACCTCTCACTCCTACCTGTATCCAGCTCTCCTCCCACTATAACACCTCTCACTTCTACCTGTATCTACCTCTCCTCCCACTACATACCTGTCACTTCTACCTTCATCTACTCATCCATCCACTACACACCTCTCACTACTACCTGTATCCATCTCTCCTCCCACTATAAACCTGTAACATATCTACCTCTCGTCCCACTGCATACCTGTCACTTCTACCTTTATATACCTTTCCTCAAACTATAACATCACTCACTTCTACCTGTATCTACCTCTCTTCCCACTGTACCGAGTCACTTCCACTTTTATATACCTCTCCTCCAACTACACACCAGTCACTTCCAATTGTATCTAAATCTCCTCCCACTGCACCCCTGTCACTTCTCCTTTTATATACCTCTTCCAACTACACACGTGTCACTTCTACCTGTATCTAAATCTCCTCCCACTGCATATCTGTCACTTTTACCTCCATTTACTGTTCCTTCTACTACACACCAGTCACTTCTACTGGTATCCAGCTCTCCTCCAACTACACACCTGTCACATATCTACCTCTCTTCCCACTGCATACCTGTCACTCCTACCTATATATACCTCTCCTCCAACTAAACACCTGTCACTTCTACCTTTATCTACCTCTAGTACCACTGCACAATTGCTTCTTCTACCTGCATCTACTGTACCTGCCACTACACATCTGTCACATATCTACCTCTCCTCCCACTGCACACCTGTCACACCTACCTTTATATATATCTCCTCGAACTACACACCTGTCACTTCTATCTCTATCTACCTCTTCTCAAACTGCATACCTGTCACTTTTAACTCCATCTACTGTTTCTGTCACTACACACCTGTCAGTCCTACCTGTATCCAGCTCTCCTCCCACTACACACCTATCACATATCTACCTCTCCTGACACTGCATACCTGCCACTCCTACATTTATTTACCTCTCCTCCCACTATAACACAATTCACTTCTACCTGTCTCTTCCTCTCCTTCCACTGCACACCTGTCACTTCTCCTTTTATATACCTCTTCCAACTACACACCTGGCATTTCTACCTGTATCTAAATCTCATCCCATTGCATATCTGTCACTTCTAAATGCATCTACTCTTAATACCACTACACAAGTGTCACTCCTACCTTTATCCAGCTCTCCACCCACTATAACACCTCTCACTTCTACTTGTATCTACCTCTCCTCCAACTACACACCTGTCACTTCTACCTTTATATACCTCTCCTCCAACTATAACACCTCTCACTCCTACCTGTATCTACCTCTACTCCCACTGTACCCCGTCACTTCTACTTATATATACCACTTCTACAACTACACACCTGTCACATCTACCTGTATCTAAATCTAATCCCACTGCACCCCTGTCACTTCTGCTTTTATATACGTCTTCCAACTACACACCTGTCACTTCTACCTGTATCTAAATCTCATCCCACTGCATATCTGTCACTTTTACTTCCATTTACTACACACCTGTCACTTCTAGCTCCAACCAGCTCTCCTCCCACTATAACACCTCTCACTTTTACATGTTTCTACCTCTCCACCCACTGCATACCTGCCACTCCTACCTTTATCTACCTCTACTACAATTACACACCTGTCACTGCTACCTTTATATACCTCTCCTCCAACTATAACACATCTCACTCCTACCCGTATCTACCTCTCCTCCCACTGCATGCCTGTCACTTCTACCTGCATCTACTGTTAATCAAACATGACACCTGTCACTCCTACCTGTATCCAGCTCTCCTCCCACTACACACCTATCACATATCTACCTCTCTTCCCACTGCATACCTGTCACTCCTGCCTTTATATACCTCTACCGCAACTACACACCTGTCAATTCTCCATGTATCTCCCTCTCCTCCCAGTGCATACTTGTCACTTTTACCTGCATCTACTGTTCCTGCCACTACACACCTGTCACTCCTACCTGTATCCAGCTCTCCTCCCACTACACACCTGTTATATAACTACCTCTCCTCCCACTGCATACCTATCACTCCTACCTTTATATACCTCTCCTACAACTACACACCTGTCACTTCTACCTATATATACCTCTTCTCCCACTATAACATCACTCACTTCTATCTCTATCTAACTCTCCTACCACTGCATACCTGTCACTCCTACCTTTATCTACCTCTACTACAACTACACACCTGTCACTGCTACCTATATATGCCTCTCCTCCAACTATAACACCTCTCACTCCTACCTGTATCTACCTCTCCTCCCACTGCATGAGTGTCACTTCTACCTGCATCTACTGTTAATGCCACATGACACCTGTCAGTCCTACCTGTATCCAGATCTCCTCCCACTACACACCTATCACATATCTACCTCTCTTCCCACTGCATACCTGTCACTCCTAACTTCATCTACCTCTACTACAACTACACACCTGTCACTTCAAACTTTATATACCTCTTCTCCCACTAAAATATCACTCACTTCTATCTGTATCTACCTCTCCTCCCACTGCATACCTGTCACTTCTACCTGCATCTACTCTTCCTCCCACTACACACCTGGCACATATCTACCTCTGGTCCCACTGCATACCTATCACTTCTACCTGTATCTTCCTCTCTTCCCACTGTAAACCGTGACATCTACTTTTACATACCTCTCCTTCAACTACACAGTTGCCACTTCTATCTGTATCTACCTCTCCTCCCACTGCATATCTGTCACTTCTACCTCCATCTACTGTTCCTGCCACTACACACCTGTCACTTCTAGCTCTAACCAGCTCTCCTCCCACTATAACACCTCTCACTTCTACCTGTATCTACATCTCCTCCCCCTGCACACCTGTCACTTCTGCTTTTATATACCTCTTCTCCAACTATACAAATATGATTTCTACCTGTATCTACCCATCCTCCCACTGCATATCTGTCACTTCTACCTGTTTCCAGCTCTCCTCCCACTACACACCTGTCACATATCTACCTCTCTTCCCACCGCATACCTGTCACTCCTGCCATTATATACCTCTCCTCCAACTATAACAACTCTCACTCCTACCTGTATCTACCTCTACTCCCACTGTACCCCGTCACTTCTACTTTTATATACAACTTCTACAACTACACACCTGTCACATCTACCTGTTTCTAAATGTAATCCCACTGCACCCCTATCACTTCTGCTTTTATATACGTCTTCCAACTACACACCTGTCACTTCTACCTGTATCTAAATCTCATCCCACTGCATATCTGTCACTTTTACTTCCATTTACTTTTCCTGCCACTACACACCTGTCACTTCTAGCTCCAACCAGCTCTCCTCCCACTATAACACCTCTCACTTCTACATGTTTCTACCTCTCCTCACCACTGCATACCTGTCACTCCTACCTTTATCTACCTCTACTACAACTACACACCTGTCACTGCGATCTTTATGTACCTCTCCTCCAACTATAACACCTCTCACTTCTACCTGCATCTACTCTTCCTCCCACTACACACCTGGCACATATCTACCTCTCTTCCCACTGCAGACCTGTCACTAGCACCTTTATATACCTCTACCTCCATCTACTGTTCCTGCCACTACACACCTGTCACTTCTAGCTCTAACCAGCTCTCCTCCCACTATAACACCTCTCACTTCTACCTGTATCTACATCTCCTCCCCCTGCACACCTGTCACTTCTGCTTTTATATACCTCTTCTCCAACTATACAAATATGATTTCTACCTGTATCTACCCATCCTCCCACTGCATATCTGTCACTTCTACCTGTTTCCAGCTCTCCTCCCACTACACACCTGTCACATATCTACCTCTCTTCCCACCGCATACCTGTCACTCCTGCCATTATATACCACTCCTCCAACTACACACCTGTAACTTCTACCTTTATATACCTCTCCTCCAACTATAACAACTCTCACTCCTACCTGTATCTACCTCTACTCCCACTGTACCCCGTCACTTCTACTTTTATATACAACTTCTACAACTACACACCTGTCACATCTACCTGTATCTAAATCTCATCCCACTGCATATCTGTCACTTTTACTTCCATTTACTTTTCCTGCCACTACACACCTGTCACTTCTAGCTCCAACCAGCTCTCCTCCCACTATAACACCTCTCACTTCTACATGTTTCTACCTCTCCTCACCACTGCATACCTGTCACTCCTACCTTTATCTACCTCTACTACAACTACACACCTGTCACTGCGATCTTTATGTACCTCTCCTCCAACTATAACACCTCTCACTTCTACCTGCATCTACTCTTCCTCCCACTACACACCTGGCACATATCTACCTCTCTTCCCACTGCAGACCTGTCACTAGTACCTTTATATACCTCTACCTCCATCTACTGTTCCTGCCACTACACACCTGTCACTTCTAGCTCTAACCAGCTCTCCTCCCACTATAACACCTCTCACTTCTACCTGTATCTACATCTCCTCCCCCTGCACACCTGTCACTTCTGCTTTTATATACCTCTTCTCCAACTATACAAATATGACTTCTACCTGTATCTACCCATCCTCCCACTGCATATCTGTCACTTCTACCTGTTACCAGCTCTCCTCCCACTACACACTTGTCACATATCTACCTCTCATCCCACCGCATACATGTCACTCCTGCCATTATATACCTCTCCTCCAACTACACACCTGTCACTTCTACCTTTATATACCTCTCCTCCAACTATAACAACTCTCACTCCTACCTGTATCTACCTCTACTCCCACTGTAAACCGTCACTTCTACTTTTATATACAACTTCTACAACTACACACCTGTCACATCTACCTGTTTCTAAATGTAATCCCACTGCACCCCTATCACTTCTGCTTTTATATACGTCTTCCAACTACACACCTGTCACTTCTACCTGTATCTAAATCTCATCCCACTGCATATCTATCACTTTTACTTCCATTTACTTTTCCTGCCACTACACACCTGTCACTTCTAGCTCCAACCAGCTCTCCTCCCACTATAACACCTCTCACTTCTACATGTTTCTACCTCTCCTCCCACTGCATACCTGTCACTCCTACCTTTATCTACCTCTACTACAACTACACACCTGTCACTGCTATCTTTATATACCTCTCCTCCAACTATAACACCTCTCACTTCTACCTCCATCTACTCTTCCTCCCACTACACACCTGGCACATATCTACCTCTCTTCCCACTGCACACCTGTCACTAGTACCTTTTTATACCTTTCCTGCAACTACACACCTGTCACTTCTACCTGTATCTACCTCTCGTCCCACTGCATACCTACCACTTCTACCTGTATCTTCCTCTCTTCCCACTGTAAACCGTGACATCTACTTTTACATACCTCTCCTTCAACTACACAGTTGCCACTTCTATCTGTATCTACCTCTCCACCCACTCCATACCTGTCACTGCTACCTTTATATACCTCTCCTAAAACTACAACACCTCTCACTCCTACACGTATCTACCTCTCCTCCCACTGCATGCCTGTCACTTCTACCTGCATCTACTGTTAATCAAACATGACACCTGTCACTCCTACCTGTATCCAGCTCTCCTCCCACCACACACCTATCACAAATCTACCTCTCTTCCCACTGCATACCTGTCACTCCTGCCTTTATATACCTCTACCGCAACTACACACCTGTCACTTCTACCTGTATATACCTCTCCTCCAACTATAACAACTCTCACTCCTACCTGTATCTACCTCTACTCCCACTGTACCCCGTCACTTCTACTTTTATATTCCACTTCTACAACTACACACCTGTCACATCTACGTGTATCTAAATCTATTCCCACTGCACCCCTGTCACTTCTGCTTTTATATACGTCTTCCAACTACACACCTGTCACTTCTACCTGTATCTAAATCTCATCCCACTGCATATCTGTCACTTTTACTTCCATCTACTTTTCCTGCCACTACACACCTGTCACTTCTAGCTCCAACCAGCTCTCCTCCCACTATAACACCTCTCACTTCTAAATGTTTCTACCTCTCCACCCACTGCATACCTGTCACTCCTTCCTCTATCTGCCTCTACTACAACTACACACCTGTCACTGCTACCTTTATATACCTCTCCTCCAACTATAACACCTCTCACTCCTACCCGTATCTACCTCTCCTCCCACTGCATGCCTGTCACTTCTACTTGCATCTACTGTTAATGCCACATGACACCTGTCACTCCTACCTGTATCCAGCTCTCCTCCCACAACACACCTATCACACATCTACCTCTCTACCCACTACATACCTGTCACTCCTGCCTTTATATACCTCTACCGCATCTACACACCTGTCACTTCTACATGTATCTCCCTCTCCTACCAGTGCATACTTGTCACTTTTACCTGCATCTACTGTTCCTGCCACTACACACCTGTCACTCCTACCTGTATCCAGCTCTCCTCCCACTACACACCTGTTATATAACTACCTCTCCTCCAACTGCATACCTATCACTCCTGCCTTTATATACCTCTCCTACAACTACACACATGTCACTTCTACCTTTATATACCTCTCTTACAACTACACACCTGTCACTTCTAGCTCCAACCAGCTCTCCTCCCACTACAACACCTCTCACTTCTACATGTTTCTACCTCTCCTCCCACTGCATACCTGTCACTCCTACCTTTATCTACCTCTACTACAACTACACACCTGTCACTCCTACCTGTATCTCCCTCTCCTCCCACGGCATGCCTGACACTTCTACCTGCATCTACTGTTAATGCCACATGACACCTGTCACTAATACCTGTATCCAGATCTCCTCCCACTACACACCTATCACATATCTACCTCTCCTCCCACTGCATACCTGTCACTCCTGCCTTTATATACCTCTAATACAACTACACACCTGTCACGTCTACCTTTATATACCTCTTCTCCCACTATAACATCACTCACTTCTATCTGTATCTACCTCTAATACCACTGCATACCTGGCACTCCTACCTTTATCTACCTCTACTACAACTACACACCTGTCACTTCTACCTTTATATACCTCTCCTCCAACTAAAACAACTCTAACTCCTACCTGTATCTACCTCTCCTCCCACTGTACCCCGTCACTTCTACTTTTATATACAACTTCTACAACTACACACCTGTCACATCTACCTGTATCTAAATCTATTCCCACTGCACCCCTGTCACTTCTACTTTTATATACGTCTTCCAACTACACACCTGTCACTTCTACCTGTATCTAAATCTCATCCCACTGCATATCTGTCACTTTTACTTCCATTTACTTTTCCTGCCACTACACACATGTCACTTCTAGCTCCAACCAGCTCTCCTCCCACTACAACATCTCTGACTTCTATATGTTTCTACCACTAGTCCCACTGCACACCTGTCACTTCTGCTTTTATATACCTCTCTTCCAACTACACAAATAGCATCTCTACCTGTGTCTACCTCTCCTCTCACTGCATACCTGTCACATATCTACCTCTACTCCCACTGCATTCCTGTCACTCCCACCTTTATCTAGATCTACTAAAACAACACATCTGTCACTGCTACCTTTATATACCTCTCCTCCAACTATAACACCTCTCACTCCTACCTGTATCTACCTTTCCTCCCACTGCATGCCTGTCACTTCTGCCTGCATCTACTGTTCCTGCCACTACACACCATTCACTTCTACCTGTATCTTCCTCTCCTCCCGCTGTACAGCTGTCACTTCTACCTGTTTCCAGCTCTCCTCCCACTACACACCTGTCACACATCTAAATTTCCTCCCACTGCATACCTCTCACTCCTACCTTTATATACCTTCCCTCCTACTTTAACACCATTCACTTCTACCTGTATCTACTTTTCCTATTACTGCAACCAAGTCAATTCTGCTTTTATATACCTCTTCCAACTACACACCTGTCACTTCTACTTGTATCTACCTCTCCTCCCAAGGCATACTTGTCACTTCTACCTCCATCTACTGTTTCTGCCACTACACACCTGTCACTCTTACCTGTATCCAGCCCTCCTCCCACTACACACCAATCACATATCTACCTCTCCTCCCACTGCATACCTGTCACTTCTACCTTTATATACCTTTCATCCAACGAAACACCTGTCACATCTTACGTTTTTTACTTCTAGTCAAACTGCATACCTGTCACTTCTACCTGCATCTACTGTAACTGCCACTACAAATCTGTCACATATCTACCTCTCCTCCCACTGCATACCTGTCACTCCTACATTTATATACCTCTCCTCCAACTGCACACCTGTCACTTTTACCTCTATCTACCTCTTCTGAAACTGCATACCTGTCACTTTTACCTTCATCTACTGTTTCTGCCACTACACACCTGTCACTCCTACCTGTATCCAGCTCTCCTCCCAGTACACACCTATGACATATCCACCTCTCCTCCCACTGTATACCTGTCACTCCTACCTTTATATACCTCTTCTGCAACTACAAACATGTCACTTCTACCTGTATCTCCCTCTCTTAACACTGCATACCTGACACTTTTACTTGCATCTGCTGTTTCTGCCACTACACACCTGTCACTCCTACCTGTATCCAGCTCTCCTATCACTACACACCTGTCACATAACTACCTCTTCTCCCACTGCATACCTCTCACTCCTACCTTTATATACCTCTCCTCCCACTATAGCACCACTCACTTCTACCTGTATCTTCCTCTCCTCCCGAAGCACACCATTCACTTCTACTTTTATATACCTCTACCAACTACACACCTGTCATTTCTACCTGTATCTAATTCTCCTCCCACTGTATATCTGTCACTTTTACCTGCATCTACTGTTCCTGCCACCACACACCTGTCACTCCTACCTTTGTCCAGCTCTCCACCCACTATAACACCTCTCACTTCTACTTGTATCTACCTCTCCTCAAACTAGACACCTGTCAATTCTCATTTTTTACACTTCTCCTCCAACTACACACCAATCACTTCTACCTATATCTACGTCTCCCCAAACTGCATACCTGTCAGTTTAACCTGTTTCCAGCTCTCCTTCCACTACACACTTGTCACATATCTACCTTTCTTCCCACTGCATACCTGTCACTCCTACTTTTATATACCTTTCATCCAACGAAACACCTGTCACTTCTAACTCTTTCTACCTCTAGTCAAACTGCATACCTGTCACTTCTACCTACATCTACTGTACCTGCCACTACACATCTGTCACATATCTACCTCTCCTCAAACTGCATACCTGTCACTCCTACCTTTATATACCTCTCCTGCAACTACACACATGTCACTTCTACCTGTATCTCCCTCACCTCCCACTGTATACCTGTCACTTTTCCCTGCATCTACTGTTCCTGCCACTACACACCTGTCACTCCTACCTGTATCCAGCACTCCTCCCACTACACACCTGTCATATATCTACCTCTTCCCTCACTCCATACCTGTAACTCCTACCTTTATATACCTCTCCTACAAATACACACCTGTCACTTCTACCTTTATATACCTCTCCTCCCACTGTAACAGCTCTCACTTCTACCTGTATCTTTCTCTCCTCCCACCGCACACCTGTCACTACTGCTTTTATATACCTCTTCCAACTACACACCTGTCATTTCTAACTATATCTACCTCTCCTCCCACTACATACCTGTCACTTCTACCTTCATCTACTCATCCATCCACTACACACGTATCACACCTACCTCTATCCATCTCTCCTCCCACTACACACTTGTCACATATCTACCTCTCCTCCCACTGCACACCTGTCACTTCTGCTTTTATATACCTCTCCTCCAACTACACAAAAATCATTTCTATCTGTATCTACCTCTCCTCCCACTGCATACCTGTCACTTCTACCTGTTTCAAGCTCTCCTCCCACTACACATCTGTCACATATCTACCTCTCATACCACTGGATACGTGACACTCCTACCTTCATGTACCGCTCCTACAACTACACACCTGTCACGTCTACCTTTATATACCTCTCATCCAACTATAAAACCTCTCACTTCTACCTGTATCTTTCTCTCCTCCCACTGCAAACCGTCACTTCTACTTTTATATACCTCTCCTCCAACTACACACCAGTCACTTCCACCTGTGTCTAAATCTCCTTCCACTGCACCCCTGTCACTTCTGCTTGTATATACCTCTTCCAACTTCACACCTGTCACTTCTACCTGTATCTAAATCTCCTCCCACTGCACATCTGTCACTTTTTCCTCCATTTACTGTTCCTGCCACTACACACCTGTCACTTCTACCTGTATGCAGCCCTCCTCCCACTACACACCTGTCACATATCTACCTCTCTTCCCACCGCATACCTGTCACTCCTACCTTTGTATACCTCTCCTCCTACTAAACACCTGTCATTTCTACCTCTATCTATCTCTTCTCAAACTGCATACCTATCACTTTTACCTCCATCTACTGTTTCTGCCACTACACAACTGCCACATATATCTACCTCTCCTCCCACTGCACACCTGTCACTTCTGCTTTTCTATACCTCGCCTCCAGCTACAAAAAAATCATTTCTATCTGTATCTACCTCTCCTCCCACTGCATACCTGTCACTTCTTCCTGTTTCCAGCTCTCCTCCCACTACACATCTGTCACATATTTTCCTCTAGTCCAACTACACACCTGACACTTCTATCTTTATATACCTCTCCTCCAACTATAACACCTCTCACTGCTCCCTGTATCTACCTCTCCTTCCATTGCACAACGTTACTTCTAATTTTATATACCTCTTCCTACTACACACCTGTCACTTCTAAATGTATCTAACGCTCCACCCACTGCATATCTGTCACTTTTACCTCCATTTACTGTTCCTGTCACTACACACCTCTCACTTCTACCTGTATATACCTCTCCTAGAACTACACACCTGTCACATCTACCTGTATCTAAATCTAATCCAATTGCACCCGTCTCATTTGGGCTTTTATATAAATCTTCCAACTACACACTTGTCACTTTTACCTGTATCTAAATCTCCTCCCACTACATACCTGTCACGTCTACCTGTTTCCAGCTCTCTTCCCACTACACCTCTGTCACATATCTAAATCTCCTACCACTGCATACCTGTCACTCCTACCTTTATCTACCTCTCCTACAAATACACACCTGTCACTCCTACCTGTATCTAAATCTCCTCCCACTGTACCCCGTCACTTCTACTTTTATATACCTCTTCCTACTACACACCTGTCACTTCTAAATGTATCTAATTCTCCACCCACTGCATATCTGTCACTTTTACCTCCATTTACTGTTCCTGTCACTACACACCTCTCACTTCTACCTGTATATACCTCTCCTCCCACTGCATGCCTGTCGCTTTTACCTGCATCTACTGTTAATGCCACATGACACCTGTCACTCCTACCTGTATCCAGCTGTCCTCCCACTACACACCTGGCACACATCTACCTCTCATCCCACTGCATACCTGTCACTAGTACCTTTATATACATCTCCTCCAACTACACCTGCATCTGCATCTATTCTTTCTACCACTACACACCTGGCACATATCTACCTCTCTTCCCACTGCATACCTGTCACTAGCACCTTTATATACCTCTCCTCGAACTACACACCTGTCACTTCTACCTGTATCTACCTCTCCTACCGCTGTATACCTATCACTTCTACCTGTATCTTCCTCTCCTCCCACTGTCCCCCGTGACTCCTACTTTTACATACCTCTCCTCCAACTACACAGTTGTCACTTCTATCTGTATCTAACTCTCCTCCCACTGCACATCTGTCACTTCTGCTTTTATATACCTCTTTCAACTACACACCTGTCATTTCTACCTGTATCTACCTCTCCTACCACTGCACATCTGTCACTTCTACCTCCATGTAGTGTTCCTGTCACTACACACCTGTCACTTCTAGTTCTATCCAGCGCTCCTCCTACTATAACACCTCTCACTTCTACCTGTATCTACCTCTCCTCCCACAGCACCTCCTCACTTCTACCTTTATATACCTCTTCTCCAACTAAACACCTGTCACTCGTACCTGTATCCAGCTCTAATCCCACTATAACACCTCTCACTTCTACCTGTATTTACCTCTCCTCCCACTGCATACCTATCACTTCTACCTGTATCTTCCTCTAGTCCCACTGTACCCCGTGAATTCTACTATTACATACCTCTCCTCCAACTACATAGCTGTCACTTCTATCTGTATCTACCTCTCCTCCCACTGCACACCTGTCACTTCTGCTTTTATATACCTCTTTCAACTACACACTTGTCACTTTTACCTGTATCTAAATCTCCTCCCACTGCATACCTGTCACGTCTACCTGTTTCCAGCTCTCCTCCCACTACACCTCTGTCACATATCTACCTCTCCTACCACTGCATACCTGTCACTCCTACCTTTATCTACCTCTCCTACAACTACACACCTGTCACTCCTACCTGTATCTAAATCTCCTCCCACTGTACCCCGTCACTTCTACTTTTATATACCTCTTCCTACTACACACCTGTCACTTTTAAATGTATCTAATTCTCCACCCACTTCATATCTGTCACTTTTACCTCCATTTACTGTTCCTGTCACTACACACCTCTCACTTCTACCTGTATATACCTCTCCTCCCACTGCATGCCTGTCGCTTTTACCTGAATCTACTGTTAATGCCACATGACACCTGTCACTAATACCTGTATCCAGCTCTCTTCCCACTACACACCTGTCACATATCTAGCTCTCTTCCCACTGGATACCTGTCACTCGTACCTTTATATACCTCTCATGCAACTACACACCTGTCACTTTTACCTGTATCTACCTCTTCTCAAACTGCATACCTGTCACTTTTACCTCCATCTACAGTTTCTGCCACTACACACCTGTCACTCCTACCTGTATCCAGCTGTCCTCCCACTACAAATCTGGCACACATGTACCTCTCTTCCCACTGCATACCTGTCACTCCCACCTTTACATACCTCTCATGCAACTACACACCTGTCACTTTTACCTGTATCTACCTCTTCTCAAACTGCATACCTGTCACTTTTACCTCCATCTACAGTTTCTACCACTACACACCTGTCACTCCTACCTGTATCCAGCTGTCCTCCCACTACACACCTGGCACACATCTACCTCTCTTCCCACTGCATACCTGTCACTAGTACCTTTATATACCTCTCCTCCCACTGCACACCTGTCAATTCTACCTGTACCAATCTCTCGTCCCACTGCATACCTATCACTTCTACCTGTATCTTCCTCTAGTCCCACTGTACCCCGTGACTTCTACTTTTACATACCTGTCCTCCAACTACACAGCTGTCACTTCAATCTGTATCTACCTCTCCTACCACTGCACATCTGTCACTTCTACCTCCATGTAGTGTTCCTGTCACTACATACCTGTCACTTCTAGTTCTATCCAGCGCTCCTCCTACTATAACACCTCTCACTTCTACCTGTATCTACCTCTCCTCCCACTGCACCTCCTCACTTCTACCTTTATATACCTCTTCTCCAACTAAACACCTGTCACTCGTACCTGTATCCAGCTCTCCTCCCACTATAACACCTCTCACTTCTACCTGTATTTACCTCTCCTCCCACTGCATACCTATCACTTCTACCTGTATCTAAATCTCATCCCACTGCATATCTGTCACTTTTGCTTCCATTTACTTTTCCTGCCACTACACACCTGTCACTTCTAGCTCAAACCAGCTCTCCTCCCACTATAACACCTCTCACTTCTACATGTTTCTACCTCTCCTCCCACTGCATACCTGTCACTCCTACCTTTATCTACCTCTACTACAACTACACACCTGTCACTGCTATCTTTATGTACCTCTCCTCCAACTATAACACCTCTCACTTCTACCTGCATCTACTCTTCCTCCCACTACACAACTGGCACATATCTACCTCTCTTCCCACTGCATACCTGTCACTAGTACCTTTATATACCTCTCCTGCAACTACACACCTGTCACTTCTACCTGTATCTACCTCTCGTCCCACTGCATACCTATCACTTCTAACTGTATCTTCCTCTCTTCCCACTGTAAACCGTGACATCTACTTTTACATACCTCTCCTTCAACTACACAGTTGCCACTTCTATCTGTATCTACCTGTCCTCCCACTGCACACCTGTCACTTCTGCTTTTATATACCTCTTTCAAATACACACCTGTCATTTCTACCTGTATCTACCTCTCCTCCCACTGCATATCTGTCACTTCTACCTCCCACCAGCTCTCCTCCCACTGTAACACCTCTCACTTCTACCTGTATCTCCATCTCCTCCCCCTTGACACCTGTCACTTCTGCTTTTACATACCTCTTCTCCAACTACACAAATATGATTTCTACCTGTATCTACCTATCCACCCACTGCATATCTGTCACTTCTACCTGTTTCCAGCTCTCCTCCCACTACACACCTGTCACATATCTACCTCTCTTCCCACCGCATACATGTCACTCCTACCATTATATACCTCTACTCCAACTACACACCTGTCACATATCTACCTCTCTTCCCACCGCATACCTGTCACTCCTACCATTATATACCTCTCCTCCAACTACACACCTGTCACATATCTACCTTTCCTCCGACCGCATACCTGTCACTCCTACCATTATATACCTCTCCTCCAACTACACACCTGTCACATATTTACCTCTCCTCCCACTGCATACCTGTCACTCCTACCTTTATCTACCTCGACTACAACTACACACCTGTCACTGCTATCTTTATATACCTCTCCCCCAACTACAACACCTCTCACTCCTACCTGTATCTACCTCTCCTCCCACTACACACCTGTTATATAACTACCTCTGCTCCCACTGCATACCTATGACTCCTACCTTTATATACCTCTCCTACAACTGCACACCTGTAACTTCTACCTTTAGATACCTCTTCTCCCACTACAACATCACTCACTTCTATCTGTACCTAGCTCTCCTCCCACTGCATACCTGTCACTTCTACCTGCATCTACTCTTCCTCCCACTACACACCTGGCACATATCTACCTCTCTTCCCACTTCATACTTGTCACTAGTACCTTTATATACCTCTCCTGCAACTACACACCTGTCACTTCTACCTGTATCTACCTCTCGTCCCACTTCATTCCTATCACTTCTACCTGTATCTTCCTCTCTTCCCACTGTAAACCGTGACATCTACTTTTACATACCTCTCCTTCAACTACACAGTTGCCACTTCTATCTGTATCTACCTCTCCTCCCACTGCACACCTGTCACTTCTGCTTTCATATACCTCTTTCAAATACACACCTGTCATTTCTACCTGTATCTAAATCTCATCCCACTGCATATCTGTCACTTCTACCTGTATCTTCCTCTCCTCCCACTGTCCCCCGTGACTCCTACTTTTACATACCTCTCCTCCAACTACACAGTTGTCACTTCTATCTGTATCTAACTCTCCTCCCACTGCACATCTGTCACTTCTGCTTTTATATACCTCTTTCAACTACACACCTGTCATTTCTACCTGTATCTACCTCTCCTACCACTGCACATCTGTCACTTCTACCTCCATGTAGTGTTCCTGTCACTACATACCTGTCACTTCTAGTTCTATCCAGCGCTCCTCCTACTATAACACCTCTCACTTCTACCTGTATCTACCTCTCCTCCCACTGCACCTCCTCACTTCTACCTTTATATACCTCTTCTCCAACTAAACACCTGTCACTCGTACCTGTATCCAGCTCTCCTCCCACTATAACACCTCTCACTTCTACCTGTATTTACCTCTCCTCCCACTGCATACCTATCACTTCTACCTGTATCTAAATCTCATCCCACTGCATATCTGTCACTTTTGCTTCCATTTACTTTTCCTGCCACTACACACCTGTCACTTCTAGCTCAAACCAGCTCTCCTCCCACTATAACACCTCTCACTTCTACATGTTTCTACCTCTCCTCCCACTGCATACCTGTCACTCCTACCTTTATCTACCTCTACTACAACTACACACCTGTCACTGCTATCTTTATGTACCTCTCCTCCAACTATAACACCTCTCACTTCTACCTGCATCTACTCTTCCTCCCACTACACAACTGGCACATATCTACCTCTCTTCCCACTGCATACCTGTCACTAGTACCTTTATATACCTCTCCTGCAACTACACACCTGTCACTTCTACCTGTATCTACCTCTCGTCCCACTGCATACCTATCACTTCTAACTGTATCTTCCTCTCTTCCCACTGTAAACCGTGACATCTACTTTTACATACCTCTCCTTCAACTACACAGTTGCCACTTCTATCTGTATCTACCTGTCCTCCCACTGCACACCTGTCACTTCTGCTTTTATATACCTCTTTCAAATACACACCTGTCATTTCTACCTGTATCTACCTCTCCTCCCACTGCATATCTGTCACTTCTACCTCCCACCAGCTCTCCTCCCACTGTAACACCTCTCACTTCTACCTGTATCTCCATCTCCTCCCCCTTGACACCTGTCACTTCTGCTTTTACATACCTCTTCTCCAACTACACAAATATGATTTCTACCTGTATCTACCTATCCACCCACTGCATATCTGTCACTTCTACCTGTTTCCAGCTCTCCTCCCACTACACACCTGTCACATATCTACCTCTCTTCCCACCGCATACATGTCACTCCTACCATTATATACCTCTACTCCAACTACACACCTGTCACATATCTACCTCTCTTCCCACCGCATACCTGTCACTCCTACCATTATATACCTCTCCTCCAACTACACACCTGTCACATATCTACCTTTCCTCCGACCGCATACCTGTCACTCCTACCATTATATACCTCTCCTCCAACTACACACCTGTCACATATTTACCTCTCCTCCCACTGCATACCTGTCACTCCTACCTTTATCTACCTCGACTACAACTACACACCTGTCACTGCTATCTTTATATACCTCTCCCCCAACTACAACACCTCTCACTCCTACCTGTATCTACCTCTCCTCCCACTACACACCTGTTATATAACTACCTCTGCTCCCACTGCATACCTATGACTCCTACCTTTATATACCTCTCCTACAACTGCACACCTGTAACTTCTACCTTTAGATACCTCTTCTCCCACTACAACATCACTCACTTCTATCTGTACCTAGCTCTCCTCCCACTGCATACCTGTCACTTCTACCTGCATCTACTCTTCCTCCCACTACACACCTGGCACATATCTACCTCTCTTCCCACTTCATACTTGTCACTAGTACCTTTATATACCTCTCCTGCAACTACACACCTGTCACTTCTACCTGTATCTACCTCTCGTCCCACTTCATTCCTATCACTTCTACCTGTATCTTCCTCTCTTCCCACTGTAAACCGTGACATCTACTTTTACATACCTCTCCTTCAACTACACAGTTGCCACTTCTATCTGTATCTACCTCTCCTCCCACTGCACACCTGTCACTTCTGCTTTCATATACCTCTTTCAAATACACACCTGTCATTTCTACCTGTATCTAAATCTCATCCCACTGCATATCTGTCACTTTTACTTCCATTTACTTTTCCTGCCACTACACACCTGTCACTTCTAGCTCCAACCAGCTCTCCTCCCACTATAACACCTCTCACTTCTACATGTTTCTACCTCTCCTTACACTGCATACCTGTCACTCCGACCTTTATCTACCTGTACTACAACTACACACCTGTCACTGCTATCTTTATATACCTCTCCCCCAACTACAACACCTGTCATTTCTACCTGTTTCTACCTCTCATCCCACTGCATATCTGTCACTTCTACCTCCATCTACTGTTCCTGCCACTGCACACCTGTCACTTCTAGCTCTAACCAGCTCTCTTCCCACTATAACAACTCTCACTTCTACATGTTTCTACCTCTCCACCCACTGCACACCTGTCACTGCTACCTATATATACCTCTCCTAAAACTACAACACCTCTCACTAATACCCGTATCTACCTCTCCTCCCACTGCATGCCTGTCACTTCTACGTGCATCTACTGTTAATGCCACATGACACCTGTCACTCCTACCTGTATCCAGCTCTCCTCCCACTACACACCTATCACAAATCTACCTCTCTTCCCACTGCATACCTGTCACTCCTGCCTTTATATACCTCTACCGCAACTACACACCTGTCACTTCTACCTTTATATACCTCTCCTGCAACTATAACAACTCTCACTCCTACCTGTATCTACCTCTACTCCCACTGTACCCCGTCACTTCTACTTTTATATACCACTTCAACAACTACACACCTGTCACATCTACGTGTATCTAAATCTATTCCCACTGCACCCCTGTCACTTCTGCTTTTATATACGTCTTCCAACTACACACCTGTCACATCTACCTGTATCTAAATCTCATCCCACTGCATATCTGTCACTTTTACTTCCATCTACTTTTCCTGCCACTACACACCTGTCACTTCTAGCTCAAACCAGCTCTCCTCCCACTATAACACCTCTCACTTCTACATGTTTCTACCTCTCCACCCACTGCATACCTGTCACTCCTACCTCCATCTGCCTCTACTACAACTACACACCTGTCACTGCTACCTTTATATACCTCTCCTCCAACTATAACACCTCTCACTCCTACCCGTATCTACCTCTCCTCCCACTGCATGCCTGTCACTTCTACCTGCATCTACTGTTAATGCCACATGACACCTGTCACTCCTACGTCTATCCAGCTGTCCTACCACTACACACCTATCACACATCTACCTCTCTTAACACTGCATACCTGTCACTCCTGCCTTTATATACCTCTACCGCAACTACACACCTGTCACTTCTGCATGTATCTCCCTCGCCTCCCAGTGCATACTTGTCACTTTTACCTGCATCTACTGTTCCTGCCACAACACACCTGTCACTCCTACCTATATCCAGCTCTCCTCCCACTACACACCTGTTATATAACTACCTCTCCTCCCACTGCATACCTATCACTCCTACCTTTATATATCTCTCCTACAACTACACACCTGTCACTTCTAGCTCCAACCAGCTCTCCTCCCACTATAACACCTCTCACTTCTACATGTTTCTACCTCTCCTCCCACTGCATACCTGTCACTCCTACCTTTATCTACCTCTACTACAACTACACACCTGTCACTCCTACCTCTTTCTACCTCTCCTCCCACTGCATGCCTGTCACTTCTACCTGCATCTACTGTTAATGCCACATGACACCAGTCACTAATACCTGTATCCAGCTCTCCTCCCACTACACACCTATCACATATCTACCTCTCCTCCCACTGCATACCTGTCACTCCTGCCTTTATATACCTCTACCACAACTACACACCTGTCACTCCTACCTGTATCCAGCTCTCCTCCCACTACACACCTGTTTTATAACTACCTTTCCTCCCACTGCATACCTATCACTCCTACCTTTGTATACCTCTCCTACAACTACACACCTGTCACTTCTACCTTTATATACCTCTTCTCCCACTATAACATCACTCACTTCTCTCTGTATCTACCTCTCCTCCCACTGCATACCTGTCACTTCTACCTGTATCTTCCTCTCTTCCCACTGTACCCCGTGACATCTACTTGTAGATACATGTCCTTCAACTACACAGTTGTCACTTCTATCTGTATCTTGATCTCCTCCCACTGCACACCTGTCATTTCTGCTTTTATATACCTCTTTCAACTACACACTTGTCATTTCTATCTGTATCTACCTTTCCTCCCACTGCATATCTGTCACTTCTGCCTCCATCTACTGTTCCTGCCACTACACACCTGTCACTTCTAGCTCTAACCAGCTCTCCTCCCACTATAACACCTCTCACTTCTACCTGCACCTACCTCTCCTCATCCTGCACACCTGTCACTTCTGCTTTTATATACCTCTCCTCCAACTACACAAATATGATTTCTACCTGTGTCTACCTATCCTCCCACTGCATACCTGTCACTTCTACCTGTTTCCAGCTCTCCTTCCACTACACACCTGTCACATGTCTACCTCTCCTAACACTGCATACCTGTCACTCCTACCTTTATATACCTCTCCTCCAACTACACACCTGTCACTTCTACCTTTATATATCTCTCCTCCATCTATAACACCTCTCACTCCTACTTGTATCTACCTCTAATCCCACTGTACCCCGTCACTTCTACTTTTATATACCTCTCCTCCAACTATACACCTCTCACTTCTACTTGTATCTAAGTCTCCTCCCACTGCACACCAGTCACTTCTGCTTTTATATACCTCTCATCGAACTACACACCTGTCATTTCTACCTGTGTCTAAATCTCCGCCCACTGCATATCTGTCATTTTTAACTCCATTTACTGTTCCCGTCACTACACACCTGTCACTTCTACCTGTATCCAGCTCTCCTCCCACTACACACCTCTGACATATCTACCTCTCTTCCCACCGCATACCTGTCACTCCTACCTTTATATACCTCTCCTCCCACGAAACAGACGTCACTTCTACCTCTATCTACCTCTAGTCCCACTGCATACCTGTCACTTCTAAATCTATTTACTGTACCTGCCACTACACATCTGTCACATATCTACCTCTCCTCCCACTGCATACCTGTCACTTCTACCTTTATATACCTCTCCTGCAACTACACACCTGTCACTTCTACCTGTATCTACCTCTTCTCAAAGTGGATACCTGTCACTTTCACCTCCATCTACTGTTTCTGCCACTACACACCTGTCACTCCTACCTGTATCCAGCTGTCCTCGCACTACACACCTATCACATATCTACCTCTCCTCCCACTCCGTACCTGCCACTCCTCCCTTTATATACTTCTCATCCAACTACACACCTGTCACGTCTACCTTTATATACCTCTCCTCCCACTATAACATCACTCACTTCTATCTGTATCTACTTCTCCTCCCACTGATACCTGTCACTTCTACCTCCATCTCCTGTTTCTGCCACTACACACCTGTCACTCCTACCTGTATCCAGCTCTCCTACCACTACACACCTGTCACATAACTACATCTCCTCCCACTGCATACCTCTCACTCCTACCTTTATATACCTCTCCTCCCACGATAACACCATTCACTTCTACCTGTGTCTTCTTCTCCTCCCGCTGCTCACCTGTGACTTCTGCTTTTATATACCTCTACCAACTATACACCTGTCACTTCTACCTGTATCTACCTCTCCTCCCACCGCATACCTGTCACTTCTACTTTCATCTACTGTTCCTGCCTCTACACACCTGTCACTCCTACCTTCATCCAGCTCTCCACCCACTATAACACCTCTCACTTCTACTTGTATCTACCTCTCCTCAAACTGGACACCTGTCAATTCTCATTTTTTACACCTCTCCTCCAACTACACACCAATCACTTCTACCTATATCTACGTCTCCCCAAACTGCATACCTGTCACTTTTACCTGTTTCCAGCTCTCCTTCCACTACACACTTGTCACATATCTACCTTTCTTCCCACTGCACACCTGTCACTCCTACCTTTATATACCTTTCATCCAACGAAACACCTGTCACTTCTAACTCTTTCTACCTCTAGTCAAACTGCATACCTGTCACTTCTACCTACATCTACTGTACCTGACACTACACATCTGTGACATATCTACCTCTCCTCAAACTGAATACCTGTCACTCCTACCTTTATATACCTCTCCTGCAACTACACACATGTCACTTCTACCTGTGTCTCCCTCACCTCCCACTGTATACCTGTCACTTTTCCCTGCATCTACTGTTCCTGCCACTACACACCTGTCACTCCTACCTGCATTCAGCACTCCTCCCACTACACACGTGTCATATATCTACCTCTTCTCTCACTCCATACCTGTCACTCCTACCTTTATATACCTCTCCTACAATTACACACCTGTCACTTCTACCTTTATATACCTCTCCTCCCACTATAACAGCCCTTACTTCTACCTGTATCTTTCTCTCCTCCCACCGCACACCTGTCACTACTGCTTTTATATACCTCTTCCAACTACACACCTGTCATTTCTACCTGTATCTACCTCTCCTCCCACTGCATATCTGTCAGTTCTACCTGCATCTACTGTTCCTGCCAATACACACCTCTCACTCCAACCTGTATTTAGCTCTCCTCAAACTATAACACCTCTCCCTTCTACCTATATCTACCTCTCCTCCCACTACATACCTGTCACTTCTACCTTCATCTACTCATCCATCCACTACACACGTATCACACCTACCTCTATCCATCTCTCCTCCCACTACACACGTGTCACATATCTACCTCTCCTCCCACTGCACACCTGTCACTTCTGCTTTTATATACCTCTCCTCCAACTACACAAAAATCATTTCTATCTGTATCTACCTCTCCTCCCACTGCATACCTGTCACTTCTACCTGTTTCAAGCTCTCCTCCCACTACACACCTGTCTCATATCTACCTCTCCTACCACTGGATACGTGTCACTCCTACCTTCATGTACCGCTCCTACAACTACACACCTGTCACGTCTACCTTTATATACATCTCCTCCAACTATAAAACCTCTCACTTCTACCTGTATCTTTCTCTCCTCCCACTGCAAACCGTCACTTCTACTTTTATATACCTCTCCTCCAACTACACACCAGTCACTTCCACCTGTGTCTAAATCTCCTTCCACTGCACCCCTGTCACTTCTGCTTTTATATACCTCTTCCAACTTCACACCTGTCACTTCTACCTGTATCTAAATCTCCTCCCACTGCATATCTGTCACTTTTTCCTCCATTTACTGTTCCTGCCACTACACACCTGTCACTTCTACTGGTATCCAGCCCTCCTCCCACTACACACCTGTCACATATCTACCTCTCTTCCCACCGCATACCTGTCACTCCTACCTTTGTATACCTCTCCTCCTACTAAACACCTGTCATTTCTACCTCTATCTATCTCTTATCAAACTGCATACCTATCACTTTTACCTCCATCTACTGTTTCTGCCACTACACAACTGCCACATATATCTACATCTCCTCCCACTGCACACCTGTCACTTCTGCTTTTCTATACCTCGCCTCCAACTACAAAAAAGTCATTTCTATCTGTATCTACCTCTCCTGCCACTGCATACCTGTCACTTCTTCCTGTTTCCAGCTCTCCTCCCACTACATCTCTGTCACATATTTTCCTCTAGTCCAACTACACACCTGACACTTCTATCTTTATATACCTCTCCTTCAACTATAACACCTCTCACTGCTACCTGTATCTACCTCTCCTTCCACTGTACCCCGTTACTTCTACTTTTATATACCTCTTCCTACTACACACCTGTCACTTCTAAATGTATCTAACTCTCCACCCACTGCATATCTGTCACTTTTACCTCCATTTACTGTTCCTGTCACTACACACCTCTCACTTCTACCTGTACATACCTCTCCTCCAACTACACACCTGTCACATCTACCTGTATCTAAATCTACTCCAATTGCACCCGTGTCATTTGGGCTTTTATATAAATCTTCCAACTACACACCTGTCACTTTTACCTGTATCTAAATCACCTCCCACTCCATACCTGTCACGTCTACCTGTTTCCAGCTCTCTTCCCACTACATCTCTGTCACATATCTAAATCTCCTACCACTGCATACCTGTCACTCCTACCTTTATCTACCTCTCCTACAACTACACACCTGTCACTCCTACCTGTATCTAAATCTCCTCCCACTGTACCCCGTCACTTCTACTTTTATATACCTCTTCCTACTACACACCTGTCACTTCTAAATGTATCAAATTCTCCACCCACTGCATACCTGTCACTTTTACCTCCATTTACTGTTCCTGTCACTACACACCTCTCACTTCTACCTGTATATACCTCTCCTCCCACTGCATGCCTGTCGCTTTTACCTGCATCTACTGTTAATGCCACATGACACCTGTCACTCCTACCTGTATCCAGCTCTCCTCTCACTACACACCTGTCACATATCTAGCTCTCTTCCCACTGCATACCTGTCACTCCTAAATTTATGTACCTCTCATGCAACTACACACCTGTCACATCTACCTGTATCTACCTCTTCTCAAACTGCATACCTGTCACTTTTACCTCCATCTACAGTTTCTGCCACTACACACCTGTCACTCCTACCTGTATCCAGCTTTCCTCCCACTACACACCTGGCACACATCTACCTCTCTTCCCACTGCATACCTGTCACTAGTACCTTTATATACATCTCCTCCAACTACACACCTGTCAATTCTACCTGTATCAACCTCTCGTCCCACTGCATACCTATCACTTCTACCTGTATCTTCCTCTAGTCCCACTGTACCCCGTGACTTCTACTTTTACATACCTCTCCTCCAACTACACAGCTGTCACTTCTATCTGTATCTACCTCTCCTCTCACGGCACACCTGTCACTTCTGCTTTTATATACCTCTTTCAACTACACACGTGTCATTTCTACCTATATCTACCTCTCCTCCCACTGCATACCTGTCACTTCTACCTGTTTCCAGCTCTCCTCCCACTACACACCTGTCACATATCTACCTCTCCTACCACTGCATACCTGTCACTCCTACCTTTGTCTACCTCTCCTACAACTACACACCTGTCACTTCTACCTTTATGTACCTCTCCTGCAACTATAACACATTTCACTCCTACCTGTATCTAAATCTCCTCCCACTGTACCCCGTCACTCCTACTTTTATATACCTCTTCCAACTTCACACCTGTCACATCTACCTGTATCTATATCTCCTCCCACTGCACATCTGTCACTTTTACCTCCATTTACTGTTCCCGTCACTACACACCTGTCACATCTACCTGTATCCAGCTCTCCACCCACTATAACGCCTCTCACTTCTACCTGTCCTCCCACTGCATGCCTGTAACTTCTACCTGCATCTACTGTTAATGCCACATGACACCTGTCACTCCTACCTGTATCCAGCTCTCCTCCCACTACACACGTGTTACATATCTACCTCTCTTCCCACTGTATGCCTGTCACTTCTACCTTAATATACCTCTCCTACAACTAAACACCTGTCACTTCTGCCTCTATCTACCTCTAGTCCCACTGTATACCTGTCACTTCTACCTGCATCTACTGTACCTGCCACTACAGATCTGTCAGATATCTACCTCACCTCCCATTGCATACCTGTCACTAGTACCTCTATATACCTCTCCTCCAACTACACACCTGTCACTTCTACCTGTATCTATCTCTCCTCAAACTGCATACCTGTCACTTTTACCTCCATCTACTGTTTCTGCTAGTACACACCTGTCACTCCTACCTGTATCCAGCTGTCCTACCAGTACACACCCATCACATATCTACCTCTCTTCCCACTGCATACCTGCCACCCCTCCCTTTACATACCTCTCATCCACCTACACACCTGTGACTTCTACCTTTAGATACCTCTCCTCCTATTATAACATCACTTACTTCTATCTGTATCTACCTCTCCTCCCACTGCATACCTGTCACTTCTACCTGCATCTATTCTTTCTACCACTACACACCTGGCACATATCTACCTCTCTTCCCACTGCATACCTGTCACTAGCACCTTTATATACCTCTCCTCGAACTACACACCTGTCACTTCTACCTGTATCTACCTCTCCTACCGCTGCATACCTATCACTTCTACCTGTATCTTCCTCTCCTCCCACTGTCCCCCGTGACTAATACTTTTACATACCTCTCCTCCAACTATACAGTTGTCACTTCTATCTGTATCTACCTCTCCTCCCACTGCACATCTGTCACTTCTGCTTTTATATACCTCTTTCAACTACACACCTGCCATTTCTACCTGTATCTACCTCTCCTACCACTGCACATCTGTCACTTCTACCTCCATATAGTGTTCCTGTCACTACACACCTGTCACTTCTAGTTCTATCCAGCGCTCCTCCTACTATAACACCTCTCACTTCTACCTGTATCTACCTCTCCTCCCACTGCACCTCCTCACTTCTACCTTTATATACCTCTTCTCCAACTAAACACCTGTCACTCGTGCCTGTATCCAGCTCTCCTCCCACTATAACACCTCTCACTTCTACCTGTATTTACCTCTCCTCCCACTGCATACCTATCACTTCTACCTGTATCTTCCTCTAGTCCAACTGTACCCCGTGACTTCTACTATTACATACCTCTCCTCCAGCTACATAGCTGTCACTTCTATCTGTATCTACCTCTCCTCCCACTGCACACCTGTCACTTCTACTTTTATATACCTCTTTCAACTACACACCTGTCACTTTTACCTGTATCTAAATCTCCTCCCACTGCATATCTGTCACTTTTACCTCCATTTACTGTTCCTGTCACTACACACCTCTCACTTCTACCTGTATATACCTCTCCTCCCACTGCATGCCTGTCGCTTTTACCTGAATCTACTGTTAATGCCACATGACACCTGTCATTCCTATCTGTGTCCAGCTCTCTTCCCACTACACACCTGTCACATATCTATCTCTCTTCCCACTGCATACCTGTCACTCTTACCTTTATATACCTCTCATGCAACTACACACCTGTCACTTTTACCTGTATCTACCTCTTCTCAAACTGCATACCTGTCACTTTTACCTCCATCTACAGTTTCTGCCACTACACACCTGTCACTCCTACCTGTATCCAGCTGTCCTCCCACTACACACCTGGCACACATCTACCTCTCTTCCCACTGCATACCTGTCACTCCCACCTTTATATACCTCTCATGCAACTACACACCTGTCACTTTTACCTGCATCTACCTCTTCTCAAACTGCATACCTGTCACTTTTACCTCCATCTACTGTTTTTGCCACTACACACCTGTCACTCCTACCTGTATCCAGCTGTCCTCCCACTACGCACCTGGCACACATCTACCTCTCTTCCCACTGCATACCTGTCACTAGTACCTTTATATACATCTCCTCCAACTACACACCTGTCAATTCTACCTGTACCAACCTCTCGTCCCACTGCATACCTATCACTTCTACCTGTATCTTCCTCTAGTCCCACTGTACCCCGTGACTTCTACTTTTACATACCTGTCCTCCAACTACACAGCTGTCACTTCTATCTGTATCTACCTCTCCTCCCACTGCACACCTGTCACTTCTGCTTTTATATACCTCTTTCAAATACACACGTGTCATTTTGTACCTGTATCTACCTCTCCTCCCACTGCATATCTGTCACTTCTACCTCCATCTACTGTTCCTGCCACTACACACCTGTCACTTCTACCTCTAACCAGCTCTCTTCCCACTATAACACCTCTCACTTCTACCTGTGTCTACCTCTCCTCCCACTGCACCTCCTCACTTCTACCTTTATATACCTCTTCTCCAACTAAACACCTGTCACTCGTACCTGTATCCAGCTCTCCTCCCACTATAGCACCTCTCACTTCTACCTGTATTTACCTCTCCTCCCACTGCATACCTGTCACTTCTACCTGTATCTACTCATCCATCCACTACACGACTTTCACTCCTACCTTTTTCCATCTCTTCTTCCAATACATACCTGTCACATATCTACCTTTCCTCACACTGCATACCTGTCACACCTACCTTTATATACCTCTCATCCAACTGCACACCTGTCACTTCTACCTGTATCTACCTCTCCTCCCACTCCATACCTGTCACTTCTACCTGTATCTACTCATCCATTCACTAAACACCTCTCACTCCTACCTGTTTCCAGCTCTCCTCCCATTACACACCTGTCACATATCTACCTTTCCTCCCACTGCATACCTCTCACTCCTGCCTTTATATACCTCTCCTCCAACTATCACACCATTCACTTCTACCTGTATCTTCCTCTCCTCCCGCTGCACACCTGTCACTTCTACCTGCATCTACTGTTCCTGACACTACACACCTGTCACTCCTACCTGCATCCCTCTCTCCACCCAGTATAATACCTCTCACTTCTACTTGTATCTACCTCTCCTCCCACTGGACACCTGTCACTTCTGCTTTTATATACCTCTCCTCCAACTACACACCTATCACTTCTACCTATATCTACCTATCCTACCACTGCATGCCTGTCACTCCTAAATTTATGTACCTCTCCTACAACTAAGTAAAGTAAGACAAACAGCAACAACCTGAAGATTGGTTTTAAGAGGAACAGGGCTATGAATAATGCCTTGTATCACCAATATGGAATATCCACTAGTAGTTTTGTCACCAGGGTTTGCAAAAGAATGATAAGAATGGTGTTTACGCAACTCAAACTTCTCATTTTGTTTGAAGTACGTTTGTTGACAACTAAATGCTGATATTTTAAAGTCCTGTGCTAGTAATTGTACTTCATTAAAATTGGTCCTAAGTTCTCTGCAATTCCAATGGATTAAGGAGTTATTGTTCATTTAATAGCAGGGTGTAGCACTGGGGACAGACTTTTCCCCTTCCGAGGCGAACTGCTTCTATTTCGCACATGGGAATGAAAAAGTCTTCTAAAAGTCGAAACTTCCTATGTGTTTGTACAGGATCACGTTTTGTCTGTAATCTACTTTTTGGCATTTTTTCACAACAGGAGATATTGTTTGCAAGCAACAACTGCAGAATATGGTACACCTGATGGCTGAGGGGAGGCTACATTTATTAAACGTTTTGCCTCATGATACCTGACATTCTTTTGGATTTGGATTTTGAATTTCATATTCACGTTTCCAGTCATGACATGACTTTGACGAAGACATGTGATCTCCAAGACAATTGACACATTTTGGAGAAGACAAACAGTCAGAGCCTTCATGATCATCTTTACCACATCTATAGCGTGTTGCACGATTCCCGCGGGATTGGGCACCGTGATCAAACTTTTGACACTGGTAACAACGAAGTGGGTTTGGAATATACTGTTCCACTTCGATGTTGCAATATCCAGCTTTTATGTACTCTGGGTGTTGGAGTTGTGAAAAAGAAATTAAGTATGTGTTGGTATTTAAAGTTTCTCCATTTTTCTTAAACGTGAATCGTTTAACACGAGTGACTCCTTGATTTTGATGTGGGCAAACGAGCGATCTCTGTTTCTCAAAATGCCTTTGCTACTGTTCAGAGACGTGCTGAAACCTCATTATTGATAAGCTGTTCTGTGGCAATGAGGGTAGCAGATTGTTTTGTCATTTGACACTCTATGAGGAGAAACCGTGATCTATTTTTTCTAACAGCTAACATCATCAACAAGTCAATAAATTGCTTTGGATGTCGCAAATGGATTTAGTTTTGGCGGTTCACCGTCAGTAGAATCCACTCCATGTATTTGGATATCTGTTTGTGGTGCTGTCCTCAAACACTCACGTAGTGCTCGTTTATGTTTTTGAGGTTGAGCCATGGTTAATAATAGAAAGTTCACGATCCCAGCTCCCCACCCTCCACCGAGTGTCACATATACACCAGTCGGTCTCCGACAGGCAGCACCAAGAATACTGAAATCGTATACTCCAGCAGAAGATTAATAAGAAATTAATCGATCCATTAGATTGGCCCATGAGCCACCGCCTTCTGGGCATAAATCTCTAGGCAAAGTTCATAACATCAGTTTTCAAATCCAAAAGTGTTATGTGAGTAAAAGGCCAAGACCAAAATTGAAACAATACAAAGTCAATCAATCAATCAAACTTTATTTCTGTACAAAGGTCATCGGTCCACAAAGTCAAATGTGTGCAATTACATGGCCCCTATTGTCCTCAACCACAAGGATCCCTTCCTCCACCGACACAGGGCCGCAACCCTGGGCAAAAGGGTTGGTGGACCAAATATCCCCCGGGGTCCACAACGGGGGTGAACGGCTCTCAGCGTTACCAAACACCCACCACGAGGAGGTGGCCGTTCACGGGTGCTGAACCATCCATGAATCATCAAGTTCCGGTACCTAATATAACAGTTCTACTTTCTGGTGTTTCAGCGCTATGCGCAGAGGAATGACAAAACCAGTCTTTGCTAAAAATACAAATTTCTGTTTGCCCGATAGTGTTCGTTTATTAATTTCGTGGAAACAGTGTGGAACAAGGCACAATGTAGTTTATTTTGCTTTTATTGGGTTGACTTAAACAAACTGGGCCTGCAGATTTCAGATCCTGTAGATTAGAGACATAGGGATTGAATACATTCGGTAGCACCTCCATTAGTGATCATTCGAAATGTTCCCTTGGAGTAAAAGTTCATAGCGACTTGTTGAAAGATATCGACTGACTGACATGTAAAGGAAATACGCGTGTGTCATTGAAACGTGTCTGTATTAAGCAAGAGTTGCCCAATCCAACAGAAAAAGGTGAAAGGTTTCTCAGATAGCACGTTCATGGGTCATGTAACCTTCAGATACAGATTCACTTTGTCACCTTTCATAAAATACATTTCTTCGTGTAATTTACCTTATATACATACCAGCGTTACTCAAGCCCCATCCTTTGAATGTGCATATTTGAAAAAAGAAACAACCATGAAATAATTATCTGAAATTTATATTTGGTAACATTTACTTCTAATCTGAAATTAATGCACCGATAAGGGTATATAAGCAATTTTGTAAATATGGTCATACGACCTATAGAGTCGGCTATTGACATCGTGGTTAGTGTCCAAGCTAGTATCAATTTTGCGTCAGGACGACCTTGAGACATGCATGCCAATAACTTACCATTGTTCATTTTTAAACGCCTACGCCTTGTAATGTCAAAAGTATTAAAACAACAACAAGCCTTGCTCATAGATATTTTCATCTGATTTCAAACACAAAATAATGAACTATTCCGGGGATCACATTCATGTCCACAAGAAATATTTCCAAATTTCACTTCAACACTATCACTTGATATTCCCGCAACAGACAAATAGATGGTTCGCTATATTACATGAAAGTTATTATAATTAGGCATTCGTTTTTGGTGTTATGAGAGACTGAAAATGTACAAAGTAAATTTACTAAAATACAATTGAAAAAAAACAAAACATTAAATGGATAATATGCACAGGTAAAAGTACTTTATGGTATATAATATCCTTACGTAAATTTAGATGGCTTTGCAGGTTTTGGCACTTACATGTACAACATTAAGGCCGGCCAGGATAAAACTTAACATCACCATCTTGTAGATTGCCATCAGGCCACTTATCATTACATTTAGTGGAAACATTGTTAATAAAAGATCATTATAAACAGGGCATTAAAGTAGTACATGTATATCATCTTCTACACAGTCGGTAAATTAAAACACATGACTCATTGACGATCACGTTCGTGTAGCACCCAGTTTAAAGTCTAATCGGTGCAACCCCACATCTGAATACTTCATGAGATCTTCAGTTTGGTCTCACGATTCACGACTGACGCATCGGCATATAGGTCGCTGGCGACAAGAACGGCAGCGTTGGACCAATCATAGTTGGACAGACGTTGTGTATTCGGATGTTTCAGGGTTTACCTAGGACTGTTGCAGTGCAGGGTAGAAGGAATGTTGTTATCATAACACAGAAGAACTTTTCGCTAATAGCTCAGTAATGGAGAAGGATTGGATCACTGTGGTTAGCAGAACATGTATGATTTACGCGGTTGGCACTGCCACGATGACAACATCCTGGAGGCACACGTGGTGCAATTTACACGTCCACATAGACGTCGGTTTCTCTTTTTGGACCACAATGGAAGAGTGAGTAAGCATGGTTTAAAATAAACTAAGTTGACATGATACTTTTGATTTGGAGTATGTCTCTGCATTGTCTTGAGAAAAGAAGCGCATTCAGGCGATATTAGTTTTTTGGACCACGCCCTAAAATTAGAAACGGGTGCAATCATATTGTGGAGTGTTTGATTTCAGTCCTTACCCCTGGATATGTAACTGCTGTTGACCATTATTTCCTAAATAGACTTCATTCATTCAGGGCATAGATGCAGTCTGCAAATACATTTCTCACCCATCGAATGGATACCTTCACACAATAACTTTCAATCTGCAAAACCTAAGGGTGATCTTGGACTTGTAGCTTCATTGGTTCAAAGGGGGCACCAGCCACTGAATATACCTTTTCGACTGGAATTTTCAGAGGGTTCTTTGAGTACAGCAAAGTAAACGTATGCCCATAGGTAAATCCAGTTTCTCTATATAAGACAATCGCCGCGTGATTCCCTGAGTATGGATACACAACCATGTCGTCTCCATCATAAAGCGTTCTGAAAGGTTCGTATCCCACCTCATCATTATCAGCGTACGTTGGTCCCAGTTTCCATCCCTCATTGGTTTTCTGAAGAACACCATAACAGATGACGTCACCAGAACTTTTATCTAAGGCTACAAAGACAGTCGCCGCTCTTGCAATGGTGCACCTGTAGAAGTAAGTAGTTCTCTTCTCTGTAGGTATCTTTGCATTGTATTCCTCGACACCATTCAGGGATATATCAGTTAATGGAGGTATGTAAATCCGAGTTTTCAGTGCAGGAGGAAACATCATACTGTTTTTTTCTTGTTCTCAACATCAAAATTTCACAAAAAAAGGTCTGAAAAGTTTAACGTTATTGTGAATAGTAAGTATTAAAACGTTTCTCCGTTGAGGCTTTGGTAATGCTGTTCCCACCAACGTCATGACTATCCTCCGGTGGTAATGCATCTTCTCTACCACGCCTAACCCAACTTGAGAAGTCTCGTTGTCGATGACTTCAAAATCGGCAAAACAACCTAGATATGCAAAAATGTCAACAGATTACTTCGTGTAATAGTATGTCATTGTTTGTACAAACGAATAATACATAACATGATAGGTGTAACAGGGGTTTTAACGTCACGTCAAGTTAATTCATTATTAGTGACGTGAATGCACACGCGAGTGGCTTCTTGCTGTCACATGAACTTAAACCGGTTTCATTGTGCTCGTCCAGGATAACATTCAGATGAGCATCTAATCTAATCGAGTCAGTAAGGAATTGAGTCAGGGATGTTACTGTAGGTGTTTACACCAGATATTGACATTATGGTCGGTTATTGATACCAATATGATTTCTTGTGACGTGCACGCCAGAATGTTGCATATAACGTCGTAATGGATACGTCACTTTGATATGGGTGACCGGAAGCTTAACGCCTGAGAATGTCTAGGAATTCTATCCCGCCCCACAGCAAAGCACATGACGCATGTGGTCTCACCTTAGGCAAGTGAGTTTGTTCAAATTTGCCTCTGTTCACCCAGCAGAAAATGGTTATGATATGCCTGCTTTGTTAGCGCTATAGGCATTCACCTCGTGAGTGGAGTTTGGCGCAATAGAAATGCACTTAATATTATTATTATTCATGATAACAGTGACACTATGAAAAATACCAGGTGTGTATACCTTTAATCTGATCTTTGATCTATTAAAATATTTTGCTCACAAATAATCCTGCCGTCGGCTCCCTCAGCTGCCCACCGGCATCAAAGGCTTTATTGAGATATTCGAGGGATAGGTTCCACCCTTCTTTGTTGACCAGCTCAGCCACACGTTTCACGTCAGACCGAAGTGCCAACCGCCTGATGAGATAGCCAGCGATCATCAGTGAGCAGTACATCAGAAAACGTTAGAACTAGCTCTCTTGTTGACAGATAACAGGTGTAACAGTTTTATACTTGGGTGGCATATATATTCAAACAGTTGCTACGTTTAGCAATACACATAAATATGTAGACACTATGATCTCATAGCTATGGCAAGAACTATAGATTCAGCTATAAAATGCCTAAAGACTGAAATCTTAACTCCAAACAGCTTACCACTGCTATTGTATGACTGTTATATGATAATAAAGGTAGGATGCACACATATATTTCTTGCGACTCAGTTGAACGTCGGGTTAACTAGCTCTTTAAAAAATCAGTTACATTTGATAAAACACATTGCTGCATATGATTTGTTTGTTGTGATATGGTGCCCTCAGTAACCTTCTAGCTATATGGCGGTGGGTGTCGTATGTTAAAGTATCAAACATTTGAATATACAGTTAACAAGTACATCATGCTACCTTTACTTCGTGAGCAGGTTTAACCTTACTATCAAGGTTTGTCTCTTTGGATTTGGTGATTAGAAATTATCCGTGTCAATTAAGGTCACAATATTGATTTCGATTTGAAAAATATATTTTGAATCAAATTTAAGCATGTGGCATATTTATTCGTGATAAGTGCAGGAATAAGCTATATTTTGTATTGTCCATTTGTGCTTTATATCAATGCAACTGCTTCTGGTGCATGGAGAGATGAAAGTTGATCATGTGTAGTGTGTTTTCTTTTCACTGTCCTGTGTCCAGTGTCCTATATCCAACCAACTAGGAACCAATCCTGTATAGAGCTTCACTCACCTGAATCCTCCTTGTTCTAGGAGTCACGAATTTATATTGACTGTTCTTTTTACTGCTAGTATGGCAAGCATTTCAAAATGCATGTACATGTATAAGTTCTATCCACAAAAGCACAAATATGTTTCATTTCTCCCCTCTCACTGTTCAAGTAATTAAAAGTAACCCACGGTATGAACTAAACAAGAATGTAAGAGACCCATTGACTGACTGAACAGGTTGTATTACATGTGTTAAAACTGATCCTGTGCCATGACGTAATGGTCGTGAAGCCGAATTTTGTTATTACAGAAAGGAGAATAAGAAAGGTATTTTAAGCAAGTCTCACACACTTCATTAATGTATGCGGCTTGCATTGACCTATATACCTATATATTTGTGCCAGAAAAACAGACGTCTTGCCTTTGTTCTAGATCATCAACACAAGCTCATTCCGGTGATATTATCCCATGAGGAAGAAATATTTTTAACGTCTCACTCGTATACAAATACAATTCATTTCAACATAAAATTTGACAAAATGAAATTGTATACGACCAATCTTGTATTAGATGTATAAGAGACGCAAAACTATACACGCAAAAAAATAAACAAAAAAAAGTCTACAATAAATATTAAAATGCATATATACAATACAATACAATATGAAAAGGTAAAGGTTAATTATACAAAATGATCATTTTAAAAAGAATGATATTACAGGTTCTGGCCGTTTCAAACATCACAATTGGACTTGATAATATATAATGAAATTTACCACAGTCAGATAACATGTTAAAAGTAGGACAGACAGTCATTAAGCAGTCTCTCTTTCACTCTTATACAGTGGACAGTTTAGTAGGGTGTGGATCTCATCTTCAATCTCATCAGGGCAATTAAAACAACGTCTTCCACACAGTGGGATGTTTTCATAGCGTCCCAGTCTCAATCTTAAGTGGGACCACTCCAGTCCGGAACTTAGCAAGGGCACTCCAGTGGCACGAGGCATTTAAGATATTCCTCAGTAGAACATTCAGATTTAGATATTCAGATACGCAACTTATTCCTTCCATTTTGTGTGAAGTCAGATTTAACCCGATTGTTCCACGTCATTACATAGTCGTCAAATACAATTCTTTGCACAGCTCTAGAATTCTTTTTGCAAGAATCTCTATATCACCGTGAAGATTATAAATATAAGATAAATTATTCCTTGTCATAAAATCTCCAATTCCGTTGGTCCAGTTCCGTTTCCATGTATGGTGAGTCTAAATAAGAACGCGTCTGTTAATGTCGTCTGGGTGCATATTACCACTATAATTCTCTACATTCTCCGTATAACACCTGTCACAAGACGATTTGTGTTGGTGCTCATTAACAATGTTATGCCATTGAAGCTCATGAACGTGTCAGTAGATTGGCTGTGTTGTCAATACGTGTTGGAGCAATTGGAGCAAATACTCAAACGAATTGATAAATTAAAAGATTAATATAATCATATTCAAGACGTATGTTACAGAATGTTTAAATGGTGTCCGTGCGCACGCGTGTGTGTGTGTGTGTGTGTGTGTGTGTGAGAGAGAGAGAGAGAGAGAGAGAGAGAGAGAGAGAGAGAACGTTTGGTAACTGCGTAAATGTAAGAAATTCATAAAGTGCTACACAATCATACATCATCAGTGTCCACAATAATAGTTCATTTCATACATAAATTGACTTTAAAGTCAAACAAGATGGGGAAACGCTTTTCCATACTCTGTCACGGTCTTCCTCTCTGCTTGAAGATGTTGTCTCTTGTCTTTAGTCTATGGTGACTTCGGTGAGCATCCACAATTTTACCATCAAGACACCAAAAATAATTAACTTAACAGTAACATCTTCATAAATGTTCCATATTGCTACATTTAGTTTGTTACCTCTTTGTATGGAATATTTAGGAGGGGAGGTTAGATGTAATATGTATGTAAATGGTTGAAACATATTTAATCGTGAAGAGGAATGTATTGGTAAACAAGCTAGAAGGTTATGTTTTGATACCTAAATAAATATATAAATAAATAAATATATGAACACCCGATGGGAAAATGCAGTTGATCATTGCACTCCAACATCCAGACCTTTTTGCTATCGTGAATTTGAGACTTTACATCTATAAAGCCGTTCAGAATGTCTGTCAGCGATATTTCTTAAGAGGGCACATTCAGCTCAGGTGAGTGTATCACATCTAACGCAAGTATATCATTTGTAAAATCAGTAAGGCAATCCTGATGATGCCATGCGTTCCTTCAGCAGCAAGGTTGTTGAGAAATCTTACACTCAAGACTACCATATCATTTATATTATAATTAGCAGGGAACTCAATACACAGAGATGTAGAGTATCCCTGCATTTAGTAAGTGTTCAGTATATTGAATTCACGACGTGAGAACAACAGACCGGCTAATTCGATGATCAATGGTTTATTACATGTCATCCGTCCTAGGTCTTAATCAGGCTATGGGGTGGAATATATTCCCCAAGCTGTGGTTGCGCTGAAGTGACATGTTGCGTGTAATTTCACGAAGCATGTTAACATTCAAATTTTGTGTTTTTGATTGTTTTGATGTATCTCTGATAATAACGTGTAAGATATTTTCCGCAAATTTGTAAATGCAATGTTTTTGCATGAACTGCAAGTTGAACATAGGCCATCCTGTGTTTTAAGCGGCACAAGGTGGATAATAACTGATCAGTATTTGGTGTTACCACTATTGATCACGATATAAACCAAAACATTATATGAGCTACCAATATGCCAAATATTCCACCACTATCATTACTAGAAACATATATTCCATTACATTCCATTCACTTCTGATTGTTAAGTAATTTCTTTCTAAATATCACTACAGAGTCACAATTCATATTACATATATTACATTATTTTAAGAGAGTTTCGTTCCACGAGATACCCGAAGTAATACAACATATCAATAATGCCCTATGTTCTAGGGTGGGCAGTTCTCTCTGGAGGTCTTGGTATTTCTTTTTCGTTGGGAGTAGTGTCTGGCCAGCACTATATTGCACCATTTTCAGTTTATTGATTTGCGTCTCCAGATCAAAATGAAATTTATCATCTCGAAAGCGTTGGGGTGAGCCTTTCCAACAAGTTACTCTAACCTCCCATGCCAACCTTCCAAACTGTTATTTGTCCTGTGCACATGTTGTTCCATTCCTGAAGGTTATTGTTTAGTTATGTTAAATATAGCAGTACGTGTTAACTGCAACTAGCCCATGTACAACAGGTGTAGTCCCACGAAACCTAAAAATATTACGTTAGGTAGGTACAGTTCATTAGGCTGCATGGGACTTCACGCCTTAATAATTTTATGGGATTATGATTATTGTCAAAAGAAACAGTAAAAATCAAATATAATTGTGAAATATACTGAAAGGTGACCTATCCCATCTGTATGACTGGTTTTATTAGTAACGGTTGGATCGACCACAAGATCTACTGCAACATATATTTCCTGGTGTTATGTGATCACAACACAATCTTTTCTTAACAGCTTGTGCATAGTGAAAGGAACACCCATGCATCTTCACTTCACCGAGCACAGTAGTAAGAGCATCAGCATCCAGTATCCTACCCCTAACAGAGTGATCCTGTCCACTGAACAGTGATCTGTCCCACTCGTATTTCACGCCCCAATTACCTCGTTAATTATGTCATGTGGGCACACTGTAATTAGCCTTTGGGGTTTACTAGGTGTGAATTTGAGGCCCCGTGAACCGTTTTACCATCACCCACCAGTTATCTCTCCTTGTGGATATTTACAAAATTTAAATGTCTTGTAAACATCATCTTTTCAAAATTGTAAATATATTGTAAACATCATCTTTACAAAACAGTTACAAGCTCATAAATGTGCACTTTTTTCCAGTGCTGGTTCTCTTTGTGAACGCCAACTTCCGATGTGCGAGACGGGGTACAGCTTACACCCTGTTCCAGATTTCCTGTGGCAAGCATATATTCATTAAACATATTGGTGCTTCCAAATTGCGCAACCGCCAAATAAGACTTCTGAGACCGGGCCCCAATTCCTCGGAACAGGCTTAAGTCTGAGTTTTGACTTTAGAGTTTCAGCTTAAATTGAGAAAACGCATGAACTGAAACAGGTATTAAACTAAAATATAATAGACAATTGAGCTTGGTGAATTGAATGCCTAAGTTGTTTGGACGTATATATTATAAAATGCATCTGAGTTAAATATTCCACTATTTGAAATTGTCTCTGTTTCAGACTGAGTAAAAACTGAAGATCGTTTCGAGAATTCGGGGCCTGACAAAGAGTCACCAGTCTCGCAACGTGCCGCGACCTACTTATGAGCCCTACAGCGACAGGTTTTTCACTGCAACGGGTATGAGGCGTATTCTCTTTGATCGCGATTTAGAGATTTGCTTCAAAGTTGGCATTCAGATAAAATGTATGGACTAGACATTTGATTGGTCAAACTGTATCCATTAACGAGCATCTTCCAAACTGAAATATAAGAGTCCTCTGACTGGTCAAAGTTGTGATAATTAGCCATACTCAACAACTGACCAGCGTAAACCCATGATGTCCACGTTGCTCTTGAATTCCCCAAGAGCAAAGTCCAGTGTAAACTTGTGCGACGTCGTCATTGAAACAGGTTATGCATCAATCATTAGGTAGACTTGAGAGTGAGTGAGTGAGTGAGTGAGTGGGTGGGTGAGTTAAGATTTAAGATCAGCTATATTGTGACTAAAACAGAGTATAGATTTATGATGATTTATTGGTAAAGATAATGATAATGATAACGAGCAGACATTTAACTGAACGATTCAGCACGGCGTAGACAAAATTCGAGGAAGACACATCAGAGAGAAATGTATATTTTGATGATATAATATACAATTATGAAATACACATATCATAATAGTCCGCTTTCGAATTCTAAATTTAATTTCCTGAATCCCAGCAGATGACTAATGATTTGATGCTAGCATATTTGTGAAACATATTACTAAAAGTACTGTAGTGTTCAGCCGTGGATCATTGCATTTTATGGAGAAATAACATTCAGTTACAATGTGTTTGTGCATAATTAATGACTCAGTTATTTGTCCTTGACTATCAACTCCTACAAATGTAAATAATGTGAACTAGATTTGAGGTGAGGTAACATCTTTTCCCTCTTCTGTCAACCAGATATTCCTTTCCCCTCCTTGAGCATTCATGTAGACATGCAGGAACGTTACATGAAGACATTCTCGAATGGTACATGTAGACATGCAGGAACGTTACATGTAGACATACTGGCGCGTTCATGTAGGCATGCTCGAACGTTACATGTAGACATGTTAGAATGTATATGTAAACAAGCTGGAACGTTCATGTATACATGCTGGAACATTTATGTAGATATACCGGAACATTCATGTCGACATACTAGAACGTTACATGTAGGCATGGTGGAATGTCCATGCAGACAAGCTGGAATGTACATGTAGACATGCTGGATAATTTATGTAAGCATGCTGGACCGTACATATAGACATGCTGGAACGTTAGAGGTAGACACACTGGAACGTTACATGTAGACATGATGGCACATCCATGTAGACATGCTGGAACATTATATCTAAAGTACACAAGTACACATGCTGGGGCGTTCATATGTACATTCTGGAATGTACTTGTAGACATGCTGGAACGTTTATGTTGATATGCTTCAAAGTACATATAGGTATACTTGAACGTTACATGTAGACATGTTGGAACGTACATGTAGACATGCTGGAACGTTGCATGTAGACATGCTGGAATGTACACCTAGACATACTGAAGCGTTCAAGTAGACACCCTGGAACGTTAGATGTAGACAGGCTGGAACGTTACCTGCAGACATGCTGAATCGTAACTTAGAGACATACTGGAATGTACATGTAGACATGCTGGAACGTACATTCTGGATCATTACATCTAGACATGCTCTAGCATTCATTTAAATATACAGGAATGTACAGATAGAGCTGCTGCAGCTTTCATGTAGATATGCCGGAATTTATATGTAGACGTGTTTGATCATTACCTGTAGACTTTTTAAAACGTAGTATGTAGCTATAGGCATGCTGGAAGGTACATGTAGGCATTCTGGAACGATACATGTAGATATTTTGGAAGATACTTGTAGACATGCTACAAAGTCACATGTACACATTCTAGAAAAGTTACATGTATACATACTGTAACTTTCATGTTGACATGCGGGGACGCTTCATGTAGACATGCTGGAATATACATATAGACATGCTGGAACGTACATTCTGAATCATTATATGTAGATATGCTCTAGCATTCATTGAAATATACAGGAATGTACAGATAGAGCTGCTGCAGCTTTCATATAGACATTCTTTGATGTACATGTAATCATGCTAGAGCGTCCATGTAGAGATGCTGAAACAGTGCATGTAGACATTCTGGAATTTTGCATGTAGACATGCTGGAACGTTATATGTACACATGCTGGAATGTTAAATGTAGATATGATGGAACGTTCATGTAGACATGCTTTATCATTACATGTAGATATACTGAAATGGCATGTAGGCATGCTGCAGTCTGACATGTAGTCATGCAGGAACGTTTCAGGTAGACATACTGGAACGTTACATGTAGCCAAGCTGGAGCGTTCATTTACACATGCTAGAACGTTACATTCAGACATGTTGGAGCGTTCATGTAGACACGTTGGAACGTTACATGTAGACATGGTGGAATGTACATGTAAACAGTGAAAAGTAAAATGTAGACCTGCTGGAATCTACATGTAGACATGCTGCAACGTTCATTTAGATATGCTGGATCGTTATTTGAAGATATGCTGCAACATTCAGGTAGACATATTGGAAAGTAGACATGCAGGAAAATTCAATGCACACATGTTGGAACGCACATGTAGAGACTCTGGAATGTAATCGAGGTATGCTGGAGCGTTTCATGTAGACATGCTGGAACATTCATGTTGACACGTTTTAGCGCTACATATAGACATGATGGAATGTACATGCAGAAAAAGTGGAAAGTACATACAGACATGCTGGAACATTAAAATGTGGACATGGTGGAATGTACATCTAGACATACTGAAGCGTTCAAGTAGACATGCTGGGCCATTTAATTTTAATAAACGTTACATATAGACATGCTGGAGTGTACATGTAGACACGCTGGAAAGTTCTTGTAGACAGAATGAAATGTTACATGTAGACATAATGAAATGTTACATGTAGACATTCTGAAATGTTTATGTAGACATGCTGGAGCATTACATGTAGACATTCTAAAACGTAGACATGTTGGAGAGTTCATGTAGACGTGCTGGATCGATACATGTAGACATGCTGGAACGTACTTGTGGACATGCTGGAATCTATATGTAGACATGCTGGAGCGTTCATGTAGACAAGCTGGAATATTCATGTAGACAAGCTGGAATATTCATGTAGACATGTTGGAACATTCATATAGACATGCCTCAAATTTACATGCAGACATACTGGAATGTGCCTGCAGAGAAGCTAGAATGTACATGAAGACATACTGGAACATTCAGGTAGACATGCTGGAACGTACATGTAGGCATGATGAAAAATCACATAGAAACATTCTGGAAGGTTACGTATAGCCATGCTGGATTGTTACGTGTAGACATACCGAAACGTTTATGTAGACATGCTGGAACGTTTCATGGAGACATGTTGGGATGTACATGTAGACATTGTTGAATGTACATGCTGCACCATTGCAAGTAGACATACTGTAGAGTTCATGTAAACATACAGGAATGTACGTGTAGACCTGCTGAAAGATTCATGCAGACATGCAGGAACGTACAGGTAGACATGCAGGAACATCCATGTTGACATGCTGGAGCGTAAAATGTAGACACCCTGGAACGCTGCACGTAGACATGCTGGAATGTTACATGTAGACATGATTCAGCGTTCATGTCGACATGGTGAAATTGTCATATAGACATGCTGGAACGCTACATGTAGATATATTGGAGCGTACATGTAGACAAAATGGAACGTTCATGCAGACATTCTGGATGGTTACAGTAGACATGCTGAAACGATACGCGTAGACATTCTGAAGCGTTATATGTAAAGATGCTGGAAAGATACATATAGACATGCAGAAATATTACATGTAAACATGTTGGAAGATTCATGTAGACATGCTAGAGGGTTCATGTAGACATGCTGGAATGTACATGTAAACATTCTGGATCATTATATGAAGACATGCTGGAACGTTACATGTAGACATGTTGGGATGTTCATGTAGAGATGCTGGAACGTAACATATAGACATGCTAAAACGTTACATGTAGACATTGTGGAATGCTACGTGTACAATTGCTGAAACGTTATATGTAGACATGCTGGAGAGTCACATGTAGACATGCTGGAACGTTACATATAGACATGTTGGAACGTTACACGTAGGCGTACTGGATCGTTGCATGTAGACATGCTGGAGTGTTCATAGAGACACGCTTTAAGGTTACATGTAGACATGTTTAAACGTACATGTAGACATTATTTAATGTACATCTATATATATTGGAAGGTTACTTGGAGACACGCTGGGATATTCATCAGACTTGCTTAATCGTTACATATAGGCATGCTGGAATGTACATGGAGACATTGTACATACTGGAAAAGCACATGAAGACATGCTGGAGTGTACATGTATATATGCTGAAACGTTACATGTAGACATTCTGGAACGTATATGTAGACATGCTGGAGCGTTACATGTGGGCATGCTGGAACGTTAAATGTAGAAATGCTGGAACACTCGTGTATACATTGTGGAAGGTTACAAGTAGACATGCTTAACCGTTATATGTAGTCATTCTTTAACGTTACTGAAACGTTACATGTAGACATGCTGAAACGCCACGTTTAGACATACTGGAAAGTTACATGTTGACATGATGGAATCTACCTGTAGACATGCTGCATTGTTCATGTAGACATACTAAAATGTACATGTAGACATGCTGGATCATTATATCAACACATGCTGAAACGTTACATGCAGACATTGTGGAACGTTACATGTAGACATGTTGGAACGTAACATGTAGACATTGTGGAAGATGACATGTACACTTGCTGGAATGTTACATGTAGACATGTTGGAACGTACATGTAAACGTGCTTGAACGTTGCATGTAGACATGCTGGAATGTATATGTAAACATGCTAGAATGTATATTCAGACAAGCTGGATCATTACATGTAGACATGCTGCAACATTTATGTAGACTTGGTTGAAAGTACATGTAGGCATGCTGGAGAGTCACATGAAGACATGCTGGAGCGTTGCATGTAGGCACGTTGGAAGGTTACCAGTAGACATGTTTAAACGGATTTGTAGACATTGTGGAATGTACATCTAGAGATGCTGGAACGTTACATGTAGACATTCTGGAACGTTGCATATAGGTATGCTGACACGTTACATGTAACATTCATATAAACATGATTTATATGTAGGCATGAAGAAACATTACACGTACATCAATACATGTAGATATGGTGTAATGTACATGTAGACAAACTGGAACGTTACATGTAGACATGCTGGAACGTTACATGTAGACATGCAGGAATGTACATGTAAACAAAGTGGAACGTTATATGTGTAGCAGTGTCGCATTTTTTTGTAAATAAATTTGGCATAAAGTTAGCATGTTTGGTTATACATACTACCTTAAATGTCAATTGGGTGCTGCAATAACACCCATGTCATCCATGTCATTGTGGTGTCTTTTCTATGTTTACTAGCACTGGCCTCCATCTTGAATTTTCTAAAAATAACCACCAGCTTTTTCGGAATTGGGAATCATCCTAATTCACTTCATTTCCTGTTTTCTGCCCATAACCTTACTTCCTTTTTAGTATTTACCTGTCCTTGATTGGCTCCTTATGGCAACAACTGTTTTTGCCCACCTGTATGTTGCCTCTCAGTGGGTGCCTGCTCCTTTGAGAGACCTTCTCTTTTGTACACGTGAGTCAATCTTCTTCAATGATTCATCCTAAATTAGGTTAGGCATCAGTTAAATTCATTAAATAGCAACATATAGTTAACAGTAAATATTCAAATTTATTAGCTATTAATTACAACATATAAAAACATTAACTTATACAACTGTCTGTTTATTTGTTTCACATGCAGGCTGTTTGAGTTGTGAATCTGACCATGACCATGTGCTTATTTTGTCGACCATGACAGTAATCCCATTACTTGGTACAGTGACAGACTGTCTATGAATTAGTGAATTAAATGTCTGTGATATTGACATAATGTCGTGATATTTAACCATGAGATTGTATTATATATATTTTGGCCATATTGTCCATATGTCCATATATTTTGCTCATCAGTGGGTTCCTGCTCCTTTGGGAGACCTTCTCTTTTGTACAGTTTCCCCACAACACCTCATCACCATTGCAACAAACTGTAGAATGTTGGTTAGACTTTCAGACTTTCATTTTTTTCGGCGTCGTCCAGAGACCCGAAATCACACCCCTGGACCACGGTCGCATATGTATACAAGCTGGAATATTTATATATACATGCTGGAATGTTACATATCGACATGCTGGAATGTACATGTAAACATGCTGCAATGTACATGTAGGTATGCTGGAGCGTACATGTAGACGTTCTGGAACGATACATGTAGACATGCTGGAACATTCATGTAGACACGCTTTATCGTTACATTTAGACATGCTGGAATGTGCATGTAGAGATGCTGGAGCAAACTTGGAGTGAGCAAGTGTTGAGGGCGTGTGAAATGTAAATTGACCTCTATATTCTTATGCTTAATTTATGACAATGGAAATTAGGAAATTAAACGGCGTTTTCAACTGTTGCGTTTCCAATAGATTCCAGCACATAATGAGTTTACACTATGTATATGTAAGTGTCAAATGTTCCATACAGTCACATGAACTAAATCACTTATTCAATTTATTGTACAAAATGCAACGTAGTTCCGTCTTTGTGCACAGATGTACACATAAAATATAACATAATGCTGCAATATTGCACCAAATGAGGAATATTTAAAAGTTTTAATAAGATACTATATATAGGTGTCGTCAGTGTCGATTCATGCACTCGTCCATGATAGGAGAGCAAACAGACCAGTAACATGGTCATAATACAATGCTCACCTGAATATTTGAATTTGAGCAGAATAATCTCTGGACGTCTGAAGTATGAATACTAGCATATATGAAAACGAATCGCCGTACAACTAACAAAGTGCAAACTTAGAAACATTACCAACATTCGATTCATTATCAACCTAACATTTCTCACAGGGGGAAGTGTAATTACATTTATACTGGGTACAGGAACACTTGAGACCCTAGGACTGCCTAGTGTTCCTTATGACACGACATCGACGTAGGGGTAGCCTAGTGGTTTGAGCGTTCGCTCGTCACACCAACCATACGGGTTCGATTTTTCATATAGGTAAATTGTTTCAACCTCATTTGAGTCGTTCCCCGCCGTGATGTAGCTGTTATATTGCTAACAGCAGGGTGATACAAAAGTCTCTCACATCGGTGTGAAGGAAGAACCAACTGCAACACCTTTTTGACTGGAATGTTCAGAGGATTCTTTGAGTACATCAAGGTAAAGGTGCGCTGACAGCAAAATCCAGTTTCTCTAAATAAGGCAATCGCCGTGTGATTCTCGACGTATGAATTCACAACCACGACGTCTCCTTCCGAGACTTCATCATAGAAGTTGAGTGTGGCGTAAAACTAAATTCACTCACTCACTCACTCCGTAATTGTTCTGCCGAAGAGAGTAAAGTGAGTGAGTTTAGTTTTACTCCGCACTCAGCTACATGCAAGCCATATTACAGCCATATGTAAATAATCAAGTCTGGACCAGACAATACAGTGATCAACAACATAAACATCAACTACAACTAGGATACGATAACATGTGTCAACCAAGTCAGCGAGGCTGACCACCCGATCACGTTAGTCGCCTCGTACGATAAGCATGGGTTGGTGAAGATCATTTGTAACCAGGACTTTCTTTCGAGAGTTGAACACGATATACATTAATAGTGAACGTAAACATCGTGCAAGTTATAAAATAGACATTGTGACAAGTAGGACCAGCCTGTTATTAGACGACAGTCCAGAGCCATTCCTCATAGAAACGGTCTACCGTTCAGTAGCATCTACAGCCAGGTCACCATGCTAGGGACGTCTTTTAGCTGCGTTTTACCCTAGCAGTATGTACAGTATGTATTTAGCCACTTATTGATGGTGAGGAATCGGAGCCAAAAACTGGGTACATGGATCAAAGCTGTGGTAGATGCAGGCGTTGCATGTAACAATACACGAGATGAAAAGTTCATTGCGGCTTCAATTTATTCAAAAATAGTGCATTACTTCCTCTACTGCCACACTCAGCCATCCATCTCATTCCAAATGTGTTTGAATGCAGTCAAGCCGTATGTAACGGCGGAAGTGCGTCAGAGCTGCAGTGAGAGATGTGGCGTTGTCATTGTTATAATTACAAATGTCAGCCTACAAAGTACTGGGGTCAAAACAATATCGAATGACGGGAGTTCGACCGTTGCCACAAAATGATCCCCAAACCATTACGTCGTTGTCCTCTGCGTCCTCTACGTTTGGTTCAGTCTAGCCTGTTTCCTCACTCATCTCATCCCTAGAGTTGAGCACTACGAAACGGAGTCAGGATAGGTCTTGTTTATGGTCGACTGTATTGGACATGTGTGCAGTGTGCAGACGATTCCTGATGGCCTGTGTCAACTCTGTAACTCTACTAGTGAATATTACAGGCACAAGTCGTGGCGGTGGGGTAGAGTTCGCTCGTCTCGTCGAAGACCCGGGTTCGAATACTGCTGCCCATTTCTGGTGTTCCCCGTAGTTATATTGCTGGAATATTGCTAAAATGCTGGAATATTGCTACAAGTGGCGTTAGCAATAATTCCGTCAGTACATGCACACATCTGTGGCGCTGATTCGTACGTCATCTTGCCATGACATCACACGCAACGCCCCAGACCTTAGGCGATCTACAACTGCGCCCATTTCTTGCCGACAGTATTGTCCTACAAATTTAATCCAGATCGTGTGCAACTGCTTCAAGGAAGTGTTCACCATTTAGTCGATCCATGGCATGCTCTCGCTGCTGATTTGTGGAGTACTCGCGTACTTATTAAGCGTTTGAAGAGTGCCTTTGTTTTGCCTTTTTTATTGTATGTGTGTTTACTGTCCGAAGCAAGTGCTTAGGGTTGCTTCACGTGATTGTTGCGAATACGTCATGAGAGAGAGAGAGATACAGACAGACAGACAGACGGGCAGACAGAGAGACAGAGAGAGAGAGACAGAGAGAGAGAGAGAGAGAAAGGAAGAGAGAGAGCATATCGGTTGAAAGTGTGGTAAAGGTTGCGAGAAGGTATTTGAATTCTAGCCAGTTGTTTTCATAAATCTCGCAATATCGCAAACGAGCATTTGTGCTCTTTTATCTAAAGAAGCATATTTTATTCATCGATAATCTGGCCGTCGACTACCTCAGGTCCCCACCAACATGAGGGATTCGCATCAAATGCATTTTTGAGATATTCGAGGGACAGGTTCCACCCTTCTTTGTTGACCAGCTCAGCCCCGTGTTTCATTTCAGAGCCCATCAAACGTCTGATGAGATAGCCAGCCATCGCCAGTGAGTAGACAGGAGTATCTAGCGTGCAGACACCTGCTTCAAATCTGTGAGTGTAATTGAGAATATTATGACCCACGTGATGAAGATAAATATGGTAACAGACCCAAACAGACTCACGTCATTCTAGTCGTTTGATTGGATAACCGTCACCTTGATCACATTAAAAAACTTATGTATGTATGAAAGCAAAACGAAATGTCACTGACATTTAATAACGGAAAACGTAACACTCACTCACTCAATTACCCTGAGTTCTCTCCTCCAGAAATTGGTAGTGCCATGTGCAAATTCAGCTAACAGATGAAAGAAACCATTTTGACTACACAGATGATTTTTCGGTCGTGTTGTCGGTCCGGTGTTCAGACCTCCTTGAGGTGCTTTCTAACACGTTGACCTGCCCACTCATAACACTGTCTACCATTGTTAAAAATATTATGCAAAAACATCTTCAGCATCATTGCTGTCAGCTTTGCATAGACATTAGAAGAAACCACAGACGCCATCAATAAAAACAATATTGTAGATTTTCGACCTTATTTTCAAATACAGAAACCATTATAAAGAAAATAAGCCTCGATTTAACTAAAACGTCATACATTTGGTGCCGTGAAAAAGAGCTCGGGATCACGGAAACCAAATGATATTCGTGACTGAATACAACCAGGCGACCAAAGAGGAGTGGGATAGACTCCCTCATTTAACATACAGTCTGAGAAACCTTTTCTGCCATCTAAAATTTAAGAAATTATAATTATGAGCTGGCTTGACTAACCTTCGTACTTGTTTTCATACTATACATATATTCTACAGTGTGGTACAGGACAAGAATTATGTAAAGACAACTATAGCATTGCGGAGGCTACAAAATAAAATGAATGCAATCATTCAATTCAGAGATTCTGTTTTCTAGTTTAAACTATCCTATGATTAACTAAAACTATATGGACTTTAGGTTTTGTTTTTACTAACGTCACACTCAGCAATATTCCAGCTGTATGGTGGCGGTCTATAAAGAACGAGTAGGATCCAGACAAGTATATATTGACAATAACATAACCAGTACACACAAATATATTTGTATTCACAATTATCTCTGTTGTGTTTCATTTAATATTTGCACACTTTACGACAGGCAATAATCTGTATTTGTCTCAAAATTCATTATGTTTGAGAGTTTAGTAGGCCATGTAATATGCTGTTAATTAACGTTCAGATATTAAGCTGATGATTTCTTGAGAGCCCCGGGCTAATGGGGTTGGGTGGTCAGGCTCGATGACTTGGTTGACACATGTCAGTTGCGCAGATCGATGCTCATGCTGTTGGATTCCTGGATTGTCTGGTGGTCCAGGCTCCATTGTTTACAGACCACCGCCATTCAGCTGAAATATTGTTGAGTGCGGCGTAAAATTAAACTTACTCACTCATTCACTTGAGAGAACTGGTTCCGAATAATCTCTGTAATCTGCAGTAGAGATATGTGTTGGTGAAGGCGTTCATCGTCAAACAGTGTGGAAGGACAGGGATGTGTCTGAGCTCCATATGTCGAACATTGTCAGACAGATCCATGTAAACATCACAAGGTCAAGTCGTAGTGCAGACTGCTTTCCCCAGAAATGCGTATGGATTCAGAAAAAAATGTTGTTTTTCTATTTTTGATGATTATAAGTGTCATTCTGAGGTAACTGAATATGGATACCAATAATCGAGCTGTAATGCCAATGTGAGAAAAACATATCTTTATAAACCTATCACAACATAGGCAAGTATATCCAAATTACTAGGTTCATAGTGCCCACCCCCCCCCCCCCCTCTCTCTCTCTCTCTGTCTGTCTGTCTGTCTGTCTGTCCCTCTTACAATTCGAACTGGTTCCCAAATGAACATGTAATAATTTCCATAGCATTGAAATGCAGGAGGTGTCAGTACAGTCTAGTTAACGTGTGATAATAATATAAGGAATCTTTGTGGAACCAAACTACTCATTCACCGTGATATATTTCTTTAGATATATTGCGAATGTATAATCGTATTGATTGCACTAAGATCCACATTATCAGAGTGGCGCATATGCATGTCTTTACCTCACTGTTTACACATGCTGTACTGTTGGCCTCATGACCATCTATGCGTAATAAAAAATCAGAATGAAAAAATCTGCCTTTTTATGCGTTCTATTCCTCACATGAGCACAATGGGTAAAGGCAATGTCCACAACCGTGATAATGCTTGAATATTGCTAAATGCGACACCACACTCACCCATATCTATCCACTGAATTCAACTTTTTTTTTCATTCAGGGAACTTAAGAGGCTACAGGCCTTTAGTACAATACATGTGTGCACACACATATAACATTTCAAACAGATTTGCTATTGTTCAATTAAGGATAGGTATACCTATAGAAATTTGACTATTTGTAAATTTGTTGCTTTCAAGAATGCCTCTAATATATATTCACTATGATTGATACGGCAAAATGGTGGAATATATATTGTTCTTGAATTGTGAAAACGGATATAAAATGATCTTCTATGAAAATATGAATATGAAAATATCGTCTAGCACCTCATAACATTCATAGTCTTTTTTTCTGATGGAACATTATTTTATCTGGCTTTTTCCTGTCTTTTTGTTGGATTCATTTGATGTGCATCGTGCTGTTGATGTCCTAAAAGTTTAAAATGCAATGTCGACATCAACGACGTAATGCTCTCTTATTAGGTCTGATTTAAAGGGGCTGTGGGGTAGCCTAATGGTTTCAGCATCTGCTTGTCACGCTGAAGACCTGTGTTCTAATCCCAACACGTGAAGCCCATTTCTGGTGTCCACCACCGTGATATTGTTGGAATATTGCTAAATGCGGCATTAAACCACGATCACTGATTCTACTATAAAAGTTCGGTATAATTTTAGGTGATAGAGGTTGCAAGGCAGGCCAGAAATGCAAGTAAATGTTTTTAAACCTTTGAGTTACAGATTTTGATAAAAATAGATTAAAAACTAATGACATCTCGTCGCCTCGTCTCGTTGACAGGCAGTACTGACACTTACACTATACCGTTACAGACAACGACGAGAGACAACGACGCCACAGTCGAAAAACGCTGTGGTACACGCTGTTCAAGGCTGTTACATATTTCATATATAGTATAAAACAGCGTTGGAACCATCTGTTGTGGCAAGTTTTACCAGCCACCTCCACATCAAAAGGCCTCGGTCAAGCATTGAAATCCATTCAGGTTGTGCTTACCCGAAAAGGGCTGGTGTTTTCAACTATACTATCATGGCAGGAGTTGTGATCAGACGTTTGGTTGGCCGATCTGAAGTGAAATATGTAGCTGTGCTAGCTAAACATGAAGGCTGGAGTAGTTCACTCCCATATCTGCTCAAATGTTTTGATATCGATCACTCGATTTGGTGGGTAGCAGAAAAGAAAGATGGAAGAACCGTTGGTGAGTCAGTTGTCTCTGTGACGAATTGTGCTAATTATTGCTAGGTCTGATTATCAGGAGTGATAATAATGATCTACTGCTGGACGGTACAGCGATGGGAGTAGACCAGGTGAGGTCCTTCAGCAAGTCTGCCCAGAGTCGGCCCTTTGTGGAAAAGCTGTCTGAGAAGCCATTGCATCGTATGTGTATGCAGTGCGTGGAACAGAACAGCAATCCAACCGACTCCTTCGCCTGGATGAAGTCGGCTGGTCTCAAATGTGAAACTGAGGGCTTTCTTTTTGCTGCTCAGGACCAGTCACTTCCCACTCGCAATCGCCATAATGCGATTCTTAACCAAAATGTGAACGAAATGTCGTCTTTGTAATGAATTTACAGAGACTGTCCAACACCTTGTCAGTGGATGCCCTTCCTTGGCACAAACACCATATCTTAAAAGACATGATGGCATGGCTCGCTGCTTTTATTATTGTCTCCACCATGTCTGTGGCTTTGACCCCTAGGTCCATCCATGGTACGACCCTTAACATGTCCACGGCGTCCTGGAAAATGATGTTTTTAAAATTCTCTGGAATAGGCCAATATGCAGCCTGAGACGAATTCAGCCAACAAACCTGATCTTGTCCTGTTTGATAAAACCAATGTAATTATTTATATCATTGAATTTTCTGTCCCTTTTGACATCAATATGATTGGCAAGATTCAGGAAAAGCATGATATATATGCGGACCTCGCCTTTGAAATGTCTCGCTTGCATCCCATGTACACTGTCGTTAGGCTACCCATTGTTCACAGTGCCCATGGTTTGGTACCTCCTGATCTCTTGGCGCAGATCAGGAGCGTGCCCGGGTTCTCCATCAGGAGCACAGCCCTTCTGACAATCTGGGTAATGCAGAAGGCTGCAGTGTTGGGGAGCCTCCAAATTATCCGGAAAGGTCTTGGTGAGTTCGACTAGGCAGTGTTTTCTGGGAGAAGTCTCATTCGCTGTCTGGGCTGCGTGTGGAGGGGGCAAGGGCACTGAGCTGATGATGAGCTTTACCAGCCTGACTGTGCCAGGATCACCCGAACCCTCTCTTCTGCATTTCTATCTCAATCTGTAAAACATAAAAATGGCATGATGATGTACGCCTCTCCGTGGTGGGCCTAGATAGGGCAATTTTATTTATTTTTTTTATCACCCAGCTAAGGCTGATCCCCCGAAGCTTGTTATCTAACGACTTTACAGACAGATAAGGGGAAAATATTCTTTAACGTCCGCAGCCCAGTCAGCCTTCCTCCGGTAGTCAAACCTTACTGGAGATGGGACTTGCCCCAGGAGAAGGCACAGAACCCGGCCAAGTATATCTTGGTCAAAACATCTCAAATCCACACTACTTGAGTGTGCGATGGCGACTGGATGGCCTGATAATCCACGTATTAATGGCAAGTCGCTTAAGCTACATTGGGACAATGCCATGCCCATGTATGCTTAACTGACGGATCAAAATCTCCCAGATCAACACCGGCGGTCTAAACATCTTATGCCCCGTGAGCCAGTTCAACCTAAAACTGGTGCCTATCAGGAACCTTTGCATGAGCAAACTGCTCAAGTGGCAGCAGATCCAAAACATCTGATGGACGTCATCGTGAACCTCTTTCATCTTTCCAGAAACAAACTCTTCCAGCGTCGAGCCAATTGGCCCCGACCGAAATTTTGGACCCTCACTCTTCCTCTTCCTAAATTGCTGACCTCCAGAAAACCCTGTGTACATTTTGTTTCACTTTGTTTATGATGAAATATCTGTTACACCTTTGGAAAGACGGAGGCCAATTAAACAAACCAGTCAATCTTTTCCCAAAACTGGAACTGATTTATTAAATGACATTATTTCCTTGAAACATTCTGTCGACTGTTCATTAAATGAAGTAAACTGTTGTGTTTATGTTGCCGCTCGGACCTTGTAAGAACTTCACGAGGTTTCCAAAGAAAGGTCTTCTAATACTAAGAACAATAAACCAAGGGAAAACCGGTTTCAAGTAAAATTAACAGAAACTAGAAAATCGCTTTCCTGGATAGAGTTGTGCCTGATATTACTTTTCTGCAGTTATTACATAGAAATAAAATACATGGATACCATACTACTATGTGTAGCGTGACTGCTACCACTATACCACAGTTATTCCAAGAAACTCTAAGACATGTTTACTTCTGCCATGTGTGGCGTGACTTTCTACAGTTATCACATAGAAATACAATACATGGATACCATTCTACCACGTGTAGCTTGATTTCTACTACTTTACTAAAGTTATTACATGAAACCCTGAATTATGTACAGGATTCTGACATGTGTGGAGTGACTAATTTCTGTATACCACAGTTATTCCTTGAAACACTAAGATATGTATACCGTTCTGGTAAGTGTGGTGTGACTTCTACTACTATTCTCCAGTTAAAAAGTGAAAATAAAATACATTTATACCATTCTTCCACGTGTAGAGAGACATCTGCCACTTTTCTACAGTTATTACATACCAATACAATACATGGATACCATTCCACCATGTGTAGCTTGATTTCTACCACTCTAACACAGTTTTTACATAAAACCGTTATCTGTGTATACCATACTGCCATGTTTGACATAACTTCTTTCACTATACCACAATTATTCCATGAAAGACTGAGATATGTATACCGTTCTGCTAAGTGTGGTGTGACTTCTACTACTATTCTGCAGTTAAAACGTGAAAATTAAATACACGTATGCCATTCTTTCATGAGTAGGGAGGAATCTGCCACTTTTCTACGGTTATTACATAGAAATAAAACACATGGATATCATTCTTCAACCTGTAGCCTGATTTCTACTACTATACCACAGTTATTACATAAAAATCTGAATTATGTATACCATTCTGACATGTGGGGAGTGACTGCTTTCAGTATACCATAGTTATTCCATAAAACACTAAGACATGTATATCGTTCTGCTAGCGATACATCTGCCACTGTTCTACAGATATTACATAGAAATACAATACATGGATACCATTCTACCATGTGTAGCTTAATTTCTACCACTATCCCAAAGCTATTACATAAAACCCTAAATGATGTGTGCCATTCTACTTCTATTCTGCAGTTAATGCATGAAAATAAAATATGTAGGTACCAATCTTGCATGTGTAGCTTGATTTCTACCACTATACCACAGTTATTACATAAAACCGTTATCTATGTATACCATTCTCCCATGTGTGGCGTGACTTCTTTCACTATATCACATGTACAGTTATTCCATGAACCTCTAATCCATGTATACCATTCTGCCATGTGTAGCGTGAATTCTAACACTATACCACAGTTATTACATAAAACCCTAATTTATGTATATCATTCTGCCATGTGTGGCGTGATTTCTAATGCTATATCACACTTATTACATGAAACTCTAAGGCATGTATGCCATTCTGCCATGAGACAGACTCATTCATAATGATGATGCTGACAGAGACAAGATGATCGTCCTGGCAAACAAGAGACATCGTCATCCAACTTGACGATGGAACGTTCCGGTCCTGCCCGACATCTTCAACTAGATTTACATCATCCAAACCCATGTCAACACTACAACGTTTCCCGTAGCATATGCTCTGTGTGTTGACAAGGACAGACAATACATACAACAGACTTTTCCACACAGTGAGAGATGCGCTGCTGCCAAACCAGTCGCTATGTATAGTTTTCATGGACTATAAACTCAAGAAACAGTGTTAAATCCGTATTCCCAAACGCTGAGATAAAGTCCTGTTATTTTCAGGGCGCTCAGATTGAGGAAGGTCAAGGCAGTTGGCGTACGAGAGACTTACTACAACAACGTCGTTGCACACAGATTCGCCAAAAGAGCTGTAGCTCTGCCGCATGTTCCGATCGATTTAGTTGAGGACGTTTTGTTTGAATCCCCGAACAACGCGCCACCACAACATTCTGTCTGAAACTATGCTGATTGTGTAACTGAGCGGTGGACGGAGGTGTCAGTTGTCAAGAATGGCGTGGTACCATTACGAGACGCTGGGTCCATGCACCACATACCACGTTGAAGGGTGGCACAGTAGGTTGAATAGGATTGTTGGCCATCCCCACCCTAATTTGTACCAACACTTTTGCAGGGAGAGCATGCCTATGTAGAGGCAAGATGATATTTTTGTTGAATACAACTGTTGGTATCCTTTGGGTCATCAATCATTAAATACAACTAGTATTAAAGTAGTTTTGACGAAATCTTGTTCTGTCGTGAAAGCGAGGTAGGTGTCGAGCCATCCTATTCCAATTTATCACACGATATTTCGGTTTACGAGTTGGCCATCAGGGCCTGCTGCCACATGCAAACTTTAAAAGCCCACGAATCAAATCTGTAGGCCCAGAATGTGGAAGTCAAACCAGTTAAGACAAGTTAAACTACGGAAATCTGTATTTAAGTAAAGACTGGTTTTGCCATTCCTCTACGCGAAGCTCTGAAATACCAGGAAGAACTGTTAGTTATCGTAACGTGATGAATCATGGGTGGTTCTCGAACGTGAATAAATAGATATGGGAAAGATTCTTTTGAAAAAAAATGACAGATAATTTACTTAGGGACACGATAGGTTCGCCGGCGATTATCTCAAACGCTGTGTGCAAATCTTGAAATCTGTGCATCACACCATCACATGACCCCTGGCAGCAATTGACGGCAATGCAACAATTTGGCATGTCTTTGTTGACGTATAGAAATCAACAAAATGACGAACGTGCTGTATACAACTAGCTGGGAATGCTTCCTCATATTACGTCAATTCCGGATTGCTGCAGTGTTCTGGCGACAGCGTTATACCTTGTCCATGGTGTCGTTGGCAGACGAGAGAGAAGCAGACGATGTTTGGGCAGCTCGCTCGGTATTTATTAACCACAAGTTTTAAAGATGTATTATAAGAGCAACTGAAAAAATAAATACAGAACAGTTTTCGATATGGCCGTGATACATTCTATGTATCTCATTCCCAGTAAATAATCCAGTCACGGGGTATTTCGATTGTTCCACGCTTGACTGAGGTGGAAGAACGCATGTCCTCGTCCGTTTCGGGAACCTCCTTACCTGGGCATCATATACATTTTCTCACGTACAGTCTTAATTGTTGTTTGTTCCTCGTCTGTATTACCTTCTTTATACATTGTTCAAACCTCACATGTCATCAACTCTGTCTACACACAGGGAGAAATACAGAACTTTGAATTTATTCCGAAGATACAAATGTAAAGACAATATTAGTAAGTATGTGGAAGCTAAAGCTAAGTTTAAAAAACTATGTGCTGTAAAGAGGGAAAATCTTGAAAAAAGCTTAGCCGAGGATCTGTGTAGAGCGGCTAAGATTGGTGACTGTAAGTCCTTCTGGAATAGTTTAAAACATTCATTAAGGAATAAAGTTAGAGGATGTCCACTGTCACCAGACAATCTTTACAGTTATTTTAAAGATCTCTTTAACCCAAGTAAACCCCAGGCAAATGAGGATTCCGATTAACATGTGTTTGACTTTATATCTAATCACGCTTGTGATGAGTGTGTAAATTCATCCGGTGTGGATCAACTGTTGTCGGATAGTATTTCCGATTATGAAATTACTGAAGCTATACAGAAGCTAAAAGCAGGAAAATCCCCTGGGGAGGATGGCATTCCCCCAGAAGTTTTCAAGATTGGTCAGTCTACTTTACTAACTTTCCTAAAACCTCTATTTTACGCAATACTTGACACTGGAATATTCCCAGAATCATGGAACTCTGCCTTAATTATACCTCTATTTAAGTCAGGCTGTGCAACCGACCCCAACAACTACAGGGGTATATCTCTCTTGAATGTATCAGGAAAAATATTTGTATCAATACTAGATAAGCGCCTGCGAACATGGATAGAATTGAATGATATTCTTACAGAAGCACAAGCGGGGTTCAGACCTGGGTACGCAACTACTGACAACATATTTACCCTCCAGGCTTTATGTTCCAAGTATTTATCAAAACCTAAAGGTCGATTCTTTTGTGCGTTTATTGATTTTAAAAAGGCTTTTGACTTTGTTGACAGAACCAAACTTTTATATCTATTACTTTAGTCAGGTTGCCATGGTAAATTATATAATCTTCTCCACAGTATGTATTCATCTGTAAAATGTTGTGTGAAAGTTGGAAATTGTTACAGAACTAATATGTTTTCTACAAGTACTGGGGTGCGCCAAGGCTGTATTTTAAGCCCCATTCTCTTCATCGTCTTTATAAATGAACTTTGTTCAGAAATTTGCAAATCTTGTAAACATGGTGTTTTTCTATCACAGGACATTGATGATATTATGATGTTATTATTTGCTGATGATGTAAACATGTTTTCCTATACTGTGGTTGGCTTACAGCAGCAACTCAATGTGTTACATCAATTTTGTATAACCTGGGGTTTGAGTGTTAATATTGAGAAAACGGATATTATTGTATTTAGAAATGGAGGTGTATTAAAGAAAGATGAAGTTTGGTATTATGGTAATACACAGCTTAAATGTGTTTCATATTACAAATACTTGGGGTTGATATTCTCTTCCAGACTGAACTGGACAACAGCCTGTAAAAGTTTGGCGACTCAAGCAGCTAAGGCTACACAATCTGTTTACCAGCTTTTAAAAAAAGAATCCCTTTATTTCATTTAAAATTGCCTGTACCATATTTGATTGTAAAACTTTACCTATCCTTTTATATGGATCCGAAATTTGGGGAACTAAATATTTTCACTGTTTAGAAAAGGTACACGCTTCAGTTTTTAAACATTTCCAAAAGCTTGGAAAATTTGCCTCTAATAAGGCTATCTTGGGTGAAACTGGGCGCTGTAATATATTTGTGTCAAGTAGAATAAGAGTAATAAAATATTGGCTTAAATTATTGAGAATGGAACCATTTAGATACCCAAGGCAAAGTTATATTTTCTTAAAAATGCAGGATGATAATGGCAAGCGAAATTGGACATCAGAGGTTAGACAATTACTTTTTTCAACTGGCTTCTCTTATGTGAGGATATCGCAGGATGTTGGAAATGAACAGAGTTTTCTATGTATGTTTAAGCAACGCCTTGAAGATATTTTTCGACAAGAATGGTTGATGTCACTTAATGACTCCAATTTTTTAGAATTTTATACCTCCCATAAAACTTTGTTAGAGCCTGAATTTTATATCACACACTTGCAAGATAAAGGTCTGATGAGGGCGTTTTGTAAATTACGAATAGGTGTCCATGATCTGAGAGTTAATCATGTACGTAAATCCAAAAGAGACTTGCCAGATCTAAGTGTATCCATTTGTAGACACTGTAATCTAGGGTATATTGAAAATGAATTTCATATATTGTTTGTGTGCACAATGTACTCCGACTTAAGAGCCAAATATCTGCCATTTATTTCATTGCCTGTTACAGATAAACACACACTGTCCAATCTGATCAATGCTAGAAATATTGATGTTATTAAAGCAACCGCATTGTACTTAAAACATGTATTCAAAGCAAGAACTGTAAATCACAACACGTGAACTGCATAAAATGTACCTGTATTTGTACTGTAGGCCTCAAGGCCCTAAATACTGAATAAACAGAACTGAATTGAATTGAACTCTGTCTATACCATATGCTACGTTACAGTGTTATGCATCGTTCTGTTTTAAGTACACTCTCGTTTAGTGAAAGATACAAATATGGCATCCTTTACTTCCCTCCGTTTTGAAAACAATATGTACTACTTTACAGTGTTCAATCAAACTTTATTCATACTGATAGCCACAAGTACAAAGTACGCTATATCATAGAAAGGAATAATATAGTCACAACACGTCATATCGCATCAAATGTATCACATCATATAACATCACATTACACATACTTTGTTGTATCACATCATATCATAACACCCCATATCATCATATCATATCATATCTCACATCATACCATACAATATCATGTCATAACACATCGCACAATATCATACCATATCACATCATATCGTTCCGTGTCATATCACACCACCTTATACCATATCATATCATATACACCAATATAAGTACATACTTTCTATACGTTAATATTTCTATTTCGTAGAGACAACGGCTGGTAGATAAATGTTGACAACTTACGGAGAAGGGCATTGTAATCAGTACTCATTAGCAAAGACAATTCAGGATATCCACAATAATACTTTCTTAACTCCCAATAGAATGGACAAATTAAAAGGAAGTGATATGAATCTTCCACACAATAAAAATCACAAAAATGGACAAAGTTTCTCTCTCTACTGTATGGTATCCCCCTGTTTTGATTACCAAGTCATGTGAGGAACACCTAAACCGATCAAATGCCTGTCGAAGTTTCTTGAAAACAGGACTTTCTGTACATAGGCTCTCCTTGAGCCTAAGGATGAGATGAGTGAGGAAACAGGCTAACGTAGAGGACGCAGAGGACGACGACGTAATGGTTTGGGGATCATTTTGTGGCAACGGTCGAACTCCCGTCATTCGATATTGTTTTGACCCCAGTACTTTGTAGGCTGACATTTGTAATTATAACAATGACAACGCTACATCTCTCACTACAGCTCTGACGCACTTCCGCCGTTACATACGGCTTGACTGCATTCAAACACATTTGGAATGAGATGGATGGTTGATTGAGGCAGTAGAGGAAGTAATGCACTATTTTTGAATAAATTGAAGCCGCAATGAACTTTTCATCTCGTGTATTGTTACATGCAACACCTGCATCTACCACAGCTTTGATCCATGTACCCAGTTTTTGGCTCCGATTCCTCACCATCAATAAGTGGCTAAATACATGCTGTACATACTGCTAGGGTAAAACGCAGCTAAAAGACGTCCCTGGCATGGTGACCAGGCTTTAGATGCTACTGAACGGTAGATCGTTTCCATAAGGAATGGCTCTGGACTGTCGTCTTATTACATGCTGGTCCTACTTGTTACAATGTCTATTTTATAACTTGCACGATGTTTACGTTCACTATTGGCACCCATGAAGAGCCACCTCCTCGTGGTGGGTGCTGGGTAACGCTAAGTGCTCTTCTCCCGTGTGGACCCGGGACAGAATGTGTCCACAGCACCCCATTGTTTGTCGTAAGAGGCGACTAAATTGGGCAACCTGTTTGCCGTGGGTTGCGTCCCGTGTCGGTGGAGGACGGGATCCTGGTGGTTGAGGGCAGTTGGGCTTTTAACTGTGTTCCATTTGCCCAACACACCACTTCGGCCCTTACTTCACCTAGACGGGTGGTTGAATGGGCCCGATTCAACCAATCGGCTGGTCATGCCAAGCCCTGTGCATAGACTACATGTGTGTCATTGCAGAAATCTCATTTGGAATTATTTGGAAGTTTGGTCTTGGCACTATTGTTAATCTGTAAACTTAAGTATTGTGAATTATGATCATATGAACTTTGCCTAGAGTCTTGTGCCAGAAGGCGATGGCTCAAGGGCCAATCTGGTAGATTAATTTCTTATAATTCTTCTACTAGAGTATATCATCCGGGTATCCTTGGTGCTGCAGGCTGGAGGCCCGCTTGCTTTAGCATTGTCCTTGTGATACTCCGTGATGGGTGGGGAGCTCGGATGATGAACCGAATTAAACTAACCATGGCTTATGAAATTCTACCCAAGAAAACAAAACGTTTACTTGAAACTGACCCTTATGATACTGACCATAGACCGTCTGCATTGATTGAGTATTGGCCGCGTTTCGTTGTGATTGAGACTCCTGACAAGACACCTTTAAAGCTTAACCCCTTTGCTGTCTCCAAAGGTATTCAAGGTATTGCTGGGGATGTGAAAAATATTAGACGATTACGTTCCGGTGCACTATTAGTTGAATGTAGTAAAAAACAACAATCCACCAACCTGATGAACATCAAATCTTTCGTGGGCATTCCCGTCACAGTGTCTGCTCACAAAACCATGAACACAAGCAAAGGTATCGTTAGGGATCGAGACCGATTGTTTGACGATATGTCGGAACTTGATATAGGATCAGAAATGAAGGATCAAGGTGTACTCCACGTCAAGCGCTTTTCAACCCGGAGAAACAACGAAACCATCAAAACCAATACGTATCTGTTTACGTTTTCCTCTCCAAATGCACCCAAATCAGTGAAGGCAGGCTACTGTAATATTCAGGTTGATACATACATCCCCAACCCGCTCAGGTGTTTTAAATGCCAGAAATATGGACACGGTGTATCTACCTGCACATTGTCTGTTGTGTGTGCAGAAGATTGTGACAGTGACTTTAGAAAATGCACCAACTGCTCAGGCGACCATTCATCTTCGTCAAAACAGTGCCCAATATGGAAAGAGCAAATGGAAATAAACAGAATAAAATATACCCAAAACATCTCTTTTTCTGAAGCAAAAAAACTGGTGAAGAGATCTGACCATACAGAAAGTTACGCTACAGTCGCAAAACCACCATCTGAGTCCAGATCTAAAATAACAAAATCATCTACAGGCTGCCAAACTACCTTGACTTGGGTCAACTGCGATTCTCCACAGCTTTTATCCCCTACTACGTCATCTCAGACTGAGGAATCACTTCCTAGTACCTCAAAGTCGTCTTCTGATCATAAATCATCATCTCAGTCACACTCAAAGTCTCAATCCACAGCTGATAGTCAACAAACTGTAAAAAATAAATCGAAGCCAAAGCCTGATGCTTCAAAACAACAAAGTGGCAGAGCTCCTAAAGGGTCACAGAACAAAATTCAATTGTTCAATAAATACGGGTCTCTTGAAGACATGGACGTTTCTGAAAACGTCCATTCTAGGGCACATAGCTTGTCGCCCTCTAAAAGAGTGCGGGGTAGATCCCCAATAAATCCCCCCAAAAGATAGTTTATTCCACTAATATTGTACAGTGGAACTGCAGAGGATTAAGGACTAATTTACATGAATTACAGCTATTAGTCCAAGATTTTATACCTTCAGCGATATGTCTCCAAGAGACATATTTAAAACAAACATATACATTTAACCTTCGTCATTTTAATGCATATCACTGTTTTGCACCTCCGGGTGATCGGGCCACTGGCGGATCATCCATTCTAGTCAAACAAAACGTTATTCAAAGCCCTGTTTCACTTAATACTAATATGCAGGCTGTTGCTGTGAGAATTACTTTACATGTAGCGTTTACGCTATGCTCTCTTTATATTTCTCCGTCGACGACGTTTGCCAAAACTGATCTTCAAGCTCTATATGATCAGCTCCCGAAGCCCTGTATTATAATGGGAGACTTAAATGGGCACAACCCACTCTGGGGTAGTGTAACTACAAACACTAAAGGTAAATTGTTGGAGGACTTGTGTTCTGACAATGATTTATGTATTTATAATGATGGTTCCAACACATATTTACACCCCGGTACAGGGACTTATTCTGCTCTTGACTTGTCACTCACAAATTCAGAACTACTAAATGAATTTGAATGGTCAGTCCACGATGACCTCTGTGGAAGTGACCATTTTCCTACTGTACTAAAATCTGTAACTCCAACTGATGTTCCTCCATCATCAAGGCGGAATTTTAGAAAGGCTAACTGGGCTTTATATGAAACACTGTGTGCTGAAAAACTTAAACCTGAACGTTTTATTGACGTTCTTGATGCTATTAAATGCTTTTCGGATGAATTGAACTCTATAGCTAATGAGTGTATACCAACTTCCTCTGCAGTTCCCCATATTTGAAAACCATGGTTCAACGATGAGTGCAAACAAGCTAGGAAGGCAAGGAAAAAAGCAGAACATTATTTCCGTCTCCATCCTATGGTGCATAATTTAAATAAATTTAAAATTGTAAATGCTAAAGCACGGCGTACTTTTAAACAGAACAAACGCCAATCTTGGCAAAATTATGTATCTAAAATAAACTCTCGGACACCCATGTCCAAGGTGTGGAACATGGTCCAGAAAATTAAAGGTAAAGGTACTAAATCTACTGTCCGTAATCTTAAACATGGAGATCAATTGCTTACTGATAAATCAGATATTGCTAATAAACTGGGTGAAACCCTTGCTAAACATTCTTCCTCTTCAAATTATGTACCAAAATTCCAGCAATATCAAAAACAAGAAGAAAAGAAAACTATTAATTTCAATTCCGATAACGGGGAAGATTATAATGAAACGTTTTCTATTCATGAACTCCATACTGCTCTTGATCAAGCTCATGATACTGCTACAGGAGCTGATAACATACATTATCAACTCCTGAAACATTTACCAGAATCCTGTCAATAAACTCTCCTAAATATTTTTGATGATATTTGGACATCGGGTAACTTTCCTCCTTCATGGCGTGACGCCATAGTAGTACCAATACCTAAACCTGGACGTGATCATACGGATCCATCCAATTATCGTCCGATTTCATTAACTAGCTGTGTTTGCAAGACCATGGAACGCATGATAAATAATCGACTTGTTTGGTACTTGGAAACAAATAATCTCATAACAGATATACAGTGTGGTTTCCGCAAAAACAGAAGTACTGTTGATCACTTAGTGCGTTTAGAATCATTTGTTAAAAATGCACTAATTAATAAACAACATGCTGTGTCTATCTTTTTTGATCTCGAAAAAGCATATGACACAACCTGGAAATATGGTGTTTTAAGAGATTTACATGACTTTGGCTTGCGAGGTCGTTTACCTCAATTTATAGCCAACTTTTTAAATGATAGGCAGTTTCAAGTTCGAGTGGGTTCTACCCTGTCTGATCATTACACTCAGGATCAGGGTGTTCCACAAGGCAGTATTCTGTCTGTCACACTTTTTAGCATAAAGATAAATAGTTTATCAAAAGTTTTAAACGATTCAATAGATGGATCGTTATTTGTGGATGATTTTAATATTTCTTGTCGTGGGAAAAACATGCATACTATTGAACGGCAACTGCAGTTGTGCTTAAACAAAATAAATAAATGGTGTCTTGAAAACGGCTTTAAATTTTCTAAATCGAAAACTAAATGTATACATTTTTGCAGAAAATATAAGCCACATAAAGACCCTGAACTATCTCTAGATGGCACTCCCATCAAAGTTGTAAAGGAGGCCAAGTTCTTGGGCCTAATCTTTGACTCCCACTTAACATTTCTCCCTCATATTAAGTCCCTTAAAACTAAATGCCTGAAGGCTCTTGACTTGTTGAAAGTTGTTTCCAACTCAAAGTGGGGAGGGGATCAAGCAACCCTCTTACATCTATATCGATCACTCGTGCGTTCGAAACTTGATTATGGCTCCATCGTATATGGTGGAGGCTGCAAAAGCAATCTTAAACTTCTTGACTCCGTCCACCATCAAGGCTTAAGACTTTGTCTTGGGTCTTTCAGAACGTCACCTATTGATAGTCTCTACGTTGAGGCCGATGAACCATCTCTTACTCAACGTCGTATAAAACTGTCTTTACAATATATTACTAAATTATATTCTAATGAATCTAACCCTGCCTTTAACTGTGTGTTCAATCCCCTTTATGAGGATTTGTATAACAAAAAATCTTCTCTTGTTCCACCTCTTGGGCACAGAATTAAACCATTTATTTCTTCTGCCGGTATTGAACTGGAAGGTATATCACCTTTCCGTCTTCTTTCTTCTCCTCCTTGGCAATTAGTTAGGCCACAAGTTGACCTAACATTAACTACATTTAGAAAATCAGAAACTAATGACTTACAATATAAACAAGAATATCATCAATTAAAACATAAATATAGCAATTACAAACCCTTAGTTACAGATGGATCCAAGGACGGTGGCGCAGTGGCTTGTGCCACTGTCATTGGATCCAGAACAATATCTTCTAGATTACCCGATAATAGTTCTATTTTTACAGCTGAAGCTAACGCCATATTAACAGCTCTTAAATATATTCAAAGACACCCTAAACGTAAACAATATATAATCTATTCCGATTCTCTTTCTTGCCTTCAGGCTATTAAAAATATTTCTTGTAAACATCCACTTTTAATTCAAATTATTGAATTTTATAATACTCTTGCTACTGGCCAATACGACATCGTCTTCTGTTGGTTACCCAGCCACGTGGGCATTTCTGGTAACGCAATGGCCGATCTTGCTGCCAAGGCGGCACTCAAGAAATCTGTGACACCACTTCTTATTCCATACACTGATTATAAAGCTAACATTAGATCTTATATCCGTGATCTGATGCAGACGAAGTGGCACACCCAATTGGGTATAAATAAATTACATGAGATAAAACCTTACATTGGTTATACCCATTTGGGTTGTCAGTCCAGATTTGAAGAGGTTATTTTACGACGATGTCGCATTGGCCACACTAGATATACTCATTCATACCTATTGAAAGGTGAGGATCCTCCGTTTTGCATCCCTTGTGATGAGAGAACCACGGTCAAGCATATCCTGCTTGACTGTGTTGAATTCTCCATCATAAGGGACAGATATTTCAATGTCAAAACAATTAAGGACCTTTTTAACACCGTAAGTTCTCATTTAATTCTTGGCTTTTTAAAAGAAATTGATTTCATCACTGAATTTTGATTATTATATTCTGTACATAGCTGCATTTTAATTCATGGTAGTTTCGATTAGTAACTTGAATTGTTAGTGGCTGTACCCTCAAAGGGGGTTGAAGTACCGTAAAATTATTGTCCTCCTGAGAGGGTACGTAAGTCCCTACACATTTCCTGTACGTTTAAACTTCCAGTGTTTTTAATCGTAGCATATGTGTATTTTTAATTTTTGGCTAGATGGGACTAAATTGCTAACAGCTGAGGGGATGATGGAAATCCAACTAGGGTCCATGCAGGTAGCAAAGGTACTGTAAGTCCCCATGGTCCCTAGTATGGTGATCTACCTTCAGTTGTTGGCAATCTATAGCCGGATTTTATGTTGTATTGTCCGAATAGTGATATTAGTTTTATCTTTCCACGCTAGTTTTAATTTAAATTGTGATATTCTAGTTCTTTTACTGTCCTTCGCCGACAGATTTTATAATATACATATAATCCTTTTCTTTGTTAAATGTTCTCGTCACAATATGGCTGAAATATTGCCGATGTGACGTTAAATATTAACTCACTCACTTACGTTCACTATTAATGTATATTGCGTTCAACACTCGAAAGACCTGTGAAGGTCTTGGTTACAAATGATCTTCACCAACCCATGCTTATCGTACGAGGCGACTAACGTGATCGGGCGGTCAGCCTCGCTGACTTGGTTGACACGTGTTATCGTATCCTAGTTGTAGCTGATGTTTATGTTGTTGATCACTGTATTGTCTGGTCCAGACTTGATTATTTACATATGGCTCCAATATGACTTGCATGTGGCTGAGTGCGGAGTAAAACTAAACACACTCACTTTACTCTCTTCGGCAGAACAATTACGGAGTGAGTGAGTGAGTGAATTTAGTTTTACGCCACACTCAGCAATATTTCAGCTATATGGCGGAGGTCTGTAAATAATCGAGTCGGGACCAGACAATCCAGTGATCAATAACATGAGCATCGATCTGCCCATCTGGGCACCGAGGACATGTGTCAACCAAGTCAGCGAGCCTGACCACCCGATCCCGTTAGTCGCCTCTTACGACAAGCATAGTCGCCTTTTATGGCAAGCATGGGGTGCTGAATGCTTATTCTACCCCGGGACCTTCATGGGTAAGAACAATTACGGATATTACTTTAAATGTTAAATCAGTCATTCAGTCACGTGTGTTTTCTTCATAAGTCTATGTTGTTGTACCGTGTTTGACTTCGACGATACTGCTTCTCACGGAGGATGTCTCGTCGTTGATGATGACTATCACAATCAAATGATCGGGACGAAACTGAAAACAACATCACTATGAAAATGTAGGGAGAAAAACATTTCAATCCTGCCGCTGAATCCTAAATTTCAAGAAGGTTTCAAACCCTTACATGAAATACAAATGCTGACAAAGGAAAGATGAATGTCAAGATTCCACTTTTACTGGACACAAAGTTTCGCGTATTTCCGGTAACTGGTGCCCTACTTGGACCTGTCGAGGAGTACGATGCACGGATACATCCAGTCAAGAGAACTATTTTCTTTCATAAATGCATCATTGCAAGTGCAGCCTATGTGTACATAGCTGTGGATACACTTTCTAATGACGTCATAAGTTATGGTGTTCTTCGGAAAGCCGATGGGGGATGGAAACCGGGTCCAACGTACGCTGATAATAAAGAAGTGGGATACAAACTTTTCAGATCTCTCTATAATGAAGTCTCTAGAGGAGAGCAGTGTTTGATAGAGTTGATGTTAATAGATATATACTTGCCTTTATTGGTCTCAGTCGGTATGGTGACAGTCGCTCATCGTCCCTCCCGTCCATGCAGTGTCTTCGTGGCAGTCGTCACTGCCTCTAGGGGACTTCACGGTCCATTGCTGCCCCAGAATGATGATGTCCAGGGTCCTGAGAGTAAAGATAATGAAGAGTTTAGTGTTTGAAAGAGTTGATGTTAATAGATATATACTTGCCTTTATGGGCTTCTGTCGGTATGGTGGCAGTCGTCCCTAGTCCCTCCCGTCCATGCAGTGTCTTCGTGGCAGTAGTCACTGCCTCTGGGGGACTTCACGATCCATTTCTGCCCCCGGGATGATGATGTCCAGGGTCCTGAGAGTAAAGATAATAAAGAGTTTAGTGTTTGAAAGAGTTGATGTTAATAGATATATATACTTGCCTTTATGGGCTTCTGTCGGTATGGTGGCAGTCGCCCATCGTCCCTCCCGTCCATGCAGCGTCTTCGTGGCAGTCGTCACTGCCTCTGGGGGACTTCACGCTCCATTTCTGCCCCCAGGATGATGATGTCCAGGGTCCTGAGAGTAAAGATAATAAAGAGTTTAGTGTTTGAAAGAGTTGATGTTAATAGATATATACTTGCCTTTATGGGCTTCTGTCGGTATGGTGGCAGTCGTCCATCGTCCCTCCCGTCCATGCAGCGTCTTCGTGGCAGTCGTCACTGCCTCTGGGGGACATCACGCTCCACTTCTGCCCCCAGGATGATGATGTCCAGGGTCCTGAGAGTAAAGATAACAAAGAGTTTAGTGTTTGAAAGAGTTGATGTTAATAGATATATATACTTGCCTTTACGGGCTTCTGTCGGTATGGTGGCAGTCGTCCATCGTCCCTCCCGTCCATGCAGCGTCTTCGTGGCAGTCGTCACTGCCTCTGGGGGACTTCACGCTCCATTTCTGCCCCCAGGATGATGATGTCTAGGGTCCTAAGTGTAAAGACAATAAAGAGTTTAGTGTTTGAAAGAGTTGATGTTAATAGATATATACTTGCCTTTATGGGCTTCTGTCGGTATGGTGGCAGTCGTCCATCGTCCCTCCCGTCCATGCAGCGTCTTCGTGGCAGTCGTCACTGCCTCTGGGGGACTTCACGGTCCATTTCTGCCCCCAGGATGATGATGTCCAGGATCCTGAGAGTAAAGATAATAAAGAGTTTAGTGTTTCAAAGAGTTGATGTTAATAGATATATACTTGCCTTTATGGGCCTATGTCGGTATGGTGGCTGTCGCCCATCGTCCCTCCCGTCCATGCAGTGTCCTCGTTTCAGTTGTCACTGCCATTGGGTTACTACACGCTCCATTTCTGCCCCCAGGATGATGATGTCCTGGGTCCTGAGAGCAAAGATAATGAAGAGTTTAGTGTTTGAAAGAGTTGATGTTAATAGATGTATACCTGCCTTCATGGGCTTCTGTCGGTATGGTGGCTGTCGCTCATCGTCCCTCCCGTCCATGCAATGTCCTCGTTTCAGTCGTCACTGCCTCTGGGGGACTTCACGGTCCATTTCTGCCCCCAGGATGATGATGTCCAGGATCCTGAGAGTAAAGATAATAAAGAGTTTAGTGTTTCAAAGAGTTGATGTTAATAGATATATACTTGCCTTTATGGGCCTCTGTCGGTATAGTGGCTGTCGCCCATCGTCCCTCCCGTCCATGCAGTGTCCTCGTTTCAGTTGTCACTGCCTTTGGGTTACTACACGATCCATTTCTGCCCCCAGGATGATGATGTCCAGGGTCCTGAGAGCAAAGATAATGAAGAGTTTAGTGTTTGAAAGAGTTGATGTTAATAGATATATACTTCCCTTTATGGGCTTCTGTCGGTATGGTGGCAGTCGTCCATCGTCCCTCCTGTCCATGCAGCGTCTTCGTGGCAGTCGTCACTGCCTCTGGGGGACTTCACGGTCCATTTCTGCCCCCAGGATGATGATGTCCAGGGTCCTGAGAGTAAAGATAATAAAGAGTTTAGTGTTTAAAAGAGTTGATGTTAATAGATATATACTTGCCTTTATGGGCTTCTGTCGGTATGGTGGCAGTCGTCCATCGTCCCTCCCGTCCATGCAGCGTCTTCGTGGCAGTCGTCACTGCCTCTGGGGGACTTCACGGTCCATTTCTGCCCCCAGGATGATGATGTCCAGGGTCCTGAGAGTAAAGATAATAAAGAGTTTAGTGTTTGAAAGAGTTGATGTTAATAGATATATATACTTGCCTTTATGGCCTTCTGTCGGTATGGTGGCAGTCGTCCATCGTCCCTCCCGTCCATGCAGCGTCTTCGTGGCAGTCGTCACTGCCTCTGGGGGACTTCACGGTCCATTTCTGCCCCCAGGATGATGATGTCCAGGGTCCTGAGAGTAAAGATAATAAAGAGTTTAGTGTTTGAAAGAGTTGATGTTAATAGATATATACTTGCCTTTATGGGCTTCTGTCGGTATGGTGGCAGTCGTCCATCGTCCCTCCCGTCCATGCAGCGTCTTCGTGGCAGTCGTCACTGCCTCTGGGGGACTTCACGCTCCATTTCTGCCCCCAGGATGATGATGTCCAGGGTCCTAAGTGTAAAGATAATGAAAAGTTTAGTGTTTGAAAGAGTTGATGTTAATAGATATATACTTCCTTTATGGGCTTCTGTCGGTATGGTGGCAGTCGTCCCTAGTCCCTCCTGTCCATGCAGCGTCTTCGTGGCAGTCGTCACTGCCTCTGGGGGACTTCACGGTCCATTTCTGCCCCCAGGATGATGATGTCCAGGGTCCTGAGAGTAAAGATAATAAAGAGTTTAGTGTTTGAAAGAGTTGATGTTAATAGATATATACTTGCCTTCATGGGCTTCTGTCGGTATGGTGGCTGTCGCTCATCGTCCCTCCCGTCCATGCAATGTCCTCGTTTCAGTCGTCACTGCCTCTGGGGGACTTCACGGTCCATTTCTGCCCCCAGGATGATGATGTCCAGGATCCTGAGAGTAAAGATAATAAAGAGTTTAGTGTTTGAAAGAGTTGATGTTAATAGATATATACTTGCCTTTATGGGCCTCTGTCTGTATAGTGGCTGTCGCCCATCGTCCCTCCCGTCCATGCAGTGTCCTCGTTTCAGTTGTCACTGCCTTTGGGTTACTACACGATCCATTTCTGCCCCCAGGATGATGATGTCCAGGGCCCTGAGAGCAAAGATAATGAAGAGTTTAGTGTTTGAAAGAGTTGATGTTAATAGATATATACTTCCCTTTATGGGCTTCTGTCGGTATGGTGGCAGTCGTCCATCGTCCCTCCTGTCCATGCAGCGTCTTCGTGGCAGTCGTCACTGCCTCTGGGGGACTTCACGGTCCATTTCTGCCCCCAGGATGATGATGTCCAGGGTCCTGAGAGTAAAGATAATAAAGAGTTTAGTGTTTGAAAGAGTTGATGTTAATAGATATATACTTGCCTTTATGGGCTTCTGTCGGTATGGTGGCAGTCGTCCATCGTCCCTCCCGTCCATGCAGCGTCTTCGTGGCAGTCGTCACTGCCTCTGGGGGACTTCACGGTCCATTTCTGCCCCCAGGATGATGATGTCCAGGGTCCTGAGAGTAAAGATAATAAAGAGTTTAGTGTTTGAAAGAGTTGATGTTAATAGATATATATACTTGCCTTTATGGCCTTCTGTCGGTATGGTGGCAGTCGTCCATCGTCCCTCCCGTCCATGCAGCGTCTTCGTGGCAGTCGTCACTGCCTCTGGGGGACTTCACGGTCCATTTCTGCCCCCAGGATGATGATGTCCAGGGTCCTGAGAGTAAAGATAATAAAGAGTTTAGTGTTTGAAAGAGTTGATGTTAATAGATATATACTTGCCTTTATGGGCTTCTGTCGGTATGGTGGCAGTCGTCCATCGTCCCTCCCGTCCATGCAGCGTCTTCGTGGCAGTCGTCACTGCCTCTGGGGGACTTCACGCTCCATTTCTGCCCCCAGGATGATGATGTCCAGGGTCCTAAGTGTAAAGATAATGAAAAGTTTAGTGTTTGAAAGAGTTGATGTTAATAGATATATACTTCCTTTATGGGCTTCTGTCGGTATGGTGGCAGTCGTCCATCGTCCCTCCTGTCCATGCAGCGTCTTCGTGGCAGTCGTCACTGCCTCTGGGGGACTTCACGGTCCATTTCTGCCCCCAGGATGATGATGTCCAGGGTCCTGAGAGTAAAGATAATAAAGAGTTTAGTGTTTGAAAGAGTTGATGTTAATAGATATATACTTGCCTTTATGGGCTTCTGTCGGTATGGTGGCAGTCGTCCATCGTCCCTCCCGTCCATGCAGCGTCTTCGTGGCAGTCGTCACTGCCTCTGGGGGACTTCACGGTCCATTTCTGCCCCCAGGATGATGATGTCCAGGGTCCTGAGAGTAAAGATAATAAAGAGTTTAGTGTTTGAAAGAGTTGATGTTAATAGATATATATACTTGCCTTTATGGCCTTCTGTCGGTATGGTGGCAGTCGTCCATCGTCCCTCCCGTCCATGCAGCGTCTTCGTGGCAGTCGTCACTGCCTCTGGGGGACTTCACAGTCCATTTCTGCCCCCAGGATGATGATGTCCAGGGTCCTGAGAGTAAAGATAATAAAGAGTTTAGTGTTTGAAAGAGTTGATGTTAATAGATATATACTTGCCTTTATGGGCTTCTGTCGGTATGGTGGCAGTCGTCCATCGTCCCTCCCGTCCATGCAGCGTCTTCGTGGCAGTCGTCACTGCCTTTGGGGGACTTCACGGTCCATTTCTGCCCCCAGGATGATGATGTCCAGGGTCCTAAGTGTAAAGATAATGAAAAGTTTAGTGTTTGAAAGAGTTGATGTTAATAGATATATACTTGCCTTTATGGGCCTATGTCGGTATGGTGGCTGTCGCCCATCGTCCCTCCCGTCCATGCAGTGTCCTCGTTTCAGTTGTCACTGCCATTGGGTTACTACACAATTCATTTCTGCCCCCAGGATGATGATGTCCAGGGTCCTGAGAGCAAAGATAATGAAGAGTTTAGTGTTTGAAAGAGTTGATGTTAATAGATGTATACCTGCCTTCATGGGCTTCTGTCGGTATGGTGGCTGTCGCTCATCGTCCCTCCCGTCCATGCAATGTCTTCGTTTCAGTCGTCACTGCCTTTGGGGGACTTCACGGTCCATTTCTGCCCCCAGGATGATGATGTCCAGGATCCTGAGAGTAAAGATAATAAAGAGTTTAGTGTTTGAAAGAGTTGATGTTATGATGTTAATAGATATATACTTGCCTTTATGGGCCTCTGTCGGTATAGTGGCTGTCGCCCATCGTCCCTCCCGTCCATGCAGTGTCCTCGTTTCAGTTGTCACTGCCTTTGGGTTACTACACGATCCATTTCTGCCCCCAGGATGATGATGTCCAGGGTCCTGAGAGCAAAGATAATGAAGAGTTTAGTGTTTGAAAGAGTTGATGTTAATAGATATATACTTGCCTTCATGGGCTTCTGTCGGTATGGTGGCAGTCGTCCATCGTCCCTCCCGTCCATGCAGCGTCTTCGTAGCAATCTTCACTGCCTCTGGGGGACTTCACGGTCCATTTCTGCTCCAGGATGATGATGTCCAGGGTCCTGAGAGTAAAGATAATAAAGAGTTTAGTGTTTGAAAGAGTTGATGTTAATAGATATATACTTGCCTTTATGGGCTTCTCTCGGTATGGTGGCAGTCGTCCATCGTCCCTCCCGTCCATGCAGCGTCTTCGTGGCAGTCGTCACTGCCTCTGGGGGACTTCACGGTCCATTTCTGCCCCCAGGATGATGATGTCCAGGGTCGTAAGTGTAAAGATAATAGAGAGTTTAGTGTTTGAAAGAGTTGATGTTAATAGATATATACTTGCCTTTATGGGCTTCTGTCGGTATGGTGGCTGTCGCCCATCGTCCCTCCTGTTTATGCAGTGTCCTCGTTTCAGTTGTCAGTGCCTTTGGGTTACTACACGATCCATTTCTAACCCCAGGATGATGATGTCCAGGGTCCTGAGAGCAAAGATAATGAAGAGTTTAGTGTTTGAAAGAGTTGATGTTAATAGATATATACTTGCCTTTGTGGGCCTCTGTCGGTATAGTGGCTGTCGCCCATCGTATCTCCCGTCCATGCAGTTTCCTCGTTTCAGTTGTCACTGCCTTTGGGTTACTACACGATCCATTTCTGCCCCCAGGATGATGATGTCCAGGGTCCTAAGTGTAAAGATAATGAAAAGTTTAGTGTTTGAAAGAGTTGATGTTAATAGATATATACTTACCTTCATGGGCTTCTGTCGGTATGGTGGCAGTCGTCCATCGTCCCTCCCGTCCATGCAGCGTCTTCGTGGCAGTCGTCACTGCCTCTGGGGGACTTCACGGTCCATTTCTGCCCCCAGGATGATGATGTCCAGGGTCCTGAGAGTAAAGATAATAAAGATTTTAGTGTTTGAAAGAGTTGATGTTAATAGATATATACTTGCCTTTATGGGCTTCTGTCGGTATGGTGGCAGTCGTCCATCGTCCCTCCCGTCCATGCAGCGTCTTCGTGGCAGTCGTCACTGCCTCTGGGGGACTTCACGCTCCATTTCTGCCCCCAGGATGATGATGTCCAGGGTCCTAAGTGTAAAGATAATGAAAAGTTTAGTGTTTGAAAGAGTTGATGTTAATAGATATATACTTGCCTTTATGGGCCTCTGTCGGTATAGTGGCTGTCGCCCATCGTATCTCCCGTCCATGCAGTTTCCTCGTTTCAGTTGTCACTGCCTTCGGGTTACTACACGATCCATTTCTGCCCCCAGGATGATGATGTCCAGGGTCCTAAGTGTAAAGATAATGAAAAGTTTAGTGTTTGAAAGAGTTGATGTTAATAGATACATACTTGCCTTTATGGGCCTCTGTCGGTATGGTGGCAGTCGTCCATCGTCCCTCCCGTCCATGCAGCGTCTTCGTAGCAATCTTCACTGCCTCTGGGGGACTTCACGGTCCATTTCTGCCCCCAGGATGATGATGTCCAGGGTCCTGAGAGTAAAGATAATAAAGATTTTAGTGTTTGAAAGAGTTGATGTTAATAGATATATACTTGCCTTTATGGGCTTCTGTCGGTATGGTGGCAGTCGTCCATCGTCCCTCCCGTCCATGCAGCGTCTTCGTGGCAGTCGTCACTGCCTCTGGGGGACTTCCCGGTCCATTTCTGCCCCCAGGATGATGATGTCAAGGGTCCTGAAAGTAAAGATAATAAAGAGTTTAGTGTTTGAAAGAGTTGATGTTAATAGATATATACTTGCCTTCATGGGCTTCTGTCGGTATGGTGGCAGTCGTCCATCGTCCCTCCTGTGCATGCAGCGTCTTCGTGGCAGTCGTCACTGCCTCTGGGGGACTTCACGGTTCATTTCTGCCCCCAGGATGATGATGTCCAGGGTCCTGAGAGTAAAGATAATAAAGAGTTTAGTGTTTGAAAGAGTTGATGTTAATAGATATATACTTGCCTTTATGGGCTTCTGTCGGTATGGTGGCAGTCGTCCATCGTCCCTCCCGTCCATGCAGCGTCTTCGTGGCAGTCGTCACTGCCTCTGGGGGACGTCACGCTCCATTTCTGCCCCCAGGATGATGATGTCCAGGGTCCTGAGAGTAAAGATAATAAAGAGTTTAGTGTTTGAAAGAGTTGATGTTAATAGATATATACTTGCCTTCATGGGCTTCTGTCGGTATGGTGGCAGTCGTCCATCGTCCCTCCCGTCCATGCAGCGTCTTCGTGGCAGTCGTCACTGCCTCTAGGGGACTTCACGGTCCATTTCTGCCCCCAGGATGATGATGTCCAGGGTCCTGAAAGTAAAGATAATAAAGAGTTTAGTGTTTGAAAGAGTTGATGTTAATAGATATATACTTGCCTTTATGGGCTTCTGTCGGTATGGTGGCAGTCGTCCATCGTCCCTCCCGTCCATGCAGCGTCTTCGTGGCAGTCGTCACTGCCTCTGGGGGACTTCACGCTCCATTTCTGCCCCCAGGATGATGATGTCCAGGGTCCTAAGTGTAAAGATAATGAAAAGTTTAGTGTTTGAAAGAGTTGATGTTAATAGATATATACTTGAATTTATGGGCCTATGTCGGTATGGTGGCAGTCGCCCATCGTCCCTCCCGTCCATGCAGTGTCCTCGTTTCAGTTGTCACTGGCATTGGGTTACTACACGATTCATTTCTGCCCCCAGGATGATGATGTCCAGGGTCCTGAGAGCAAAGATAATGAAGAGTTTAGTGTTTGAAAGAGTTGATGTTAATAGATGTATACCTGCCTTCATGGGCTTCTGTCGGTATGGTGGCTGTCGCTCATCGTCCCTCCCGTCCATGCAATGTCCTCGTTTCAGTCGTCACTGCCTTTGGGGGACTTCACGGTCCATTTCTGCTCCCAGGATGATGATGTCCAGGATCCTGAGAGTAAAGATAATAAAGAGTTTAGTGTTTGAAAGAGTTGATGTTAATAGATATATACTTGCCTTTATGGGCCTCTGTCGGTATAGTGGCTGTCGCCCATCGTCCCTCCCGTCCATGCAGTGTCCTCGTTTCAGTTGTCACTGCCTTTGGGTTACTACACGATCCATTTCTGCCCCCAGGATGATGATGTCCAGGGTCCTGAGAGTAAAGATAATGAAGAGTTTAGTGTTTGAAAGAGTTGATGTTAATAGATATATACTTGCCTTTATGGGCTTCTGTCGGTATGGTGGCAGTCGTCCATCGTCCCTCCTGTCCATGCAGCGTCTTCGTGGCAGTCGTCACTGCCTCTGGGGGACTTCACGGTCCATTTCTGCCCCCAGGATGATGATGTCCAGGGTCCTGAGAGTAAAGATAATAAAGAGTTTAGTGTTTGAAAGAGTTGATGTTAATAGATATATACTTGCCTTTATGGGCTTCTGTCGGTATGGTGGCAGTCGTCCATCGTCCCTCCCGTCCATGCAGCGTCTTCGTGGCAGTCGTCACTGCCTCTGGGGGACTTCACGCTCCATTTCTGCCCCCAGGATGATGATGTCCAGGGTCCTAAGTGTAAAGATAATGAAAAGTTTAGTGTTTGAAAGAGTTGATGTTAATAGATATATACTTGCCTTTATGGGCTTCTGTCGGTATGGTGGCAGTCGTCCATCGTCCCTCCCGTCCATGCAGCGTCTTCGTAGCAATCTTCACTGCCTCTGGGGGACTTCACGGTCCATTTCTGCCCCCAGGATGATGATGTCCAGGGTCCTGAGAGTAAAGATAATAAAGATTTTAGTGTCTGAAAGAGTTGATGTTAATAGATATATACTTGCCTTTATGGGCTTCTGTCGGTATGGTGGCAGTCGTCCATCGTCCCTCCCGTCCATGCAGCGTCTTCGTGGCAGTCGTCACTGCCTCTGGGGGACTTCCCGGTCCATTTCTGCCCCCAGGATGATGATGTCAAGGGTCCTGAAAGTAAAGATAATAAAGAGTTTAGTGTTTGAAAGAGTTGATGTTAATAGATATATACTTGCCTTTATTGGCTTCTGTCGGTATGGTGGCAGTCGTCCATCGTCCCTCCTGTCCATGCAGCGTCTTCGTGGCAGTCGTCACTGCCTCTAGGTGACTTCACGGTCCATTTCTGCCCCCAGGATGATGATGTCCAGGGTCCTGAGAGTAAAGATAATAAAGAGTTTAGTGTTTGAAAGAGTTGATGTTAATAGATATATACTTGCCTTTATGGGCTTCTCTCGGTATGGTGGCAGTCGTCCATCGTCCCTCCCGTCCATGCAGCGTCTTCGTGGCAGTCGTCACTGCCTCTGGGGGACTTCACGGTCCATTTCTGCCCCCAGGATGATGATGTCCAGGGTCGTAAGTGTAAAGATAATAGAGAGTTTAGTGTTTGAAAGAGTTGATGTTAATAGATATATACTTGCCTTTATGGGCTTCTGTCGGTATGGTGGCTGTCGCCCATCGTCCCTCCTGTTTATGCAGTGTCCTCGTTTCAGTTGTCAGTGCCTTTGGGTTACTACACGATCCATTTCTAACCCCAGGATGATGATGTCCAGGGTCCTGAGAGCAAAGATAATGAAGAGTTTAGTGTTTGAAAGAGTTGATGTTAATAGATATATACTTGCCTTTGTGGGCCTCTGTCGGTATAGTGGCTGTCGCCCATCGTATCTCCCGTCCATGCAGTTTCCTCGTTTCAGTTGTCACTGCCTTTGGGTTACTACACGATCCATTTCTGCCCCCAGGATGATGATGTCCAGGGTCCTATGTGTAAAGATAATGAAAAGTTTAGTGTTTGAAAGAGTTGATGTTAATAGATATATACTTGCCTTCATGGGCTTCTGTCGGTATGGTGGCAGTCGTCCATCGTCCCTCCCGTCCATGCAGCGTCTTCGTGGCAGTCGTCACTGCCTCTGGGGGACTTCACGGTCCATTTCTGCCCCCAGGATGATGATGTCCAGGGTCCTGAGAGTAAAGATAATAAAGATTTTAGTGTTTGAAAGAGTTGATGTTAATAGATATATACTTGCCTTTATGGGCTTCTGTCGGTATGGTGGCAGTCGTCCATCGTCCCTCCCGTCCATGCAGCGTCTTCGTGGCAGTCGTCACTGCCTCTGGGGGACTTCACGCTCCATTTCTGCCCCCAGGATGATGATGTCCAGGGTCCTAAGTGTAAAGATAATGAAAAGTTTAGTGTTTGAAAGAGTTGATGTTAATAGATATATACTTGCCTTTATGGGCCTCTGTCGGTATAGTGGCTGTCGCCCATCGTATCTCCCGTCCATGCAGTTTCCTCGTTTCAGTTGTCACTGCCTTTGGGTTACTACACGATCCATTTCTGCCCCCAGGATGATGATGTCCAGGGTCCTAAGTGTAAAGATAATGAAAAGTTTAGTGTTTGAAAGAGTTGATGTTAATAGATACATACTTGCCTTTATGGGCCTCTGTCGGTATGGTGGCAGTCGTCCATCGTCCCTCCCGTCCATGCAGCGTCTTCGCAGCAATCTTCACTGCCTCTGGGGGACTTCACGGTCCATTTCTGCCCCCAGGATGATGATGTCAAGGGTCCTGAAAGTAAAGATAATAAAGAGTTTAGTGTTTGAAAGAGTTGATGTTAATAGATATATACTTGCCTTTATGGGCTTCTGTCGGTATGGTGGCAGTCGTCCATCGTCCCTCCCGTCCATGCAGCGTCTTCGTGGCAGTCGTCACTGCCTCTGGGGGACTTCACGCTCCATTTCTGCCCCCAGGATGATGATGTCCAGGGTCCTAAGTGTAAAGATAATGAAAAGTTTAGTGTTTGAAAGAGTTGATGTTAATAGATATATACTTGAATTTATGGGCCTATGTCGGTATGGTGGCAGTCGCCCATCGTCCCTCCCGTCCATGCAGTGTCCTCGTTTCAGTTGTCACTGGCATTGGGTTACTACACGATTCATTTCTGCCCCCAGGATGATGATGTCCAGGGTCCTGAGAGCAAAGATAATGAAGAGTTTAGTGTTTGAAAGAGTTGATGTTAATAGATGTATACCTGCCTTCATGGGCTTCTGTCGGTATGGTGGCTGTCGCTCATCGTCCCTCCCGTCCATGCAATGTCCTCGTTTCAGTCGTCACTGCCTTTGGGGGACTTCACGGTCCATTTCTGCTCCCAGGATGATGATGTCCAGGATCCTGAGAGTAAAGATAATAAAGAGTTTAGTGTTTGAAAGAGTTGATGTTAATAGATATATACT